>NC_054486.1:49864185-50464185 GCF_017639515.1 Carcharodon carcharias | reverse complement strand
GCAAAAATAATCTGATCCTACACTTTTCAGGTGTCTACTGAACTCTTTGAGACTGGTGCTTGGAATGATTTTTGCAATGATTTTTGTCCTGACAATCATACATTTTGGGATAGCTTATATTTTCAGTCAAAAATGATAAACACCAATTAAATGAGGCAAGAATTGGAATTTGTGGTTGTTTTTTTCCCCCAACACAGGTTTTTCCCATACATTTGGAATCTTTGCAAAAAAGTTTGGTAGATAAGTAATCAGAGAGTTAAACCAACAAATATAAGACATTGCTATGTTGCAATATAGTGCAATGCTTTGTATAAACAAATTAAATGTTCTGAATTTTAAGAGTTAATAATAACCACCTGGTTTTCTTAGGTGCCTTTGGTGAGGTTACATTCTGTAAGATGTTGGGCTAGGAAAAGAAGCCGTTGGTGCTACCGTTGAGAGTCTGAAAAATCACTCACTTTTTTACTAAAATGATAACCTGCTCATGATTGTTATAACTGAAGCCAAGAGAATGAGAATGAAAGGAAGTGTAAACTTTATTGACCTTCTGACAGAGGCAGAAAAAAAGCCTCCAAGATTGAAATGTGTGAATGTGAAGAGATCCCAAGGCGAGGATGTAATTTCTAAAACAACTTTGAATCCCATCCTTGAACAGCCTGAAAATAGCTATGTTTAAGGAAATAGGATATGACACATTAACTGCACTGTTATAAGAAGTCCTGCAATAAAGATCATATAGTGGGAAATGTAATAAGACAATATCCTGAGGCACCAGTGAGTGGTGATAATTGTATATTGTAAATAACCTGAGTTGATATGTAAATATGATCAAGTTGCTTCTGCTAACATGGTAAACAAATAGTTCTTAATTCTGAAGTAATTGAGTAAAATTCAGAGATTGTTTTAGAGAATCACCGAGAAACTTGGTACTCAAATGCATGGAAAGGCGTGAAATTTCTGTACTTTTGTTGTAGATACCCACCAAACATGCCAGGAAATGTTAGGGCTTGTCCATTCCAGTCTAAATGAATTTTGAATGGTGCGGTAAGTCTTAATTATCTCCAAACAACCTCCCTGACACTGCAAGTATGGAGTCTCATTCCTTCAGATTTTAGTTAATGTTGAAAATTAGAAGAAATAAAGGAATATATGTTTTTAAATTATCATTCTGTCCCTTCTATCTGCATCCCTTAATCCCCACCTTTTCCCACTTATATCGTTTTCTGTATTTGGCGTTGAGTTTACAATTCTAATTTACGCTTGCTGGTTCAGATTCTGTGCGGGAAATTTTAATACGCATAAATGGGAAGGTTTGGGTCAGGTGGGAGTTTCAAACGTTGAAAATCTGACTCCTCACCCTAACTTCAGGCTTCAATGGGAGAGGAACAGGGGATGGGCAGCCAAAACAATTGCAAGCAATAAGTTAGTAATTTGAATATTATGAGGCTGCATGCCTCTTTTATACCGACATTTAAAATTTAACATTTGAGTTTTTGAGTCCTGAGAAACCTGGCAGCTAAAAGGAGGCAAGGACTTCTGGGTCCAGGAGGTAAGTGGCTCTCCACCTACCTGTTGGATCCTGTATACCTGCTTCACCAACCCAATGCAATTATGTACCTAGACCGTTCTAATTTTGATCCTGAGTCTTCTGATCTATCTCCCCCACCATCCCCACTCAGAGCACAATCTTATGATCACAAGAACACAATAATAGGAGTAGGATTAGACCATCTGGCCCATTGAGCCTGCTCCACCATTTAATACGATCATGGCTGATCTCAGGCTTCAACTCCATTTTCCTGCCCGATCACTATTTCCTTTAATTCCCTGAGACAAAAAAATCTGTCTATCCCAGCCTTAAATATATTTAATGATGAAACACCCGCAACCCCCTGGGACAGAGAATTCCAAAGATTCACAACCCTTAGAAAGAAAAATTTCTCATCTCATTCCTAAATGATCAGCCCCTGATCCTGATACTGTGCCCCCATGTTTTAGATTCACCAGCCATCACCTATCAAGCCCCTTCAGAATTTTGTAGGTTTCAATGAGATTGCCTCACATTCTTCTAAACTTCAGAGAAGGTAAGCCCAATTTACTCAGCCTCTCATCATAGGACAACCCCCTCATCACGGGGCCCAATTTAGTGAACCTTCATTGTACCGCCTGCAATGCAAGTATATCCTTTTTTAAATGTGGAGACCAGAACTGCACAGTATTCCAGATGTGGTCTCACCAAAATCCTGTTCAATTGTAGCATGACTTCTTTATTCTTGTACTCCAATCCCCTTGCAATAAAGGCCAACATACTATTTGCCTTCCTAATTGCTTGCTGCACCTACATGCTAATTTTCTTTGTTCCTTGTAATAGCACACCCTTGTCTATTTGAACATCAACATTTAACAAGTTTCACACCTTTTAAAAGTATTGTTTTTCTATTCTTATGACCAAACTCAGTAACTTCACACTTCCTTACATTATACTCCATCTGGCTATTTGTTGCCCACTCACTTAACCTTCTATATCTCTTTATAGCTTCTCTGTGTCCACCCCACAACTTACCTTACCACCTAGCTTGGTGTTGGAACATTACGTTCTGTGTCTTCAACTAAGTCATTAATATAGATTGTAAATAGATGAGGCCCCAGCACTGATCCTTGTGGCACTCCACTGTTTACTGCCTTCCACCTTGAAAAAGTTCCATTTAAGCCACCCTCTGCTTCCTATCCATTAACCAATCTTCTATCCATGCTAATATATCACCCCCAATTCCATAAGCCCTTGTTAAGCTTTTGTGTGACAACTTATCAAATGCCTTTTCAAAGTCCAGGTATAATACATCTGATTCTGAAGAAGAGTCATATTGGACTGAAAATGTTAACTCCATTTCTCTGTCCACAGATGCTACCAGACCTGCTGAGTTTTTCCAGCACTTTCTGTTTTTAATACAGCTAATGATTTCTCTTTATCTACCGGTATCTCTTTTTCTACCCTACTACTTATATCCTCAAAAAACTCAAATACATTTGTCAAACAGGATTTCCCTTTAGTAAAACCATGTTGGCTTGTTATAATCATATTATACTTTTCTAAGTGCATTGTTGAGACTTCCTTAATAATAGATTCCAGCATTTTCCCAACAACTGAGGTTAAGCTAACTGGCCTATAGTTCACTGTTTTCTCTTTCCGTCCTTTCTTAAAAAGCAGTGTAACATTTGACAACTTCCAATCAAATAGGACCATTCCAGAATCTAAGGAATTTTGGAAAATCATAGCTAGCACATCAACTATCTCTGCAGCTATTTCTTTTAGAACACTAGGATGTAGGCTATCAGGTCCCGGTGACTTGTCAGATTTTCGTTCCTTAAGTTTCTCCAATTATTTACTGTCTATTTTTGGTATGAAACTTGTATCTTCCACCTTGAAGACAGACACAAAATATTTGTTCAATCTCTGCCATTTTGTTACGAAAGCACAATAATTTTCATAATATTTTTCTGGTTTGCTGTAAAGTAGGTTTATGGATGTGAGTGTAGATGGTTCTGTCTGTGTGATTTAATTACATTTAGAGTCAGGTAGACTGCAAGCTTGAAATTATCAAAAGAAGCTAGGTGTAGAAATGTACCTGAAATGCTAATGAGTAAACATGGATGCTGTATTAGCATATAAAGTGTGAAGGGAATTTGCATTTTTAGGTAAGTAAAGGGATTGTTTGGATTTCAAAAGGATGTTAGCATGTTTACAATTAGCCAGGTAAGCAAGGCTAAGCAGTGTGTTTGTTTTTCCCAAAGGTTGCTAACAATATTGGCAACGTGAAAGTTTTTATATTATGGGAAAGATACGGTTCTAAAGACATATGGAACAATGGAATTTACATATTAAAGAGAGAGAAACATATATAAAGGAGAATGAAAGGCTATGTTGGAGGCCTAACAGGATCTAACAGGAGTGTGTGAAACAGCCATATAGAAGCCTCTAGCCATTTGTGCATAAATCTGCTGTGTTCAGGAACTGAAGTTGGAGAAAACCATTTGGAATTCCACTGTCAAGTGGGTACTGTGTTAACTTGCTGGCTTTTTAAAATGTAAAATCTAGTTGGACTGTTGCCTTAAAGGGGGTGCGAATCAGGTTAATTAAGAATTTTAGAGTTTGTTATTGTATTAAGTAATTGTAGTCTTATCTATGTGTTTGAAATCTTTTCTTTTGTTAATAAATATTTAAATTTAATTTTTAAAATCTCTAAAGGTCTTGGTGGACTCATTACTTCTGAATTCAGTGCATACATCTTCTCATAATAAATACAAATTGCAAAACTGTTGTGCTAGTGTGACCAAGTTTCCCTTGTTGATTTGGTCCACCTGGGATACATCATTTGCCATGCCATAACAATTCTCTCATTCCCAATGATAATTTCTCCTGTCTCTGCTTCTAAGGGACCAAAATTTACTTTATGGACTCTCCTTTTTATATATTTATAAAACTCTTACAATCTGTTTTTATATTCCAGTTTGCTCACATATTCCATTTTTACCTTTTTATCAATGTTTTTGTGGCCCTTTGCTGGTTTCTAAAACACTCCCTCAGACTTGCTATTGTTTTTTGCAACCTTGTAAGCCTCTTCTTTTAATGTAATACTATCCTTAACTTCCTGAGTGAGCCATGGATGGGTCTTTCTTGCTGAGTTTTTGTTTTTCATTGGTATGTATTTGTGTTGAACATTTTGAATTGTTTCTTTATATGTTCCCACTGTTCATTTACCTCCATACCTTTTAGTCTTTTTACCCAATTAACCACAGCCAGTTTTCCCCTCATATCTATGTAATTGGCTTTGTTTCAGTTTAAGATTCTTGTTTATGATTGGAATACATCACTTTCAAATTTAACATAGAATTCATTGATACTATGATCATTGTTTCCCAGTGGATCTCTTACTATGACATTACTAATTAACCCTGCTTCATTACACAATACTAGATCTAAATCAACTTATTCCCTAGTCAGTTCCACAATGTATTGCTCCAAGAAACTGTCTCAAAAACATTCTACAAACTCATCTTCTAGAATAATCTTGCCAATTTGATTGTCCCAGTCTATATAAAGGTTAAAGTCTCCCACAGTTATTACATTTGTTACAATCTCCAATAATTTCCTGTTTAATGATCTGCCCAACAGTATAACTACTGTTAGGGTGCCTATAAACTACTCCCACCAATGTTTTCTGACCCTTGCTACTCCTAATTTCCACCCATACTAATTTAACTACATGATCTTGAGGCCAGATCCTTTCTCGCTAATATCCTTATGTCATCCTTTACAATTACATCCTCCTTTGCCATTTTGTCTGTCTTTCTGAAATATTGTGTACCCTGGAATATTATTTCCCACACTTGATCACCTTGTAGCCATGTCTCTGTAATGGCAATTAGATCTAAATCATTTATCTCTATTTGCGCCACCAGTTCATGTATCTTATTGTAGATATTTCGTGCATTCAGGTAAAGAACCTTTAATTTAATTTTACTTCTATTCCCTGCAATGACTTTATTCGCTGATGTACAATTTTGGTTCAACTCTCTGTCCCTTCCTGTCCCACTCTACTTGCCTTTACCCACATCGCTATACTGTTCTGATGCCTCAACCTTCCTCTTTAGATTTCTAAATCTCCTTTCACCCAAACCCTCTCTCCTCAACAGTTGGGCTATAATCTTCCTTCTGATACTTCCAATGTCCTCCATTTGGACCTCCTACTTATCCAAACCTAGCCTCTGATCTGCCATCCAGCATCCAATATTACCCCCCTGCTCCAGACCCCAATTTTTGCCTCTGACCTCCAAATTGCCCATTGTTCTGGCCTCCAATCTGCCTTCCAGCCTCCAATCTATTCCCTTGCCTTAGCCTTTGATCTGTCTTCTAACCTCTGATGTGGCCCAGCTCTGGATCCAGATCTTTTCTCTGGACTCCAATCTTTTAACTTTCCATCCCTCTCTTCCTTTTTCTCTGCTCCCTGGCTGGAGCTTGATGATGAAGGCCTACCTGCCTGACAACCTGCCAGAAAACCTCTCAATCTGGCTAGCTGCAGCCTGGAAATAGGAAAAATGCTAATCAGGTCCTGCCATTAAATTCGGCAAGATCTGCAGGAAATCCATCTTTCCAGGTTTCCCAACCCCAGGTTAGCACACCCTCCTCCCTCTTGTCTCTGGGTTAATATCTAGCCCCACATGTCTCAGTTAGGATTCTTCACTCTGAAGAGATACACAGTTTCCTGCCCTGTTCATACAGGTCCCAGATCTGTAGAGGGCACTGTCCAAAATAGTTTCATAATCGCTGTAAGTACCAGTGCAAAAGCCCGTAGAAAGTTTGTAGCAAAATGTACGTGTAATGAAAGGTGTCATTCATTCAATACTGACTGCAAAATCTGAGCTGCTGATAAATTTCTGCTTCTTCTTTTATCCGTTGAATCCTGGCAGTTCCATTTATTTGTAGGTACAATTGTGTATTCCTTAAGCCATCAGTTTGATAAGGATATTACAAATCCGAATCCCAAAACTAGCAGGTGTTACGTCTTTTGGTTCCCAAGAGTTAGAAATATTCACACTTTAAATTCAAAATGCCAGAGCTTAATAGACATTGAGTCTATTTCTTTCAGCTCTCCATGATACATTGGCTTGAATTTTTGGTTCATCAGGCGAGCGTGATTGGCAGGACTGGAAGCAGATGTGAAATCCAGTTCTGCCCCCAATCAGCTCCTGAGAGACATTATGTGCTGGATGGCCAATTAACAGCCAGCCAGCGTGAAACTTGCACTGAGAGAGGCCCAGAACTGCTGGGGGGTGCGTGAGGATAGGGCGGGTACTGGAATAATTGCAGCTTTAAAAGCAGCTCCCTGAAGGCTGCTAGGCGTAGAGGAACTGTGGCAGAGAGCTATTGTCATCTTTAAAGGGGCAGACAACTGTGGTGAGAAAGTGAGCAAAAAGTGTGCCTGGGACATTAGCAGTGTCTTCTGGACCCGGAAGCTATGCTAAACTTGGTGGAAATGGCCGGAGCCAGGTGGACCCCTACTTCTTGGATGACTGCCTGCAGGTTCTATTGGAAACTGTCAGTGATCTACGGGAGATATTGCTGTTGAAAAATGGCAAGGGTAGTCCTCCACACCAAATGAAGACAACATGGTCAGAGGTGGCATCTCTAGTCAATGGCTGTGGTGTAGTCTGAAGGATCTGGATGCAGTGTAGGAAGAGGGTCAATGCCCTGCTGTGCTCTGCCAGGGTGAGTACTGAGTCCCCATATAATCGTGTGTGCCTGAACTTGTTGGGGTTCTTGGCTGTAAAGCACCAAGCTTAAGTTGGCACATCTTGCTGTGTCCTTAAAGACTACGTGTGAGTAGACAGGATGGCAGACATGTATGGAAGGGGGAAGTCCTGCAATTTGATGGGCACCTAAACATGCAACTATGGGGAGGATGATGGAATGTTCGGGCATGTAGAGGGGGGATTCATGAAAGCACTATTGCCCTTACAGGAGAAAAGAAGTCACAATGGCCAGGAGTGAAGATGAACCGATGTTTGAGTCCCTCAACTGGTGGTGTCAACTCTGGTGGAGGAGCAAATCCTGGAGGTGGCATGTGAGCATGGAGCGAGGTTTACTGGGTGCAGAGAAGCACGGGTTTCAGAGGAGGTTAAGAGTCCAGCGGACAAGGAAGAGATTGGGGGAGGGCATGAGAGATGTAGGGCAGCTGTTATAACACCAACAGTGAAATCCACTAGTCCCCTAGACTCGTCCATTCAGAAGTCACTGCTTACCCAGATCTCAAATCTGAGAAGCAACCAGAATGAATATGCTGTGATTCATAAATACTGATAGAGACTTCAATATGTTTTCCCTCTCTCAGATGTAACATGCTTTGGACCGCAGAATGACCCAGAAGACTCTCCCTTGACATTGGAGGATGATGTCTAGCCAGATGTACCGTTGTCATATCCTCTCTCTGCACCATGCACCACCTCAAATACGGACACATCGGTGGGATTGAGTGTTCCAGGACAGTTGGCAATGAACACTGGGGAAGGCATATCACACTCGCTTGAAGAGCTGGCAGAGGCAGAGAGGCCCCAGGGTGCGGGTAGTCAGAAAATTGCTAGAGACCAGGAAGATGCTGAGTCTGAGGCAGATGATGAGCCTCTAGAATCATCTATTAGGCGGCAAATGTTGGACATCCAATGGGATGCATGTAACGATCTTGAAGAGATCCCTGTGGGTCTGTGTGCCATGGGTCTCTGTACTGGAGGATTCCATACAGAATGTGAGCACTGTGTTGAGCTGGAGCTCAGGACACACAGCATCCTCCATAGAATGATTAGCAACTCTCATGGAGCGGCAATTCCAGAAGCTGGGGTTGCATTCGATTCTGCACGCCCACACACTGTTAGTGACCACAGCAGGTCACTGCCAATGTCAGAGATGGATGAGGCACCTAGTGACTCTGCTAGCTGCCTGGTGAGCAGGGAGGTACAAACAAACCTCATGTTGGCAGATGACCTGCAGCTCCATGCATTTGGGGGCTCCTCATGGTGCTCCTGATGATGGCAGCAGCTCCTCCCTTTACCAGTGACTGTTGCATCTGAGGAGACCACGATGACTGAAGAATGCCCAGCCATGGAACTGGACTATTCCGTCCTTAGGGCCCACACATGTACAGCGACCAGATGTTGACCACCAAAGTCATCAAGGCCGACGGGGCATCAGAGTCAGCAGCCTGCCTCCAGTGCAGCTGCCGGTGAGAGGGAAGCACATAGACATTGCACTCGTATGCGGAAATTTAAGTCACTATGATCACAGAAGGGCTTTCTTGGGCGAATCATTTCTCATTGTCAGTTGTGTAATGTTGTATGTAGCTATCACACATCACTATTAAATTGTGACATCATGTCAAATGGCTTTATTATGCTTTATGTCATAGTTAAAGAGGATGCCTGCAACTCTGTGTAATACAGCAATTGGGCTGCCAAGTGTAGTTCAGAGGGAGGGAGAGGAGGAGACATTGCCAGGAGGGCCCCATCAACCCTGAGCAGTAGGGTGACAGTTTGCAAAGATTTGGAGTCCTGACTTTGGAGTCCTACTGGAAACTCCTCTGAATCAAGGGCTCCCTGGTCTCCCTGGCTCCCATAAGCATCCTCATTGCTCTTCTTCATGATCCTGGAGCTGAGCAGGCTCTTCCTCAAACTCAGCACTAGAAGAATGTTGCTGTCTTCACCATCCATCTGCTCCCACCTTGAGAGAGCCAGATTGTGAAGGACACAGAAAGCAACCACTATAAGGGAAATGTCTTCTGGAGGATATTGCAGAGATCCTCCTGAGCAGTTCAGACAATGAAACCTCATTTTGAGGAGGTCTATTGTCCTCTCAATGATGGCCCTTGTGGAGGCATGACCCCGCTGCAGGCATCCTTGGGTGTCTGCGCATGTATCATCAGCCACTTTTTCAGCAGATATCCTTTGTGCCCCAGCAGCCAGCCATCCACCATGCTAGAGCTATGAACAGCCTTGGAACCTGTGAGTAACGTAAAATGCACACATCATGGCAGCTTCCAGATAGCTGGCAGAAACCTGCAGGAGCTCGTGCTGGTGATCACACACTATCTGAACGTTCAGAGAGTGGAACCTCTTTCTATTCACAAAGATCCATGGTTCTCTGTCACCGGTGTGATGCAGCTGTGCACTGCAGATTGCAACACTTGGCAATGATCTCCCACAGACCCCTGGAATGAACCCGGGGCATAAAAATTTAGGGCAACTGTGACCTTCAGAGCCACTCACATTGGCTGGCTACCTACACAGTTTGAGGCTATCTCAGGGCCACAAATAGAGGTGGCTGTTTCTCTGGAGAGGCAGAGCCTTCTTTGGCACTGAACCTCTATCATGTCAAGGTAGCTGGATTTTAGCCTATACAGTCTTCCACCTGGGTATTGGCGCCTTCTCCTGCCCATTCTCCCTCGCAACGCCTGCTGGACTTCGACCTCTTCAGGTTGCCCTTCTCGATCTTGAGGGCAGACTCTGTTACGCTGTCTGCAGCCAACTGGTCTCCTCTTCCTTCTTGCCCTGTCCTCATCTGAGGAGGTCCCTCCAGCAGAGTGTACAGTACCCATCTCAAACGTTATGTTTGCAGAGGTTTGACCTAAAGTATGAAGGGGCCTAACTGCAGAAAGCCTCTACAAAGACTTAAACTTCCTAAAGTTATGTAAATGAACAGAATGCTTCAATAAATAAACTATAATTCACACATTCAACACTCAGTTTGAAATTCCTACCTCTTCATCTCACTATTCCTTATGGTCCTGGATCCAAAAAGTTGAAAAAATGTGTAGCCCACCTCTCCAATTGGCCCATGCACCAAGCATAAAAGCACACAGGCCTCTCAAAATCCAGGACGATTAGCCTTTTAATGGCCTTAATTGGCCCTTTAACGTGGCAGGCACGCTTCCGATATTCACGTGTGCCCACCAACCGAAATGTTGCAAGATGGCACGATGACATCGGGAAGCCCTCCTGATGTCATCACTCACCATTTCACACTGAGTTTGGACCGCTGTTCACATGCACACACGGCGATATAAAATTCTTGGCACAAGGCTGCAATGTGACAGTGAATGCAGCACCCAGAAGTGCATTCTCTTAACTATTAGTTCCTATTTCATTCCGAATAATACAACAATATAACATCTTTCTTTCTTTTTAAATAAATAATGCCTCTATATAAATATAATTGTTCCAATCATTAATATTTTTTCTAAACTGAAGATAAACAATCGACTTTTATAAACAGAACACCTTAAGAGTCCTTTATAGCTTGATTCTTTTCTCAGAAAGACATTATTCATTTGCTTAGGTGGTAGCATGTTACATCTCTATCTTATAGGATTGGCATTCATCACTCTCAGTTGGTGAGTTGGCATAATGCACAGGTGATGTTGTGCTTGTTTCTCCAGGTGTTATAGGAGTCATGTTTGATGTTGCTAACATTGTGTTACTTGCTGGTGACATTGTTGATGTTTTACCATTTATTAGTGGTGCTGTTGATGTTGTTTCACTGGTTAGTGATGTTGTTAGGATTGTTGCTGATCTTTTCTGTTTTTCCAGCTCAGGCTGTACGTCTGACATGAACTCTGTTCCTTCTCATTTACTTACAAGTGTTGGTCTCGATGATGTATGACTGCCGTTCACTATGACAGTTACTGTAGATTTCTTCCTGTAGCTCGAAACTAGGCAAATCTCTCAGCCTCTTTACCCCTCACAAACTCTCTCCCCAAACTGAGCGTGAGCTCCCACCCATTCTGCGCAGTGAATAATAAAGTTAGTATTTTCTCTGCATAAGTTGTAGCTAACATTTATTTTTTTTGCTCCCTCGCCTCAGTAAGATGGGGTTGTGTCCAGTTCTCCAGCTAAACACGCTCAATTGCCATTTTATAGCTGTCTCCTTTCTACTATGACCTTAATGAATAAACACAGGTCACCCTTTGAACTTACTTGAGGTGGTCTGGCAAAGTCAGAATTTTAATGACCTTACATTGAATCTCCCAAAAACTAAAAGTTACCTGTAAAATATTAATAGAAACCATGAAACAAGATGCCTATGACATCACTATGCTACCCTATTATTCCAAGGGCTTTCTATTCTCTGAACGATGCCCTAAATCTAACCTTGCTCGACCTTATATAATTTTTAAGTGTGACCCCCTAGTCCTCTTAACCTAAACAATCAAACTAATTAGTTTACATAAATATAATCATGTTCCTTCATTATTTTATCGAGTCTGATCATGTCACAACTAAGTCTGTGCTCCTCTAAAATATAGAGATCAGCTATTTGAACTTCATCATCACAGAATTGTTACGGTGCAAAAGGAGGCCATTTGGCCCTTCGTGTCTGCACCAGCTCTCTGAGCATTTTAACTTAGTGTCAATTTCCTGCCTTTTCCCCGTAACCTTGCACGCTGTTTCTATTTAAATAATCATCCAATGCCTTCTTGAGTCCCTCAATCGAATCTGCCTCCACCACACTTCCAGGCAGTGCATTCCAAACCCTAACTACTCACTGTGTGAAAAAGATTTTTCTCACCTAGTATTTGCTTCTTTGGCAAAACACTTTAAAACTGTGCCCTCCGGTTCTCGATCTGTTTATAGGCGGGAACAGTTTCTCCCTTTCTACTCTGTCCAGGCCCCTCATGATTTTACCTTCTGCCACGGCCCTCATAGCCTTCTCCTCTTCAAGGAAAACAGTCCCAACTTCTCCAATCTTTCTTCATAACTGAAGTGTCTCATCCCTGAAATCATTCTCGTAAACCTCTTCTGGACTCTCTCCAATGTGTTCACATTCTTCCTATAGTGTGGCGCCCAGAACTGTACACAATACTCCAGCTGAGGTCTAATCTGTGTCTTATTTCAGTTCACCAACAACCTCCCTGCTCTTATACTCTATGTGCCTATTAATGAAGCCTGGAATACTGTATAATTTAGAACAGCCCTCTCTACTTGTCTTGCCACCTTTAATGACTTACATACACATACACCCACCTTTCTCTGCTCCTGCACATCCTTTAGAATAGTATCCTTTATTTTATACTGTCTCTTCATGCTTTTTGTACCAAAGTATATCACCTCACATTTCTCCGCATTGAACTTCATTTGCCACCTTTCTGCCCACTCCACCAATGTGTCAATGTCCTTTTGAAGTTTTACACTGTCCTCCTCACAGTTTACAATTCTCCCAAGCTTTGTGTCATCTGCAAACTATGAAACTGTCCCCTGCACACCAAGATCTAGATCATTTATATATATCAGGAAAAGCAAGGATCCCAATACCGACCCCCAGGGAACTCCACTACAAACCTTCTTCCAGCCCGAAAAATGCTCATTAACCATTACTCTGTTTCCTATCCCTCAAACAATTTTGTATCCACTTATCTGGATAACTAAGATGTTTCAAATAACAGTTAATTTTGCAGCCTTCCACTACACCTTTCCCAAAGCTTTAATAACCTCCATTACATGAGGAGGTCAAAACTGGACACAATATTCTGATTATGACCTAGCCAAGATCTAGTACAAGGACAAAATAGTATGCTTTGTCTTATAATTTCTTGACCTTGAAGGCACCCTCGAACCACTTTTGCTTTAACTACAGCTTTACAATATTGACCATGAACTTCAGGGATTGATGCACCAAGGTACCCCCACGTCCCTTTCTTTTACCACTGGTTTTAACTAATTTTCCCGTAGGAGATGCACATTTGACCTGCCCATGTGCATAGCACTACATGTTTTTAAGGGAAACGTCACTTGCCCAATATGGGCCCAATCTCCCAGCACATCCAGATCTACTTGTAGTAGATTAGTATCCTCTACAGTCCTAATTTTTGTGCATATATTTATATCATTTACAAACTTGCAGAGCATTCATCAACATGTAAATCTAGATCATCAATAAAAATACAAAGGTCCTAACATCGATCCCTACAGGATATCACTGCTAGCCGATCCTAATCTATTGATCTGATCTTTCCACCTACAGACACTCAGCCAATTCTAAATCCATTGCAGCAGATTACCACAAAATTCTACCTTGTAGAGGGTCAATTTTCCGGAGGGACTCTTATTCAGGAAGTTCACTATTTGACCATTTTCACCAGAGAGCTATAATATCAACTATAGAGTTTTTGATTTAATTTGCAATCAATATTTTATATTTCTTTAACACTAAATACTTTATATTTATTTTCAATGTTATATTTATTGTCAAGTAATACAAACTGAACAACAGTAAAATCCATGCATTGTTTGCAGTGTTTGTCAGCCAACAAAGTTTTGATTATTTTAAACAATTATTCATTTCTACTTGTTGTTTTGAGAATACATTTTGCAGATTATATAGGAAAAAGCTTGATGTATGCCTGATGATCTTTGTGAAATAGGATGGGAAATATTGGTGGTGTTGAAAGGGAAGAGGAGATGAGTCAGCATATAGCAAGGGAAGTCAGCCTAACCGCAAGAGTGCTCTGCAAGTTCATACAGGAATACATCCATTCAGCTGTTGGTTAAGGAAGATTTGAATATTGAGCTGCATTTTAATAAGTCATTATAATATTTCTAACAGTCCTGCTGCCAAGCTGATTATCCTAGACACACACTGACTAAATACACTAGGAATCCACTTTACCCCATAGACAGTTTTATCACCCAGTTTTTGGTTTTATTTATGTTAGAAAATCTGCTTTGCTAGGATTTGGGAAATTTGTTCTTAAAAGAGAAAACTCCCTATGCCATCAACAGGACCGGAAAAAGCAGTGCAATTACGTAAAGAGAATCTTTGCTTGCAAGAAGGCAAAAAACAGGCCATCAACTGTGGAAACTGGCCCACAATCATGGAGTTCCACCTCAAGCATTAATACATTCCCATCCCATTGGAATATCTTGATGAAGAGAAAGTGAAAGCTATAGGTAAGGTAGAAATTATTAAAATCAGTACTAAACTCAGAAGAATGGAAGAATCCAAGTGGAAGATAACATGCTGTTTCTTGAACTTTCTTTAAACCTCATTAGAAAAGTATAGAAGGCTAAAGACAGCAAGGTCAGCATGGGATGGGGAATTGAAGTGGCATTTCAAAATTATAATATTGGGATTACAATATGGAGGTTTAACTGAAGTTGCCAACCAATCTGCATTAGCTCCTTCAATGTAGAGGAGTGAACCCAGTATGCTAGATTAGTGGAAGTACTTATAAATTTCTGTCTTTTTGTTTGTTCATGGAATATGAGCAGCACTGGCAAAGCCAGCATTTATTGCCCATCTCTAATTGCCCTTGAGAAAATGGTGGCGAGCTACCTTCTTGCTGCAGTCCATGTGGTGCAGGTATATCCACGAGCTGTAGGGAGGAACTTTCAGGATTTTGATCTAGTGACAATTTAGTGAAGGAATAACAATTTAGTCCTAAGTCAGGATGGTGTGTTAACTTGGAGGGAAACTTGCAGTTAGTGTTGTTCCCTTACATCCACTGCCATTGTTCTCTTAGGTAGTGGAGGTCACTGATTTGGAAGGTGCTGTCAGAGGAGGCTTGGTGGGTTGCTGCAGTGCATCTTGTCAATGGTACATGCTGCTGCCACAGTGCAGTAGTAATGGAAAGAGTTAATGTTTAAGATGATGGATGGGGTGCTGATAAAACAGGTTGCTTTGTTCTGGATGGTGTTCAACCTCTTGAGTATTGTTGGAGCCATGCTCATCCAGCCAAATGGGGAATATCCATTACACTCCTGACTTGTTCCTTACAGATTGTGGACAGGCTTTTGGAAGACAGAAAGTCAGTTACTCACTACAGAATTCCCAACCTCAGACCTGCTCTTTCAGCCGCAGTATTTATGTGGCTGGTTGAGTGAAGTTTCAGGTCCATGGTAATCCCAGGATGTTAATGATGGGAAAATTCAGCAGTGTTATCGCTAGTGAATGTCAAGGAGAGGTAGTGATTCTCTCTTGTTGGAGATGGCCATTGCCTAGTACTTGTGTGGCCTGAATGTTGCTTGCCGCTTATTAACCCAAGCCTGAATGTTGTCCAGGTCTTGGTGCATGTAGGTGTGGACTGCTTCAGTAGCTGAGGAATTGCGAATGGTACTGAACACTGCAATCATCAGCGAACATCTCCACTTCTGCCTTTATGATGAAGGGAAGATCATTGATGAAGCAGCTGAAGATGGTTGGGCCTAGGACAATACCCTGAGGAACTCCTACAGTGCTACCCTGGGGGTGAGGTGATTGGTCGCCAATAACCACAACCATCTTCCTTTCTGCTGGGTATGATTTCAACCAGTGAAATGTTTTTCTGATAATTCTAATTGACTACAGTTTCGCTAGGGCTGCTTGGTGTCACACTCAATCAAATGCTACCTTGATATCAAGGGCAATCACTCTTACTCACCTCTGGAATTCAGCTCTTTTATCCATATTTGGACAAAACCTACAATAAGGTCTAGAGGCAAGTGGCCCTAGTGGAACCCACACTGAGCAGTGGTGAGTAGGTTATTGCTGGGTAAGTGCCACTTGATAACACACTCAATTATACTTCCTTCACTTTGCTGATAATGGTCAAGAATAAACTGATGGATGGTAATTGGCTGGATTGGATTTGTCCTGTTTTTTGTGGACAAAACATAACTGGGCAATTTTCTACATTGTCAGGTAGATGCCAGTGTTGGAGCTGTACTGGAACAGTTTGGCCAGGGTGTGTCTAGTTCTGGAGCACAAGTCTTCAGTACTATAGCCGAGATGTTGTTCAGGTCTTTAACTTTTGCTGTTTCCAGTGCCTTGAACTACTTCCTGATGTCATGTGAAGGAAATCGAATTGATCAAAGACTGGCATCTGCGATAAAAGCAAAATACTGCGGATGCTGGAAATCTGAAACAAAACCAGAAAATGCTGGAAAAACTCAGCAGGTCTGGCAGCATCTGTGGAGAGAGAAACAGAATAAACATTTCAAGTCCATATGACCCTTCTCCAGAGCTGGCATCTGTGATGCTGGGAGTTCAGGAGGAGGTCAAGGTGGATCCTCTACTCCATATTTCTAGCTGAAGATGCTTGTAAATGTTTCAGCCTTGTCCTTTGCACTAACGTGGTGGGTGCCCCCATCGTTGAGCATGGAGATATTTGTAGAGTATCCTGCTCGGTGTCCCCCTCAAGTTAGTTGTTTATCTGTCCATTACCATTCGTGACTGGATGTGACAGGACTGCAGAGCTTTGAGCAGGTCTGCTGGTTATGGGGTTACTTAGCTCTGTCTATAGCGTGTTGCTTCTGTTGTTTAGCATGTATTTAGTCTTATATTGTAGCTTCACTTGGTTGGCACCTCATTTTTAGGTATGCCTGGTAGTGCTTCTGGCAAGCTCTCCTCCACTCTTCATTGAACCAATGTTGGCCACTTGGCTTAATGGTAGAGTGAGGGACATGTCAGGGGGTGAGGTTAGATTGTGTTTGAATTCTACTGTTGCTAATGACCCAGACAGCCTCATGGATGCCCAGTTTTGAGCTGCTAGATCTGAACCTATCCCATTTAGCATGGTGGGAATGCAACACGATGCAGGGGATCCTCAGTTAGAAGACAGGACTTAATTTCCACAAAGACTGCGTGGTGGTCACTTCGGCCAATACTGTCATGGACAGATGCATCTGCGTAAGGTAAATTGGTGAGGGTGAGGCCAAGTATGTTTTTCCTGATCCTGGTGGAAGGTTATAGACTTGAAACATTCACTCTGTTTTTCTCTCCATTGATGCTCCCTGATGTATTGAGTATTTTCAGCATTTTGTTTTTACTTTAGGTTTTTCTCTCTTTTGATTTTATCACCACCTGCCGTACACCCAATCTGACAGATATGTCCTTCAGGACTCAGGCATTTCAGTCAGTAGTGGTGCTACTGAGCCTTTCTTGGTAGTGAATACTGAAATCCCCCACTCAGAATAAATTCTGTGCTACAGTTGCTACCCTCAGTGCTTCTTTCAAGTGGTGTTCAACATGGCGGAGCACTGATTCATCAGCTGAGGGAGGGTGATAGGTGGTGATCAACAAGATATTCTCCATGTTTGACCTGATGCCATGACATGTCTTGGGGTCAGAGTCAATGTTGAGGAGGTGGTGGATGGTGTGCCAATCATGCAGGCTGCTTTGTCCTGGATGGTGTTGAGCTTCTTGAGTGTTGTTGGAGCTGTACTCATCCAGGCAAGTGGAGAGTATTCCATCAAATTCCTGATTTGTGCCTTGTTGATAGTGGACAAGCTTTGAGGAATCAGGAAGTGAGTTACTCACCACAGAATTCCCAGCCTCTGACCTGTTGTTGTAGCCACAGTATTTATATGGTTGTTCCGATTCAGTTTTTGGTTAATGGTAATACCCAGGGTATTGGGGATTCAGCAATGTTAATGCCATTAAATGTCAAGTGGAAATGGTTAGAGTCTCTCTTTTTGGAGATGGTCATTGCCTGGCACTTGTGTGGCATTAATGTTACTTGACACTTATCAGCCCAAGTTTAAATGTTGTCCAGGTCTTGCTGCATATGGGCATAGACTACATTAGTATCTGAGAAGTCACGAATGGTGCTAAACATTGTGTAATCATCACCAAACATCCCCATTTCTGCCCTTATGATGGAAGGAAGGTCATTGATGAAGCAGCTGAAGATGGTTGGGCCTAGGACACTAACCTGAGGGACTCCTGTAGTCATGTCCTGGAGCTGAGATGACAGGTCTCCAACAACCACAACCATCTTCCTTTATGCTAGGTATGACTCCAACCGGCAGGAGAGAATTCCCCAATTCCCATTAACTCCAGTTTTGCTAGGGCTCCTTGATGCCAAACTCAGTCAAATGCTCCCTTGATATCAAGGGTAGTCACTTTCACCTCAGCTCTTGAGTTCAGCTCTTCTATTCATGTTTGGGACAAGGTCAGGAGCTGAGTGGCCTTGGTGGAATCCATTAGCATCAGTGAACTGGCTGTATCCCAGTAAGTGCTGCTTGATAGCACTGTCGATGACCCTTTCCATCACTTTCCTGATGACCGAGAGTAGACTGTTGGGGTGGTAATTGTCTGGGTTGGATTTGTCCTGCTTTTGTGTGCAGGACGTACCTGGGCAGTTTTCCACATTGCCAGGTAGATGCCAGTGCTGTACCTGTACTGGAACAGCTTGCTATGGGTGCAGATAGTTCCGGAGTACAAATCTTCATTACTATTGCCAGAATATTGTCAAGGTCCATAGCCTTTGCACTATCTTCAGCTGTTACTTGATATCATGTGGACTGAATTGGATTGGCTGAAGACTGGCATCTGTGATGCTGGGAGCCTCAGGAGGAGGCCGAGGTGGATCATGCTCTCGGCACTTCTGATTGAAGATTGTTGCAAATGCTTCAGCTTTGTCTTTTGCACTAATGTGCTGATGTGCTGAGCTCCCCCATCATTGAGGATGGGGATATTTGTGGAGCCTCTTCCTCCAGTGAGTTGTTTAATTGGCCACCACATTTGTGACTGGATGTGCCAGGACTGCAGAGCTTTGATCTGGTCCATTAGTTGTAGGATCAATTAGCTCTGCCTATTGCTTACTGCTTCCGCTGTTTGGCATGCAAGTAATTCTGTGTTGTAGCTTCACCAAGTTGACACCTTTTTTAGGTATGCCTGGTGCTGCTCCTTCATTGAAGCAGGTTGATCTCCCAGTTCGATGGTAATGCTAGAGTGGGGGATATGCCACGTCATGAGACTAGATTGTGCTGTATGCAATTCTGCTACTGCTGGTGGCCCAGTTTTGAGTTGTGAGATCTGTTCAAAATGTATCCCATTTAGCACGGTGTTAGTGCCACACAGCACGATGGGAGCATCCTCAATGTGAAGGCAGGACTTCGTCTCCACAAGGAGTGTGGTAGTCACTCCTGCCAATACTGTGATAGACAGGTGCATCTGCGACAGGTAGATTGGTGAGGATGAGGTCAAGTAGGTTTTTCCCTCTTGTTGGTTCCCTGACCGCCTGTCGCAGACTCAGTCTAGCAGCTATGTCCTTTAGGACTCAGCCAGCTTGGTCAGTGCTACTGAGCCACCCTTGGTGATGGATATTGAAGTCCCCCACCCAGAGTACACTCTGTGCCCTAGCAACCCTCAGTGCTTCCTCCAAATGGTGCTCAACATGGTGTTCATCAGCTGAGGGGGAGGTGGGGGCAGTAGGTAATCAGCAGGAGGTTTCTCTTCTGTTTGACTTGATGACATGAGATTACATCAGGTCCAGAGTCAATGTGGAGAACTCCCAGGGTAACTCCCTCCCAACTGTATACCACTACGCCCCAACCGCCAATTGTAATGTCCTGTCAGTTGGACAAGATTACCCAGGCATAGTGATGGCGTTGTCTGGGACAGTGTCTGTAAGATATGATTCTGAGAGTATGGAGCTGAGAGTTGTGATCTGTGAGTATCAAGCTGTTGTTTGACTAGTCTGTAGGACAGCACTCCCAATTTTGGCACAAACCCCCAGATGTCAGCAAGGAGGACTTTGCAGGGTCGACAGGGCTGAGTTTGCCGTTGTTGTTTCCGGTACCTGGGTCAGTGCCAGGTAGATGTCAGTGTTGTAACTGTAGAGAAAGGGGAGGGGGGTGTGGAGAAAGGGGGAGGGGTGAGACTGGGGTAGAGAAATGGGGGGTGAGCCTGGGCTAGAGAAAGTGTCTGGTTTCATTCCTTTTTTGAGACCTTGTAGCGGTTTGATAAACTGAAAGGCTTGTTAGGCCATTTCAGAGGGCATTTAAGAGTCAATCACATTGCTGTGGGTCTGGAGTTACAAGTAGACAAGACTAGGTAAGATTGGCATATTTCCTTCCTTCAAGGACATCAGTGAACCAGATGGGTGTTTACAACAATTGTTTCACATTTTGCAAATACAGTTCAGATCTACCAGACAAGTCTATGTCTATTGAAAACCTGATTTTTAAAATTATTCTTTCAAGGGATGTGGGCATCGTTGGCAAGGCCAGCAATTTGCTGTCCATCCTTAATTGCCTGTGAACTGAATGACTTGCTAAGCCATTTCAGCGGGCACTTAAAAATCTGTGGTCTGGAGTCACATGTAGGCCTGATCAGGTAATGATGGCAAATATCCCTCCCTAAATGACATTGGTGAACCAGATGGGTTTTTACATCAAATGATGATAATTCTCATGTCACTATTACCAGGACTAGCTTTTTAATTCCAGTTTTAATAACTAAATTTAAATTCCAGTAGCTGCTCTGGTGTGATTTGAACCCATGTCCCCAGAGCCTTGGTCTCTGGATTGTTAATCTGGTGACAGTACAACGCCATTGCCTCCCTTTCTGTTATCCTTTTGGATGATTCCCGACTCTCAAACAGCACTTTCCCCCATTTCCGATATCTTTATTCATTTGGATTGAACATCTACATGTATAATCAGGCTTGAAAGTAACAAAAACAGAAAATGCTGGAAATACTCAGCAGGTCAGGCGGCTTCTGTAGAGAGAAAATCACAGTTATGGTTCAGGTCGATAACCTTTCAAAGTCATGGAGCTGAAATTTTAACCCGATCTTCATCTTCACTGCTGAGTACCGCCAACGTTTTCTGTCTTTATTTCACAATTCCAGTATCTAAGTTTTTGCTCTTCAGGGAAACATATTATTTGATTTGAACAAACCACTGGTGTCTATTAATGGCCGGATGCTATCGAACGAGAGTGCGAGGCTTTGCTGCTGCTTGACTGTCAGGCCGACTCCAGTATTTCCGGGTCAGGAGAGGCCTCAAACCGGATATCCTGTCGGGTTGGCGGATCAGTTCCGGGTGTTGCTGCTGCATGTTGTTGTGCTCTGGTCCGGCTTCTTTGTCAAAATGTCCCGGGGATCGAGCGCCGGCTTCGACCGTCACATCACTATCTTCTCCCCGGAGGGAAGGTTGTACCAAGTAGGTGAGTGAGTGAGGCCCGCCTGGGGCAGAGCCGGCAGTACCGACACACAACTGCCCAGTCATCCCGGGGCCCAACCCCCACAAGGAGGGGGTAGGAGGGCCCAGGGAGCAGCCCGGGTGTGGGGGGTGGAGGGACTCTGGGGTAGAGAATTGGAGGGGGTGGGGGGAGCCTAGGGAAGAGAATTGGAGGAGGGTGGTGAGCCTGGGGTCGAGAAAGGGGAGAGTGGCGATAGTGGGAAGAGTGAACCAGTGGTAGAAAAAGTGGGGGGAAGAGAAAGGGGGGTGGGGTGAGCCTGGGGTGGAGAAAAGTGGGGGGGGGGGCGGTGTGGGGTGAGCCTGGGGTGGAGAAAAGGGGGGGTGGGGGTGAGCCTGGGGTCGAGAAAGGGGGTGGAGAAAGGGTGAGGTGAGAGTCTGGGGTAGGGAAAGGGGGTGGGAGATCTGGGATTGAGAAAGGGGGGGGTGGGGTGAGCCTGGGGTAAAAAAAGAGGCTGGGTGCTAGGGGTAGAGAAAGGGAGGGGGTTGGGGTACAGAAAAGTGGGGATAGTCCTGGGGCAGAGGGGCGATGGGTAGTCTGGAGTAGAGAAGGTGGCTGTTTGGGAGTGGTGAGCCTGGAGTGGAAGAAAAGGGGGATTGTAGGGTAGAGAAAGGGGCAGCCAGGGTTGTGGGGGGAGCCTGGGGTAGAGAGGAGGGTGATGGGGGGGGGGAGAGAAGCCTGGGGTCGAGGGGGGGGGAGGCGGAGAGGAGCCTGGGGTCGGGTTCGAGGAGGTGGGGAGAGGAGCCTGGGGTCAGGTTCGAGGAGGTGGGGAGAGGAGCCTGGGGTCTGGTTTGAGGAGGTGGGGAGAGGAGCCTGGGGTCAGGTTCGAGGAGGTGGGGAGAGGAGCCTGGGGTCAGGTTCGAGGAGGTGGGGAGAGGAGCCTGGGGTCAGGTTCGAGGAGGTGGGGAGAGGAGCCTGGGGTCAGGTTCGAGGAGGTGGGGAGAGGAGCCTGGGGTCAGGTTCGAGGAGGTGGGGAGAGGAGCCTGGGGTCAGGTTCGAGGAGGTAGGGAGAGGAGCCTGGGGTCAGGTTCGAGGAGGTGGGGAGAGGAGCCTGGGGTCGTGTTCGAGGAGGTGGGGAGAGGAGCCTGGGGTCGGGTTCGAGGAGGTGGGGAGAGAAGCCTGGGGTCGAGGAGGTGGGGAGAGGAGCCTGGGGTCAGGTTCGAGGAGGTGGGGAGAGGAGCCTGGGGTCAGGTTCGAGGAGGTGGGGAGAGGAGCCTGGGGTCAGGTTCGAGGAGGTAGGGAGAGGAGCCTGGGGTCAGGTTCGAGGAGGTGGGGAGAGGAGCCTGGGGTTGTGTTCGAGGAGGTGGGGAGAGGAGCCTGGGGTCGGGTTCGAAGAGGTGGGGAGAGAAGCCTGGGGTCGAGGAGGTGGGGAGAGGAGCCTGGGGTCGGGTTCGAGGAGGTGGGGAGAGAAGCCTGGGGTCAGGTTCGAGGAGGTGGGGAGAGAAGCCTGGGGTCGGGTTCGAGGAGGTGGGGAGAGAAGCCTGGGGTCGGGTTCAAGGAGGTGGGGAGAGAAGCCTGGGGTCAAGGAGGTGGGAAGAGAAGCCTGGGGACGTGGAGAAGTCTTGGGGTGGGGGGGAGGGTGGTAGAGAAGCCTGGGGTAGAGAGGAGGTCGGGCAGGGGTGATAAAGCCTGGGGTAGAGGGGAGGTGGGGAATCTGGAGTAGAGAAGGGGGCAGGGTGGAGATGGTGAGCCTGGAGTAGAGAAGATGAGGGGAGAGGGGGGAGTCTGGAGTAGAGAAGGCGGGAGGGGAGAACATAACATACGAAATAGGAACAGGAATAGACCGTTCGGCCCCTCGAGCCTGCTTAGCCATTCAATAAGATCATGGCTGATCATCTTGTGTTTCGAATTCCATATTCCCATCTAACCCCGAAAACCTTAGATTGCTGTTAGGCAAGGGAATCAATCTATCTCTGCCTTAAAAACATTCAATGATCCCTCCTCCACCACCTTCTGAGGCAGAGAATCCCAAAGTCGCACAACTGAGAGAGAAAAATTCTCCTCATCTCTGTCCTAAAAGCGCAGCCCCTAATGTTAAAACAGTGCCCCCTAATTCTGGACTCACCCACAAGAGGAAACATCCTTTCAGCATCCACCATTCAGGATCTTATGTACTTCAATCAAATCACCCCTCTCTCTTCTGAACTCCAGTGGAAACAAGCCCAGTCTGTCCAATCTTTCTTCATAAGACAGCCCACTCATTCCAGGTATCAATCTAGTAAACCTCCTTTCACCTGCCTCCAGTGCATTTACATCCTTCCTTAAATAAGGAGACCAAAACTGCACAGAGTATTCAAGGTGCGGTCTCACCAATGCCCTGTATAACTGAAACATAACATCCTTACTTTTATACTCAATCCCTCTCGTAATAAAGGAAAGCATTCCAGAGGAAGGGATGGGGGAGTCAGGTGTAGAAAAGAGGGAGGTGGGAGCCTGGAGTAAAGAAGGGGGAGTGTTGGAGACTGGAGTAGAGAAGGGGTGAGGAGAGGGGAAGTCTGAAGTCGAGAAGATGTGAAGGGAGGCGGGTCTGGAGTAGAGAAGAGGGGAGGGAGGGGAGGGAGGGGAGAGGGGGGGTCTGGAGTAGAGAGGAGAGGACGGGGGCCTGGAGTAGAGAGGAGAGGACGGGGGCCTGGAGCAGAGAGGAGAGGACGGGGGCCTGGAGCAGAGAGGAGAGGACGGGGGCCTGGAGCAGAGAGGAGAGGACGGGGGCCTGGAGCAGAGAGGAGAGGACGGGGGCCTGGAGCAGAGAGGAGAGGACGGGGGCCTGGAGCAGAGAGGAGAGGACGGGGGCCTGGAGCAGAGAGGAGAGGACGGGGGCCTGGAGCAGAGAGGAGAGGACGGGGGCCTGGAGCAGAGAGGAGAGGACGGGGGCCTGGAGCAGAGAGGAGAGGACGGGGGCCTGGAGCAGAGAGGAGAGGACGGGGGCCTGGAGCAGAGAGGAGAGGACGGGGGCCTGGAGCAGAGAGGAGAGGACGGGGGCCTGGAGCAGAGAGGAGAGGACGGGGGCCTGGAGCAGAGAGGAGAGGACGGGGGCCTGGAGCAGAGAGGAGAGGACGGGGGCCTGGAGCAGAGAGGAGAGGACGGGGGCCTGGAGCAGAGAGGAGAGGACGGGGGCCTGGAGCAGAGAGGAGAGGACGGGGGCCTGGAGCAGAGAGGAGAGGACGGGGGCCTGGAGCAGAGAGGAGAGGACGGGGGCCTGGAGCAGAGAGGAGAGGACGGGGGCCTGGAGCAGAGAGGAGAGGACGGGGGCCTGGAGCAGAGAGGAGAGGACGGGGGCCTGGAGCAGAGAGGAGAGGACGGGGGCCTGGAGCAGAGAGGAGAGGACGGGGGCCTGGAGCAGAGAGGAGAGGACGGGGGCCTGGAGCAGAGAGGAGAGGACGGGGGCCTGGAGCAGAGAGGAGAGGACGGGGGCCTGGAGCAGAGAGGAGAGGACGGGGGCCTGGAGCAGAGAGGAGAGGACGGGGGCCTGGAGCAGAGAGGAGAGGACGGGGGCCTGGAGCAGAGAGGAGAGGACGGGGGCCTGGAGCAGAGAGGAGAGGACGGGGGCCTGGAGCAGAGAGGAGAGGACGGGGGCCTGGAGCAGAGAGGAGAGGACGGGGGCCTGGAGCAGAGAGGAGAGGACGGGGGCCTGGAGCAGAGATGGGAGGGGAGGGAGGGGGGTTCTGGAGCAGAGATGGGAGGGGAGGGAGGGGGGTTCTGGAGCAGGGGGGGAGGGGAGGGAGGGGGGTTTTGGAGCAGGGAGGGAGGGGGTTCTGGAGCAGAGATGGGAGGGGAGGGAGGGGTTTCTGGAGCAGAGATGGGAGGGGAGGGAGGGGGGTTCTGGAGCAGAGATGGGAGGGGAGGGAGGGGGGTTCTGGGGAGGGAGGGGGGTTCTGGAGCAGAGATGGGAGGGGGGTTCTGGGGAGGGAGGGGGTTCTGGAGCAGAGATGGGAGGGAGGGGGGTTCTGGAGCAGAGATGGGAGGGGAGGGAGGGGGGTTCTGGAGCAGAGATGGGAGGGGAGGGAGGGGGGTTCTGGGGAGGGAGGGGGTTCTGGAGCAGAGATGGGAGGGAGGGGGGTTCTGGAGCTGGGAGGGAAGGGAGGGGGGTTCTGGAGCTGGGAGGGGGTTCTGGAGCTGGGAGTGGAGGGAGGGGGTGTTCTGGAGCAGAGATGGGGGGAGGGGGTGTTCTGGAGCAGAGATGGGGGCGTTGGGGGTTGTCTGGAGCAGGGATTGGGGGGTCTGGAGCAGAGATGGGAGGGGGCGGTCTGGAGCAGAGATGGGAGGGGAGGGGGGCAGTCTGGAGCAGAGATGGGAGGGGGGGTGTTTGGAGCAGAGATGGGGGGGGGGGTGTTTGGAGCAGAGATGGGAGGGGGGGTGTTTGGAGCAGAGATGGGAGGGGGGGGGTGTCTGGAGCAGAGATGGGAGGGGAGGGGGGTAGGGGGTGTCTGGAGCAGATATGGGAGGGGGGGTGTCAGGAGCAGAGATGGGAGAGGAGGGGGTGGGGGTTATCTGGAGCAGGGATGGTGGGCGGTCTGGTGCAGAGATGGGAGAGGAGCGGGTGGAGGGGTCTGGAACAGAGATGGGAGGGGAGGGGGTGGAGGTTCTGGAGCAGGGATGGGAGGGGGGCGGTCTGGAGCAGGGATGGGAGGGGGGCGGTCTGGAGCAGAGATGGGGGGCGTGCGGTCTGGAGCAGAGATGTGGTGGGGGGCGGTCTGGAGCAGATATGGGGGGGGGGGGGCGGTCTGGAGCAGAGATGGGAGGGGAGGGGGGTGCGGTCTGGAGTAGAGATGGGAGGGTGGGTGGTCTGGAGCAGAGATGGGAGGGGTTTGGGGGGTGTCTGGAGCAGAGAGGGGAGGGGTTTGGGGGGGTGTCTGGAACAGAGATGGGAGGGGAGGGGTTTGGGAGGTGTCTGGAGCAGAGAGGGGAGGGGTTTGGGGGCGTGTCTGGAGCAGAGATGGGAGGGGAGGGGGCGGGGGGGTGTCTGGAGCAGAGATGGGGGGTGTGTGTCTGGAGCAGAGATGGGGGGTGTGTGTCTGGAGCAGAGATGGGGGGGGTGTGTCTGGAGCAGATGGGGGGTGTGTGTCTGGAGCAGAGATGGGAGGGGGGGTTTGGGGGGTGTCTGGAGCAGAGATGGGAGGGGGCGGGGGGGGTGTCTGGAGCAGAGATGGGGGGTGTGTGTCTGGAGCAGAGATGGGGGGTGTGTGTCTGGAGCAGAGATGGGGGGTGTGTGTCTGGAGCAGAGATGGGGGGTGTGTGTCTGGAGCAGAGATGGGGGGTGTGTGTCTGGAGCAGAGATGGGGGTGTGTGTCTGGAGCAGAGATGGGGGGTGTGTGTCTGGAGCAGAGATGGGGGGTGTGTGTCTGGAGCAGAGATGGGGGGTGTGTGTCTGGAGCAGAGATGGGGGGTGTGTGTCTGGAGCAGAGATGGGGGGTGTGTGTCTGGAGCAGAGATGGGGGGTGTGTGTCTGGAGCAGAGATGGGGGGTGTGTGTCTGGAGCAGAGATGGGGGGTGTGTGTCTGGAGCAGAGATGGGGGGTGTGTGTCTGGAGCAGAGATGGGGGGTGTGTGTCTGGAGCAGAGATGGGGGGTGTGTGTCTGGAGCAGAGATGGGGGGTGTGTGTCTGGAGCAGAGATGGGGGGTGTGTGTCTGGAGCAGAGATGGGGGGTGTGTGTCTGGAGCAGAGATGGGGGGTGTGTGTCTGGAGCAGAGATGGGGGGTGTGTGTCTGGAGCAGAGATGGGGGGTGTGTGTCTGGAGCAGAGATGGGGGGTGTGTGTCTGGAGCAGAGATGGGGGGTGTGTGTCTGGAGCAGAGATGGGGGGTGTGTGTCTGGAGCAGAGATGGGGGGTGTGTGTCTGGAGCAGAGATGGGGGGTGTGTGTCTGGAGCAGAGATGGGGGGTGTGTGTCTGGAGCAGAGATGGGGGGTGTGTGTCTGGAGCAGAGATGGGGGGTGTGTGTCTGGAGCAGAGATGGGGGGGTGTGTGTCTGGAGCAGAGATGGGGGGTGTGTGTCTGGAGCAGAGATGGGGGGTGTGTGTCTGGAGCAGAGATGGGGGGTGTGTGTCTGGAGCAGAGATGGGGGGTGTGTGTCTGGAGCAGAGATGGGGGGTGTGTGTCTGGAGCAGAGATGGGGGGTGTGTGTCTGGAGCAGAGATGGGGGGTGTGTGTCTGGAGCAGAGATGGGGGGTGTGTGTCTGGAGCAGAGATGGGGGGTGTGTGTCTGGAGCAGAGATGGGGGGTGTGTGTCTGGAGCAGAGATGGGGGGTGTGTGTCTGGAGCAGAGATGGGGGGTGTGTGTCTGGAGCAGAGATGGGGGGTGTGTGTCTGGAGCAGAGATGGGGGGTGTGTGTCTGGAGCAGAGATGGGGGGTGTGTGTCTGGAGCAGAGATGGGGGGTGTGTGTCTGGAGCAGAGATGGGGGGTGTGTGTCTGGAGCAGAGATGGGGGGTGTGTGTCTGGAGCAGAGATGGGGGGTGTGTGTCTGGAGCAGAGATGGGGGGTGTGTGTCTGGAGCAGAGATGGGGGGTGTGTGTCTGGAGCAGAGATGGGGGGTGTGTGTCTGGAGCAGAGATGGGGGGTGTGTGTCTGGAGCAGAGATGGGGGGTGTGTGTCTGGAGCAGAGATGGGGGGTGTGTGTCTGGAGCAGAGATGGGGGGTGTGTGTCTGGAGCAGAGATGGGGGGTGTGTGTCTGGAGCAGAGATGGGGGGTGTGTGTCTGGAGCAGAGATGGGGGGTGTGTGTCTGGAGCAGAGATGGGGGGTGTGTGTCTGGAGCAGAGATGGGGGGTGTGTGTCTGGAGCAGAGATGGGGGGTGTGTGTCTGGAGCAGAGATGGGGGGTGTGTGTCTGGAGCAGAGATGGGGGGTGTGTGTCTGGAGCAGAGATGGGGGGTGTGTGTCTGGAGCAGAGATGGGGGGTGTGTGTCTGGAGCAGAGATGGGGGGTGTGTGTCTGGAGCAGAGATGGGGGGTGTGTGTCTGGAGCAGAGATGGGGGGTGTGTGTCTGGAGCCGAGATGGGGGGTGTGTGTCTGGAGCCGAGATGGGGGGTGTGTGTCTGGAGCCGAGATGGGGGGTGTGTGTCTGGAGCCGAGATGGGGGGTGTGTGTCTGGAGCCGAGATGGGGGGTGTGTGTCTGGAGCCGAGATGGGGGGTGTGTGTCTGGAGCCGAGATGGGGGGTGTGTGTCTGGAGCCGAGATGGGGGGTGTGTGTCTGGAGCCGAGATGGGGGGTGTGTGTCTGGAGCCGAGATGGGGGGTGTGTGTCTGGAGCCGAGATGGGGGGTGTGTGTCTGGAGCCGAGATGGGGGGTGTGTGTCTGGAGCCGAGATGGGGGGTGTGTGTCTGGAGCCGAGATGGGGGGTGTGTGTCTGGAGCCGAGATGGGGGGTGTGTGTCTGGAGCCGAGATGGGGGGTGTGTGTCTGGAGCCGAGATGGGGGGTGTGTGTCTGGAGCCGAGATGGGGGGTGTGTGTCTGGAGCAGAGATGGGGGGTGTGTGTCTGGAGCCGAGATGGGGGGTGTGTGTCTGGAGCCGAGATGGGGGGTGTGTGTCTGGAGCCGAGATGGGGGGTGTGTGTCTGGAGCCGAGATGGGGGGTGTGTGTCTGGAGCCGAGATGGGGGGTGTGTGTCTGGAGCCGAGATGGGGGGTGTGTGTCTGGAGCCGAGATGGGGGGTGTGTGTCTGGAGCCGAGATGGGGGGTGTGTGTCTGGAGCCGAGATGGGGGGTGTGTGTCTGGAGCCGAGATGGGGGGTGTGTGTCTGGAGCCGAGATGGGGGGTGTGTGTCTGGAGCCGAGATGGGGGGGTGTGTGTCTGGAGCCGAGATGGGGGGTGTGTGTCTGGAGCCGAGATGGGGGGTGTGTGTCTGGAGCCGAGATGGGGGGTGTGTGTCTGGAGCCGAGATGGGGGGTGTGTGTCTGGAGCCGAGATGGGGGGTGTGTGTCTGGAGCCGAGATGGGGGGTGTGTGTCTGGAGCCGAGATGGGGGGTGTGTGTCTGGAGCCGAGATGGGGGGTGTGTGTCTGGAGCCGAGATGGGGGGTGTGTGTCTGGAGCCGAGATGGGGGGTGTGTGTCTGGAGCCGAGATGGGGGGTGTGTGTCTGGAGCCGAGATGGGGGGTGTGTGTCTGGAGCAGAGATGGGGGGTGTGTGTCTGGAGCCGAGATGGGGGGTGTGTGTCTGGAGCCGAGATGGGGGGTGTGTGTCTGGAGCCGAGATGGGGGGTGTGTGTCTGGAGCCGAGATGGGGGGTGTGTGTCTGGAGCCGAGATGGGGGGTGTGTGTCTGGAGCAGAGATGGGGGGTGTGTGTCTGGAGCAGAGATGGGGGGTGTGTGTCTGGAGCCGAGATGGGGGGTGTGTGTCTGGAGCAGAGATGGGGGGTGTGTGTCTGGAGCAGAGATGGGGGGTGTGTGTCTGGAGCAGAGATGGGGGGTGTGTGTCTGGAGCAGAGATGGGGGGTGTGTGTCTGGAGCAGAGATGGGGGGTGTGTGTCTGGAGCAGAGATGGGGGGTGTGTGTCTGGAGCAGAGATGGGGGGTGTGTGTCTGGAGCAGAGATGGGGGGTGTGTGTCTGGAGCAGAGATGGGGGGTGTGTGTCTGGAGCAGAGATGGGGGGGTGTGTCTGGAGCAGAGATGGGGGGGGTGTGTCTGGAGCAGAGATGGGGGGTGTGTGTCTGGAGCAGAGATGGGGGGTGTGTGTCTGGAGCAGAGATGGGGGGGTGTGTGTCTGGAGCAGAGATGGGGGGTGTGTGTCTGGAGCAGAGATGGGGGTGTGTGTCTGGAGCAGAGATGGGGGGTGTGTGTCTGGAGCAGAGATGGGGGGTGTGTGTCTGGAGCAGAGATGGGGGGTGTGTGTCTGGAGCAGAGATGGGGGGTGTGTGTCTGGAGCAGAGATGGGGGGTGTGTGTCTGGAGCAGAGATGGGGGGTGTGTGTCTGGAGCAGAGATGGGGGGTGTGTGTCTGGAGCAGAGATGGGGGGTGTGTGTCTGGAGCAGAGATGGGGGGTGTGTGTCTGGAGCCAGAGATGGGGGTGTGTGTCTGGAGCAGAGATGGGGGGTGTGTGTCTGGAGCAGAGATGGGGGGTGTGTGGTCTGGAGCAGAGATGGGGGGTGTGTGTCTGGAGCAGAGATGGGGGGTGTGTGTCTGGAGCAGAGATGGGGGGTGTGTGTCTGGAGCAGAGATGGGGGGGTGTGTGTCTGGAGCAGAGATGGGGGTGTGTGTCTGGAGCAGAGATGGGGGTGTGTGTCTGGAGCAGAGATGGGGGGTGTGTGTCTGGAGCAGAGATGGGGGGTGTGTGTCTGGAGCAGAGATGGGGGGTGTGTGTCTGGAGCAGAGATGGGGGGTGTGTGTCTGGAGCAGAGATGGGGGGTGTGTGTCTGGAGCAGAGATGGGGGGTGTGTGTCTGGAGCAGAGATGGGGGGTGTGTGTCTGGAGCAGAGATGGGGGGTGTGTGTCTGGAGCAGAGATGGGGGGTGTGTGTCTGGAGCAGAGATGGGGGGTGTGTGTCTGGAGCAGAGATGGGGGGTGTGTGTCTGGAGCAGAGATGGGGGGTGTGTGTCTGGAGCAGAGATGGGGGGTGTGTGTCTGGAGCAGAGATGGGGGGTGTGTGTCTGGAGCAGAGATGGGGGGTGTGTGTCTGGAGCAGAGATGGGGGGTGTGTGTCTGGAGCAGAGATGGGGGGTGTGTGTCTGGAGCAGAGATGGGGGGTGTGTGTCTGGAGCAGAGATGGGGGGTGTGTGTCTGGAGCAGAGATGGGGGGTGTGTGTCTGGAGCAGAGATGGGGGGTGTGTGTCTGGAGCAGAGATGGGGGGTGTGTGTCTGGAGCAGAGATGGGGGGTGTGTGTCTGGAGCAGAGATGGGGGGTGTGTGTCTGGAGCAGAGATGGGGGGTGTGTGTCTGGAGCAGAGATGGGGGGTGTGTGTCTGGAGCAGAGATGGGGGGTGTGTGTCTGGAGCAGAGATGGGGGGTGAGTGTCTGGAGCAGAGATGGGGGGTGTGTGTCTGGAGCAGAGATGGGGGGTGTGTGTCTGGAGCAGAGATGGGGGGTGTGTGTCTGGAGCAGAGATGGGGGGTGTGTGTCTGGAGCAGAGATGGGGGGTGTGTGTCTGGAGCAGAGATGGGGGGTGTGTGTCTGGAGCAGAGATGGGGGGTGTGTGTCTGGAGCAGAGATGGGGGGTGTGTGTCTGGAGCAGAGATGGGGGGTGTGTGTCTGGAGCAGAGATGGGGGGTGTGTGTCTGGAGCAGAGATGGGGGGTGTGTGTCTGGAGCAGAGATGGGGGGTGTGTGTCTGGAGCAGAGATGGGGGGGTGTGTGTCTGGAGCAGAGATGGGGGGTGTGTGTCTGGAGCAGAGATGGGGGGTGTGTGTCTGGAGCAGAGATGGGGGGGTGCGTGTGTCTGGAGCAGAGATGGGGGTGTGTGTCTGGAGCAGAGATGGGGGGGTGTGTGTCTGGAGCAGAGATGGGGGGTGTGTGTCTGGAGCAGAGATGGGGGGTGTGGTGTCTGGAGCAGAGATGGGGGGTGTGTGTCTGGAGCAGAGATGGGGGGTGGTGTCTGGAGCAGAGATGTGGGGTGTGTGTCTGGAGCAGAGATGGGGGGTGTGTGTCTGGAGCAGAGATGGGGGGTGTGTGTCTGGAGCAGAGATGGGGGGTGTGTGTCTGGAGCAGAGATGGGGGGTGTGTGTCTGGAGCAGAGATGGGGGGTGTGTGTCTGGAGCAGAGATGGGGGGTGTGTGTCTGGAGCAGAGATGGGGGGTGTGTGTCTGGAGCAGAGATGGGGGGTGTGTGTCTGGAGCAGAGATGGGGGGTGTGTGTGTCTGGAGCAGAGATGGGGGGTGTGTGTCTGGAGCAGAGATGGGGGGTGTGTGTCTGGAGCAGAGATGGGGGGTGTGTCTGGAGCAGAGATTGGGGGGTGTGTGTCTGGAGCAGAGATGGGGGGGTGTGTCTGGAGCAGAGATGGGGGGTGTGTGTCTGGAGCAGAGATGGGGGGTGTGTGTCTGGAGCAGAGATGGGGGGTGTGTGTCTGGAGCAGAGATGGGGGGTGTGTGTCTGGAGCAGAGATGGGGGGTGTGTGTCTGGAGCAGAGATGGGGGGTGTGTGTCTGGAGCAGAGATGGGGGGTGTGTGTCTGGAGCAGAGATGGGGGGTGTGTGTCTGGAGCAGAGATGGGGGGTGTGTGTCTGGAGCAGAGATGGGGGGTGTGTGTCTGGAGCAGAGATGGGGGGTGTGTGTCTGGAGCAGAGATGGGGGGTGTGTGTCTGGAGCAGAGATGGGGGGTGTGTGTCTGGAGCAGAGATGGGGGGTGTGTGTCTGGAGCAGAGATGGGGGGTGTGTGTCTGGAGCAGAGATGGGGGGTGTGTGTCTGGAGCAGAGATGGGGGGTGTGTGTCTGGAGCAGAGATGGGGGGTGTGTGTCTGGAGCAGAGATGGGGGGTGTGTGTCTGGAGCAGAGATGGGGGGTGTGTGTCTGGAGCAGAGATGGGGGGTGTGTGTCTGGAGCAGAGATGGGGGGTGTGTGTCTGGAGCAGAGATGGGGGGTGTGTGTCTGGAGCAGAGATGGGGGGTGTGTGTCTGGAGCAGAGATGGGGGGTGTGTGTCTGGAGCAGAGATGGGGGGTGTGTGTCTGGAGCAGAGATGGGGGGTGTGTGTCTGGAGCAGAGATGGGGGGTGTGTGTCTGGAGCAGAGATGGGGGGTGTGTGTCTGGAGCAGAGATGGGGGGTGTGTGTCTGGAGCAGAGATGGGGGGTGTGTGTCTGGAGCAGAGATGGGGGGTGTGTGTCTGGAGCAGAGATGGGGGGTGTGTGTCTGGAGCAGAGATGGGGGGTGTGTGTCTGGAGCAGAGATGGGGGGTGTGTGTCTGGAGCAGAGATGGGGGGTGTGTGTCTGGAGCAGAGATGGGGGGTGTGTGTCTGGAGCAGAGATGGGGGGTGTGTGTCTGGAGCAGAGATGGGGGGTGTGTGTCTGGAGCAGAGATGGGGGGTGTGTGTCTGGAGCAGAGATGGGGGGTGTGTGTCTGGAGCAGAGATGGGGGGTGTGTGTCTGGAGCAGAGATGGGGGGTGTGTGTCTGGAGCAGAGATGGGGGGTGTGTGTCTGGAGCAGAGATGGGGGGTGTGTGTCTGGAGCAGAGATGGGGGGTGTGTGTCTGGAGCAGAGATGGGGGGTGTGTGTCTGGAGCAGAGATGGGGGGTGTGTGTCTGGAGCAGAGATGGGGGGTGTGTGTCTGGAGCAGAGATGGGGGGTGTGTGTCTGGAGCAGAGATGGGGGGTGTGTGTCTGGAGCAGAGATGGGGGGTGTGTGTCTGGAGCAGAGATGGGGGGTGTGTGTCTGGAGCAGAGATGGGGGGTGTGTGTCTGGAGCAGAGATGGGGGGTGTGTGTCTGGAGCAGAGATGGGGGGTGTGTGTCTGGAGCAGAGATGGGGGGTGTGTGTCTGGAGCAGAGATGGGGGGTGTGTGTCTGGAGCAGAGATGGGGGGTGTGTGTCTGGAGCAGAGATGGGGGGTGTGTGTCTGGAGCAGAGATGGGGGGTGTGTGTCTGGAGCAGAGATGGGGGGTGTGTGTCTGGAGCAGAGATGGGGGGTGTGTGTCTGGAGCAGAGATGGGGGGTGTGTGTCTGGAGCAGAGATGGGGGGTGTGTGTCTGGAGCAGAGATGGGGGGTGTGTGTCTGGAGCAGAGATGGGGGGTGTGTGTCTGGAGCAGAGATGGGGGGTGTGTGTCTGGAGCAGAGATGGGGGGTGTGTGTCTGGAGCAGAGATGGGGGGTGTGTGTCTGGAGCAGAGATGGGGGGTGTGTGTCTGGAGCCGAGATGGGGGGGGTGTGGTCTGGAGCCGAGATGGGGGGGTGTGTGTCTGGAGCCGAGATGGGGGGGTGTGTGTCTGGAGCCGAGATGGGGGGTGTGTGTCTGGAGCCGAGATGGGGGGTGTGTGTCCTGGAGCCGAGATGGGGGGGTGTGTGTCTGGAGCCGAGATGGGGGGTGTGTGTCTGGAGCCGAGATGGGGGGGTGTGTCTGGAGCCGAGATGGGGGGTGTGTGTCTGGAGCCGAGATGGGGGGTGTGTGTCTGGAGCCGAGATGGGGGGTGGTGTGTCTGAGCCGAGATGGGGGGTGTGTGTCTGGAGCCGAGATGGGGGGGTGTGTGTCTGGAGCCGAGATGGGGGGTGTGTGTCTGGAGCCGAGATGGGGGGGTGTGTGTCTGGAGCCGAGATGGGGGGTGTGTGTCTGGAGCCGAGATGGGGGGTGTGTGTCTGGAGCCGAGATGGGGGGTGTGTGTCTGGAGCCCGAGATGGGGGGTGTGTGTCTGAGCCGAGATGGGGGGTGTGTGTCTGGAGCCGAGATGGGGGGTGTGTGTCTGGAGCCGAGATGGGGGGTGTGTGTCTGGAGCCGAGATGGGGGGTGTGTGTCTGGAGCCGAGATTGGGGGGTGTGTGTCTGGAGCAGAGATGGGGGGGGTGTGTCTGGAGCAGAGATGGGGGGTGTGTGTCTGGAGCAGAGATGGGGGGTGTGTGTCTGGAGCCGAGATGGGGGGGTGTGTGTCTGGAGCAGAGATGGGGGGTGTGTGTCTGGAGCAGAGATGGGGGGGTGTGTGTCTGGAGCAGAGATGGGGGGGTGTGTCTGGAGCAGAGATGGGGGGTGTGTGTCTGGAGCAGAGATGGGGGGGGTGTGTCTGGAGCAGAGATGGGGGGGTGTGTGTCTGGAGCAGAGATGGGGGGTGTGTGTCTGGAGCAGAGATGGGGGGGTGTGTCTGGAGCAGAGATGGGGGGGGTGTGTCTGGAGCAGAGATGGGGGGGGTGTGTCTGGAGCAGAGATGGGGGGGTGTGTCTGGAGCAGAGATGGGGGGGGTGTGTCTGGAGCAGAGATGGGGGGGTGTGTCTGGAGCAGAGATGGGGGGGGTGTGTCTGGAGCAGAGATGGGGGGGGTGTGTCTGGAGCAGAGATGGGGGGGGTGTGTCTGGAGCAGAGATGGGGGGTGTGTGTCTGGAGCAGAGATGGGGGCGGTGTGTCTGGAGCAGAGATGGGGGGTGTGTGTCTGGAGCAGAGATGGGGGGTGTGTGTCTGGAGCAGAGATGGGGGGTGTGTGTCTGGAGCAGAGATGGGGGGTGTGTGTCTGGAGCAGAGATGGGGGGTGTGTGTCTGGAGCAGAGATGGGGGGTGTGTGTCTGGAGCAGAGATGGGAGGGGATCGGGGGGAGTCTGGAGCAGAGATGGGAGGGGATCGGGGTGAGTCTGGAGCAGAGATGGGAGGGGATCGGGGGGAGTCTGGAGCAGAGATGGGAGGGGATCGGGGGGGGTGTCTGGAGCAGAGATGGGAGGGGATGGGGGGTGTCTGGAGCAGAGATGGGAGGGGATGGGGGGTGTCTGGAGCAGAGATGGGAGGGGATGGGGGGTGTCTGGAGCAGAGATGGGAGGGGATGGGGGGTGTCTGGAGCAGAGATGGGAGGGGATGGGGGGTGTCTGGAGCAGAGATGGGAGGGGATGGGGGGTGTCTGGAGCCGAGATGGGAGGGGATGGGGGGTGTCTGGAGCCGAGATGGGAGGGGAGGGGGGGTGTCTGGAGCCGAGATGGGAGGGGAGGGGGGGTGTCTGGAGCCGAGATGGGAGGGGATGGGGGGTGTCTGGAGCAGAGATGGGAGGGGATGGGGGGTGTCTGGAGCCGAGATGGGAGGGGAGGGGGGGTGTCTGGAGCCGAGATGGGAGGGGAGGGGGGGTGTCTGGAGCCGAGATGGGAGGGGATGGGGGGTGTCTGGAGCCGAGATGGGAGGGGATGGGGGGTGTCTGGAGCCGAGATGGGAGGGGAGGGGGGGTGTCTGGAGCCGAGATGGGAGGGGATGGGGGGTGTCTGGAGCCGAGATGGGAGGGGAGGGGGGGTGTCTGGAGCCGAGATGGGAGGGGAGGGGGGGTGTCTGGAGCCGAGATGGGAGGGGAGGGGGGGTGTCTGGAGCCGAGATGGGAGGGGAGGGGGGGTGTCTGGAGCCGAGATGGGAGGGGAGGGGGGGTGTCTGGAGCCGAGATGGGAGGGGAGGGGGGTGTCTGGAGTAGAGGAGAGGGGCGGGGGGTGTGGAGCAGAGGAGAAGGGCGGGGGGGTGTGGAGCAGAGGAGAGGGGTGGGGGTTCTGGAGTAGAGAAGTTGGGGATGGGGGCGGGGGGAGCTGGGAGAAGAGAAGTGGGGGTGTGAGAGAGAGTCTGGAATAGAGAAAAGGGGCGAGTAAGCCTGGGGTAGCGAAGTTAGTGGGGAGCAGGAGGGGTAGAGAACGTATCACACTATTTACCATAGTATCTTTACAGTGCAGAAGGAGGCCATTCAGCCCATCGAGTCTGCACTGCCTCCCTGAAAGAGCATTCCACCTAGTCCTTATCCCCATAACCTTACACATTATTTTGAATCTGTGCCGTATAGATCTTGATGTTCTCTAGAATGGGAACTGTTTCTCACTATTTAGCCTGCCCATACCCCTCAGGATCTTGAATACCTCTTTCAAGTCTCCCCTTAACCTTTCTTTCTCCAAGGAAAACAGTCCCAACCTCTCCAATCTATCCTTACAGCTGCAGTTCTTCATCCCTGGAGTCATTAGTGGGGACGAGGGGGGATGAAGGAGGGAGGCCCTGGGTTAGAGAAGGGAGGTTTGGTGGGAGGAGCTGGGGTACAGAAGGTAAAGGGAGGGCCTGGGGTAGAGAAGCTGGGGGGCGCAGGGGATGCGGTGGAGGGAGGGCCTGGGGCAGAGGATGCTGACCAGGCGGGGTCGGCAGCGGGGGGGTGCTGAGGAGTCTGGCCAGGCAGGGGGGGGCAAGGAGCATGGTACAGTAGTTGCGGGGGCGGGGCACATGGACAACGGTCCTGATTTTGGCAGGGGAGTGTGGAAATCCTGGTGCAAGCAGGTGTGTCGATGATGGCATGTGGGACTAGATAGTCCGGGATAGCTTAGCTCTTTCTGTTGATGCCTGGGCAGAAACTTGCTGAGACATTCAACATCTGGTAGATATTAGCAGTGGCTTTGTGATGGAAAGACTCTTGTTAAGTTTTCAATATGAGATTCATCTTAGTAAATCATCTTGTTATAGCAACACGGATTGGAATTGTGTTTCAATGTTTTCAATGCCTAAGGCAATTTGTTTTTTATTGCAGAATATGCTTTTAAGGCAATAAACCAGGGTGGCCTCACTTCAGTTGCTGTTCGTGGAAAGGACTGTGCTGTAATAGTTACACAAAAGAAAGTACCGGTGAGTGTGGACTGAAGTATCTGTAATGGCAGCATTTGAAAAGACTGCTGGGAGGAATTGAGATGAGACTAAGACCCAGTCAAAACAAGAAACTTGCTAAATGTAATAAAGTACAGATGTATTAACTACATGGTTCAAATCCCAACATGGCAGTTTGGAAATTTGCATTCAGATGGCAAATTCAGGAAATGAAAGGGTGGTTGCTGTTTAAAAAGAATGTGAATATGAAGTTATTAAAAACCCATTGGTTCAATGCTATGCTTTAGGGAAGGAAACCTTCAGTCTTACCTATTCTGTCCTTTGTATGACTGTTCCAACACTAATGTGGTTGAATCTTAACTGCTCCTCTGGACTGGCCTAGCAAGCCACTCAGTTGGCCCACCATGGCAGCTGGAGATGGCTAATAAATGCCAACCTTGCCAGTGATGGATTTGTTAAGAAAACAGTTTGTGTTACTGGCAGATGGCTGATGTAAATGAATAATCAAACTCTCTTGATGGCCTAGTGGCTGAACACACTACCTAGCTTCATTCCAAGTTACACACTGCTCAGTTAGCTGATCTCAGGTGGAACAGAAATTGACATACTGCAACTGACCTCAGTTGACCTCAGATCTTTAGATATTTTATACAGTATAACTAAAGATTACTAAATGTACCTAGAGTAAACATATCCTGCAGATGTTGAAGTGTTTTTTTTTATATTACCTCATTTTAAATATTGAAGTCAATCTTATAAAAGTATCCTCTTCGTGCATAGGGTAAACAGAATGTATAATGACAAATGATGAGTAGAGATAGGGATGAATTTAGTCCACCTGTAGTGGAAATAATTATCATACTTTACTAATGAACATGATTGATTCTTTCTACATCACTGTCAAATGAAATTTAATATGGAGAAATGTGAAGTAATGCATTTGGGGAGGGTAAACAAGGCAAGGAAGCACATAATAAGTGGTAGTAGACTGAGAAATGTAGAGGAACATAAGGACCTTTAAGTGTATGTCCTCAGAAGTCGGAAGGTAGCAGGACAGGTAGGTAAGAAAGCAGGGAATGTAGAAATGAGGTGAAAAATAAGCTGGTTGAGAGGGGTGGGACAGATAGAGCTGGATGGAGGGCCAGGTAGAAGCAAAGGAGAGATTGCCAAAGATGTCATAGACGAAAGGACAAAAGGGTGGTAACGGTGGTAATATTAGCTAAGAAATGTGCTAATGGTGACACTAAGGGTAGAAAGCAGGATGAGCAAGTAACAGATAGCCCTAGTGGGGGTGGGGTGGGGGGGGAAGGGGTTGGGAGAAGGGATCGGAAGGTGGCCAGAAGGTGGAGATGAAACAATGGATGAGAATACATTTAAAAATAATGGAAATAGGTGGAAAAAGAAACATATATTTAAAAAATATAAATTATTGGAAAAAGGGAGATCGGAAAGGGGATGGGGATGGAGCAGAGAGTTCATGATCTGAAGTTGTTGAACTCAATGTTAAGTCCGGAATGGTGCAAAGTGCCTAGTCAGAAGATGAGGTGCTGTTCCTCCAGTTTGCGTTGAGCTTCACTTGCAGTTGAGCAAACTTGAGGAACTGCATCCACAGTATTTTGCTTTTATCTTTAGGTAAGAAAGCATACTGGAAAGTTGCCTTTATTAGCTGGTGTACGGCACATTAGAAATAGGAGCAAATTGTACAGCTCCACGAACCTGCTCTGCCATTTACTACAATCATAGCTGGTATTCAGCCTCAACTCTGTTTTCCCACCTGGTCCCTTTATCTCTTGATTCCGAGTAACCAAAGATCTGTCTATCTCAGCCTTAAATATATTCAATGATGGAGCATCCACAACATTCTGGGGTAGAGAAATCTAAAGTGAAGAAATTTCTCCTTATCCCAGTCCTATATGATCAGTCCCTTATCCTGAGACTGTGCCCCCAAGTTCAAGATTTCCCAGCCGGGGAAACAATTTCTGTGTTTACCAAGCTCCTTTGGAATCTTATAGGTTTCAATGAGATCACCTCTCCAGAGAGTAGAGGCCCAATCACCTCAGCTTATCATATGACAACCCTTTTATCCCAGGGACCAATCTAGTGAACTTTTGCTGCACTGCCTCCAATGCAACTATAGGGGAGGTGGTGGCATAGTGGTATTGTCACTGGACTGGTAATCCAGAAACCCGGGGCAGATGGTGGAATTTGAATCCAATAAAAATCTGGAATTAAAAATCTAATGATGGTGGTGAAACCATTGCCTATTGTTATAAAAATCCATCTGGTTCACTAATGTCCTTTAGGGTCTGGTCTAGCCTACATGTAACTCCAGACCCACAGCAATGTGGTTGACTCTTAAATGCCCTCTGAACAAGGGCAATAAATGCTGTCTGAGCCAGTGATGCCCACTTCCCATGAACGAATATATACTAAAAAAAATCCTCTAAACATGGAGACCTCCAGGTGTTATCACATCAAAGCCCTGAATAATAGTAGCAAAACTTCCTTAATCTTGTGCTCCAATTCCCTTTCAATAAAAGCCAACATGCTATTTGCTTTCCCAATTGTTTTCTGTACCTGCATATTAACTTTGTGTTCCTTGTACAAGTATACCCAAGTCCCTCTGAACATTTATAAGTTTCACCCCTTTTTTAAAAAAAAATTCTGTTTTCGCTTCCCCAGATCATACTCCATCTCCCACCTTGTTGCTCACTCACTTAACCTGGCTATATCTCTTTGCAGCCTCTTTTACCTCCACACAGCTTGCATTCTCATTTAGCTGTGTTTTGTCAGAAAACTAAGAAATATCACTCTTGGCCCTTCATCCAAGTCATTAATATAGATTTTAAATAGCTGAGGCCCCAGCACTGATCCTTGTGGCACCTCACTAATCACAGACTGCCAATGTGAAAATGCCCCATTTATCCCTACTCCCTGCTTCCTGTCTATGAATCAGTTCCCTATCCGTGCTATTTTATTACCGCTGACCTCATGAGCCCTTATCTTGTGTGGCACACCTTTTATGTGACACCTTACCAAATGTTTTTTGGAAATCCAAGTATAGTATACCTCTTACTTCCCCTTTACTTACCTTACTAGTTACATCCTCAAAGAAACTCAAGTTTGTCAAACATGTTTTTCCCTTTTTGTAAAACTATGTTGACGTTTTATGATCTTACCATCATGTTCTAAGTGCCTTGTTAAGACTTCCTTAATAAGATTGTAAGAACAGGGAGCAGCACTGTATAGATCACTAGTTAAGCCACAGCTATGAGTACTGCATACAATTCTGGCTTCCGCATTACAGGAGGGATATGATCACATTAGAGAGGGTACAGAGGAGATTTATGAGCACATTTCCAGAACAGGAGAATTTTAGCTATGACTGGAAAGGCTGGGGCTTTGGTTGGACCAGAGGAGGCTAAGGGGAGATTTAATTGAAGTGTATAAAATCGAGAGGCCTAGATAAGTTTCTCCTATCCACTCTATTTCCTTTAGCAGAGAAGTCAATAACCAGGGAGCGTGGATTTAAAATAATTTGTCAAAGGATTAAATGAGGGTTGAGATTTTTTTTCACCCTTAGGGATGGTGGATGCAGAAACTCTAATAGCCTGTAAGAGTACATGGATATTTACTTGAAATGCTGCAACCTAGAAGGCTACAGACCAAGCAGTTCAAGGTGGGATGAGGCTGAATAGCTGTTTTGGGCTGTACAGACATGATGGTCAAATAGTAACCTCCTGTGCCACAAATGCCTTTTCCATAAGACCATAAGACATAGGAGCAGAAATTATGCCATTTGGCCCATCGAGTCTGCTCCGCCATTCAATCATGGCTGATAAGTTTCTCAACCCCATTCTCCCGCTTTCTCCCCGTAACCTTTGATCTCCTTACCAGTCAAGAACCTATCTATCTCGGTCTTAAATACACTCAATGACCTGGCCTCCACAGCTTTCTGTGGCAATGAATTCCATAGATTCACCACTCTCTGGATAAAGAAGTTTCTCCTCATCTCTGTTCTAAAAGGTCTTCCCTTTACTCTGAGGCTGTGTCCTTGGGTCCCAGTCTCTCCTACTAATGGAAACATCTTCCCTATGTCCACTATATCCAGGCCTTTCAGTATTCTGTAAGTTTCAATCAGATCCCTCCTCATCCTTCTAAACTCCATCAAGTATAGACCCAGAGTCCTCAAATGTTCCTCATATGTTAAGCCTTTCATTCCTGGGATCATTCTCGTGAACCTCCTCTGGACCCTCTCCAGGGCCAGCACATCATGCCTGAGATACGGGGTCCAAAATTGCTCACCATACTCTAAATGTGGTCTGACCAGAGCCTTATAAAGTCTCAGCAGCACATCCCTGGCTTTTATATTCTAGTCCTCTCGAAATAAATGCCAACATTGCATTTGCCTTCCTAACTACCGACTCAACCTGCAGTTAACCTTAAGAGAATCCTGGACTAGGACACCCAAATCCCTTTGAGCTCCAGATTTCTGAATTCTGTCCCCATTTAGAAAATAGTCTATGCCTCTATTCTTCCCACCAAAGTGACCTCACACTTCTCCATGTTGTATTCCATCTGCCACTTCTTTGCCCATTCTCCTAACCTGTCCAAATCCTTCTGTAGCCTCCCCGCCTCCTGCACCTATCTTTTTATCATCTGCAAACTTAGCCAGGATGCCCTCAGTTCCTTCATCTAGATCATTAATGTATAAAGTGAAAAGTTGTGGTCCCAACACTGACCCCTGCGGAACTCCACTGGTCACCAGCCGCCATCCTGAGAAGGACCCCCTTATCCCCATTCTCTGCCTCCTGCCAGACAGCCAATCCTCTATCCATGCTAGTGCCTTGCCTCTAACACCATGAGCTCTTATCTTACTGAGCAGCCTCCTGTGCAGCACCTTGTCAAAGGCCTTCTGGAAGTCCAAGTTAGATAACATCTATTGGCTCTCCTTTGTCTAACCTATTTGTTACCTCCTCAAAGAATTCTAACAGATTTGTCAGGTATGACCTCCCCTTGATGAAACATGCTGACTTTGCCCTTTTTAACCATGCACTTCCAAATATTCTGAAATCTCGTCCTTAATAATGGACTCTAAAATCTTACCAACGACCGAGGTCAGGCTAATTAGCCTGTAATTTCCTGTCTTTTGCCTCACTTCCTTCTTAAACAGGGGGGTTACATTAGCGATTTTCCAGTCCTCTGGGACCCTCCCTGACTCGTGATTCCTGAAAGATCACCACTAACGCCTCCACTATCTCACCAGCTAACTCCTTCAGAACTCTGGGGTGTAATCCATCTGGTCCAGGTGATTTATCCACCTTCAGACCTTTCAGTTTTCCTAGCACCTTCTCCTTGGTAATGGCCACCATGTTCACCTCTGCCCCCCGACTCTCTTGAACTTTGGGGATGTTCCTTGTGTCTCCCACCGTGAAGACCGACGCAAAGTACCTATTCAGTTCCTCCGCCATTTCTTTGTTCCTATTTCTCCAGCGGCCCAATGTCCTCTTTTGCCTCTCTCTTACTCTTTATATATCTAAACAAAACTCTTGCAATCTTCTTTTATATTACTGGCTAGTTTACCCTCATATTTAATCTTCTCCCTCCTTATTTCTTTTTTAGTTGTCCTCTGTTGGTCTTTGTAGGCTTCCCAATCCCCTGGTTTCCCACTGCTCTTCGCCGCATTGTGTGCTTTCTCTTTAGCTTTTGTGCTGTCCCTGACTTCCCTTGTCAGCCATGGTTGCCTCATCCTCCCTTTAGTATGCTTCTTCTTCCTAGGGATGAATTTTTGCTGTGTCTCCCAAATTACTCCCAGAAACTCCTGCCATTGCTGTTCCACTGTCTTTCCTGCTAGGCTCATCATCTAGTCAATTTTGGCCAACTCCTCCCTCATGCCTCTGTAGTTGCCTTTATTCAACTGTAATACCGTTACATCTGATTCCAGATTTTTCCTCTCAAATTGCAGGGTAAATTCTATCATATTATGGTCACTTCCTCCTAAGAGTTCCTTCACCTTAAGTTCCCTTATCAAATCTGCCTCATTACACATCACTAAATCTAGAATTGCCTGTTCCCTAGTGGGCTCCACCACAAGCTGCTCCAAAAAGCCATCTCATAGGCATTCCACAAATTCCTTTTCTTGGGATCCACTACCAACCTGATTTTCCCAGTCTACCTGCATATTGAAATCCCCCATGATCACTGTAACCTTGCCTTTCTTACATGCCTTTTCTATCTCCTGGTGTATCTTGTGCCCCACATCCTGACCACTGTTCGGAGGCCTGTACATAACTCCCATTATGGTTTTATTACCTTTGCGGTTCCTCAACTGTACCCACACAGATTCTACATCATCTGACCCTACGTCATTTCTTGCTATCGATTTAATTTCATTTCTTACTAACAAAGCAACCCCACCCCCTCTGCCAACCTGCCTATCTTTTTGATAGGATGTATATCCTTGGATATTTAGCTCCCATTCCTGATCCCCTTGCAACCATGTCTCTGTGATGCCCACCACATCATACCTGCCAATTTCAATCTGTGCCACAAGCTCATTTACCTTATTTTGTATACTGCTATTTCTTTGTCTATGATTCTACGATTCACTGCTTTCTAAAATATTGAAAAGCAACAAGATCTGGAATTTCAATATTGGATATTGTTGGATTGTTTGTATTTTGTACTGTCTAACAGCTCAAAGTTCTAGATTAGTGATTTCGTTTTTAACACTGATTAAAATTTTTCATCTGTGTCAACTTAGCTCAATGGTAGCAATCTTGTCTGTGGGTTATTAGTATGTCAAAGCTCTAGGTCAGCACTTAAGTATGCAACCAAGGGTGACAAGCCAGTGCAGAAGTTCTAAATTTCTGATAAAATATTAAACCATGGCTCCATCTACTCATCAAGGTGCATTCAGCATACTGGGCACAAAGCTCTGAAATTCCCACAACTCAGTTTTCCTGGCCCATACTTAATGTAAGGTGTAACATTTAGTTCTTTATTGTTTCGTCTCTTTAATCCAGTGGTTCAATTTGCTGTTTTTCAGGATAAGCTATTGGATGCCGACACAGTCACACACCTGTTCAGAATAACTGAAACCATAGGATGTGTAATGACAGGAATGACAGGTAATAACCTGAAAAACTGATTTGGATTAAGTTTCTTCCCTTTAAACTATCTGACTTTGCTTTTAGACATTGAGTCTTTTTTTAATGTAATGTGCCAACAATAGAAACAGAATCTTATCAACACCAATACAAAAGTAGATGCAGGAATTTTTTTAAAAATTCTGGAAATACTCAGATCAAACAAAGTCTATGGAGAGAGAAGCAGAGTTAATGTTTCAGTTTGATGATGAAATTTCCAGGATTTTCTGTTTATATCATTCGCACCATTCTCAATATTGACCAAATCCTGTGCCTGGTAACTTAGCCAGTAATGTTCAACAAATGCTCTTAGCTATAACCAGAAAGAATATAGTTAAGGGGCGATTCAAAGTATCACAGGATGAGACAGTTGATTCCAAAGTGATCACCCTTTTCAATCCACAGGCTTTTAAAACCCAAGTTCAGTGTCATCTAGTTGATTGCTTTCTGTCCTTGTTTCATCCTTCGTGCTCTCCTTTATTATGGCTTTTTCACCTTTCAAGTTTCTAAAATTAACAATGAAAATAAATCAGCTTTGTTTACATTAGTTTACACATTTTCCTGAAAGACTGTATTTTTTAAATTTCTTTACTTTTTAAAAATTACAGCAGACAGCAGGTCCCAGGTTCAAAGAGCTCGGTATGAAGCTGCAAACTGGAAGTACAAGTATGGCTATGACATCCCAGTGGACATGTTGTGCAAACGAATTGCAGATATTTCCCAAGTATACACACAAAACGCTGAAATGAGACCCTTGGGATGCTGTAAGCAACTTCTATATGTAGCATAATATTAATGCTACATTAAGTTTCTACTTCAAATCGTATTTTGCATGTGCTTGCAAACTATAAATCCACATACAGTCATGTATTTTTATGGCCCATCAAATGTGACTTTAAGAATATAATTTGGAAAGGTACTAATTAAGAAAAGATTCACCTATTAAACTTGATGATCCTTAAGGCTTGTTACCATGTCCTTACTGTATTTGGAAAAAAATATTTGATTTAAGGTAAGGGATAGGTGAGCCACAGAGAGCAGGAATTTTTTCACAGAACTACTCCCAATACATATTGAATTAAAAAGAAAGGAGTTGCATTATACAGTGCCTCTGACATTGTAAAGTGCTTTGTAACCAATTAAGTATTTTTGAAGTCGTTCTTGTTGAAAATGGAGCAGGGATGTCTTGCTGCAATTATACAGGGCCTTGGTGAAACCACACTTGGAATTTTTGGTCTCCTTATCTGAGGAAGGATGTTCTTGCTATAGAGGGAGTGCAGCGAAGGTTTACCAGAATGATTCCTGGGATGGCGGGACTGACGTATGAGGAGAGATTGAGTCGGTTAGGATTATATCCGCTGGAGTTCAGAAGAATGAGGGGGGATCTCATAGTAACCTATAAAATTCTAACAGGACTAGACAGGGTAGATGCAGGAAGGATGTTACTGATGGTGAGGGAGTCCAGAATCAGGGGTCACAGTCTGAGGATATGGGGTAGACCATTTAGGACTGAGATGAGGAGAAATTTCTTCACCCAGAGAGTGGTGAGCCTGTGGAATTCCCTCCCACAGAAAGTAGTTGAGGCCAAAACATTATGTTTTCAAGAAGGAGTTAGATATAGCTCTTATGGTGAAAGGAATCAAAGGATATGGGGAGAAAGTTGGAGGAGGCTATTGAGTTGGGTGATCAGCCATGTTCATAATGAGTGGCCTCCTCCTATTTTCTATGTTTCTATGAAGTGGAGTAGTCAATTTACTCACAGCAAGGCCCCTTGTACAGGAGAGGTGCTGACCAGATAATCAGATTTAGTGATGTTAGGTGAGGGATAAATGTTGGACAGGACTCCCATTCTTTTGCTCCTCAGTGACCCATGCTGCAATTCTGTAAATTTGACTGAGGACAAGATGGAAATGTTTGTGTTGCCCCAAAAAATTGCATAGTCTGTTGATTTTCACTGTCGAGTCTCCTGCATGAATATTAGCCACTTGTGTCAGCTGTACTGTCAGTCTTCAAAATCAGCAGACAGACATGTAAAAATGATATCCAACAGCATCACTTCATTAACTTAAACTGTATTGAAATAATGTACTCATCTACATTAACATACGTTCTCCAAAATTGGCAGCTCATAGAATTCATAGAGTAATCTGGTTTATTACTTTAGTGTTTTCTTAAATCTAGAATTCAAAATAGGAAGCTAGTGGATACATGTGACCCTGTGATGATGTACACCCTGAAAAAAGTGCTGAGCTGATTCAGATCTTTATAGGATTTGATTCAGCATTAGAAATACTCCTGCTTAAAAAATATGGAAATGTTGTCATTGTGTGATTCATACTCGTACTGGATTATAAAGACTTTAAATAACAATGGCAGCTAAATAACAAAGATTGAATTGTATTCTGGCGGCAGAGAAATTGTTGAAAGAAGGTTTAATCAGATCTTTTGTTTTTTCCATTGAATATTTGAATAGTTCAGGGTTTTTACCCCTGAAATCTTACTTTTTCCACTGAGTGTTGGTAGGTCCTGGAAAGCTGTGCCTAAAAATGTGGTAGAAGCTGATTTCATAAATTATTTTAAAAGGTAGCTGGATAGATACTTAAGGATGACGTATTTACAGGGTTATAGACAAAAAGGTGTGGGATTAAGCATGATTATCTTTCAAAGAACCAGCAAGGGCATGACAAGCTGCATTCCCTTCTTCTGTGCTGTAAGTTTAGAAACCACAGAAAAGCTAGGTGCAGAATGAGGCAAGTCAGCCCATCCTATCTGCGCCAGCCAAAAAGAGAAAAATATAAACTAGCTGCTCATTTTAATCCCACCTCCCAGCACCTGGTCCATAGCCATGCAGGTTACAGCACTTACATGTAGATCCAGATACCTTTTAAATGAGTTGAACGTTTCAGCCTCAACCACCAGCTTAGGCTGTGAATTCCAGATGCCCACCACCCCCTGGGTGAAAAACTTTTTCCTCATGTCCCCGCCAATCCTTAAACCCATGCCTCCTGGTAATTGACACCCCAGCTAGGGGAAACAAGTCTTTCCTGTCTTGTATACCTCAATTAGGTCACCCCTTAGCCTCCTCTGTTCTAGGGAAAACAACCCTAGCTTATCCAATCTCTCCCCATAGCTGCAATTTTCAAGCCCTGGTAACATTCTTGTAAATCTCCTCTGTACTCCCTCCAGAGCAATTAAGTCCTTCCTGTATTGTGGTGACTAGATCTATATACACAATTCCAGCTGTGGCCTAACCAGTGTTGTATAGAGTTCCATCATTACACCCCTGCATTTGTATTCTATACCTTGCCCAATAAAGGAAAGCATTCCATACACTTTCTTGACCACCTTGTCCACCTGCCCTGCCACCTACAAGGACCTATGAACATGCACTCCAACGTTTCTCACTTCCTCAGCCCTCTCAATAACTTTCTGCTTATTGACTTTGTTTGCCCTCCTCAAATGCATTACCTCATTTTCTGGATTGACTTCCATTTGCCACTTTTCTGCCCACTCACCCAAACCAGTGATATAATTCTGGAGACAACAGCTATCCTCTTCACTATCAACTACACGGCCAATTTTTGTGTCATCTGTAAATTTCCCAACCATGCCTCCCACGTTTAAGTCTAAATCATTAATATATACAACAAATAACTAGGACCCCAACACTGAGCCCTGTGGGACACCACTGCAAACCGTTTTCCATTTGCAAAAAAATCCACCGACCATTACCCTTTGTTTCCTGTCATTGAGCCAATTTTGGATCCAACCTGCCACCTTCCCCTGTATCCCATGAGATCTCACTTTCCTGACCAGTCTGCCATGTGGGACCTTGTTGGATGCCTTGCTGAAATCCAAGTAGACAATATCCACTACACTACCTTCATCAATCCTTCTGATTCTGTTAAATGCTAAGCAGAAACAAAATGTATTAATAAAATTTTTCAGTTTGATTATTGTGTTTTACAGGTATGATTCTGGTAGGTGTTGATGAAGAGCTTGGTGCTCAGGTGTACAAGTGTGACCCTGCTGGTTATTACTGTGGTTTCAAGGCCACTGCCGCAGGAGTCAAACAAACAGAAGCTACAAGCTTCTTGGAAAAGAAAGTGAAGAAAAAACTTGACTGGATATACGCACAAACTGTAGAGGTATGAAAATATTAAGCCCTTGCACTAATAATTAAGTTGAATTTCCTTATCTTTTTCCTTTCTTTATTTTAATGTGCTGCAGGATGGTTTCCATTGCTTGTGATCAGCTGCAAATTAGTGATTTTTTTTGTTCTCTTTTTTGAAATAATGTATTTTCTTTTCTTGTAGACAGCAATAACCTGCCTGTCCACAGTGCTGTCCATTGACTTCAAGCCCTCTGAAATTGAAGTAGGGGTGGTTACAGTGGATAACCCTAAATTTAGGTAATTTAAAGGTTATCTTGTTTTCTAAATTAGTAAATCTGCCTAATTGTTTGTTGACTAATTTCAATATTAAACTTTTTTATTCCTTGATGAGTTACATGAGTTATTCAAGATTAGGGGAATTTGAAAACACCTTTGCAAGAATGTGGGCCAAGTAATTTGTTAAAGTACATTGTGAGGTTAGCTTGAACCAGCTCTGAAGGGATATTTGGGAACTTGATCTGTATCTTTGTGCTTTTCCTGATGTCATGATATGTTAAAACCTCTCAACTTCATATTTTTGCATTTGGTTCCTCCTATTACCAACAAAACCAAATTTAACCCTATATATTTATAAATACAGGTTAATACATTCATAAATACAGCTTTCTGATCAAAAATAAAATCTTTTCATTGGATTCTTGCATTTGAAACAAAAATAGCTCTGAACCCCGATATATCCCTACCTTGGAATGCACATTTCTATGTGATGTGTATGAAACTTTGCAATCTTTTAATACAGGTGATGGTTAAAATAGGTATACACATATCACATCTTTGAGGTCATGCAATGGTGACACTGGGTGGTGCAATGAGTTAAAACAGTAGCCTTGCATCTATTGATACTGCGTTTGAATCCAATTCAAATTGCAAGAATGTAAGCTTGTTCTGTTGACTGCAAGTACTCACACTAACTATTTACTCAGAATCAACTCAATCGCAATTAGGCCTGGTCTTACTATATGCGGTGTTTGTAAGTTGGCATTAAGTGGTAACTTTACACACAAGGCAAAGAATGTTTAGCATAGAAAAGGGATAAATCCATACCAATACAGTTAGAAACACTTCTCTGAAGTTGAGATTAAGCCATATTGGATCAATGGATTGGGTATCTTGACATGTGCTCGGGAAATATTGATGCTGGAATTGCAAAGGTGTTCATTTCTAGTACTGACATAACTAACCTTTAAAAAAAAACCAAAAGCTTTGGACACAAGTGCTAAAATGGTACTTGCTGATTGTTTATGCAGGATACGCTGCTCTTAATTTGACTTCATTGGAAAGGCATATCAGACGGAGGACTTAACAAACAGCCAGTCTGCAACTGCCAGTTTACTGCCCACCTCAATGTGAAAATTGGCCCCAAAGAAAACAATATTAACTAATTCCTGACTGATGCCTCTCCTCAGGTGTGACATTAGGCCAATATTCGGTGCTTGAGTAAATCACACTTCAGAAGGAAAACTTTAAATGAGAGAACTACATTATTACATCAAAACAGTTTGATATATTGTTTAAAACTTCTCTTTACAATCTTCATTCTTGAGATATTTTGCTTTGAGCAGCTTAGAAATTTTAAAGTAGCACGAAATACAAATACATTGAATTGTCCAATTTACCTTTGAATTTTTATTTGTAAAATGTGCTTTAACATGAAAAACCTTCCTTTTGACAATTTTTCTTTTTTCCCAGGATTCTTTCAGAAGCTGAAATTGATGCACATCTGGTTGCTCTAGCAGAGAGGGACTGAAATTCCATTTAGTTTAAGAATCTGTATTTGTTATATAGAGCATTGTTAATGGAAGACTAGATTGCTGTAACAGAATACCATCTACACTGTATTTTAATCCATTCAAATAAAGCTGAGGTTTTGGAACATACTATTGATTAAAGTCATATTTACACATATGCTCACATCTCATCTACAGATCAAGTGGTGGCTTTTTCTATATAAAAATGGTGAGAGAAGTAGCTTATCTATTCCATGCTTCTTCTAAACTCTTCATGATGCAGTTAGATCCTGAGATTAACAAAATGGAATATTATGGAATCATATGAAAATTTAGGTACAGAATGTAACCATTTCTGCCCTTTGAGCCATTACAGAGGAACTGTTTTATAATGAGCATCTGGGAGTGAGTTAGAGGAAAGAGACTTTTGTCCAGAGTTACTGAAAAGTTAAAGGCATCTCTGGTTTGCTTGTAATGCAATGCAATGAAATGAAGATTTTGACAGACTGATAATTGAGTTACAATCTTCTAATTGTTTTAAAAAATGAATAAAAATTTCTGTACAGTAAGTCCCTGACACAGATACTGTCGCAGACACTTCCTCCTACCTCCCCCTGGACCATGATCCCACCACTGGACATCAGGCCATTGTTTCTAGGATTGTCACTAACCTCATCTCCTTTGGAGATCTTCCTTCCACAGCTTCCAACCTCATAACCTTGTACGGCCCGCTTCTACCTCTTACCCAAAATCCACAAACAGGACTGTTCTGGCAGACCAATCGCGACAGCTTGTTCCTGCCCCACGGAACTCATTTCTTCCTATCTTGACTCTGTTCTCTCTCCCCTTGTCCAGTCTCTTCCCATCTACATCTGCGATTCCTCTCATGCCCTACATCATATCAACACTTTCCAGTTCCCTGGCCCCAGCCACCTCCTTCACCATGGACATCCAATCCCTCTATACCACCATCCCCCACTGGGATGGTCTGAGGGCTCTCCGCTTCTTCCTCGAACAGAGGCCCGAACAATCCCCATCCACCACTATCCTCTGTTTGGCTGAACTTGTTCTCTCACTGAACAATTTCTCCTTAAACTCGTCTCACTTCCTCCAAATAAAAGGTGTGGCTATGGGTACCAGCATGGGCCCCAGTTATGCTTGTCTTTTTATGGGGTATGTGGAACATTCCTTGTTCCAGTCCTACTCAGGCCCCCTTCTACAACTCTTTCTCTGGTACATCGATGACTTCATGCTCTCATCTGGACCTGGAAAAATTTTATTAATTTTGTTTCCAATTTCCACCCCTCCACCATTTTCACATGGTCCATCACTGACACTTCCCTTCCTTGACCTCTCTGTCACAATTTCTGGTGATGGACTGCCCAGCAATATTCATTACAAGCATACCGACTCCCACAGCTACTTCGACTACAGCTCCTCACACCCCACTTGCTGTAAGGACTCCATCCCATTCTCTCAGTTCCTTCACCTCCATTGCATCTGTTCTGATGATGACACTTTCAAAAACAGTTCCCCTGACATGTCTTCCTTCTTCCATAACTGAGGTTTTCCACCCACTGTGGTTGACAGGGCCCTCAACCGTGTCCGGCCCACCTCCCACGCATCAGCCCTCACACCTTCCTCTCCCTCCCAGAACCATGATAGGATCCCCCTTGTCCTCACTTATCACCCCACCGGCCTCCGCATTCAAAGGATCATCCTCCGCCATTTCCGCCAACTCCAGCATGATGCCACCACCAAACACATCTTCCCTTCACCTCCCTGTCGGCATTCCGAAGGGATCATTCCCTCTGGGGCACCCTGGTCCACTCCATCACCCCCTACACCTCAAACCCCTCCCACGGCACTTTCACATGCAACCGCAGAAGGTACAACACCTGCCCCTTTACTTCCCCCCTCCTCACCGTCCAAGGGTCCACACATTCCTTTTTCAAGTGAAGCAGCATTTCACTGGCACTTGCCTCAATTTAGTCTACTGCATTCGCTGCTCCCAATGCGGTCTCCTCTACATTGGAGAGACCAAATGCAGACTGGGTGACCGCTTTGCGAACACCTTCAGTCTGTCCACAAGCATGACCCAGACCTCCCTGTCGCCGTTGCAACACACCACCCTGCTCTCATGCCCACATGTCCCTCCTTGGCCTGCTGCAATGTTCCAGTGAAGCTCAACGCAAACTGGAGGAACAGCACCTCATCTTCCGACTAGGCACGTTACAGCCTTCCGGACTTAATATTGAGTTCAACAACTCTAGATCACGAACTCTCCCCTCCGTTGCCACCCCCTTTCCGATCCCCCTTTTTTCAATAATTTATAATTTTTAAATATATTTTTCTTTTCCCACCTATTTCCATTATTTTTAAATGTATTTCCATCCATTGTTTTATCTCTGCCTTTTAGCCTATTTCGATCCCTTCCCCACCCCACCCCCACTAGAGCTATCTACCCTTAATGTCACCATTAGCACATTCCTCAGCTAATATCACCACCGTCAACACCCTTTTGTCAATGACATCTTTGGCAATCTCTTATTTGCCTCCACCTATCACTGGCCATCTACCCAGCTCTACCTGTCCCAACCACCCTTCAACCAGCTTATATTCCACCTCATTTCTATATTTCTTAGTTCTGATGAAGAGTCATTCGGACTCGAAATGTTAATCCTATTCCTGTTTTTGTTTTGGATTTCCAGCATCTGCAGTATTTTGCTTCTATCCCTATTTAATGTTGGCCTATTTTGAGGCTTTGCTTTAACATTGGTCAGTTAATGGGGCCTGCATTCTCCTTTAGTGTCATCAGTTTCATTTTAAAGTCATCTCGCACTGGTCTGATGTAGGGCCATGTGACCCAATTGATGCCTTTTTGGAGCGCCCTCTCCTGCTCCCTGACCCTTTGTCTTACTGCTGACTCTCTGTGCAACCACTCTTGCACTCCAACCCACCCTCTCACCAAGCCTCCTGCTCGCTGCTTCCCTCTTCTGAAGCCTTGCTGTGAGGGAGGGTTCTTTGAATGAGTGGTGAGAGGCAGGAGTAGCAGGCTAGGGAGGGGGAGAGACTGCAAGTCAGAGGGTCAGCAGCAGGTAGGTGGGTTGGGGAGCACGAGGCTGTGAATCGGAGGGTGCATCATGAGGAAGGGTCCACAGTGACCAGGAGGGTTAGAGATCGGGATGTGTGGCAAGGAGAAGATTCAGAAAGCAAGATCAGTATTTAGCAGGAGATAAGTAGAAAGTTACCATGCTGTATTTCTTTTCTATTTTTAAATTTATTTTAAAAGTTATTTTATTTGCCAGTATAGCAACTTAGCAATGTAAAGCATTTCAACTTGCAGCGTATAATGTTTTTTCTTATGAGGGCAGAACCTAATGATGGCTTTTACATTGATTTTAAGTGAATCACATTTTCTCATTAAAGTCGTTTCATTTAAAGTTGCACTTTCCAGGAACACATCTACAATTTTTTTTTAAGTGAGGACATATTGTACCTTTCATGCAGATGTAAATAGGGATTTCGGATATGGAGAGACTAGAGAAGCTTGGATTGCTATCCATAGAGGAGAGAAGGTAATGGGGCAATTAAATAGCATTCCAAATTTATGGGGCTGAATTTTACAGGAAAAGAGGTGGATGGGTGTGTGTAAGTTAGGGCGCTGGCCATTAGTGGCTTGCCCACCATTGGCCCACCTTCCCTGCTACAATTTTACATGTGATGGGAGTCAGTGGATAGGCTGCCCATCTGTGACCCAATTGAGGCTCTTAAGTGGGCAACTAATGCCCAATTATAACAGCCTCATCCCACTGCTACTCTGATTAATGTGCCCAACCTGTAGTCCAACACGCTGGTCAGTGAAAAGTGGGCAGTGTGGCCCTGTGCTGATCAGATGCCATTCGCCCCACCCCAACAGTTATGCTGTCGTGTCCACCCCCCAACCGATTCCTGCCCTGTCCAACATGACCAACGCCCCTTCCACCCTGATCGCTGGGACCTGCGAGCCTGACTCTTTGTGGGATCCTGGACTTAACTGGGTTTCATGACGTCATTGGTTCCTGTTCCTCCCAGGCTTCCTGCAATACTGACAGTAAGCACCGAGCCTTGTATGGTGCAGAGCTGTTGGTCTCCAGTTGGTTGGCAGCTCTGGAGCTGGACTTCCTCTTGGAGATGGACAGAAATCCCACCTCTCACTAATTAAAGGACCATTGCCTGAAAAATCCAAGTGGGGCAAGCTGGCCCCGGGCTCACTCAACATTGATGTTGGTGTGCGGGAAGCCTGCCCTCAGCATATCATCCAGCCTGAGGTGTGATAGAATAAATAGGGGATAAACTGTTCCCATTGACAGGAGTGTCATTAGCCAGAGGAGGCAGATTTAAGGTAATAGGACAAAAGAACCAGAGTGGAGCTGAGAATATTTTTTTCTTCACCGTTACTATGATCTGCCTGAAAGAGAGGTAGAAGCAGATTCAATAGTAACTTTAAAGACTTATTCAATTCATCTTTTTAAAGAGTGAAAAAGTTGTGGAGCTTTGGGGAAAGAACAGGGAAGGGAGATTAATTAAATAGCTTTCAAAGAGACATGATGGGTCAAAGGGCCTCTTTTTGATGCTGTGATGCATCTTCTAGGATCATTCATATTGTGCCTGCTGCAGATGCATTTGACCATGACAGTATCAGTAGGAGTGACTACCGCATTGTCCTTGGGGAGATGATGTCCCACCTTCACATCGAGGATACCCTCCGTCGTGTTGTGTGGCACTACCACTACTAAATGAGATAGATTTTGAACAGATATAGCAACTGGGGAGTGGGCATCCATGAGGCGCTTTGGGTCATCAGCTGAATTTTACTCAATCACAATCTGTAACCTCAAGGCCCGGCATATCCCCCACTCTACCATTACCACCAAGCTGGGGATCATCCCTGGTTCAATGAAGAGTGTAGGAGGGCATGCCAGGAGCAGCACCGGACATACCTAAAATTGAGGTGTCAACCTGGTGAAGCTACAACCCAGGGCTACTTGCATGCTAAACAGCATAAGCAGCAAATGATAGACAGAGATAAGTGATTCCACAAACAACGGATCAGATCTAAACTCTGCTGTCCTGCCACATCCACTCACGAATGGTGGTGATGTATTAAACAACGCACTGGAGGAGGAGGCTCCATAAGTATCCTCACCCTCAATGATGGAGGAGCCCAGCACAAAAGACAAGGCTGAAGCATTTTCAACAATCTCCAGCAGAAGTGCTGTGTGGATGACCTTAGTTCCAGGGCATCACTGTAGGAGTTCCTCAGGGTAGTGTCCTTGGACTAACCATCTTCAGCTGCTTCATCTATTGCCTTCCTTCCATCATGAGGTCAGAAGTGAGGATGTTTACTGATGATTGCACAATGTTCAGCACTATTCGTGACTCCTCAGCTGCTGAAGCAGTCCATGTCTAAATGCAGCAAGACCTGGACAATATTCAGGCTTGGGCTGATAAGTGGCAAGTAATATTTGTGCCGTACAAGTGCCAGGCAATGACAATCTCCAACAAGAGGAAATCTAACCATTGCCCCTTGTCATTCAATGGCATTACCATCACTGAATCCCCCACTATCAACATCCTGGCAGTTACCATTGACCAGAAACTGAACTGGACTAGCCGTCTAAACACTGCGGCTACAAGAGCAGGTCAAAGGCTAGGAATCCTGTGGCGAGTATCTCATCTCCTGACTCTCCAAAACCTGTCCACCATCTACGAGGCACAAGTCAGGAGTGTGATGGAATACTCTCCACTTGCATGGATGCAGCTCCAACAACATTCAAGAAGCTTGATACCATCCAGGACAAAGCAACCTTGATTGGCACTCCTTCCAGAAACATTCACGCCCTCCACCACTGACGAACAGTGGCATCTACAAGACGCACTGCAGAAACTCACCAAGGCTCCTTAGGCAGCACCTTCCAAACCCACAACCGCTACCATCAAGAAGGACAAGGGCAACAGTTACATGGGAACACCACCACCTGGAAGTTCCCCTCCAAGCCACTCACCATTGAACTTGCCGTTCCTTCACTGTGGGTGTACCTAACAGCTCTGTGAGTGTACCTACACCCACAGGGATGGCAGCTGTCCAAGAAGGCAGCTCATCACCATCTTCTCAAGGACAGTTAGGGTTAGGCAATAAATGCTGGCCTAGCCAACAAGGTCCACATCCTGTAAATGAGTAAAAGAAAAACTGTCCTAGGATTTTATTTACATCAGCCAAAGATCCATGGAATTGGTCATGAACCTTTAGAGGTCTACACACCAGAACACACAACTTTCTTTCAACATCAGCTTTAATTCTTTTCCCTGAAAAGTATGCATGTTCAGCATTTGCCCTGCCTATATGCATTGTAGACTGCATAATGTTTTTGAAAGTTTGTAGGAAACTAAAGCACATGGGCACCAAGGGAAGGAAAAAAACACCCAATGAAATAGCCTGGCTCAAGCTTTACTGCAGACTGCTAACTCAATAAGGGTGAGGATAGAATTCTTTGAGCAGATGAAAAAAATAGTTTTATTAACATTGAATTCAAGAGCCAGTACTGGTATGCATTGCTTTGTGACAGTGGATCCAGGAAACCACAAAGGAAACAAGTTTGTCTTGGCAATGTTACATGACCCTTGTAGCATTGCAACTGTCCATGATAGCCATCATTGGATGGTGAAGTTTAATATGATTTGAATTTGAAATGTGTAGTTTAGCACCATAGGTCCAAGAGTAGGCCATTCAGGTGAAAATGTAAGATTCTGTGCCCTTTTTCTGGATTCCCCCATTAGACAAAATAGTTTCTCTCTACCAACCCTATCGAATCCCTTTATCATTTTAAAGACCTTTTAAACGTGAAGGAATATGAGCCAAGTTTATGCATTCTTTCCTCAATTCAATTTTTAAGCCCTGATTTCATTCTGCACTGAATCTCTGTGATTCTCTGAATCTTTTGTGAATCTGCACTGTACTCGCTTCCTTCAAGGTTAATATATCATCCCCGACATTGAACACCATCTGCCACAATTTTCCCCACTCACTGTCTGTGACCCTTCGTAAATTTCTGCATACACAATCCAAAGCTGCACTTCCCAAACATAGAGACATTTGAAAAATTATGACCAATGCATCTGAAATTTCCTCACCTATTACCTATTAAAATAAACTGTATTGGGATGGCAACCACCAAGATCCTGGAGATTTGCCTATCCTGGGTTTCATTATTTTCTCCACAACAGTACTTTTTTTTACTTATATTCCTCCCTTTGAATTATTTTTAGGCTTACTTGTACTACTAGTATTTTGTCCTGTTTCTACAATGGAATACTGAAAGGTTAATATTTTGGCATCATCACAAGCAGCTAAAAGGAATTATTTAAATTTGGTTACTTGGAAATTCTGTGGCTGCTGTACATCTGTTTTACTGTCAGGTCTAGTCCAGGCTAAAGAGGTTAAAGCCTCCTCAATCTGCTGGCAGCGGGAAGTATATGTGAAATACAGTCTCAGCCCGGTACCTAGTAGACGTTAGTCCACAGCATAAAAGTGAAACTAATTCACCATTAGCTGGCAAACTCACTTAGCAAAGCCACAGGGTGCCAGGTATGAGAAAAAGGAAGATATCACACTGGTACAGTTGGTGCGGATCTGAGGGATATTGTTGGAGCTTAACTTTGCATCTGACTATGCTGTACCATGATAGTGTACAGGAAGATGCTATACCAGCATCTGTATCAAAATGATCTCCCTCAACTTGCCTTGATGTTTGTTTCTTCTGTTTGTACTTTGAGGGTTAGAAAAGTTTCTTTCTGCTTAGAGTTATGAAGTATTTAGACCAATGAATTTGACTATGCCAAGCGGTCAAGAGGTTTAGAAAGATTAAAAGAGTTCCCATTTTGTGAACAGAAAAAGCAGCAGGGAGCAGACAATGGTGTACCAGGCAAGGCTGCAGAACAAAACGGTGCAGTATAGATCAGAGATGGGCAGCCCAGGAAGCACAAAACAGTAGGTAAGGTACAGAGTTTTCTGTAGGGAGAGGAGAAGGAAGAGGATTTGCACCATGCTTGGATTTTTGCATAAAGGTGTCGGATTTTTTGTCGAGGGTGTTTTAATTTTGTTTGGGATCAACAATTTTTGTCTCAGACCACTAGGACTTATAGCATGAAAACAAAAAACTGCGGATGCTGGAAGTCCAAAACAAAAACAGAATTACCTGGAAAAACTCAGCAGGTCTGGCAGCATCGGTGGAGAAGAAAAGAGTTGACATTTCGAGTCCTCATGACCCTTCAACAGAACTACTGTTGAAACGACAACTCTTTTCTTCTCCGCCGATGCTGCCAGACCTGCTGAGTTTTTCCAGGACTTATAGCATAATGGATTTATGCAGAAGGCTGTGATTTTTAATTGTTTGCAACTTTTCAATCTAGCCTCTGCTCCAAATGTTGGGTGGCTCCTGATCCAGGAGTGTTTGTTCCTGGTAATGGGTGCCTGAAATGTAAAGAGCTCCATTCCCCAGCAAAAAAACATCCTTTACTTGATAAGCACAAATATTTAAGAAAAAAATATGCTGTTAAGCAAATAAAATAAATGTATACTCTCCTATTTCACGAAGAGTAGGTTAACCCAGCTTGAAGTTACTGTTTGATGATAATTCTAGATTAGTGAATTTTAACTTAAATTTAGTTTTCGCTATGACGATGGTTGATTCTTTTGATGTTGCAGCAACAGGAGGTAACTGTTTTGCCGGAGGAATCCAAAGTAAATGAAACACTTCAACTCAGTCTGGTCTCACAACTTTAGAACACTAACCTTACAATATGACCATAGCCTCAGTATAACAACAACAGAATTATAACTGAATTGTGTATGCAGTGTTTCATATCTCTTTCAGAATGGTGACTCAGCATGACTTACCATGTTAACTAACTTAAAGCCATTAAAATTATGTAGCAGCTACTTGACATAGCAGATATTCTGTAGCCACCTAACATAATTATCAGCTATACATTTTGTTTGATGCACTATTTTCTAAGGATAATCTGAAAAAAAATTAGTCTTTATGGAAAACATTGCATAACTTCCTGTTTAAAATACCTTTCAATATGTTCACATGAAAATTATAGAATATTTGGTAATAAGCGCAGCATCAGAGCTTTAGTTTAATTCCGAATTTTGAAGATGGTGAATGCAAATTCTAACAAGACTATCTCCTCAAGAAATCAGTGGGTATCAGACAATCTAATCAACGATATTCCACTCCTCACTAATTTATCCAAAGATTGTTTTAATACATTCATGGGATGTGGGCATTGCTTGCGAAATTAGCATTTATTGCCCATTCTTAATTACCCTTTAGAAGATGGGTGGTGAGCTGCCTTCTTGAATCCTTGCAGTCTATCTTGAATAGATTATACCCACAATGCTGTCAGGAAGGCAGTTCTAGGATTTTGACCCAGTAATAGTGAAGAAGCAGCAATATAGTTCCAAGTCAGGATGGCGTGTGAGAGGAGCTTGCAGATGGTGATGTTCCCATGTGATTAATTTCAGGTAGTGGAGGCTGCGGGCTTGGACGGTACTATTGAAGGAGCCTTGAACAGTTGCTGCAGCGCACCTTGTAGGTGGCATGCACTGTTGCCACTGTGCGCCTGTGGTGCAGGGAGTGAATGTTTAAGGTGGTGAGTATGGGTCAATCAAGTGGTTTGCTTTGTTCTAGATGTTGTTGAGCCTCTTGAATGTTGTTGAAGCTACACTCATCCAGACAAATGGAGATTATTCCATCACACTTGAGAGGCAGAAATCACTGGTCACTTATCAGCCCAAACCTGAATGTTATCCAGGTCTTGCTGCAATTATGACCAATAATATTATGTTATCTAAGAGTTACATTTGGTGCTTAGCTGACATGATATAGCTTTTGTGGAATTTAAAATTTCTCATGAAATATTTCAAGCTGATGTTATTGCTGAATGAATCATAACAGGAAGTCAACCTAACTTTCTATATAAAAGATATTAAAATTGAAAAACCTTCCACATATAGACCTTCAAACAACAACAGAAATTTGACCTGAAACAGATGTAAAGTTTTCACTATCTTTAATGCTTCAATACAATGAATTATTTTAGCCCTAAAGATAAATTATTGTAGAATGATACAGCACAGGGGGAGGCCATTTGGCTCATTGTGGCTCTTTGAAAAAGCTATACGATTAGTCCCACTCCACTTTTCTTTCCCTATTCAAGCATTTCTTCAATTTCATTTTGAAAGTTACTATTGAATCTGCTTCCACCACCATTTAAGGCAGTGCAATTCAGATCATCATAATTTGCTTCATTAAAAAATTTCCTCATGTCATCTGTGGTTCCTGGTTCCTTTGCCAAATATCCTCTTTTGGCACTGAAAATAATTTCTCATGTACTCTTAACAAAACCATTCATGATTTTGAATGTTTCTCTTAAACCTTCTTTAGCCTTTGCTCGAAGGAGAACAATCCCAGTTTCCCTTGACTCTCCATCTAACTGAAGTCTTTCATCCCAAATAAAATTCTTCTGCACCCTTTCAAATGCCTTTACATTCTTCCTAATGTATGGTGCCCAGAATTGGCATGATTTACCTTTAACATATCTGTGCTAGCTTTCATTTATTACTCCATATTTTTCAACAACAATAAAGACTTATATTTATAAAGTACCTTTAACATAATAAAACATTTCAAGGCACTACACAGAGGCAATGTAAAATAAATATGACACCAAGCCACATGAGATATTAGGACAGATAATCAAAAGCTTGGTCAAAGAGAGTTGTTCTAAGGAGTGTCTTAAAGTATAAAAGCAAGGTAGAGAGGCAAAGTGGTTCAGAGAGGGAATGCCAGAGCTTGAGGCCTAGGCAACTGAAGGCACAGCCAATAATGGTGGAGCACTTAAAATTGGGGATGCTCAATAGGCCAGATTTACAGGAGTGCAGTTTTTTGGAGGGTTGTAGGGCTAGAGAAAGTTACAGACCTAGAGAGGGGCCAGACCATGGTGGAATTTAAAAACGAGGATGAGAATCTGAAAATCAAGGCATTGTTTAACCAGGAGCCAATGTAGGTCAGTGAGCGCAGGGGTAATGGATGAATGGCATTTGGTGTGGGTTAACAGGAGTTTTGAATGTCCTCAGGTTTATTGAAGAATGTGGGAGGCCAGCCAGGAGAGTATTAGGATAGACAAAACTGGAGCTAACAATAGATGAGAATTGCAGCAGTAAAAGAATTGGGGCAGGGTCAGAGACAGGTGATATTACAGAGGAGGAAATAATCTTAGTGATGATGTGGATATATGATTGAAAGCTCATCTCGGGGTCAGATAAGACTCTACAGTTGTAAACAATCTGGGTCAGCCGCAGACAGTTGCCAGAGAGAGAGATGGTATTGGTGGTGAGGGAGTGGAGTTTGTGGCAAGAACCAAATGACTTCAGTTTTCCCAATATTAAAGTGGAGGAAATTTCTGTTTACTCAGTACAGGTACTCGATGCTGAATAAGCAGTCTGACAATTTAGAGACAGTGGAGGGTTTGAGAGAGGTTTCGAAGTGCCTTTAAATTTTGTCCTAGTTTATTATCTCTAAAAGTTTCCCAACCATCAATGTGGGGCTAGCTGACCTGCCATTGCTGGGTTTATCCTTTTCCCCTTTTTTGAACAGGAGTGTAAAATATGCAATCGTTCAGTCATCGGGCAATTCTCCCATGTGTAAGGAGATTTTGGCCAGAATCTCTGTAATTACCACCCTTACTTCCCACAGCAATTTAGGATGCATCCCATACTGACTGTGTGACTTTTCTACTTTGGACACCGCTATCCTTTAAAGTACCTTGTCTAGATCTATTTTTATCCTATTCCATTTCTACACTGACTAATTTTTCACTAATCACAGAATCTCAGTGCAGAAGAGGCCCTTCAACCCATTGAGTCTGCACTGACACATGAGAAACACCTGACCTACCTACCTAATCCCATTTACCAGCACTTGACCCATAGCCTTGAATGTTATGATGTGCCAAGTGCTCATCCAGGTACTTTTTAAAGGATGTGAGGCAACCCGCCTCCATCACCCTCCCAGGCAGCGCATTCCAGACCGTCACCACCCTCTGGGTAAAAATGTTTTTCCTCACATCCCCCCTAAGCCTTCTGCCCCTCACCTTGAACTTATGCCCCCTTGTGACTGACCCTTCAACTAAGGGGAACAGCTGCTTCCTATCCACCCTGTCCATGCCCCTCATAATCTTGTACACCCTGATCAGGTCGCCCCTCAGTCTTCTCTGCTCCAACGAAAACAACCCAAGTCTATCCAACATCTCTTCATAACTTAAATGTTTCATCCCAGACAACATCCTGGTGAATCTCCTCTGCACCCCCTCCAGTGCAATCACATCTTCCTATAATGTGGCAACCTGAACTGCACACAGTTCTATGCCAACTAATGTTGGCAGCATCCTCTTAAATGTGGAGACAAATGTAAAGAACTTATTTCATGAACTCCTCCCTTTTAGCTCTTTCCATTTCTTGTTTGAGACGATGGCTTTAAAAATGTTCAGTGATTCTTTACATTGTACAAAGATATCAGTATTAAAATGTATAATAGGTCTTACAGTCAGTTGGTTCAGGCCACTGCACCACACTGTGTTCTTGGTTCCTGCATGCACAATTCTTTGTAGCTATCAAGAATGAGGTTTGGTTGTACACTGTAGTGTAGGAGAGAGAAAACATCAGAAGGCAAGCTAATTCTCAGACCATTCTTGCGTACTTCCTAACAAATTATTGCATCCTGTCTGAAGCCATTGTTTTTGTTCCCCTCCAAACTCTGTTCCCTAGCTACCAACACCACCCTTTCCCTGGCAACAGCCTGAGATGAAGCCAGTCTGTTCGCAAACTTGGAGCAGGATCTTGTTGAGAGGCGGGGGTCTTGCCTGCCGGCTTGAGAGCCGGCGAGAGACCCGTGCTGCTTCTTTTCGGGAAGGCCCACTAAACCATAAGCCAACCAGGCAGTGGCGAGGCCAGCGATGGACCTTCCTCTGGAACCAAGACCCAGAGTGGAAATCTCACCTACCGAGAGCTGCCAGCCAATCAGAGGCTGGCAACTCTTGTGCTCAGCAACAATGCTGGGAAGGCCATGCTGCTGCTGGGGGGACAGGCTCTGGAGTCCCTGGGCGCCTTTGATTGATGGACGCCCTCCCCCCACAGGAGCTGACAAACTGGATGCACAGTTTTCCCTGTTGTGCACTCCGCATGTCAACAGACCCACTTGCTACTGGGTTAATATCAGTGGCGATGGGATAAGGCCCTTAAGTGGTTATTCGTTGGCCACTTAAGGGCCTCAATAGGCAGCAGGATGGGAAGGTCATGAACATGGGCCATCTCGCCCAGAATTAATGATGGCAGAGGCGAGAGTGTGTCAGGGTTCTGGTACACCGCTACCCTGTCTCGTTACATGGCCTTCCTGCCTCCAAGCTCATCACTAATGAGAGCACAAGATTTTTCTGTTGGTGTCACCTTTGATCCCAAGGTGAGATTCCAACTTCATATTCATTATATCACTGCCTATTGCCACCTTTGTAATATCACCCGACTTCACTCCTGTCTCAGCGCATCTGTTGCTGAAATCTTCATTCATGCCTTTGTTTCCTCTAGACTTGACTATTCCAATATGCTCCTGGCTGGTCTCCTACATTCTACCTTTCATTAACTTGAGGTCATCTGAAACTCTGCTACCCATGTGGTAACTTATAGCAAGCCCTGTTCCCTATCACTCCTGTGCTCAATAACTTAAATTAGCTCCCAGTCAAGCAATGTCTTAACTTTAAAGTACTCATCCTTGTTTTCAAAGCCCTCCCTGGCTTCGCCCTCTCCCTATCCCCAACCTATCTCTATAATCTCCAGTTTCACAATCCTCCAAGATATCAGTGCTCCCCTAATTCTGGCCTCTTGTGTATTCCAAATTATAATTACCCCACTATTGGTGGCCGTTCCTTCAGTTATCTAGGCTCCAAGCTTTGAAATTTCCTCCCTATATCTCTCTGCCTCGCTACCTTGTTTCCTGCTTTAAGACACTCCTTAAAACCTACCTCTTTGACCAAGCTTTTAGCCACCTGACCTAATATCTCCTTATGTGGCTCAGTGTCATATTTTGTTTCATAGAGGCAGAATTTTGTGTTTGATGTGCGGGGGGCGAGCATCCTAACATCACCACACGCCATCGCGATATTTCGCTGGGCGGGCGCACGATTAAGTTCGACATGCACCTGCCATTAATTAATGGGCCAGTTAAGGCCCTTAACTAAGCAATCGATGCTGATTTTCAGGCATCCGTGTGATTTTCGGGTCGGCGCATGGGAATAACGGGCAGGAGGGTAGCGACTTTTTAATAAAACTCATCCACAGGCAGAATAAGAGGGCTCAATGGGGTTGTCAATCTAGTCCGTGAGTATTTATTGCAGAAAGATTTTTAAACTTGCCTGTGTGATCTGTAGCAGTTCAGAACGAATTCCAGCAGCTTTCTGTGTACTTTGAACCTTCAGGTCAGCACTCTACAGACAGGAATCTTTATCAGGCCTGCAGCTTTCTGGAGGCCTCCCTTCAGCCTGGTTATGGGTTCTGACATGTCCACTGGAGGTAGCTCCCCTGAGGAGGAAGGAAGGGCTAGAATAAGGAGGAGGCCAGGAGTGGACAATCAGCCTCCAGGGGAGCCACCTTTGGGAGGACAGGTGCAGGCACAAAGGGCGCAGGGTCAAGAGGTAGTCCAAGGTGGAAGGGGCCACAGAAGACGCCACTATCCTGCTGCCAGGGTATACAGGCGGCGAAGCAGCTACCTCAATATGACTGAGGTACAGTGCCGATTGAGGCTCCGACTGTCAAGGGAGACAGTTAACTACATCAGTCAGATGATTGGCCCTGAGATCTCTCCTAACTGTGTGGGTGGACACCCCATGCCAGCAGCTCTGAAGTTCACATTTGCCCTCAACTTCTATGCCTCTGGCTCCTTCCAGGGGTCGGTGGGTGATCTTAGTGGTATCTCCCAATCAGCTTTGCACACTTGTGTCAAGCAGGTCACAGACGCTCTGTTCAGGCATGCATTGACCTTCATCCACTTCTGTTGGGACCAGGCAAGTCAGACACAGCAAGCCAGAGGCTCTGGAGCCATTGCTGGCTTCCCCTGTGTCCAGGGTGCAATAGACTGTACACATGTGGCCATCAAGGCGCCAGCAGGTGAGCCCAGTGCCTTCGTCAACAGGAAGGGCTTCCACTCCATGAACGTGCAGATAGTGTGTGATCACAGGATGCTGATTCTACAAGTTTGTGCAAGGTACCCAGGCAGCTCCCATGACACCTACATCCTCAGACACTCCCAGGTGCCAGAGCTCTTTAGTGCTCCAGCCCGGCTGGATGGATGGCTGCTGGGTGATAAGGGCTATCCTCTCAAGAGGTGGCTCATGACGCCTCTCCGCCATCCAAGAACAGAAGCTGAGCAGCGCTACAATAGGAGCCATGCCTCCACAAGGGCTGTGGTGCAGAGAGCCATCGGTCTTCACAAGATGAGCTTCTGCTGCCTGGACCGCTCAGGAGGCACATTCCAGTATCCCTCCTCTGGCCCATGGAGCCTGTGCTGGCCCCACCAGGGAGGAATTTGCCAGGTCCACAGCTGGCATCTCCCCTGTCGCCTCAGCCTCACCAATGAAGCAGTCACTGGGAGAGGGACGGAGCAGCTGTTGCCCTCATCCGGAGTGCCATGAGAGGAGATTGCAGATACGACAGGCAGCTGCTCCGCCGACATGAGATCGTCCCAGACCTCCCTGCTCCCTGTCGATGGATGGGCAACGAGCTGGGAAGCTTGAAGCCCTCACCATCTCCCACATTGGCAATGACCAGCTGTGGCCACTGGTGCTGTGAGGGCTTCCTGGCCTGAGCGTATTCCCAAGAGAAGCTGGTTGTTCTCCTGGAAGCCTCTCTCCACGAGAGGCGCCACTCTTTCCATGGAGGAAGATTGACACTCTGACATGAGGCTCATGGCATCACTCATGCTTCATGTGGACTCCTCCACCATGGACACCAAGCGAAGCATCATCTCATGCAACACTCCCAGATGCGCCCACACACCTGTCCTCATTTCCTGCAGCTGTTGCACCGCGGATGACTCCAGAGGCACATCATCACGCCTCGACTCAGCATGTGCCAGGTGCTGACACCATTGGCACCCTCTGTCTCTGTCAACTCCTCCAGCGATTGTGAAGTGCCCTCTCCACTGTGCCCTGGGACACTAGCCGATGTTGCAATTCCCATCGATGTGCTAGTATCTGTGCTGGTGCCTGCCTCGCAGAAATGCTGTGATGCAGCTGATAGCTGAGGGCCCTCAGGTGTGAGAGGGGGCGTCTGGAATTCCTCCTGGCGGCCATGCTCTGATGATGCTGAAATTAACAAGGGTAATGGATCAGTTAGCGTGCACACAGTGACACACTTCATCCCTTTCCCCCAGGCTCATTATGTGGTCAACCTTCCAGATCCTATGGAGATGAATATTGGTGGGGTGGCAAATATTCAGGAGGAGACCCAAACATAACAGGCGGATACAGACGGGCTGGTCAGTTGGCCTGAGGAATGCCAAATGGAATGTTATGTGGATAAGTGTGAGGTGATGTACTTGGGCAGAACAAACAAGGTACGGGAATGTACGAGGAATGGTAGGACCGTGGAAAGTAAGGAAGATCAGAGGGACCTTGCTGGTCATGTCGACAGGCCAGTTAAAGTAGAGGGACAGGTACATAAGGCGTTTAAGAAGGTAAATGCCATACTTGCCTTTATCAGCCAAGGAATAGAATGTAGAAACAGGGAGGTCGTGTTGCAAGTGCAGAAAATGCTGCCAAGACTACAGCTTTAGTTCTGTGTGCAGTTGTGAAATACGCTTCACGGGAGGGATGTGGTTGGAGTGGAGAGAGTGCAGAGGTCACTGACCAGGATGCTAGCTGGGCTGGAGAGTTGGAGTTATGAGGAGACGTAGCATAGACTGGGGTTATTTCCCCTGGAGCAGAGGAGATTGAGGGGTGACATTATTGAGCTTTATAACATTATGAGGGGCATAGATAGGGTCGACAGAAAGGAACATTTCCCCTTGGCAGATGGATGAGTAACCTGATGGCATTGATTTAAGGTAAGGGGAATGAAGTTGACAGGAGAGGTGATGAGGAACTTTTGCACACAGTAGTGTGGAATGCACTGGGTGAAAGGGTGATGGATACAGAAACCCTCCTAACATGTAATAAGCATTTGAATGTGCAGTCGTGATGCCATGGCATACAAGGCCATGGGGCTAGTGGTCAGAAATGGGATAAGGTGACTTTGAAAGGTGTTTGACACATGCATCTTCGAAAGGACAAGGGACATTTGTCTCAGACCCACACGTCTGACTCTATCAGTCTGTGAATGAGCAATGTTGCAACAATAACAAATCAAACAATCACCAGTGCTACGGATGGTGGGAAGACAGAGCAGATGTCACTATTGACCTCAAATACCTGGCCGTTCCACCTCAGCATCACCAACACCAGTTGACCTGGGATGATGGCACCTCTCAAGCTCCAGGCCTCCTGCTCGAATCGGCTCAAAATCATCAGCTGGGCCTGGCTGCCTCCAGTCTGCAAACACTCACAAGCATTGTGAGCATTCTTCTCCTGAAAAACAGGGAAGACCATTCATTGCGGCCAATCGCACATGGACTCTGCACGCGCACATCGCACCCCAACGACAGTGGCCTAAATCAGGCCTCCAGTGCCTCCTCTCCCTGCTACTGCTGATCAGTCACAAAAAGATAGTACGCCTGCTCCCAACCACACCCCCCCTCTCCCCACCCCCAACAGCCACCTTGGATACATTCTGTGTCCATCACTTTAAGAAACACATGGTCTTAGCTCCCATAGCAAGGAGGCGCAACTATGTGTAGCGTTGAGGGCAGCAGATGGCTCTTGGCCACGAGACCTTGAGGCTCCACTTCCACAATCTCATCATTGTGAATAGGACGTGTGTTGGAGTTCTGAGTATGTGCCTAGCTGCATCTCTTGCAGGTTGCCCCCAGACTAGTCATGTGTGACTAAGAACAACACATTGTGCGGAGGAGAACCTGTCTTCTCATGAACCACTGAGGCTGATGTAAGCATGGTCACTATCTGCTTGCCCACCCAGCATATGAGAAATTACCAAAATTATTCAATGCAGTCACGACAGTAAGACTTAGGGGCGGAGGTCCCTCAAAAGCTAAGTCTACCTGCTGGGTTAAGTGCCCAATGCCAACATGGTACTCACCCTTCCAGAACGTAACAAATCGTTGAAGTGCTTATGGCACTGGATCCAGGTGCGCCGCACCACATCACAGGAGCTCACCACCTCCGTCACCTCCTCCCAGGTATGTTTCGTCATGTGAGGGGTCTCCTCCTTCCATCCTGGGGAACCAGCACCTCCCACCATGCTGCCACCTCCTCGAGAAGGGCAGCAAGACAGTCATCAGAAAAGCAAGGGGCACATTGGCCCCCTACTGGCCTACCCTGCAGCCTGGCCTGATTCTGTGGCAGACCCTGAAGCCTGCCCTGCTCCTCTGCCCTTCCCTCCAGAGTCCCCTGCTGAGCAGACCTCCTGCAGTTGGATCTCCAGGTGGCCATTGCAAGCAGCCTACAGGAGGCTGCCAGGCCTTCTTTTAAACCGACTGCCAGGTCACCATTGGACCTGGTGGTCTGTGCACGCCCGCCGCAGCCCGCACACTCCTGCTACCCACGGGAGTTGGAAATGCACTGGGTGGGCCTTAAGTGGCCCGACTGTGCAAAATGGTGGCGCGGCCCCGATTGCGGGCGCTGATCGGGTCCGCGCCCGCCTTTGTCTGCTCCAGCTCCACCCACCTGCCAAACAGAAAATTTCGGCCATAATGTTTCTGTGAAGTGCCTTGGGGCGTTTTGTTATGTTAAAGGCTTTATATAAATATAAGTTGTTTCTATAGTTGTTAATAAAAATCTGAGAAGAAGCTGCCCAACCATTCTCTTAGGTAAGCTTTTATATAAGATATTGAGTTGGGGGAGCAGCTGAAAAAGTGGGAGGCATACAAATTGGTTCTAAATATAAGGGTGCAATTTTCAATCTTTTGGCATTCAAAAGATTAAATTATACTCAGTAGAAGCCAGGCTTAACTTTGCAGTTCTACAAGCGGGAACACAACCTTTGATAATGTTTCTCTGAACGGTGTAACTGAGAGTAAGGAAAAGCTAATAACGATTCTTTATTTAAGAAAATTGTATTCCTGTTGAACTGGTTATATGGCATATCAGCACTAAAATACCCTTTCTAACTCACCTGCTCCAGTATTTGCTCTCCAAATAATGATTTCATCAAAAATAACTACCTACCAGCACAATATGTGAAAGACAGTACAAACACTTTCATTTGATGCCTCTGTTAACTTGAGGCTACAGCTTTATCTTTGGTGTGCTTATCAGTTAGTTACTTCCTCAGAGCTGAATATAGCGGAAGTATGAGGCTGATCACATGGAAGGCTGGTGCTCTTTACAGAGATACATCTGAGAGGAAATTTATTAGAGTGGAAATTTTGATGTTACATTTTACACAGATTAGTGTTCTCATTTCTATCTGAGCATTTGGAAATTATGGGGCTACTGATTCTGTACATAAATTTCTCTTGGAGAGAATTGTAGGGCAGATTTTTTGCAGAATGCAAATTTACTAATATTGCATCAGGAAATCCTAATGAAGACACTGTTTTTACAGTTTTTGGAGTGTAGTTGAGGCTAATAAAACAAAATTCTAGACATATATATATATATATTTACATGTCAGAATTAACTTGAGGTAAATTAGAATGGTTTGAATAGGTTTAAACATTGAAACATAGTTTGCTAACGTGCAGATTTTTCTGACATTTTCCAACCATCAGTAATAGAATGACTGGATGACTTTTTTTCAAAAAATAACTTTATTTCCATGATCTTGAATAAACAGGGTTCAATTAATTGTCCATGTATAAAGAACCTCAGGACCTAAAAATTTGGAGACACAATACCCTACAGAGTCTGGAATAGGACTAAGTGCAAGCAGAATTAGAGATCCAAAGACATTTCTTCTTCTCAGGATGACAGGATTGTAGCTTGTGCTACTAACCAGGATGGTCTCAAGCTCAGTACCTAGTGTCTGATAATTTAATTAATTATTTAATTTTAGTAACAGCCTCCTTAGCTCAGGGAAGTTCCTGTACAATCAGCCCTGTTGAAATGCTCATGGGGCATAATGAAATAAGGGCAGAGTCAGATGTAGTGGTGATGCCCCTCAGATGACTAGTTCAATGCACTTATGAGGGGCACATATGAATAATGACCCTTAGTATGAGCTGCTGCAAAGTAATTAGTACCTATGGAATTAAGCTGGATAAATCCCTTGTTAGGGAATGTTATAAAGACAGAAAACTTAACACTCCATTGAATGGGCTGGAAGTGACCAATCCCATCATAACATGCGGCTTGGAATTGCTCGGGAGAAAAAGAACCTACAGGTAGGATCTGGAATAGGACATTTGTCCTTTGAGACTGCTCCGCCATACAACTATCATGGCTGATCTTCTGTCTCAACTCCAACTTTACAGCTATCTCTATATTCATTAATTCTCTTAGCACCACCTCCCCCCTGCAAAAATTCTCATCATCTCAATCCTAAATGACTGACCCTTTATTCTGAGACTGTCACCCCATAGCAGGGATAGTGACATAGAGATAATGTAGTTGGGCTAGTAATCCAGGGGCCCAGGTTAATGCCCTGGTGTCATGGGTTCAAATCTTATCAAGTGGAATTTACATTTAATTAATAATAGTAATACTTTCAGCAATGGTGCCATGAAACTATCATCGATTGCCATTTTAAAGAAACCAACTAGTTCACAAATGTCCTTTTGGGAAGGAAATCAGCCATCCTCACCTGTTCTGGCCTACATGTGAGTCCAGACCCATAGCAATGTGGCCCTCTGAAATGGCTTAGCAAGCCACTCAAGGGCAATTAGAGACGGACAACAAGTGCTGGCCTTGCCCACATAGCATGAAAGAATAAAAAAAAATGTCCTAGGTTCCCCAGCTAGGAAACATTTTCTCAGCATTTATCCTAAGAAGCTCTTTAAGGATCTATCAATTGGATCAATTCTTATTCTTCTAAACTCCAGGGAATATAGAACTAGTCTACTCAATCTCTCCTCATAAAACAATCCCTTATCCCAGAAACCAGTCTGATCAACCTTTTGTTGCACTTCCTCTAGTATGTCCTTCCTTGGTTAAAGAGACCAAAACTGCACACACTACTGCAGGTTCCAGGTGTGACTGCAACAATGCCCTCTATAAGTGTAGTAAGACTTCTTTACTTTAATGCTCCAATCCCTTTGTAACAAAAGCTAACATGCCATTTGCCTTCCTAATTGCCTGCTGTACTTGTTAACTTCCTGTGATTCATGTAGAAAAATACCCAGGTCCCTAAGAATGCAAACATATACCAATCTCTCATCATTGAAAAAATATTTTTCCTACTGAAGTGGATGACTTCACATTTCACTACAATGTATTCCATCTTCCATGTTCTTACCCGCTCACCCAACAAGCCTATATCCCTCTGCAACCTTTTTACACCCTCCTCACCACTTAGTTTCCTATCTAACTTTATATCATCATCAAACTTGGTACATTACACTCAGTTCTGTCATCTAAATCATTAATGTAATAGCTGAAGCCCAAGTACTGATCCTTGTGGTCCCCCACTAGTTACAGCCTGCCTACCCAAAGATGTTCTGTTTATTCCTACTCTGTTTTCTATCCTTTAACCAATCCTCAATCCATGCCAAAATTATCCCCAAATCCCATGAATCCTAATTTTGTGCAATAATCTTTTGTGTGTCACCTTATAGAATGCTTTTTTTGAAAATCCAAATACACTAAATCCACTGGTTCCCTCTTATCCATCTAACTACTTACATCCTCAAGAAAACAGAATTGTCAAACCCAATTTTCATTTCACAAACCTATGTTGTCTCTGTCAATAATATTATGATTTTTTTAAGTGCCTTAACAGCGTGTCGCATCTTGAGATGCCTTCTCTCATAGTATTGTAAAAACATCAGCACTACCCATAAAGTCAAATTAGTAAAGAATCCCAAAGTAATATAAAAATATTATTAAATATTCCTTTATACCCTCGGTATGGCACCAATACAACAACTGGGAAAAAAAGACAATGTATAGATAGTAAGCATACAGAGTCACTGATACTTTGAAAGTTCTCAACCTTGCAAATTTGGCTCTATATTTTTAATATGATATTCTACTTTTCCATCTTTCCTCAAGTAATTTTTAAAAAGTTATATTTGGCAACATTTCATGTTTTTCAAGATCTTTGTCTTCCTGAGCCCTGTAGGTGTGTCCCATGGAGCCTCAGTGCCAACTATAAATTTTAAATCCACATTCACATTAATTTGCATATAACTCAATGTGCTGACACTAACAGGTGGTACATTACAGAGTTTATCAACCAGTGAATTAACAGTGTTGAAACAGCCCTTTTCAAACCTCCAGTTCTATATCGTTCTTACAGAGCAACAAATACAAATTATCAATGTAAGACCAGATTGTCTGAGCTTCGAGAGCTATGTTGCTGGGTCTCAGCCATAATTGGAACAACCCCCTGTTGTATTGAATGACTGTATTCATGTTTTAAGCTTAATTCACTCTTGCGAAGAATTTGATTAACATGAGTTTTTTGTCATGCAATAAGTAGCGTAATTATCCAGGGCAACTATGCCCACTCTTTTAACTTTCATTATGAGTAAGACTTTAAGCTACATCTGAGTAATGCTGCTCAAGAAATCAGCATTTTTCACCAGAATTTATTGGCGATACATCATAAGGTTAAGGTAATCATTTCAGTAGATAATGGTTTCGTGAGCACTGTGTTGATTTCTATTTTCCAAAAATGAGAAATGGGAGAGTACAATTTCTGCATCATTTAATAATGGAGCAAAGAACGAAAAGAAAAAGAGAATATTAAATTGAATAATGAGAAAAGATCAATTCATTTTATGAAGCGATTTCAAATAAAAATATTCCTTATTTTTTTCTTTTGATTTTTCTGGGTGTTCTTTTTAGTTAACGATGTTTAATTATAATTGCACAGCATTTACGTGATAACAGAGCGTGTGTCCAAGCAAAGGGTTTCAGTAGTGCATGAAACACAGCAGATTCCACTTATGTTGGAACACACTCACTGATTTTATAGTTTGAGCAAAAGCATTCTACCCAGAAGGAAATACCAGGTGCCAGTAGAACACCAGCAAGTGTAATTTAGCAAAAATAATCCTACTGCAAAGTGTTTGGCTGCAAGAATCACAAAAATTACCCATCTGGTTCACTAATATCCTTTAGGGAAGAAAATCTGCCATCCCTACCTGGTCTGGCCTATATGTGACTCCAGATCCATAACTATGTGGTTGACCCTTAGCTGTCCTCTGAAATGGCCTAGCAAGCCACTCAGTTGTATCAGTTGTTACAGAAAAAAGCACTGTGGGCGTATCTACACCACATGGACTGTGGCGGTTCAAGAAGGCAGCTCACCTCCACATTCTCAAGGACAAATAGGAATGGTCAATACCTGGAATGGTTAACGCATAATAAAGGTGGCAGGGCAGGTGATATTTTGCAACTTCAGACAGTGGGAGTTCCTGGATACCAGTGTTGTCCAGGACAAGCATGTATGCAGTAAGTATCATCAGCTTGAGGATCTTTGGCTCAGAGCCATTGAGCTGGAGGTAGAGCTGCAGACACTGCAATGCATTAGGGAGGGGGAAGGTTACCTGGACACTTTGTTCGAGGATGCAGTCACACCCCTTAGGCTAGGCAGATCTGTAGAGTTGGTAAAAACAAAAAACTGCGGATGCTGGAAATCCAAAACAAAAACAGAATTACCTGGAAAAACTCAGCAGGTCTGGCAGCATCGGCAGAGAAGAAAAGAGTTGACGTTTCAAATCCTCATGACCCTTCGACAGAAGGTGTGTATGTGTGTGTGTGTGTGTGTGGGTGGGGGGAGGGGCGGGGGGGCGGAGAGAAGTGGAAGGGGGGTGTGGTTGTAGGGACCAGCAAGCAGTGATAGAAGCAGATCATCAAAAGATGTAACAAACAACAGAACAAAAGAACACATAGGTGTTGAAGTTGGTGATATTATCTAAACGAATGTGCTAATTAAGAATGGATGGTAGGGCACTCAAGGTATAGCTCTAGTTGGGGTGGGGGGGAGCATAAAAGATTTTAAAATATTTAAAAATAATGGAAATCGGTGGGAAAAAGAAAAATCTATATAAGTTATTGGAAAAAAACAACAGGAAGGGGGAAGAAACAGAAAGGGGGTGGGGATGGAGGAGGGAGGTCAAGACTTAAAGTTGTTGAATTCAATATTCAGTCCGGAAGGCTGTAAAGTGCCTAGTCGGAAGATGAGGTGTTGTTCTTCCAGTTTGCGATGGACTTCACTGGAACAATGCAGCAAGCCAAGGACAGAAATCTGGGCAAGAGAGCAGGGTGGAGTGTTGAAATGGCAAGCGACAGGGAGGTTTGGGTCATTCTTGCGGACAGACCGCAGGTGTTCTGCAAAGCGGTCGCCCAGTTTACGTTTGGTCTCTCCAATGTAGAGGAGACCGCATTGGGAGCAACGAATGCAGTAGACTAAGTTGGGGGAAATGCAAGTGAAATGTTGCTTCACTTGAAAGGAGTGTTTGGGCCGTTGGACGGTGAGGAGAGAGGAAGTGAAGGGGCAGGTGTTGCATCTTTTGCGTGGGCATGGGATGGTGTCATAGGTGGGGGTTGAGGAGTAGGGGGTGATGGAGGAGTGGACCAGGGTGTCCTGGAGGGAATAATCCCTATGGAATGCCGACAGGGGGGATGAAGGGAAGATATGTTTGGTAGTGGCATCATGCTGGAGTTGGCGGAAATGGCGGAGGATGATCCTTTGAATGCGGAGGCTGGTGGGATGATAAGTGAGGACAAGGGGGACTCTATCATGTTTCTGGGAGGGAGGAGAAGGCATGAGGGCAGATGTGTGGGAGATGGGACGGACACGGTTGAGGGCCCTGTCAACGACCATGGGTGGAAAACCTCGGTTAAGGAAGAAGGAGGACATGTCAGAGGAACTGTTTTTGAAGGTAGCATCATTGGAACAGATGCGACGGAGGCGAAGGAACTGAGAGAATGGGATGGAGTCCTTACAGAAAGAACTCTTCTTCCGCCGTCTTCGTCTCCGGGCTCACTTCTTTGGGCAGGAGTCCTCTCCCCGTTCAACGGATCCTTTCACCCACCTCCAATATTCTCCCTCCACCTGGACCACTCCCTCTGGATTCTTACCTTCTCTTGATCTTTTCATTGAGAACTGTCGGTGCGACATTAGTCATCTCAATTTCTCTGCTCCTCTCACCCATTCTAATCTCTCTCTCTCTGAACTTACTGCACTCCATTCTCTCAGGTCCAACCCTGACATCGTCATCAAACCGGCTGACAAGGGTGGTGCTTTTGTTGTCTGGCACACTGACCTCTACCTCGCGGAGGCTGAGCGTCAACTCGCAGACATTTCCTCCTACCTCTCCCTGGACCATGACCCCACCACTGAACATTAAGCCATTGTTTTCAGGACTGTCACTGACCTCATCTCCTCTGGGGATCTTCTTCCCACAGCTTCCAACCTGATAGTCGCCCAACCTCGGACGGCCCGCTTCTACCTCCTACCCAAAATCCACAAACAGAACTTTCCCGGTAGACCGATCGTGTCAGCTTGCTCCTGCCCCACCGAACTCATTTCTCGTTATCTTGACTGCCTTCTCTCTCCCCTTGTCCAGTCACTTCCCACCTACATCCGTGATTCCTCTGACACCTTACGTCACATCAACAATTTCCAGTTCTCTGGCCCCAACCGCTTCCTCTTCACCATGGACGTCCAATCCCTCTACACCTCCATCCCCCACCAGGATTGTCTGAGGGCCCTTAGCTTCTTCTTCGAACAGAGGCCCGAACAATCCCCATCCACCACTACTCTCCTCCGTCTGGCTGAACTTGTTCTCACACTGAACAATTTCTTTTTCAACTCCTCTCACTTCCTCCAAATAAAAGGTGTGGCTATGGGTACCTGCATGGGCCCCAGCTATGCCTGTCTCTTTATGGGGTATGTGGAACATTCCTTGTTCCAGCCCTACTCCAGCCCCCTTCCACAACTCTTTCTCCGGTACATTGATGATTACTTCGGTGCTGCTTCATGCTCTTGTCGGGACTTGGAAAAATTTATTAATTTTGCTTCCAATCTCCACCCCTCCATCATTTTCACGTGGTCCATCTCTGACACTTCTCTTCCCTTCCTTGACCTCGCTGTCTCAATCTCTGGTGATAGACTGTCCACCCATATCCATTACAAGCCTAGAGACTCCCACAGCTACCTTGACTACAGCTCCTCACACCCCGCTTCCTGTAAGGACTCCATCCCATTCTCTCAGTTCCTTCGCCTCCGTCGCATCTGTTCCGATGATGCTACCTTCAAAAACAGTTCCTCTGACATGTCCTCCTTCTTCCTTAACCGAGGTTTTCCACCCATGGTCGTTGACAGGGCCCTCAACCGTGTCCGGCCCATCTCCCGCGCATCTGCCCTCATGCCTTCTCCTCCCTCCCAGAAACATGATAGGGACCCCCTTGTCCTCACTTATCACTCCACCAGCCTCCGCATTCAAAGGATCATCCTCCGCCATTTCCGCCAACTCTAGCATGATGCTACTACCAAACACATCTTCCCTTCACCTCCCCCTGTCGGCATTCCGTAGGGATTGTTCCCTCCGGGACACCCTGGTCCACTCCTCCATCACCCCCTACTCCTCAACCCCCACCTATGGCACCACCCCATACCCACGCAAAAGATGTAACACCTGCCCCTTCACTTCCTCTCTCCTCACCGTCCAAGGGCCCAAACACTTCTTTCAAGTGAAGCAACATTTCACTTGCATTTCCTCCAACTTAGTCTACTGCATTCGTTGCTCCCAATGCGGTCTCCTCTACATTGGAGAGACCAAACGTAAACTGGGAGATCGCTTTGCAGAACACCTGCGGTCTGTCCGCAAGAATGACCCAAACCTCCCTGTCGCTTGCCATTTCAACACTCCACCCTGCTCTCTTGCCCAGATTTCTGTCCTTGGCTTGCTGCATTGTTCCAGTGAAGCCCAACGCAAACTGGAGGAACAGCACCTCATCTTCTGACTAGGCAGCCTTCCGGACTGAATATTGAATTCAACAACTTTAGGTCTTGACCTTCCTTCTCCATCCCCACCCCCCTTCTGTTTCTTCCCCCTTCCTTTTGTTTTTTTCCAATAAATTATATAGATTTTTCTTTCTCCCACCTATTTCCATTATTTTTAAATATTTTAAAATCTTTTATGCTCCCCCCACCCCCACTAGAGCTATACCTTGAGTGCCCTACCATCCATTCTTAATTAGCACATTCGTTTAGATAACATCACCAACTTCAACACCTATGTGTTCTTTTATTCTGTTGTCTGTGACATCTTTTGATGATCTGCTTCTATCACTGCTTGCTTGCCCCTACAACCACACCCCCCTTCCACTTCTCTCCCCCCACCCAACCGCACCACCCCCACACACACACACACCTTAAACCAGCTTATATTTCACCCCTTTCCTATTTCTACTTAGTTCTGTCGAAGGGTCATGAGGACTCGAAACATCAACTCTTTTCTTCACCGCCGATGCTGCCAGACCTGCTGAGTTTTTCCAGGTAATTCTGTTTTTGTTGTGTAGAGTTGGTCACTGGTTGGGGACAGGAGGTGTGGCTGCAAGTGAGGTGGGTAAAGGGATCCAGCATGTAGTGATGGAGGTGCCTCAGCCCCTGACTTTGTCCAACAGGTATGAAGTGCTTGCTACCTGTGCGGATGAGGAAAAGGACTGCAAAGGTGGATGAGTGGACTTGGCCATGGCACAATGGTGAAAAATGCCATTCAAGTAAGGGGAGCAAAGAGGAAAGTGGTGGTGATAGGAAACAGTATAGTCAGGGGGACAGATACTGTTCTCTGCAGCTGGGACCAGGAGTTCCAAAGATTGTGTTGTTGCCAAGGTTAAGGGAATCTCCTTGCGGCTGGAGAGGAACTTGGAGGGGGACAAATTAGTCATCGTGCTCCACATGAGGACCAATGATATAGGTAGAACCAGGAATTATGTTCACCTACGAGAATTTGAAGAATTAGGGTCCAAATTAAAATGCGGAATGTCAAAGATAGTAATCTTTGGATTGCTACCTGAACCACGCACAATTAGCATAGGGTTAATCAGATTAGAGAATTAAATGCATGGCTCAAAGAGTGATGAAGGGGTTTTGATTCATGGGGCACTGGCATCAGTACTCAGGGAAGAGTGAGATATTCCATTCAGATGGGCTGTACTTGAACTGGGCTGGGACCAGTGTCCTGACCAATCATATATTTAGGGCTGTGGACAGAGCTTTAAATTAACAGGTGCGAGGGTTCAGGTGAAGGGAGATTTAGAAATCCAAAGAGAAAGGTCAAGGCATCGGAGGAGTATAGCAATGTGGGTAAAGACAAGCAGAATGGGACAAGAAGGGACAGAGAGCCGAACAAAAATTGTACATCAACGAACAAGGTCATTGAAGGGAATAGAAGTAAAATAAATGAAATTAAAAGTCTTTTTACCTGAATGAACAAAGCACCTACAATAAGATAGATGAACTAATGGCACAAGTAGAGGTAAATGATTTATGTCTAATTGCCATTACAGCGATGTGGTTACAAGGTGATCAAGGTTGGGAAATAAATATTCCAGGGTACACAATATTTCAGAAGACAGATGAAATGGCAAAGGAGGAAGGGTAACCCTGATAGTAAAGGGTGACATAAGGACTTTAGAGAGAAGGGATCTGGCCTCAAAAGACCATGAAGTAGAATCAGTATGGGTAAAAATGAGAAATAACAAGAGTCAGAAAACACTGGTGGGAGTAGTTCATAGGCCCCATGACAGTAGTTATATCCTTGGACAGAGCGTTAAATGAGAAACCAATAGAGCTTCTAACAAAGACAATGTAATAATTGGGGTGGGGGGGGGGGGGTGCATGGTGGCGCTGGGGTGGCTGATCTTCATATAGACTGGGACAATCAAAATGGTGAGATTGGTCTAGAATATTAGCTTGTAGAATTTTTTGTGACAATTTCTTGGACCAATACAAATTTGGAACTAACTAGGGATGAAGCTACCTTAGATCTAGTATTTTGTAATGAAGCAAGGTTACTTAGTAATAAGGGATCAACTGGGAAATAGTGATCATAACACCATTGAATTCCAGGTTAAATTTGAAAGTAACATGCTCCAATCACAACAGGAATCTTGAACTTAAACAAAGTCAATTACATAGGTATGAGGAGAGAACTAGCTAGGGAAATTGGATAAATAGACTAAAAGGTATGGCTGCAAATAAACTATGGGAAACATTTGAAGAAACAATACAAAATGCCCATGGAAAAATAAAAACTCAGCAAGAAAGACCCATCTCTGGCTCACTCACGAATTTAGGGATAGTATTAGATTAAAAGAAGAGCCTTATATTGCAAAAAAAAGTAGCAAGTCTGAAGATTGGGAGTGTTTTAGAAACCAATAAAAGGCACCAAAAAGTTGACAAAAAGGAAAAAAAAACTAGCGAGAAATTGAAAAAAGATTGTAAGAGCTTTTATAAGTATACGAAAAGGCTGAGAGTAACTAAACTTAATATTGGTCCATTAGAATCAGAGAGAGGAGGAATTACCATGGGGCATGAGGAAATGGCAGAGGGATTGAACAAATATTTTGTGTTTGTCTTCACAGTAGAAGATATAAGTTTCATTTTAGCAATAGTGGATGAGCTATTGGCTAAAATGAGCAAGGAAAGTAGGGAAATTAATACTAACAGTGAGGAAGTATTGGAGAAGCTTAATGGACTAAAATGTGACAAATTCTCGGGGCCTGATGGCCTACACCCTAGCATTCTGAAGGAGATAGCTGCAGAAATAGTGGATGCACTGGCTATGATTTTGCAGAATTCATTGGATTCAGGAACAGTCCCATCAGATTAGAAGTTGGCAAATATCACTCCGCTTTCTGAGAAAGGAGGGAGAGAGAAAACAGTGAACTACAGGCCATTTAGCCTAACTTCAGTTGTTGGGAAAATGCTGTAATCTATTATTAAAGAAGTGTTAAAATTGCACATAGAAAAACATAGTATGATTAGAACAAGTCAACATGATTTTACTAAAGGGAAATCCTGTTTAGGAAATTAATTAGAGTTTTTTGAGGATGTAACTAGTCAGGTAGATAAAGGGGAATCAGTATATATTGTCCTGTCCAGGAGACGGGAAGGAAAATATGTATAAAGCTTTGTCAGCTTGGCTACTTTATGAATTTTTTTAAAAAATTGACAAATGGCTGGACTGATAAAATAGCTGTAATGAACACATGATAGTAGTTTTGGAAGTTTCTAAGCAGTTTAAACACGGACAAAGAATAGCACATCAAACCCCTGGAATGTAACACTCCTTGCAACGTATAAACATTCCAGCCAAGCCAACATGGTGGATTAGCAGATGAGACATCTGCACGAGCTAGCTATGGACAAAGGCAGAGCTATTTGTGACTTCTCATCTCTAACATTGTGATAATGGTTCTACAGTTACCCACTCAAAACACAATGGGTTTTAACAAGGGGCCTCATTAGCTGAATAGCTTGATCTGAAACCACCCTGTCACTTACAGACTTGAGCTATTTGAATTCCTTTAATTAAACAGTCTTTGAATTTTATCTTCAGTTGCGATTTAACCTTAGAAGCGAATTGCACTCCAGGCTAGGAGCCTGCCTTTGACCTCCATCTTTCTCCAAGTCTAATTTCCAGAAAGAACCCTGTATTTTGCCTATAGAATGAACTAATTTTCAGGATACAAGAATACTTTGTCGCATCTTCAACGGACTTAAACTGCAACTGAGTTGTAGGACCAAGACCAGGAATTCTGCCAAACAAAGCCACCTGAAAGAACCTTCATTGGACGTTGACTTACTGGATTCTGGACTCAGGTGAAACCATAATTCTTATTTTTATCATGGTCTCTGCCCTGAACCCCTTTCTTTCCCTTATCGCCCTTCAATTGCATGAATGCAGAAAGGGGCAGACATTGCGAAACCCCCTTCCTGTGTTTTGTGTGTATGTAAAATAAACCAACCCTCTAATTTTACCTTATCTCAAGATTACTGTGGGGTTATTAAGAGAGGATTGGATCACTCCAAACTGAAGGGCTGGGGAACATATGCCACCACTTGTAAAAGGCGGAAATCAAATATCAAAAACAAATTTTTGTTTACGGACGGGCAGTGGGTGGAGAAATCAGGGCTGTTCTAAATTAAACCCCCTCCTGTCTATAGCCATACAGTATACCTGGATTTCCAAAAGGCTTTTGATAAGGTGCCACACAAAAGTTTAATTGGCAAAACAAGTGCACATGGAGTTGGAAGTAATATATTAGCATGCATAGAGGATTGATTAACAGGTAGGAAGCAGAGTGTGGGCATAAATGGGACATTTTCAAGTTGGCAGGTAGTGAATACCACAAGGGTCAGTGCTGGGGCCTCAGCTATTTACAATCTATATTCATGACTTAGGTGAAGAGACAGTGAGTAATGTACCTAAGTTTGCTGTGATACAAAACTAGGTGGAAAGTTAAGCTTTGGGGAAAACACAAAAAGGCTGCAAAGAGATATAGAGAATAAGTGAGTGGACAACAGGATGGCAGATGTATTATAATGTAGGGAAGTGTGAAGTTATTGACTTTGATTGAAGGAGTAGAAGAGCTGAATATTTTTTAAATGGTGAGAAACTTGTAAAGAGAATTGTTCAAGGAGAATTGGATGTGCTCAAAGAAGGAATGCAAAAAGTTAACATACAGGCGCAGCAAGCAATTAGGAATGGCATGTTAGCCTTTATTGCAAGGGGTTTGGAGTACAGGAATAAAGGAGCCTTGCTAAAGTTATATAGGGTTTTGGTGTACTAGAGTACTAGAGTACTGTGTGCAGTTTTGGTCTCCGCATTTAAGAAGAGATATTCTTGCATTAGAGGCAGTACAGCAAAGGTTCACTAAATTGGCACCTATAATGAGGGTGTTGCCCTATGATGAGAGGCTGAGTAAATTGTGACTATTTTCTCTGGAGTTTAGAAGAATGAGAGGTGATCCTCTCTGAATTACTATAAATTGAGAGAGGGGAATGTGGAACGAGAACTGGGTGTCCTTGTACACCAGTTGCTGAAGGTAAGCACGCAGGTGCAGCAGGCGGTAAAAAAGGCAAATGGTATGCTGGTTTGCATAGCGAGAGGATTTGAATACAGGAGCAGTGATGTCTTGCTGCAATTATACAGGGCCTTGGTGAGACCACACCTGGAATATTGTGTCCAGTTTTGGTTTCCTTGGGCAGAATTTTCTACCTGTCAGGCGGGCGGGCCCGACCCAATCTCCGGCGGGTGAGTAGCTGATCCCCGCTGGAGAAGCGGGCCCTGCTGCTATTTCACGTGGGCGGGTCAATTAAGGCCCGCCCAGTGTGAGATCCGATGGGAAGCACTATGCGCTTCCTGTACAGGCGGGGGGGTGGGGATTCCCCAAAAGTGAGAGTGTGCTTTTTCACATGAAAGAGCGTACATCTCCCTAAGGCTTAGTGCTGCCTCAGAAAGATCGCTTACACTTTCAGAAATATGAAAAATAGAAAAAAATAATTCCCTAACATGTCCCCCTCATGTGACAATTTCATATGTGATGGGGCATGTTCATAATTTACATAATAAGTTTATTAAACTTTTTAAAACCCTACATGAAACTTTGTCCCACCAGTGGTTGAGGTTTCATGTTTTCCCTATTTGCTGCCGGGGCTCCTGGCCGACCCGCTGACCTTAAGGTTGGACGGGCAGGTCCTTTAATTGTATAATTGATCCTGTCAATGGCCTCAAGAGGCCATTGAAAGGTTGGCAGGCCCTCAGCTGATTTGGCTGCGCCCCTGCCTTCCTGAAAATTTAAATGGGCCGGGATGACTTCGGGGGTTCAGCCCAACGTCATCCCGCATCATTTTACACGTCGGCGAGCCTGCTCCCTGCTCGTCAACAGCAAAATTCTGCCCCTTATCTGAGGAAGGATGTTCTTGCTATAGAGGGAGTGCAACGAAGGTTTACCAGATTGATTCCTGGGATAGCTGGACTGACATATGAGGAGAGATTGAGTTGGTTAGGATTATATTCGCTGGAGTTCAGAAGAATGAGAGGGGATCTCATAGAAACCCATAAAATCCTAACAGGACTAGACAGGGTAGATGCAGGAAGGATGTTCCCGATGGTGGCAGAGCCCAGAACCAGGGATCACAGTCTGAGGATAGAGGGTAAACCATTTAGGACCGAGATTAGGACCAGAGAGTGGTGAGCCTGTGGAATTCGCTACCACAGAAAGTAGTTGAGGCCAAAACATTGTATGTTTTCAAGAAGGAGTTAGATATAGCTCGTGGAGCGAAAGGGATCAAAGGATATGGGGAGTTGGATGATCAGCCATGGTCATAATGAATGGCAGAGCAGGCTCAAAGGTCCAAATGGCCTACTCCTGCTCCTATTTTCTATGTTTTCTATTTCATTAAAATGTGCAAGATTCTGAAAGGGCTTGATAGGGTGGACATTGAGAGATTATTTCTGCTGGTTGGGGAATCTAAAACATGGGGGCACTGTCTCAAGACAAAGGGCCGATCATTTAGGACTCAGATGAGGGGAAATTACTTCACTTAATGGGTTGTAAATTTTTGGAATTATCTGCCCCAGAGGGTTGTGGATTCTCCATCTATCTGAATAAATTTAAAACTGGGATAGACAGATTTTTGGTCTCTCAGGGAGTCAAGGAATATGCAGAATGGGCAGAGAAGTGGAGAAGGAGCCCAAGATCAGCCATGATCATATTGAATGGTGAAGTAGGCTCGACAGGCCATATGGTCTACTCCTGCTCTATTTATTATGTTCTTGTCAATAAATGCTGGCTTTGCCAGCAATACTCACACCCAAGAATCAACAAAAGAAAGTTAGTGAGAAATGCTACAAAAATTTGATATCTTTGAAAATATGTGGATCTGTAACTCTAACAAGAATCATTAATTCCCTTTTATGTTCTTGTCATGTTCCAATAAAAGGGAAATAAGCTCTTGGTTGCAAGTTTCCAGTTTCAGAAGTTAGGGATTTTATGTTGCACGCTTCACTGAGTGGAAATCACCTAGGTTCTTATTGCCTATAAGGAACTGTAGTCTGAAAAATTCCAGAAATGTATTTCCCTTTACAGACTAGGGGTTATAATGGAGTAAAGAAGTTTGGATGTCTGGGTGCACAAATCACTAGAAGTTAGCAGAAAAAGAAATCAAAAAGGCTAGTGGAATGTAAGCTTTTATCTCAAGGTATACAAAGGCAATGAAGCGATGCTACAGAAAGCTACAGCCTTGTCAGACCCCATCTGTGTTCATTGTGTTCAGCTTTTGGAACCACACCTCTGGAAGGACAAATTAACCTTGCAAAGGATACAGCCCAAATTCACCAGATTGATATAAAGTCTTAAAGATTTAAATAATTAGGGTAGATCGCATAAATTTAGCTTGCACTCCCTTGAGTCTGGATGGTTGAGGTGTTTAAAATTCTAAATGGATTTGATAAAGTAAATGCAGAGACATTACTTCCTCTGGTAAGAGAATCCAGCAAAAGGAGGCACCGTCTTAAAATTAAAAATAGGCCAGTCAGGAGTTGTAATCCAAAACACTTTCTCAGAGGAAATTTAGAACTCTCTCCCCCAAATAATTATGGCTGTTGAGTCAATTGAAATTTTCACGACTGACTTTAATCTGGTAAGGGTATCAAAGGATATGGATCATAGATCAGTAAATGAAGTTGAGATATCAATCAGCCATGGTCTAATTGAAAGTTAGATGAAACCCGAGGGACTGAATAGACTGTTTGTGTTCCTATGTTTCTGGTAAAAATGCTCAATCCAATCAGATGGATCATAAGACAGAAGTTGCAAAGCATCAATCCCATTTTGTTAATTTTGCAAGGTACTAATTGCCTTTTTGTGACTTATCAACAACACGGTACATACAGTCACTGGGAAAAATATAGTCAAAGCTATAATTAAAAGCCTAAAACAAAGGAGACTGTAATCAGCATCTGTGAAGAGAAAGACATAATCAGTTTATCTTTTTAAAAGTAACAGATGTGTCTATGATTTTCCACAAGGTAAATTATGGTTGCAATTACAGTACTGACCAAAGGCTAGGTACATACACACAGGAAGGAAAGCAGTGTCAGAAGGTGCATCACACTAACTTGCTCTCCCTTTCGTCTCAGTGTGTGTATCACGCCTGACTAGTGATGGATTTACCGTGAAACAAATTGTGCGGTGGCACTGAGCCCCCAAAGGACATGGGGGCAGCAAAATGCAGGAGATCCCTTTAACCCTGAAGGCTGAGATACCATCTTATTGAAAATGGGTGTCCTACACCTATAATACCGAGTTCATTAAGAAATACAGGGTGAAGCCTGCAGAAAATATATCCAACCAGAACATTCCGTGGGGCAAGATAAAGTCAGAGTTAAAAAGGGAATGTGAGGTGCAGATTGGTGAATTCACATTGCCTTCTCAAAATTTAACTGAAGTTACTAAAATGAAGGTCATTATTTCTGATAAACTGTTAACAATAGTGCAATTATTTACACAATTGTCCTCAGATGATTACAGTAAAAATTGATATTTGGCACTTTTGAAGTTTTTGCTTTCCTCTGTAAAATAAATAGCAACACAGAGAGTTCAGCCATAGGCATTCCCACACACTGATACTTTAACTTTCTAAAAGTTCCAAGAATACTGCTCCCATCTATCCTAACCCTACACATCACTGCTGCTTTGCCGTTCTACTGTCCTGCTGCCTCCAGTTTTCTATTCCCCCTGATTACACGTTTGGAAACCAGTAAATATTTTACAATTGGCTCATAGATTTTTCTACCACTCCCTCGTTATGAATAGAAAGCCAAAAGTTAGCACTTCACTCAATTGCTGAAGTTTACATTCCGACTCTACGGTTTCTCGGCCTGGTCTCAGCTTACCGGCAGTTAAAAACTCAGGCTTTATTTGCATCTTCAGTCTGAACTATTTCATAGCAAAAATACATTTACCTAATTGTTCTAACAGCATCAATAATGAATTTACTTTATTTACAATTAAATCTTAAGCAATGTTTTATTATTAAAATGTTTGGCTGCAATCAATCCTGATTAGTTCATGTTTAATATAAGCCTGTAAACTTGGTAATAAAAAAGTCGACTACTGAACAACAATGAACAGCAGCCACAACTAGAGGAATTAACTTGTAAAGGGGATATTAGTTTTCCTTTATTTCAGTACATTGTTAGTATTCAAATTTTTAATTCTGCAATTATCTTTGTTGCCATCCAAATCCTGTTTTTGGAAATTAGCATAATAACAATTGCTTCTGGTATTATTCGTCAGCAATTACAGAAATTTGTCACTTCCATGAGCTGGAAGGGAATAAGGTGGTGGGTATTGTGAAGGGGGAATGAGGAGACATTATGGGCGGGGCAAGGGAAAAGGAAAAGGGGAATGAGGGTGTGGTTGGGGGAGGGTGCAATGAGGGTGAGGTTATGGGGGAAGGGTAATGGGGAGGGTGAATGCGAAAGGGGGAATTAGGGAGGGGAATGAAGTTGGGGAACTGGGGAAAGGAAAAGTGGAGGGAGAACGGGGAGGCGGAAAAGGTGTAGTGGGTATTGGAGCGGGTGCAATAGGGGTTGTGAGAATTGGGGAGGCGGACTTCTGGAGGGAGAAATGGAGGTAGGTGAATGTGGGTGGGGCAATGATGTAGAGGTGTGTAGAGGGGAGAATGTGGGAGGGGGAATTACAGTGGGGGATTGGAGGGGAATGGTCAGTGGAATTTGAAGTGGACAAAGAGGGACAGCAAATGCAGGAAGAGAGAGGAGAATGCAACAGGGGATAATGGGGCCGGGAGGGCGGTAATAGAATGGGAAGAAGGAATGAGGGAGTGGATGACTCATAAGAGAAGGGTAATGGGTTAGGGAGGGATAATGGGAAGCTTAGTGCAGAAAAGGCTTGGAAGTGAATTAATAGACATAAACAGAATTATATAGTGTTTGATAGGGTAAATAAGCAGAAACCTTTTCCTATGGCAGTACTGTCGATAATCAGAGGACAACGATTTCAAATAAATGGCAAAAAACCAGAGGGTGAGATGATGATAATTATTTTCGCACAGAGTTATCGTGATCTGAAGCTCTCCTTCTGAACGGATGGTGGAAGCAAACTGAATAGGAACTTGCAAAACACAGTTGAATGCTTATGAAGTGGATGAATTTACAGGTTGCTGGAGAAACAGCTAGGGTAGGCTGGATTAAGTTAGAGAGCTCTTTCAAAGAGTCTACAATGTCCTGACTGGATGAATGGCCTCCTACTGTGCTGTAAGATGCATGATTCTATCAATGTGAGCAGTGATAATGTGAATTCCCCATGTAAACAGGCAATGCTGTAATCACTGGCTGTGATCAATGTGCAGCATCACAGTCTCACTGCGTCCTAAACCACTGCATCCTCAGCATCTACTTGTATCCAATAAATTCTGTGCCCAGCAACATTGACACAGCTAACACACAAATGTTCTGGCGATTTCTTTCCAGGCTGGTTGAGAGCCTGGAGTAGAGATGAAGAATGTATGGCAGTTGAGGGGAAATGGCTCTACTAAATCAGAACATCACTGTTTTCTGAAGCTATCTAGATGCTCATTTAACTCATTGCTAATTGTGGGATTTTGCTGTACATGCATTCATTGCTGCGTTACAACAGTGACTTCACGCTTAAACAGATTCTTGGCCTGGGAAGGGCTTTTTAACCTCATGGGGTGGTAAAAGGCTGTACAGAAATGGGAGCCCTTTCTCCCTAGCTGTTTACCGTTGCTCAGTAGGGTAAGCTTCTCCCTTGCATTTCTGTGTCCGAAAGTTGAGGAACTTGAGAAACTCGAGACTCTGCGCCAAGCCAATACTTGCTGCACTGACAGAGGGTTGGTACTGTGGGAGCGCTGCACTGTCTCAGCCTGACCCAGGGAGATAAGAGAGAATGTTCTTTCTCTTGGCTGGGTCCCGAGTTGGGTGGACGAAAATGAAGCTGCGCTTTCAATCTGTCCCTCAGCCTGACACTAGCAATCATTTGGTTTTGGGTTAACTTGCCTTTTCACTGAGGTTGAGAGAAAAATTGCTAGAATATGAGCAAGCAAGAAAGAGCAAGAAAATACAGTTATTAGATTCTAGCCTGCAAACCTAATCTCGGCATTCAAATAACGGTTACAACTGTTCTTATGTTTTATAATGTCATTTGGGCCCCTTCATCAGATTACAGCCTTGTAACACTCTTAAGGTATTCTTTATTCTCCATAGGAACCACAGAATGATTCTGTGTCTGTGCATCTTCATAAAAGACCTCATTATATACTGTGTGAATCAAATTATGCTCTAATTCTGTTTTATGGATGTCATTATTCACTATTATACTCGCTTGGAAATATCACTGTGGCATTGCTTCCAGCTGCTAGCAGTGATCACCTTATGTTATTTCATTTCAGCAGCAGCACTAAGATGGTTAGTTATTTTGATTTTTTAATAAGAAACAAGAGATTTTTCTTGAGATTTTTTTCTGATCTGAACTATATACTCCTATAGCTTACTTTATTCATTTCCCAAGCCGCTACACTGACTTTCCTGCAGCTAACTCGAACACAACTTTCTTTCACTTTTCTTTGAATTCTTTCTATGCATCTCCATTTCTTTACTTGTCTGTCTTTCTGTTTCAACCTTTGTAAATGACTTTCTAACTTCATATTATGTTTACATCTATTGTCCTTCCCCACCCACCCCAATCTTCCCCCTTTTAGTCCCTTGGGTTTCATGTCAACTTTCACTACAAGTCTATTCAGAAGGATTTTATTTTTTAAGTAACATGCTTGGGCTCCATGTATAAATGCGCCATAAAGACAAATAATGTGATGTTGAACTATACAAACACGGAAGGCTGCAGGTACTATCTTTGACCTGTGTTGAGCTAGCTGATCTAAATTGGGGGCAGCAGTGAAAAGCCAATAGTCTGTGTCCCTGGAGCCATTGGTGGATTATGCATATATGAAAGGGAATTAAAACAGATTGGCAACATGTGCAGGAGCAGATGAAATAAATTTATAAATGACTATTCATTGTGGCATCTTTAATGCAAAATATCTCGAAAGGTATGAGGCTTGATTTCAATCAGGGTTTGGGAACCTGATGTTCGGATAATTTTTGGTTCACAACCCTATCCACGTCAGCATCAATACTGTGACACTATTTTCAAGTGTAAAACACAGGATTGGCCCAGGGGTGAGTTTGACACCCATCAGTATCACTGGGAGCAGACTGAAGACATGACATAGAAACCAAGGGCCCTTTGAAAAGCTAAGCAGCAACCATGCCGTTGACTGAAGACATGTCACAGGAGGGTGCTGATTGGGCCAACATCGACACAGGCAGCACCAAAGTTTCTGATGCCCTTCTTGAGGCATTGGAGAACAGAGCACAAATGTCCAAGACCAACTGCTGTGGTAAGGCACTGGTGCTCTGTCATTTGCGGGTAGCTGACTCATGTGTGGTACACCCAGTGTCTTGGGTAGCACCTTTTCCTTGCAGATTGTAGCTCTGAATCCTCCCCCTGACCAGGAGGGTGCATCTACTGAAGCTCCTCCTCACTACTCTGTAAAATGCTATCTCAGCCTGACACACTTCTCAGGGCTAAAATCTCTCACTTGTGAAAAATACAATAATCTCAGCACCACCGGCTGGGCAATTATGCTCTATTCTCCTTTTAAATGAGCTGGCCAGTGTGTCTATTAACTCTCATGACTCCCTGCCGTGTTCACACCAGCGGCATCCTGACCAATCTCAGACACTGCGGTGTGTTCGGTGGCATGAGCAGGCAGTAAGGCATGATCAGTTTCATTATGGCGTGAAACCAGTTTGCAATTGCCCACTCAACCTGCCGACAGCAGAGATAAAAACAAAAAACTGTGGATGCTGGAAATCCAAAACAAAAACAGAATTACCTGGAAAAAATCAGCAGTTCTGGCAGCATCGGCGGAGAAGAAAAGAGTTGACGTTTCGAGTCCTCATCACTCTTCAACAGAACTGAGTGAATATTAGGAGTGGGGTGAAATATAAGCTGGTTTAAGGTGGGTGGGGGGGTTGGGGTGGGGGAGAGAAGTGGGGGGGTGTGGTTGTAGGGACAAGCAAGCAGTGGTAGGAGCAGATAATCAAAAGATGTCACAGACAAAGGAACAAAGAGGTGTTGAAGGTAGTGATATTATCTAAACGAATGTGCTAATTAAGAATGGATGGCAGGGCACTCAAGGTACAGCTCTAGTGGGGGTGGGGTTGAAAGACTAGCAGGGCATAAAAGATTTAAAAATAATGGAAATAGGTGGGAAAAGAAAAATCTATATAAATTATTGGAAAAAACAAAAGGAAGGGGGAAGAAATGGAAAGGGGGTGGGGATGGAGGAAGGAGTTCAAGATCTAAAGTTGTTGAATTCAATATTCAGTCCGGAAGGCTGTAAAGTGCCTAGTCGGAAGATGAGGTGCTGTTCCTCCAGTTTGCGTTGGGCTTCACTGGAACAATGCAGCAAGCCAAGGACAGACATGTGGGCAAGAGAGTAGGGTGGAGTGTTAAAATGGCAAGCGACAGGGAGGTTTGGGTCTTTCTTGCAGATGGACTGGAGATGTTCTGCAAAGTGGTCACCCAGTTTATGTTTGGTCTCTCCAATGTAGAGGAGACCGCATTGGGAGCAACGAATGCAGTAGACTAAGTTGGGGGAAATGCAAGTGAAATGCTGCTGCACTTGAAAGAAGTGTTTGGGCCCTTGGACGGTGAGGAGAGAGGAAGTGAAGGGGCAGGTGTTGCATCTTTTGCGTGGGCATGGGGAGGTACCATAGGTAGGGGTTGAGGAGTAGGGGGTGATGGAGGAGTGGACCAGGGTGTCTCGGAGGGAATGATCCCTACGGAATGCCACCAGGGGGGTTGAAGGGAAGTTGTGTTTGGTGGTGGCATCATGCTGGAGTTGGCAGAAATGGCGGAGGATGATCCTTTGAATGCGGAGGCTGGTGGGGTGGTAAGTGAGGACAAGGGGCACCCTATCACATTTCTGGGAGGGAGGAGAAGGTGTGAGGGCAGATGCGTGGGAGATGGGACGGACATGGTTGAGGGCCCTGTCAACGACCGTGGGTGGAAAACCTCGGTTAAGGAAGAAGGAGGACATGTCAGAGGAACTGTTTTTGAAGGTAGAATCATCGGAACAGATGCGACAGAGGCGAAGGAACTGAGAGAATGGGATGGAGTCCTTACAGGAAGCGGGGTGTGAGGAGCTGTAGTCAAGGTAGCTGTGGGAGTCGGTAGGCTTGTAATGGATATTGGTGGACAGTCTATCACCCGAAATTGAGACAGAGAGGTCAAAGAAGGGAAGAGAAGTGTCAGAGATGGACCATGTGAAAATGATGGAGGGGTGGAGATTGGAAGCAAAATTAATAAATTTTTCCAGTCCCGACAAGAGCATGAAGCAGCATTGAAGTAATCATTGATGTACTGGAGAAAGAGTTGTGGGAGGGGGCCAGAGTAGGACTGGAACAAGGAATGTTCCCATAAAGAGACAGGCATTGCAGAACATCTCCGGTCCATCTGCAAGAAAGACCCAAACCTCCCTGTCGCTTGCCATTTAAAATTTATAATAAATTTTACGAAAATATGCGTGCAGCAGACATTAATATTTTAGTACAATTTTAAAGCAACATCCAAAAGGCATATCCAAAAGAATATTGAGTTCAACAACTTTAGATCATGAACTCTCTCCTCCATCCCCACCCCCTTTCTGATCCCTTTTTTCCAATAATTTATACATATTTTTCTTTTCCCACCTATTTCCATTATTTTTAAATGTATTTCCATCCATTGTTTTATCTCTACCTTTTAGCCTATTTTGATTCTTTCTCCCCACCCCACCCCCACTTGGGCTATCTGTACCTTGCTCGTCCTGCTTTCTACCCTTAATGTCACCATTAGCACATTTCTTGGCTAATATCACCATCGTCAACACCTCTTTGGCCTTTTGTCTATGACATCTTTTGGTTATCTCCACCTATCACTGGCCCTCTATCCAGCTCTACCTGTCCCACCCCACCTTAAACCAGCTTATATTTCACCTATTTTCTATTCTTCCTTCGTTCTGGGGAAGAGTCATATGGACTTGAAATGTTAACTGTGCTCCTCTCTGCAGATGCTGTCAGACCTGCTGAGTTTTTCCAGGCATTTTTGTTTTTATTTCAGATTTCCAGCATCCACAGTGTTTTGCCCAAAAGACACCCTTGTTTCTTTTGTAGGATTCCTGTACTTTCTCAGTATTGATACCATGAGTTGTTACTTCTCCCTGACAAAAGAAGATCCTGGCCTATGACCTAGCTGGAGTAAGTTTCCAAAAAAATTTCATTTTTAGCATTAATAATATGCTCACTTGTGATAGCAAAAAGTCAATTATTGTACTGGCTTTTCAAGGGAAAGACCAGTTAAGTCGAGCTGTGGAGGATTACCCTGACCTTCCAGACCTGAAGAAGGATTGCTTAATGAAGCAAAGGCACATTCAAGTCAGAGGGAAGAAAACTGGCAAATGAGTGGCTGGATCAACAGAAGCAGAGGCTAGGGAGTGGGTTGTACATCACCCTTCGATGAAAGGGGGAAAAATAATGACACAACTCGTAATTATATAGAGCTTTAATAGAGTAAAACTTACTGTTTACTTAGCAAACAAAATTAGACAATGAGTCACATAGGGAGATGACCAAAAGCTGGTCAAAGAGATAGGTTTTAAAAAGCATCATAATGGAGGATCAAGAGGAAGAGAGGTTCAGGGAGGGAATGCCAGAGCTTAGGGCCTAGGTAGCTTGTAGCGCAGCCACCAAAAGTAGACCTATTAAAATCAGGGATGGGCAAGAATTGGAGGGGGTTTGCAAGGCTGCAAGAGGTTACAGAGATAGGGTGGGGGGTGGGGGAATGAGGTCATGGGGAGAATTTGAAAACAAGAATAAGAATTTTAAAATTAATGTGTTATTTAATCAGGAGCAAATATGGGTGAGTGAGCAGAGGTGAATTGGTAAATGGAACTTAGTGCAAAATGGGGCACAGGCGACAATATTTTGGATGACTACGAGTTTACAGAGCAGGGAAGATGAGAGACTGGCCAGGAGTATGTTGGAATAGTCAATTCTGGAGATATCAAAGGCATGGCTGAAGACTTCAGCAGGAGATCAGCTGAGGCAGGGGCAGAGCGAGGTGAAGTTAGGAAGGTAGAACTAAGTCTTAGTGATGGCTGGGACAGGTGGTTGGAAGATCAGGGTCAAATAGGAAACCTAAGTTACGAACAGTCTGTTTCTGCCTCAAGCAATTGCAAAGGAGGATAGAATTATGGCTAGGGAGCAGAGTTCATGGCAAGGACCGAGACAATAGCTTCGGTCTTCCCTTTATTTAATTGGAGGAAATTTCTATTCACCCAGTAAAGGATGTCGACAACCAGTCTGACAAATTAGAAACAATGGAGTGGTCGAGAGGGGTGGTGCTGAGATACAGCTGGATATCGTCAGAAGAGATGCAGAAACTGATGCTGTATTTTCAGATGACATTGCCATGTAGGTAAGGAACAAGAGGGAGCTAAAGATAGATCCTTGGGAGAGACCAGAGAAAACGGGCAAGGAGCAAAAAATAACAATTGCTGCTGTTTTGCAATTACACTTTTTTCTCAAGACGTTCATTCCAAATGTAATATAATCATAATTTCAAATCTCAAATTTCCTAACAGGATTGTTGAAATGTTATCTACATTATTATAGCAATGTGAATTCATCAGATTTCATAAGCAGAAAAAAATTCTACAAAATTGACCTTAATTTGTTAAATAAAAAGAAACTGCAAATGCTGGAAATCTTAAAAGAATTTTTGGGTATAGCAGGCCCAACAGTATCTTTCAGTGCGAAACCTTCAGCCTGATGAAGGATCTATGCCTGAAATGTAAACCTGACTTCTCTCTCTAGAAACTGACACTACTGTATATTTCCAGCAATTTCTATTATAGGTTTGTCTAGATATGACAAACTGTGCTGTAGTTCTCTTATGCAAGAACATCTTACTCCCTTTTTAACCCAAATACTTAAAAAAAAATCTGGTTACTATCTGCCAATCTGAGCGTGTAGTATATCCACCCATGTACAAAGATTAAACATTTTGTGTTTTAAAGTTGTCTTCTGAAATGTCATTCCCACTTTCACACTGGGACTCAGTTCCAGCCCTTAACCAATTCATAACAGTACCCCAGAACAACTCTACCTTTAACATTTCCTTTGTGGGAAAATATCCAACTCATGCTGTGCCTTGTGAACATGACTAATAAGGCTTTTGCCATGTAGGAAACTGTAAGCACAAACTTGGGACCCAATCTGGTGTGTTGCAAGATCACTATTCCAGTCATCTGCAAGAGCTCTTCCCAAGGTCTACACAAACAGAAGATATGTGCTCTTACTTTGACATGGATAGCACTTCAACCATTTCATTACTCCATATAAATGGTAATTTTTTATGAGACCATATGAAATGGAGCTGCTCAAGTGCAAATGAAAAATTATGTATGTCAATTCTTTTAAAAGTTTTTCATTTTCACTATGTGGAGTGCTTCTGTATGGTGACTAGACACACATATTGGAATAAGTGAAAACTTGTAAGAACAATGTTTCATTTAACCCTTCATTGACTACATTCCTCAGCAAATTTCCTTAATTTCTCAAGAATACTTGGCTGTAGTGTAGTACTAAAAACAACTTGAGATGTAGATTAGGAATTTTATGTGTGTTTTGATAGTTATCATTGATACTCAAACCAATATTGTGCAATTTCAAACCATGAACAGTTTTTATTTTCATAATCTTTATTTGGCAAAAATAAATATGAAGGATGTATCAAATATTGTCTTGCATTTTTATGGGTAGAAAAATATGTACAAAAATTACACTATTTTACACATTTACAAATTTTACACATTAAAAATATGCACAAAGAACTCAAATGTAGAAAAATTTACACATTTCAGTCTTTTGCTACCAGTTACAGTAATCAAAAACAGCACATAGAAATTATCACTTAGACAGTAGTATCTCATTTACACCTAGGACTTTTAACACTGTCTTCTCTGCTCCTGGATGGCTTATTAATTACATTAAAAATTATTTAGAACATCAGACATTGGCACCCGACTGTGACTTAGAAATTTTAGTGTACGTCACTGAAGGTTTTCATCATTTTAAATGATTGGGTAACCACACTTCAGTGTGCATCTTCAATTCTTTGAAGATGAATTGATGTACAGAAATTTCAGAGTGCCAATGCACAAAGAGAGCAGCTTCAACATCTGAGTGGGAGACCTCCAATTGCACAGTCATCATAAGAGAAGGGTACCTGGGAAATAATGAATTACACATTAGCAACAATTCCAGTGGCAAACATCAAGTCAAAATATACTAACAATTTAATGGTTTTATTCTACACAGCATTCTTAAAGGTATACTATATCAAATTACTTTGAGTCTACCCTTTAAGCACCTCAGTGGTTAAATACGTTTAGTTTCAGCACACTTACCTCCCAGTCCGAAGATTCAGATTCCCACATCTGTTCTTCTTCCCACATTATGCAAAGGGATGGATCTGTCACACTAATGAGTTCTGTCTGTATTCTGGAATTATCTCTTCCCAAGGTCAGGTGATATGGTGTACAGCCATTGTACATCAGCACATTGGGATCTGCTCCACACCGCACCAACAGCGACACCATTTCAGGATCCTGCTCTTCCACTGCAAGATGGAGGGCCGTCCGACCACTTGATGGTTCCTGTGGAGAAAAACACACCTTACAGTTAGTATTTGCCATGCAAGAGACAACCAGAAAGTCGTTGTTCAATATGCCAAAACTGAAATAATCAATAAAGTAAACAATTAATGTACCTGAGCATTAATGTCAGCTCCTAGTTGAGTTAAGTATTTCACCATCTGATGAAGTCTGCTTTTGACTGCCAACTGCAAACATGTAAGACCTAAAATGTAAAGTGAAAAAGGCTTAAATATGTGCAACTAACTAATATTCATTATCAATGAATGAAAGCCCATCAAGTTTCTAGTCATTATATTAAAGTTTTAAGTTGCATGCTATTATCAAAAACAAGAATCTTCTAAAACAGTTAGCTGGTCACAATAGGATAGCTACAGGTATTGCTTTAAAAGAAAATCCAACATTATATTTTATACCAACTTAAATCGAAAATGTAGAATTATTCTGAAAAATTAGAATTCCTATTTGAACTGTAAATATAGTGGAAAACTGTACCATTGTAGTTCTTGCTGTCCAAAAGGTTTCGGATATCATGTCTTGTGGAGAAATCACTGATAGCCTCCACACACAAGAACAAATTCATTTCACAAGCGATGTGCAGGGGAGAGTTCCCGTTAATGTCCCTCAGTCCCAGGTCTCCTCCAGCCCACAGCAAAGCCTTTAGCACCTTAGGCTGCTGTGTGATCACCGCCAAATGCATGGGAGTCTGAACAAAACAGCACAAAGAATTCCAGTGAGAATACTGTAGGGGAAACCATGGAAACACAATGTACTAAAGAAAACTGCAATATGCAGGAGTTATTTATGCTCCACCAGCCAATTATTGCATTTATTAATATATTAGGGACTTTCCAGTGCAAACAGGGACCACCCCTTTTAGCTGCTTCAGGTCGAGCATTAGATTCTTAGAACGTTATAATCAACTAGTGTTGTCCCCAATTTATTAAATTTAAAATAATAATGCCAGAGCTGTGCATAAAACTCCATTTAATTTTAATACAAAACCACCATAACCAGTGAATCAGTTGCAAATATTTACCTGTTTCAGGTTATTCTGATGGTGAAGGTACTGATCCCCAACACGGGTATTGTTGAGGATTTGGAAGACAATATCACCTGCTCCATGGATAATGGCCAAATGCAGAAATCTAAAAAGGGAAGGGAAATGCCATGTTAAAACTTGCTACATCAGGGAAACTCTGCACAGCAGCTCAACGCCGACGGAACTCTCCAAGATTGCGCAAGCTCGGGTTTTTTGGGTACTTTCCACAGTTAAATATTTACCAGACAACCACTAGCTGGCTGCCTGCCAGGGACTTTCCAGCGTCGAACAGGAACTGCACCGCCCAGCGCCGCTATTGCTAGAACATGGTGTTTTTTTCAACAGTCTCTAAGCCTCAAAGAGATTCATTTATATAACACTCTGCTCGGCCCATTTTCATTTGAAAAAAAAACAATTGAAATAAATCGTCATCTTTAAGTATTAATTCTGCAAGGTTTTGGGCTCTGGATCTTATCTTCAATTGAAATTTTACTCGGAGTTTGGAAACCTTCAGCGCTCGGTAAAGTGCTATTTTAAAGCAAATCGTTACTTTTTCCAGTTGTATTTTGTAATTGTATTTTCTCCAATGCGAGATTTTTGGGGCAATTTCCTTTTTTTTCTCTCGAAACTACCTTATTCTGTAAGAATAAAAGTCTCCAAATGACTTACGTATCTCCATCCTCCGAGACGAATTCTTTCCAACTGTGAGCTGCCTCCGGCTTGTCGGCCAGGCTCAGCTCCCGGATCTCCCTCAGCACCTCCTCGTCCTTCTCATTCATTGAGCCGATGCCGCTGTCACAGCGCTCCTCACACAGCGCAGCCTGTTTCCCGGCTGCAGGCTGCATCGAGCCGCACGGATAATCCAGCTTCCCATTGCACTTGCTGTGCTCATCCAAGTTGTTGATGCAGTTATTAAATAACATGGGATCGGCCATCACTTCTACAATAAGTTTCCCAGTAAAAGAGAGGCCAAAAGAAAAACAACCCAAAAATTAGTACAGCACAATGCCTGGTTCTCCTCAAACACCGAACTCCTCTGCCACGTCTCAGGACTGTAGAGGTTACTCTACGAGGCAAGGTTTTATAACCTCACATGTCGGGGCTTTTTCTGGGCGGGGTTTTGTCTCCGCCTCCAAAGTGTCACGCAAAGTGTCTCAGTGCTTTTGGCTGGGAAATTCCAGAGCAATTAATGTGCTCAATTAGAAAAAGAACAAGACGTACCAAATGGGGAAAGGAGGGAAACCCCCCCAGGTCCTCAGTTCAGAAATTCACAGGACGTCCCAGAAAAAAGGCCTTGGCTGTACATTAATTCAACCAGTTCTCACTACTGTTAGCACCAATATGATTTGTGCACTCTGCACATTATTCTGCATTATCTATTCATTTAATTTTTTTTGGTTACATTTACAGGAGCCTTTCCGGTATATTTTGTAATGAAGTTTGGTGGAGTGGGAAGCTGTGTGAAAATATTAAAGAAAGTCCCATTCGTTGCTGTACTCTGCACGGGAACAGCCCGCCAAAAAAAATGGCAGGGGCTGTGGTATTTGGCGTTCTAGGTTATGCATCCTGTTCATCATTTCCAAACCAGTAACCTGGAAAGTCTGCATGGGAGGGGGGAATTTAAGCGAAGGTGGTTTTGAAACAAGATGACCTTTGATTTTCTAATTAATGACTTCTAGGGTGAGGAGGGGAATACATTAAAACTAAAATGCACCAAGCCAAATTCATCATAGTCTTGCAATTGCATACTTTGTGTTCTGCAGATTGCTGAAGATGCACATTCTCTGAAATCACATAGGATGGATTAAAATAACTTTTCAATACTTTTAGAAAAGCAAGCTTCAGTATTTTGTTCATTGAAACCTCCAGTGTAATACATTTAAACAATTTCGACCAAACTTATGATTGCAGTACTTTGCTGTTTCAACATTCACTCTTTAGATTTAATTTTACTTGATGGTTATATAATAACACTGGAAAATAATTTTAGCAAATGTATCAAAATCAGAAATAGTGGAAGAGATAAAATACCATCAGTCAGTCACCAGTTTTTGTTTCCTAGTTTTTTTTCGCAACAAGAGCTATGACTATACATTAAATTACAATTGAAGGCCATGACCAGCTCTTGTTTAGTGCGGTAATAGGAATTTTCCAGTCAAATTCAAATGCATTTCCCAAGGGAAAGAACTGCCATTTCATGAAATTTACACAGTATATATTCAAAAGTGCATGCAAATGGAAATACAAAATATAGTTCTTGAACAGTTAAAAATTTACTAATTTAAAAAGAAAGTTTTGTTTAAAGTAATTAAGCAATTTTATTTCAGCATACAGTGATCTGTAATTTCTCTCTAAAATCCTGAATATGTGGTCGCCTCCAAAATTATGCCCATCTTTTTTGTAACTCCATATTTGAACCTCTCTAATCAGGTTTCTGCCCAGCCACAGCACCGAAAACGTCTCTATCAAAGTCACAAATTGCATTCTACGTAACTGTGACTGTGGCAAACAATCCTCTTCATCTTTCTCAACCTGTCTGTTGTCTTTGACATGGTTGTCATTGTCCAGCTGACTGGAACTGCCCCTGCCATGATCCATTCTTGCCTATCCAGTGGTAGATCTCTATGCATTCACATGTGGGCACCACTTCATCAGGGAAGATTCAACCTCTTCCTGAACAGAGCACATCCCCTGTGCTCCGGTGGCATTGACCACTGCTGCCACGGCCTCCCAGGCCAGATTAGTGACTCTGGTAGACCTCCTGCAGCCGTTGTGTGGACAGAGAACATCACGGCAGCCTCCCACTGTGTCCAGCAGGCACCCTAGAGAGGCATTACTAAATTTGGGGCCTGCCGTCTTCTTTGCTCTCAGGTTCATCTGTCACTTGGAGCAGTCCTGGTCTGGAGACATGAACTAGGCTGTGCTCTGGTACACTTTAAATATGGCGTCCGGAGTGCGGAAGCGCTGAAGTCACAGAGTGGCAGGCAAATCCAAGCCTGCTGCCAGTGATCAGGAGTGTTTCCTGTGAATGCATTATTAATGAGGTGGGATGTGCCAAGAATGGGATGATATAGCGTAAAACATGCATTGAGGCCAGTGAGTAAAATGTCTTTTTTCATGCCTGCTACCACACTTAGTGCAAATCTGGGACAATTCTGCCCTATGTCTTTTCCCTGGTACCACTCAAGCAGAATCAGATTATATGCACCCTTGTTTGACCCTGACATGAGCTATCAACCTCATAACCTTTCCATCTCAAAGACTAGCTCTGTAACATCATCCATCACCAGTACCCACTCCCCCATTTCTGTCCTCAGGCTCAGCCCAATCTGCTGCTGCAACCCACATTCATGCTTTAGTTGCTTTCAAACTCAAGTATTCCAATCCTCTCCTGGTTGTCTTCCCACTTTCCATCCTCCATAAACCTGAGCCAATCCAAATCTGTGCTGTCCATACCCTAACCTGGCACAGGGCCTGTTCACTTGCCAGCCCTGTTCTTGCTGACCTCCATTGCCTCCGAGTCCGCCAAAGCCTCAAACATAAAGTTCTTATCCTTGTATTCAAATCCCTCCATGAGCTCACCCTTACATATTCCTGTGACCTCCTCCAATTTACCACTCTACAAGGACTCTGCATTCCACCGACTCTGGCCTCTTGTGCATCTCCCATTTCCTTTGCCCTATCATTGGCGGTTAGGTTTTCAGCCAAGCAGGCACTAAAATTGTAACAGCTTGAATGTATGGTTTATGTAAATGTCATTAAGTCAGACCTATTTTACATAATTCCCACCTTTCACAACAACATAATGGGGTAGAGTTTCCACTTCTTTAAGCTAGTTAAATCAGTGTGATACAGGTGAAATCAGGCAAATCAGTACAAGATAGAGAATTTTAAATGTAAGTGAGTTACACCCAAAACCACTTACATTCATGTTTTCTGTGATCTCTTCCATTGGTTTAAGATTCAATTTGCCTGGATCGGGTTCCTCCTACAAACTGGCCATGCCCCTGGGCAAAATTGTGAGATTTCAACAATTGCCCTGGTTGGAGGTGCATCAAATTGTGCTTTTTTCAATTCACAGACACAAGTAGGTGCCTTTTTAAAGTTTTTTCATATCAAACATAAATAAACAAAGAAGCTGATTAGTGTACATCAGTAAAATTACTAAATGGTTGCATGTAGTTTTTTTTAAAAGTCATTTTTTGTGGTTTTAAATCAGGTTACTCAGGTAGAAGAATGTCTATTTTTGGTCATATACCCATTGTCAGCTGTATTATTAAAACTGCACTAAGTTATCACTTTTAACTATACCAAGAAATACTTTTTAATGGAAAAAAATGATTATGTCTATTATGCTGCCTGATTACGCTGGTTTATGGAATTTTACTTTTGTGGTTATGCAAATTAATTTAATGGGAAACTTGAACCGTAATCCAACCAGCACAATTTCAGAAGTATTTTGGAAGCAATTTCCCAATTGCACCTATTGTGGAAATCCAGTCCCTTTATAGGAAGACAAACAGAAACATGCTATTGTACATAAAGTCCTTGAGCATTTTTGAAATAATAACACTGTGTGAGTTGCAATGTGGACTCAGGAAGCAGATTGGGATTACTTTAGCCGTGTGAGACATTCCATTTCTGGGGAGGGGAAATGCTGACAAAACTTATCTTGCTGCAATTTTGCTTCCTGTTCGCAGCGACAGGATTGAACAGAGATTGGTCACTGAATAGACCATGATTTAAATGTGGCAGTAGTAGGCTTTATGAGAGGGATCAGGAAAAGATTGTCCAAACTCCAGGATTGGCCCCAACTCTATAGAGTGCCCTCTACTGGAACAGTACTATTAGATTCTCTTAATTCTTTTACTATTTTTCTTGCCAATTCTTTTGTTCCCTCTTCACCTGAAAGTGCTAATTTCTTTCTGGGGTAAAAATCCATAAGAACTGGTTATCCTCTGGTACCTAAAATAAATGATTGTTACTCATCTGTAAGCATTTATAACAACTTTCTAAATTTCAAGTGCAGAGTTGGTATATACCAAATGAGGCGAAACTTACAGAAAAAAGACTTTAATAAAGATTCTTATGAAAAGCTGTGAAGATGCAGAAAATTTGGATTTATTTTAAAGTGCTAGCCAGGCCCAGCAGCTAGGGCACCAAAGCAGACACAGATAATCGCAGCCTTACTTGAAAGCTAAAAACTTGTACAAAGGGCTCAGCTGTAAATTTGCAAGTAAGAAATGGGAGACACACATGGGATAACTCAATCAAGAAATGGGGAAGGCCATTTTGCACCGTCTGATAGCCATCTCCAAAGGACAATGCTTAGTCTCCGCACTGCAATTACTGTACAAGTACACAATTATCAGTCCACCAGGGTGGGGGGGGCAGGTGGGGGTCATTGTGCTGTTCCTTTGTCTAACTAACACCATTGAGTTGTAACTGATATTAAAAGATATATAAACTGTGCTCATTTGAGCCTTGGTGGAGAAGCACCTGGATTGCCCAGTGTTTGCTCCCCGCATGCGTAATAAAGGAACTACTTGAATATTGCATCTGGACTCTGAGTGTTGAAATTTTGTACCAGAGTGTTCCTCAGACCTTCCAATTGGCGCTGCGAGCAGGGTACAGAGGACACAGGACACCAAATGGGAACCGGGACGAGTCACCGTGTGAGTACATTTTTATTCATACTAAATCCAACTCCATCCCAACCCAGGAAGTGTCAGGCGCCCCGCGTATCTGAAACCTAGCCTCCAGGCAATAGTTCAAGGGGTGGTAAGGGTGGGGTAGAAACGCTTGTATTATAGATTGTTATAATTACATCTGGTATTAGTCGCAAGTAACGAGTTCGGTCAGAAAGGACCCAGGTAAGAACGGTACTGCTGATGACAACTATACCCCGACCATCTTACCCAGAGATGGCCAGTAGTGACAAACTTGAGTGGGGACCAGAGGGATCCTTGACACAGCATTTAGCTGACAAAATAAGAAATTGATAGGCAAAATGATAAAAAACAATTGGAACTCATTTGACTCATCCACCGATCAGAGAAAATGGTGGGATACTCTAAAAAAAAGACAAAGCTGATAAAGCATGGATCCTAATGTTAAGATAACACGTAGAGTTAAGTAAGAAAGTAAACACAATGTTGGCCAACAAATCCCAAAATGAAGAGCTAGTACAGCCAAAAAATCTCATGTCAGTTTCGCCAGCTTTAACACAGCGACCAGTAGCTCCACAATACACAGATAATGTAGATTGGAATGGGCTGGCGGAACAGACAGCAGGATATGAGGGATATTGGGAAGCGGGTTGGGAATCAGCACCCCCATATCCCGTGGCCCCAATTAAGATAGAGTATGTGCCCCTGGTGCCCGGACAACCAGGCAGACCAGGCACAGTAGCAAGTTGATTTCCAAGCCTTTAGAGCAGAAATAGCACAAGTCTTAGGGCAAGCTTCAGTTAATTGGAATATAGTGACTGGAGTAAAACAGGAAAAGGGCGAGGGTGCCCATGAATATGGCAATTGGAAGTTTGAGGCATATTGTAACCAGGTGCTGCGCCGAACCAAGACGATGTACACTTTATGCAATTGTACAAGGCTGGCCTTAGCCTGGCCCACCAGGCAATCCTAGACGCCAGGCTAGTAGACAAGAACACATATGATGAGCTAGATAGATGGGCCACTCCCAGGGTAGATAACCACATAGGGTTATCTAAGGTAAAGGTGTCGGCAGTGGAGGTTACAGACCCCACTGAAATGGTGGCCACCACGACAGCTGTCCCTAAACCCGAGGTGTGCTTTATTGTAAAAACAACAGTACAATTTTATAGTATGTAGATGATATCCTAATAGTGTCAGAATCAGACAGGGGCCACATCAGAGCCCTTCTGGTAGTCTTAAGGACACTGAAAAATGCTGGATTTAAGATAAGCCCCAAAAAGGCGCAGGTAGGGCAAACACTAGTTGGGTACTTAGGACACGAGATCAGTCAAGGAAACAAGATTCTATCACAGGACAAGAAAATGGCCCCAAATTGTAGACAATACACCCTGTTGAAACTGTATCATGAATCAGAAGGGGCAGCAGAAGGGGCAGTATGCTCAGTAGACTGCTTCAGAACTGGTGGTGCACTGGTATTGGCAGGAATATAGCCAAATATTGTCAGAGATGCATCATTTGCACCGATCAAAGTAAGGTTGTCATATCAGCCGCGCCCCAAGGGCCCATGGGAAAACCTACAGATAGATTTTATGGGACCCTTTCTGACAGCAGGGGAAAGAAATGCTGCCTGGTCATAATTGACCAGTTCAATAGATGGGTGGAGGCTTTCCCCACCAGGGACTGCAGCGCCACCATGGTCGCAAAGATCCTCGCTTTTGAAGCAGTACCAAGATGGGGAATCCCTTTACAGGTAGATTCAGATCAAGGAATGCATTTTACGGACAGTGTTATGAAAAGGACGTATGAGCTGTTCGGGGTAAAACAGAAATTTCACGTACCTTACCATCCACAAAGCTTGGAAATGGTAGAACGTATGAACTGCAGATTAAAAAACGCTATTGGAAAGGCAATCACAGCAACTGGTAGAGGATGGGTGGATGTGCTACCCTGCATATTGATGGGACTGAGGGCCACCCCTAACAGGACAACTGGGTTAAACCTTTTATTAGTTAATGACCAGGAAGGCATAGCCGCCAGAAGCGAGGATATGGGACCCATCAGAGATAAAATTTAAAACTATATTAAGCCATTGGATGGACAGCTAAAGGAATTACAACAGGAAGTGAAGGACCAACAGGATATCAGGGATTTAGCAGAGAGGACAAAAGGGGGACCCCCGTCACCACTGGCTGAGGTTGGAGACATGGTGTTTGTTCAAATCACCCCTAGCCAACCAGGTTTTGCCCCTAAATGGACTGGACTGGACTGTACAAAATTATTTTGACCAGCGATTCATGTGCCTGTGTCGATATGAAGGGAAAAGGTAGGTGGAAACACTGGTCGCAACTGAAAAGTCATGATGTAAGTATGAAAGACTGAATTACCGGGCAGTGGGGGGAAAACGGGCAACGAGCAGTCCATACTGTGTTAGCCAAGTGTTTTAGGACTCATTCCCGATCTGGAGGACTGGCCATCTGAAAGACAAAGGGGGAATCCTCAACTACGGGGAGGGTCACCGTGGGCTGTGCACAAGGAACGGTGAAAAGGAGAAAGCTGCCTCTTATATATGACCTAACCCCTGGTGCCAGCAGTGTGCTTCATTACAGAAATAACAATAACCTGGTAACATCCACACCAAGATAAAAAAAAAAACTGGGTGTCGATAATCATTACCAGGGCCCTGGCTATCACAGCCACCGGCATATAGAATGTAAACCGTGAAGTAAGAATGTCAGCGACGGATATTGCGTGAAAGGAGGTGTGAATGTCACAACGGAAAGGTCAATGCTCTTCAAGTGTGGCACCGGGATTATGCAACTATCCATTGGAATGAGCGATGTACAGCACCTAGGGCAGAGCTCGGATGTGGGAATGGAACTCCGATGAAAAAATAAGGGCCCAACATGCTTCCAGATCAGTGATGGCATGGACAGAACCAGGACATGTGCAAAGGGGGCACAGGTCCAGATATAATGTGTGAGAGATTTTTCGCAATTTACCTTCACACCCCGGAACAACAACAACTGGGGTCACTGTCCTGGGGTGGAGGGCTTGGGAATGACAGATAACTGGCATTGGATCTTTGAGGCCCAAACACGCAAAGTTGACTACAACGGCGGACCCCCAGACTGACACCACCCTGCTATCACAGGACACAATGACACCACAAAGACTATCTTGCCCAGACATGACCCATGGACCACAGATTGGACTGGTATGATAAAGTTAAACATGAAATTGTACCAGTAATTGTAAACTTGGCAGGTATACAGCTGCCTGCGTATTGCAGTAACCAAGCGCCCCTATGAAAACTATACAAATTACTGAGTAAGGCTGTGATTAATCAGGCGGCTGACGCCACGGGCGCCGATAGATTCAGGGGAAATGCTGCTTTCCACCGCCAGAAGAGAGAGTTAGTTAACAATGTACTGGCACCTCTCCTGTGGCCAGAGAGGATTTGAAAATTAATGCCAGGGCCCCTGCTATCTCCTCCCTTGCCTCCCACAGCAGCCTGGGATACATCTCATCTGGGCCTGGGGGTTTATCCACTTTTAAGCCCACTAAAACCGTTATTATCTCCTCCCTCTGAATGCTAATTTGTTCAAGTATATCACAGTCCCACTTTCTGATTTCTATACCTACATCGTCCTTCTCTATAGTGAATACAGGTGCAAAGTATTCATTTAAAACCTCACCTACGTCTTCTGGCTCCTCACACAGATTGCCACTTTGGACCCTAATGGGCCCAACTCTTTCCCTGGTTACTCTCTTGCCCCTAATATACTTATATAATGCCTTTGGATTTTCCTTTATTTCACCCTCTAGCTTTTTATCATGCCCCCTCTTCGTCTCCTCATTTCTTTCTTAAGTAACCCACGCGCTTTCTATATTCTTCTAGCGGCTTCAGCTATTTTGAGCCCTCAGTATCTACCATAAGCTTCCCTTTTTTTCCTTATCCAATCTTGTATATTCCTCGACATCCAGGGTTCTCTGGGCTTGATGGTCTCACCCTTCACCTTTATGGGAACATGTTGGCCCTGCACTCTCACTATTTCCTTTTTGAGTGACTCCCACCGCTCTGACGTAGATTTTCCTACAAGTAGCTGCTCACTGTCCACTTTGGCCAGATTCTGTCTCATCATTTTAAAATCAGCCTTCCCCCAATTCAGAACCTTTATTTATGGTCCATCTTTTTCCATTTCCATAACTACCTTAAACTTTACTGAGTTATGCCCCTACCCGCCCGCCTCCCCCCCACCCCCTGCCCAACTGACACTTCTACCACTTGCCCAGCTTCATTCCCTAAATTTGGTCCAGCAGTGCTCCCTCTCTTGTAGGACTTTCTATGTGCTGGCTTAAAAAGCTCTCTTGGATACATTTTAAGAATTCCACCCCCTCTAAGTCTTTCACCCTTTACGTATCCCAGTTAATATCCCACACAAGTTGAAATCCCCTACAATTATTACCCTATTATTTTTACAATTCTCTGAGATTTGCCTACATATCTGCACTTCTATCTCTCCCTGACTGTTTGGGGGCTCGATAATACATTCCCAGTAGTGTGATTACTCCCTTTTTGTGTTTAAATTCTACCTTTATGGTCTCTTTTGAGGAACCCTCCTTATTGCAGTAATTGGCTCCTTGATCAATATTGCAACACCACCTCCTCTTTTACACTCCCACACCCCCTGTCTCGCCTGAAGATTCTATACCCCTGAATATTGAGCTGCCAGTCTTGCCCCTCCCTCAACTACATCTCCATGATAGCAATGATATATACCCATGTGTTAATCAACATGCTCAACTCAGCTGACTTACTCGCAAGATTCCTTGCATTAAAATAAATGCCATCCAGCCTTGCCATGCACCCTTGTGCTTTAACTTGACTTTATACGTTCTGTCTTCCAGACTGACTTGATTTTTCTTCTATATTTGCTGTGCATCACTCCCTACTATACCTCCACTCCGTATCCTACCCCCTGACAAATTAGTTTTAACCCCTCCCAACAGCACTAGCAAACCTCCCTGCAAGGATGTTGGTACCATTCCGGTTCAGCTGCAACCCGTCCGACTTGTACAGGTCTCACTGCCCCCAGAAACAGATCAAGTGATCCGGGAATCTATAGCCCTCCCTCCTGCACCAGCTCTTCAGCCATGCATTTATCTGCTCTATTCACCTATTGCTATACTCACTAGCACATGGCACCAGGAGTAATCCAGAGATTACAACCTTTGAAGTCCTGCTTTTCAATCTGCTACCTAGCTCCCTAAGTTCTTATTGAAGGACCTCATCCCACTTTCTACCTATGTCGTTGGTATCAATGTGAACCACAATCTCTGACTGTTCACCCTCTCTCTTCAGAATGCCCTGCAGCTGTTCAATTACACCCTTGACCCTGACCCCAATGAGGCAACACACCACGTCTGGAGTCACGTCTGCGGTCGCAGAAATGCCTCTCTGTACCCCTCGCTATTGAATCTCTTACCACTCTTGCTCTTCCTCTCTTTCTCCTCCCACCTTGTGCAGCTGGACTCTGGTTGCACTCCCCAGAGGAACTGTCACTCCTACCGTTTTCCAACACAGAAAAACTGTTCTTGAGTGAGATGCACTCTGGAGCTTTCCTTACTACCTGCCTGCCTCCCTTCTTCTGACTGGTGGTCACCCATTCCTTCTCTGACTGCACTTCCTTAAGCTGCAGGGTGACCATGTCTAAAAATGTGCTATCCATGTAACTTAGCCTCACGGATGCACTGCTGTGCCTCCAGCTGATGCTCAATTTCCAGAATTCGGTGCTCAAGCTGGTCAAACCGATGGCACTTCCTGCAGATGTGGTCATCCAGAGTGCCAGGGGCATCTAAGACTTCCCACATTCTGCAGGCCGTGCAACACTTGGGACTGAGCTGTAGTTTGAATCCACTTGAGATAATGAAAACTAAGTGACTGAGACTGTTCATGTAGTCAGAATTTTGTCAAGTCTTTAACAATATAATTAAAGCATTGATTCATTCTGGAAAGAAAGAACTGACATAGATCCTTTCATGACCTCAGGATATCTCAAAGCACTTTAGAGTGAATGAAATACTTTCAAGGTATAGTCACATGTAGGAAACAGACCAATGCACGCACATTCCTAGTGCCAGGTGTACTTGTGATGTTGTGGATATTTGTCTGGTTTTAGGCCCAGAATTGGTGCTACACAGGCAACATGCGTCCTAAACAGGAGCCCAGAAGATGGCTTGAAATTGGACTTTGGACTTTATTTCAATAATTTAGGCATGTCGCCAGCATGTGCTGCCCCTCCACAATGCACCTCAAAAGTTGGATTTTCGGCTGCTTGCCTCACTGATGGCAATGCTATGATAAGTGCAAGGGGATGAGTTTGGGAAAGGCAACAAAAAGAGGATAGTAGCGTCTAGTACAGCAGGTACAGCAGGTAATAAGGAAGGCAAATGGAATTTTGGCATTTATTGCTAAAGGAATAGAGTATAAAAATAGGGAGGAACAACGCAAACTGGAGGAACAACACCTCATCTTCCGACTAGGCACTTTACAGCCTTCCGGACTGAATATTGAATTCAACAACTTTAGGTCTTGAGCTCCCCCCTCCATCCCCACCCCCTTTCTGTTTCCCCCTTCCTTTTGTTTTTTTCCAATAAATTATATAGATTTTTCTTTTCCCACTTATTTCCATTATTTTTAAATATTTCAAATCTTTTATGCTCTCCCCACCCCCACTAGAGCTATACCTTGAGTGCCCTACCATCCATTCTTAATTAGCACATTCGTTTAGATAATATCACCAACTTTAACACCTATGTGTTCTTTTGTCCTGTTGTTTGTGACATCTTTTGATGATCTGCTTCTATCACTGCTTTTGCCTACAACCACACCACCCCCTCCACTTCTCTCTCTCTCTCTCTCTCTCTCTCCCCCACCCCCCACCCCACACCTTAAACCAGCTGATATTTCAACTCTTTCTTGGACTCGAACTCAAGTTCTGTCGAAGGGTCATGAGGACTCGAAACGTCAACTCTTTTCTTCTCCGCCGATGCTGCCAGACCTGCTGAGTTTTTCCAGGTAATTCTGTTTTTGTTTTATAAAAATAGGGAAGTGTTGTTGCAGCTGTACAAGGCATTGGTGAGACCGCACCTGGAGTACTGTGCACAGTTTTGGTCCCCTTATTTGAGGAAGGATGTTGTTGCACTGGAGGCGGTTCAGAGGAGGTTCACTAGATTGATTCCAGAGATGCGGGGCTTGTCTTACGAGAAGAGATTGAACAGTTTAGGCCTATACTTGCTAGAGTTTAGAAGGATGAGAGGGGATCTAATTGAGGTATATAAAATGCTAAAGGGGATGGACAAAGTAGACGTGGAGTGGATGTTTCCTCTTCTGGGGCATTCTAGAAAGAGAGGCCATAGTTTTAGGCTAAGGGGTGGTAGATTTAAATCAGAGATGAGGAGGAATTACTTTTCTCAAAGGGTCGTGAATCTATGGAATTCACTACCTCAGAGTGCAGTGGAAGCCGGGACGCTGAATAAATTTAAGGAGGAAATAGACAGTTTTTAAATTAGTAACGGGTTGAAAGGTTATGGGGAGTGGGCAGGAAATTGGAGTTGAGGCCGAAATGAGATCAGCCATGATCGTAATGAATGGCGGGACAGGCTTAAGGGGCTTATTTGCCTACTCCTGCTCCTAGTTCTTATGTTCTTATGTAGTAATGCCCAGCAAGATTGCTGTAGAGCTGTGAGGTGCACTCCTGGCTCTACTGTCACCACAAAAATTTAAATTTACCACGCTGCTGGTGGTTTCCACCAGGAAATCCTGAGCAGAGAAGGTCCACTGCCAGCTTCACTTCAGGCAGCTCAATTTCTCAGAGTGCTCCTAAAACAGGTGTTAGCCAGTTCATTACCACATGTAATTGGCCTAATGCAGCTGCCCCTATTGACTGAAATTTGTCCAAAGTCAATAGGATGTAGGACATTTTTCAGGCGTCCATGGGGTGTAGGGCAAAACCATATAACATTCCTTATTTTGTCCCAGTTTTCCATCCTGAAAATTGATGCAATGATGACTAATTTCCACCCTCTACAGTCTAAACAACATCTATTTATTTTGTAACTAGATTCTGTAGTTTGCCCATACTAGGAGATTATCTTTCCATATACAAAACTAATTAATAAACCATTTTAAAATTGAATGTGAGGGCAGATTGCCTTATTTGAGCAAAATAATGATCCAGTAAATGAAACAACAGATATTGTTTCCATACAATTTCATGTACTTAGGGTTGATGTATATTTGCTCAACAGGACATGAATGGCTATTTCACTGGGTAACACTATAGTGCTAAAGTTATTTTATGTTAGTCCAAAGACTTGCGGTTATTTGGCATGTCATTGCATCACTCAGAAACATTCCAAGACAATTCATATCCAATTAATTACTTTGAAGTACAATATGTGTTATAGAGGCAGAGCCCATAGCTGATGAAGGTTACAGGCAGAAACTAATTTGAATAATCCGGCAGACAAAGAGAAGCAATGTTACCAGAGCAATATATTGTTTCTTCTATGTCCAATTCAATTTTATTTTAAAAGCATTAAAGCAACTGGATTAGCCAGAGCTAATTAGTTGTATTTGCAGCTAATTAACACATTACTTGGCAATGACAATAGCAGTCATGCTCATGGAATTCATTGACAGATAAACTGCGGTAGAGTTATACGTCAGTTGACTACTTGTAATGCTGTTTACTGACACAGCAGTGATAGGTGCAGCCCTAAAATTTACAGAATCTTTTGGTACAAATTTCTTGGTTAGTCTAACAGTGGAAAATCCTAGGGAGAAAAATCTTCTGAGTAGTCCCCAAAATTCCTCTAAGTGAGACAGTGAGAATCATTAGTCCCATCTGTAAAGGGATTCCCAATTTTCAAAAAAAGTGCGTATTTTCTGGCCTAGGCACAATGGGAATTTTGGAACCAGTTTACTTTGAGTTAACATTGCTGTAATATCAGGCACAAATAGTTGACACAATGAACATCTTTCAGTCATTTTCTAGGTAACCAAGATATATGGACTGTTCTCTGGACATTGAGAAACATGAATGGAGTCAGATACAGTCATCCAATAATTCAGCAAGGATTCAGACAAGTAGGGGAACTTTGAAAAAATTGAGGTTACGGTAACCTCAGTGGCAACTTGATAATGCCTGGGATGAAAAGAAAATTTAAAAAGAAATATATTGTTCTGCTCAATGCACACTCTCAAAGCATATTTTTTTATGCCTGGAGGAGGAATTATGGGATTAAGTGGTGACTAAAACCCCTGGACCTGACAACCTGCATCCTAGGTTTTAAAAGAGGCAGTTCCAGAGGTAGTGGATGCTTTAGTTTTGACATTTCCAGAATTCCTTAGACTATAGAACAATTTCCAAGAATTTGAAGGCAACAAACATAACTCTGTTATTTAAGAAAGGAAGGAAGAGAGAAATCTGGAAACTATATGGCAATTAGCCTATCAGCAGTAGGCAAAATGGTAGAACCTATTATTAGAAGCATGATAACAATTAAATGATAGGGTGGAATTTTCTGGTCCTGTTGGTGTCGGGCGTCATGGTGGGCTGGTGGGGGACAATATGGTGAGAAGGCCAAAGATAGGTTTCACGCTGTCGTGAGAACAGTTTGTGATCGTCCTCTCCACCCATCAATGCTGGGCTGTGTTGGCCGCTGCCACACAACAGGAATCTGGGGCAGAATTTTGCCCTTGGCATGTGGAGTTGGCGGGGGCAGGCAAGGGCAGTCAGGAAGCCGACCACCGCCCGCGATTGGCAGCGCACCATGATTTCATGCCTGCAGGCCAATTAAGACCCAGCCAGTGTGATACGTGGCTTGGGAATGAGTGAGAAGGGGTGGGTAGGGCGGGGGCATGATGTCCACCGGGTCCAATGGTGACCTAGTGGCTGATTCAAAAGTGGCCTCAGCAGCCCCTGGAAAGCTGCCACAGAAGGATGCTGAAGTCTGCACAATGGAATCTGTTGTGGGTGGATACAGCAGGCAGGAGGGCAGGTTGGCAGGCCAGTCAGTCCTGCATTTCTCAGATGAGTGCCTCGCAGCCAGGAGACAAACCCTTGTCCCCCAGAGACCAGGAGGAGAAGGCTCCCACATCTCATTAAAAAGGCCTGGGAGGAGGTGGCATCCAGGGTGAGCAGCCATGATGTGGTAGACACATATGGGTGCAGTGCTGGAAGTTCTTCAACGATCTCCTGCGATCGAGAAGGGTGAGTTCCGTGTTGGGATGGGTCACTTTGCAGAACAGTTAAGAGCTGCAGGTAGAGAGCGGACTAATCAATGCTCCTCTGTCCTTTCAGGAGAAAACATCTCATAACACTGTTGAGAGGTTGCAGCTTGGCAGGGGAACCCCACAACTCCTCATCCTCATGCGCTATGAGCTGGAGAGGCGCCATGCACCTCGGTCAAGTGGCTGCAGTGAGGTTGGGGTGCCAGAGGAAGGTAAGAGTGCAGAGCACTGAGGCGAGAATATCGGTTATTGCAACCATTCTAGTGTAGTCACTATATTGATGTGAGCCTTGAATATGGAATCCCCACTGATAATCGAACGATGAGGGCACCATGATGCAGATCTCTGTCTCACCACGGGGCCTGGCATGCACAGTAACAGTACCATGACTTAAGCTAATGACGTGCTACTTCTCCCTTTTAGGCTCACCAGCAGCCGGTCATCATGAGGAGCCTGAAGGCCCAGCACTGACCCCTGAGGACCACCATGCTCACCACGTACATGATCACACACTCTCTGTCAAGCAGGCACCAGCGCAGCTACCAGCACCGCGGATGGGCATAACATAACCGTTTAATCTATCAGTGCACATTGGTGAAGGGCACTTCACACTCGCTTGAGGTGCAGGCGGAGGCAGGAAGTGCCCAGGATAAGTCAGTCGATGGCTGATGATGGGCCCCTGGAGTTGTCCATTAGGCAGCAGATGCCAGATGTCCAGCAGGGTGTGTGGGAGGATCTGGTGGAGATGCATGAGGGAATGCGTGCCATGGTCTCCATTGTAGAGGAGTCCCTGCAGAGCATAAGCACTGTGTTAACCCTCATGGATGAGCGCAATGCCTCCTCTATGGAGAGAGTGGTGACTCACATGGAGACGCTCCTCCAGGGACTCAATCAGGGATTCCTGGTGTTGTGCTCTGATCTGCAAGCCCTCACACCGGCAATGAATTCAGGTGGTCACCGTCAGTGTGGGAGATGGATTGGGCACCCAGTATCCCAGTTACGTGCCCATCCAGCAGCGGTGAGCAGGGAGGTCTGAAGCGACCTCACATTGGCGCATGAACTGCCTGTCGTCTCAGGGCGCTCTGGATGACTGCAGCAGCTCCTCCACCCCTCTGCCAGTGACTGTGGCATCTGATGAGGCTGCGGCGACTGGGGAGATGCCAGCTGTGACACGGGCTGCACCCTCCCAGGCAGGGCCAGCACAGGTTCCATGGGCCAGAGGATGTCTGCCAAAGTCATCGAGGCCAACAGGACAGCAGAGTGAGCAGGCTGTCTGCAATGCCGGTGCCAGCGAGGGGGGAGCACCTAGATGTAGCACCCGCAAATGAAAACATAAAGCACCTTAAGCACAACATAGCCTTATCACGGGTGATATTTTGTTCCCCCATTTTGTTTTACATTTTTCAATGGTGTGATTGAAACACCAGTTAATGTTCATTTCAGCATTGTTTCACGTTCAAAAGTAAATGAGATCTTATTTTGTGCAATTGGTCTCTGTATGTTTCATTTGTTCTGTAGGTGCAGGATAGGCCATGGTGTTATGATGGATGTATGTCTCCTGAAACTTTATTGCAAAGGCACATAGTTTATGTTGTTGGCCAAGGAAATTGTCCTGTCAGGGATCAAGTATGGAGCCTGAAGCCCTGGCATGTGGTGGTCTTTCATATTTGGTAGGCTAGCTGAAGGAGCATTGGATCAAAGCATTCTGGGTATCCCTGCCTCTCTGGAGGTTGCCCAGGTCAGTGTCTATGCCCTCAGAGTTCTCCTCACTGTGCTCATCCTCGGACTCACTACTGGACTCATCGACTATTGCTTGTGCAGCTACGTCAAGATCTTCTTCTTCTACTGCATCCCCTCTTTCCAGTGCCAGATTGTGGAGAGAACAGCATACATCCACTATCAGTGACGCACCCCCTGAGTGGTCCAGGCGTCGGAAGCGCAGTTTGAAAAGACCTATGGCTCTCTCTACCATGGCCCTTGTGGAGGCATGGCCCCTGTTGTATCGCTGCTCGGCCTCTGTTCTTGGGTGGCGGAGAGGTGTCATGAGCCACCTTTTGAGGAGATAGCCCTTGTCACCCAGCAACCATCCATCTAAAGAGCCTCGGTACCTGGGAGTGCCTCAGGATGTAAGTGTCGTGGGAGCTGCCAGGGTACCTCGCACAGACTTGCAGAATCTGCATCCTATGGTCACACACTATCTGCACGTTTATGGAGTGGAAGCCCTTTCTGTTGACGAAGGCTCCGGGCTCACCTGCTGACGCCTTGATGGCCACATGTGTACAGTCTATTGACCTTGGACGCAGGGGAATCCAGCAATGGCCGCGAAGCCTCTGGCTCACTCTGCCTGGCTGGCCTCATCCACACAGTAATGAATGAAAGTCAATGCGCGCCTGAACAGAGCGTCTGTCACCAGCTTGACACAACTATGGACAGCTGATTGGGAGACTCCACATAGATCCCCCAATGAGCCCTGGAAAGAGCCAGAGGCATAGATGTTGAGGGCCACTGTGACCTTCAGGTACTCCCAAACAATTGGAGCTGATCTCAGGGCCGATCCTCTGACAGATGGAGGTCACTGTCTCCCCTGAGAGATGGAGCCTCCTTTGGCATTGCACCTCGGCCATATTGAGGTAGCTGCATTACTGCCCGTAAACCCTGGCAGCAAGATAATGGCATATTCTGTGGCCCCTTATGCCTTGGACTACCTGCTAGTCCTGCACCCCTTGTGCCTGCGTCTTTCTTCCCACAGGTCACTCTCCTGGAAGCTGCACAGGGACATGTGGCCTCCTCTTCCCTCTGCCCCTCTCTCCCTCCTCAGAGGAGATGCTTCCAGCAGAGACCACAATCCCCATTCCCAGGGTAAGGGAAGGCTGTCTGATACCTGGAAGACCCCACGCGGTGTTAATCCTTCAGGGGCCTGAACTGAAGCCTAGAAATTCTCAGAATGCAGCTCTGAAGTGAGAGGAAGCTGACCTGTTCACAGAAGCAACCGGCAGCAGGTGATATCCTGCACCCTTCACTCATTGCTTTGACAAGGCCACTGACCCCTTTTGTCTCGCCTGTGGATGGGGATTTGCTAATTGTGGCCTGACCGCCTGCCCGTTTTGCCCGTGTGATGGCTTAAAAATTGCACGGCTATGTAAAGACGGAGACAATTGTTGTCTCAAGCGCCTTAACTGGCCACTTAATTAATGGCGGATGCACCTCCGTCTCCATTGCACACCCGCCTAGTGAAATATCGTGAGAGTGCGTGTTGATGTCGGCACGCTTGGTCAAATTCAACGTGCTTTATTTAACGCTTGAGTGGTTTGGGCACTTGCTCATGCGCTGAGCTAAAAATTCTGCCCCTAATTTCAATACTTTAGAATTTCATTATAAGCCCTGCTCACCGGAATCATCCCCCCACATCAAACTTACTGCCCACCTTGGCGTGACTTAAGAATGGTGTGCTTCACAACTGTCTTAAAAAGGTGTGCAACTGGCAACCTGAACTTTGAGGGGAACTCGGAGGTGAGCACACATAACCATGCGCAGCGCTCATGAGCATCAAGGAAGAGGCATTCAGGGGCAGTACAGACAAGTCACTTTTTCCTGGCTGGCTTTCAGTGCAGTGTTGGGCCAAGGACTGCAGTGCAGGTGAGACCGGGTGGAGAGGGGCCATGAGCAAAGCAGCACAGACTAAAGGAATACACAAGCACACGCTGGGGTGGAGTGGGGGTTGGGGTGAGGGAAGCAGCCACGCACTTGGAAAAGCTTGTCAAAAGTGAGCATTCTTCCACAGCTGAGACCATTCAGCAGCAGCTCCATTGACATCCTTGGAGTCGGACCTCTGAAGCCCTTCTGCCCACTCATGCAATGCCAAAGCATGAAAGTGCCACCAAGTACTTCCAGAACCTTGGGCACAGACTGCAAATTAATGTGCGTTTTAGGGGGCAACAGAACAATTGGCTGACTGGGCAAGATGTAGAAGCCCCTTGTGCAAGGTGGCCAAGGCGCAGTCAATGCGAGTTAGGAGAATGCCTGCCTGAGCTGAGAGCACAGCATGCAGTCCAGTGGCTGAAGTTGCCACCAATTGGTCAAGTGGAGTGGGCGGAGGTAGGTGGGGTTTCGGCAGCCAACGAGTGCACTAGCCATCCAAGTGGCCAGCATTCTCCTGCATGCGTAAAGGGACCTTCAAACTTAACCTAGAGAGTTTCTTAGGACACATATTCTAACCCACACGTCTCTCCCTTTGATCTTGCAGGCAGACAACATCAGGGTCATGGAGCCTGGTAATTTAGTGGTATGCCTCATGGCTTACAGGGAGCAGAGAAGAAGAAGAAGGTGCCTGGCTCAGCAAAGGGAGGAGCACCTCCCTCAAGATGAAGGGGTGGCAGGGCCTGCTGCGCATGCAACTGAAGATCCACAGCGAGCCATTGCTCGTAGGTGCCTCGCTAGACCCAGGGTCTATAGATGGGGCAAGTTATTCCTGTAGGTGACTGAGAACTAGTGTCGCTAAAGATTACACATGTGTGGGGAACTAGTCAGTCACATATGCCACCTGCTGCAGGAGTTGGCACCACGGGTACATGGAAGGCATCCACTGCCAGTGGCTGTGAAGGTGACCACGGTGCTCAATTTCTATGCCAGTGGCTCCTTTCAGGGCTTCCAAGTGCATCGAGGAGGTCACAGACGCCATCTTCGCGAAGGCACAGAACCTTGTGCATTTCATCTGGGATCAGGAAAACCAGTAAATAAGAGAGCTGGGATTTGCACAGATCTCTGGTTTTCCACAGGTGCAGAGTGCCATTGACTGCACTTATGTGGCGCTTAGATCTCCATGGCAATAAGCAGTCACCTACGTAAACCGCAAAGGCTTTCACTCGCTGAATGTTCAGCTAGTGTGACACAACCACAAATGCATCCTGCAGCTCTGCGCACGATTTCCAAAGAGTCCATGACTCCTACATCCTTAGCAGATCTCAGATCCCTGACATCTTCCAGGGTCCTGAGAGGCTGCAGGAATGGCTCCTCAGGTACAAGGGCTATCTATAGAGGAAGTGGCTGATGACACCCATGCGGCGGCCTCAGACTGCAGCAGAGCAATGGTATAATGAGGCTCAAGCCGCAACCTGGACTTTGGTTGATCAAATAATAGGAATTTTGAAAATGAGGTTCTGGTACCTCGACAGGTCCGGTGAGCAGTGCAATACGGTCCATCAAGGTTGTCGCACATCAGCGTTGCTTGCCGCACGATCTACAATCTGGCCCTGGAATGGGTGAGGACCTGGCTGAGGAGGAGATGGGGGGCTGCACGTCTCCACCAGTGAGGAGGACGTTGAAGGGGATGATGGTGATGAGGTCCTCGAAGGCAGGTGTGAACCCGCTTTGCATCCCGGTAATGGTATGCGAAGTAAGGCCCAACCAGAATCGTCTCCCCATGCCAGATTTACCATTACGCCACTGGGAGAACACACCGGCCCAGATCATGTCTGGACAAATGTGACGTGCAGAAGTCGGGACTTACCGTTAGTGCCTTGCTCAGATCGTGACATCTGAGAAGCCGAAGGTGTTGGAGCCCGACAGCTATGGACCCTGGAGGAATGTCCATCACATGCTGGGTGAATTTTCATGTACATGGCTCTGCCACAAAGCAGCTCACAGAATGTGGGAGGTCTCCGTTAATGTCTTGGGTCTGATTTGAAACATCATGGTCTTGGCCATGGGCTGCTATGGCTGATTGGCGAGGGGGAGGAGAGGAAGGTCCAGCTGTGAGTGGGAGAGGAAGGTGTACTGGGGTGTGGGAGGGTTGGAGAGGAAAGTCTAGGTGTGGCCAAGAGAGGAAGGTGTATTGGGGTTGTGGGTGAGGTTTGGGAGCTGGGAAACGGAGGTGTCAAGGGGGTTGAGGTTGGGAGGGGAAGGAACAAATATGTCAGTGGAGTGTGAGGTTTGGGGGGATGAAGGTGTTAGGGGGTGAGGTTGGGAGGGGGGAGGAGGGTGTAGGAAAATGTACAGGGGGATGGTTTAATGGACGAGAATGCGGTAACTGGAGAGGTAGGTGTAAGGGTGGAGGAAAGTGTAGGAGAATGATTTCGGAGGAGGGGAAGGAGTTTGGAGGAAGGAAGAAGTTTGGAGGGGGCAAGGAGTCCAGGGGCAGGAAAGTATCCAGGGAGAGGAGGGAGTAAGTCAGGGGGATGTCCAAGTGAATGTGCAAGGGAGGGGCCTGTGAACCCAATGACTGCCTCCTGGGAGTGAACTAAGGGTGGACGTGGTAGGAGGGAATGCTGAGTGTGAGAGGAGGCAGAGGGAGCCAGAAGGGTGGGAGGGTGAGGGTGCGTTGCTGAAGGTAGAAGGGTTGGCGAGGGTGGTTGGTGGAGACTCGCAGATAGGCATGGGCCCTGGGGGTGGGAAGGAGGAGGTTGAGGAGGTCAATGTGGATTTAGGAAGGTATGGAATGTGGACGTTCACCTGGACACCCTAGAAAGACAAGGGTTCGGGTTGGTAGGTGATGGTAGGGAGGTGAAAGGTGATGTCAGGGGGGTCAAAAGTGATGGAGAAAAGGACATGGGTGACTGGGGGAGAGGAAAGGACAGGGGAGTTGAGCAAAGATCTGACTACGACCATCATTGTCAAAATGGAAAGTGAGCAGAGCCTTGTGTTGGACAGGCACAGGTGCTGCATGGGTGGGTGGAGATTCAGGTCAGCTCAGATGGACAACTGAAAGAGAACCCCAGCAGGCAGCACTGAAAATGCTTGGGGTATTGAGCTGAGTGTGATGGATGAAGGCTCCGCATACATGGGAGAGTGCTTGCATGAGGCTCTGAAAGGTGAGTGAGATCCCTGTGGGTGTGTTATGGGTTTGTAAGTGTTTGAGTTGAGAGTGATGAGAAGAGTGACTTACCCTGATGGGTTGGAGGAGGTCATTTTGGCACTGAGTGGCTGTCCTCTTGCAGGGCGTTGGCACTGGCAACCACTGCCACTGTCTCCCATGCTGGATTGGTGAGGTTGCTTGCTGGTCTTTGCCCAGAACAGGGATAGAGGACTTCACGGTGGGCCTCTACTGCATCCAATAGATTTCTGAGGGACGCGTCACTAAATTTGGGGGCAGCATGTTTCCTCCCTTTGGCAGCCATGACTTTGCAGCAACTTCCGATGCCCTAGAGAGTGCTAGCTCTGCAGGGGTGCCCTTTAAATATGGTGCCCGCATTACTGAAGGCCTGAGGTGAAAGCAGGGTGGACGAATCAGAGGCCATCTCACCAGTGGTCTGGCATGTTTCCTGGGAATGCATTATTAATGAGGCCGGACGCGCTGGGAATTGGACAATACGGCGCAAAAACCCATCTTGTGGCCATAGGTAAAATTACTTTTTTCACACCTGCTGCCGCAGTTAATGCAATTCTGGGATGGTTCTGCCCATAATATGATTAAGAAGAGTCAACACAGATTTATAAAAGAGAAATTGCGTTTGACAAAACTGTTAGACTTTTTGAGCATATAACTTGTAAAATGGATAAGGGGGGAGCCCTTGTAGTAGTGTATTTGAATTTTTAAAAAATCATTCCTTAAAGTGCCTCACAAAAGGTTATTACACAAAATTAGGATTCATCGGATTGGGGGTTATACATCAGCATGGAATGAGGATTGGGTAGTGGAGAGAAAACAGAGAATAGGAATAAACAGAATATTTTAAGGTTGGCAAGTTGTAACTAGCAGGTAACCACAAGGATCAGTACTTGGGCATCACTCTATGTTAGACTTAAATGAAGGGACTAAGGGTAATGTATCCAAGTTTGCTGACGGTATGAAGTCAGGTGGGAAAGTAAGCAGTGAGGATGATGCAAAGAAGCTGCGGGTGGATATAGACAGTTTGGGTAAGTGGGCAAAAACATGTCAGATGAAATACAATGAGGTGAAGTGTGAAGTTATCAAATTTAGTAGGAAAAGTTTAAAAAAATATTTTTTGATTGGAAGTGTTAGCTTTTGTTACAAAGGGATTGGAGTATGAGAATAAGAAAGTCTTATGACAATTATGCGGGACATTGTTGAGGTCACAACTGGTGTACTGTGTATAGTTTTGTTCTCCTTACCAGAGGAAGGACATTCTTGTCCTAAAGTAAGTACAACAGAGGTCCGTGGGATGAGGAGATTGACATATGAGGAGAGATTGAGTCGACTAGGCCTATATTCCCTGGAGTTTAGAAGAATGAGAGGTGACCTAATTTAAACGTATAAAATTCTTAAGGGGCTTGACAGGGTAGATGCTGAGAAAATGTATGCCCTAGCTTGGGAACAGAGAAGTCTCAGAATTAATGGTCAGCCATTTAAGATTGAAATGAGGAGAAATTTCTTCAATCAAAGGCTTGTGAATCTTTGGAATTCTCTACCCCAGAGAGTTGTGGATGCTCAGTTATTGAGTATACTGAAGACAGAGGTCAATAGATTTTTGGGTACTAAGGAAATTAAGGAATATAGGGGTAGAGATGGAAAATCAACCATGATCTTGCTGAATGGCGAGCAGGCTCAAAGGACCAAATGGCTGACTCCTGCACCTATCTCTTATATTTTTATTGGTGTTGCAGCAGAAGCTCATATGGCTGTCAGGCAAGGTCATCATTGCGTACATCAAGTCTATATACAGAAACAGCCTAACTGGTCTATTCCAGTGTCTATGCTCCACATAAGTCTTCCTCCACTCCATTTTATCTCACTTGATCAGCACACTCTTCTATTACCCTCTCCCTCACTTGTGCTATTTGCCTCAACAGCTCTGTGTGGTAGCAAAGTTCCACATTCTTACCACTCTTTGGATAAGGCATTCTCCTGAATTTCCTATGGGATCTATTAGTGACTATCCTGTATTTATGGCCTCTAGTTTTGATTTCCTCTGCAAGTGGAAACATTTTCTCCATGTCTACTCTGTCAAATATCCTGAAGATCTCTATGAGGTCATCTCCTCAGCCTTCTCTTTTCTCAACCTGTTCAGTCTTTCCTAATCATTATAACTCTAGTTCTGGTATCATGCTTGTGAATTTTTTTCCTTCTCCAGTGCTTTTGTGTCCTTTTTATAATATGAAGGCCAGAACTGTGCAGAGTACTCCAAGGGTTGTCTAGTCAAGATTCTCTAAAGATTTAACACAACTTCCCAATTTTCCATTCTATCCCTCAAGAAATAAGTTTTCATCAAACGGCTTCCGGAATTAAACCCTATTAATGTTCAGACCTGGCCCTGGACATCAGAAGGTCCGATTATAGAGGTAAATAACTTTGTTGGAGAGTAAATTCAGCAGGGGTGTAAAACAAACATCCAACCAAGGCTGTCCCATTCCTGCTGGGTAAGTTAGGATAAAACCAAGTCCTCTATTTCTGTTAGCTTGACATTGGTAGATTGTTTATAATTTGAACACCATCAAAAACTACAACTGGTACGTAAATTAGTAAAGTCTGTCATGTCTGAAATGGATGTTTTCTTCCACTCACACACAACCTGTTTTAATATAAACTTAATATAAACATTAACCAAATGAAGTTTTTGTAAGTTGAAGTCCAGATTTTCTTCAAATAATTTTGAAATATAACCAAAAAGATATAAAGAAACTGAAGAGAAGATTGCATCTGCAGAGCTCACTAAGTACTGATCCATCCTGGGCAATTATATGCACTACTACTCAGACTGTCGCATCTGCCTTCAACACACAGAATTACAGCTCCAGGGAAAAAAAAATACATCCAAGGTCACGGCTTTAGGTGATACTGAGGTCTTCAGGTGAAGAGTACCAAAGAAAATAAAAATAATTTTCATTTATATAGAACATAAACAAGTCCTCACAATATCTCAAAATGCTGTATAACCAGGGCATTACTTTTGAAGTGGTTACTGTTGTTAGCTAGGCAAATGGGAAACGAATGATTGATCACAGGATCTGCTTTTGGTAGTGATGGATGAAAAAAATTAAGCAGAACACTAGAAACTGTAGAGTTGAACCTATTGCCATGAGCAGACAGAATCTCCATTTAACATCTCATCCAAAATATAGCATTCTGATAATGCAGCGTTCGCTTGGTGTTGAACTGAAATGAGGCTTCTGATTCAGAGGGGACTATGCTACCAGTTTGGTAATTTGACCCCATGGGCTGAAATTTATGTTGATTGGGCAGGCGCGCGCTCGACCTGATCGGGTGTGAATTCGCGTGAGATAACGTAGGGCAAACATCTCGACATCATCATGCACTCCTGCGATATTTCACTTGGTGCGCACGTGTAAAAGTCGGAAGCACGATTGCTGACAATTAAGTGGGCAATTAATCCAATTAATGGTGCAATTGTCTGCTCATTTTCGTCACCCATCCAACCCTACGGTTGGCATACGGGCAAGTCGGCCAGGCGGCCTTCACATTTTTCATGAAACCTCATCCAAGATCGGGATGAAGTTTCAATTATAAAATAAAAATAAAAATCTGTGGGCAGCATTTTCATCATCTATATTTTCAGGTGCCTGATTGTGATGCTCAGACATTTTTTTTCTGCTTTTTAAAATTTTATTGGAATATTTTCAGGTCAGCTCTCTGCTTTCAGGGAGCTTTCTCTCAGTGCTCGCCTGCACCTTCATTGCCGTCATTGCCCACCCTCCTCCCGCCCCCACCCCGGTAGTGCTGAGCTTTTCAGCGTGCGCTTCATGCTGTCTGGCCGTTAATTGGCCAGCCAGCATGAAATCGCCGTTGGGGGCCAATCGCAGTTGGCGGTTTGTTTCCCAGCCAATCCCGAGCCTGCCGATCGCACCTGCCCATCGAGCTAAAAATTCAGGCCCCTGGGTATTAAAAACTGGCTAGATTTAACCATATTATCATGAAACATGTAATTTTATATAAATTTACTTTGTTCAAACCTTATTTTGGATCTCAGAAATTTCAATTACTAACAAATAACATTTATTGGTAGGTTCCCTTGATTGGCAGTTCAGGATTGGCTGTTTTTCCTTAATATTTAGTAGGCTCTCATTGGTTACTTTCTAGTTGGTCACCTTGCTTTTGATTTGTTACCTACTTAAGTTCCAAGACTCTCAAAGATTTCTAACAAGGTCTTCACATCTCATTTTACAGCACAAAGGAACTTCTTTTTGTGTGACTGCAGCAACCGTCAGTGACTAATTGCAAGTTTTTAATGTTTGGGAATTGCATATTACCCAAAATAAGCGGTCGAGAATTCATAAGTGATTTTAAGATGGTTAAAAAAGTTAATTAAGAAGCATTAGAAACGATGCATAAGCTAAATAGATAGGAAAAGCATATCACTGACCTTGGAGGACGAACGGATGGATGGCATGGAGTATCCTGATCTCAATAGCTGGTGGCAGCAGCATTCTGGTCAACAGCCTAACTGTTATGAAACTCTTTCCCTGGTCTTCCTCCATCTTTTCTGGTCCATCTTCCATCCGAAGAAGGTAGCTGTCTGACAAGGACCACCCTCTGCTTCAAGCATCCGTTAATATACTTCATTTTCAGGGGCTGGTAGTTTACCCTATGTCAATCACTTGTTCAAACACTTCTAACCAATGAATACAGGACAAGGTGTCAGGTTAGTCACTTCTTCCTTTATCCATCACTTTAGCTCAAGGTCATCTTTTAGTTTACCTCATGCTGAGGGCCCTTTGTTAGCTCTTCCCAGAAACTTGTAAAGGAAAAAGGGTACAAGGCAGTGTCCTACCAACTTAGCAAGGTAAACATAGAAGCCTGAATCAGGAGATCTCAAAATTTCTAGGGACTGTTTATGTGCTTTTCTAGAGAGAGAAAGAAAACAGTTTCTCTGCCAAGGTGGCCTTAAGCTATGCCTACCAGTTCCATGAGAATTATTCTGAAAATGATTATTAAAAGTCCAATTTCTTACATAACATATGAATCTGATCAGCTTCTCATCCTCAGGGTGCTCATGTAAAATTCACAGATACACCAAAAAGCATCTACCACTATCAACACTAATCAGAGTATTCTCCATATTCACAATTGATTTAAATGTGTTGGCCATTCTCAGGATTCCTTTCTCACTGAAGCTCAGAAAATATTTATTTGGATGTTCCTAGTTGCCACCCAGCTTTACTGGCTCTTTCTCTACTGATATTACTCCCGCTGTCTCGCATTTTCAGGCTTAGTAACACTTTTCAGCCAAGACCAGAGATTATATCATAATTAATTTAAAAGGAAATCAGCTATTAAATAAAATAATATGTTTGATTTTAGTATGAAGGATTGCATGATTTGTTGTGGTTTAATTGTTAGCAATGGTTCTGTTGAAGACACCCTGTGACCAAGGTACCTGAGCAGACTTAGAATTCTCTTACATATTCAGAATACTCACATCTTGTGATATGGAATGCACACTGTTCATCTTCTTTTCTTCCTTCATTATCTCTGGTCCCTGGTACCAGATTTATCGAATGATGAGTCATCTGATCCCTTCTCCTTTTTAGCTTTCTCTAATTCTTTGCTATCAGTTTGCTGTCATGCAAGCCTGGACATCATGGCCTGAATTTTCACTCGTCGGACATGCTCAACGAGCCCGGGAGCAGACGGGAAACAGGCCCTCAACCGCAATCAGCCCCCGACCGTGAATTCACACTGGCTGACCAATTAACGGCCAGCTAGCGTGAAACGCATGCTGAGAAAGGCTCAGCACTGCCTGTTGGGTTGGGCATCATCGTCACCGTGGCTGCTGGTGAGCACTTCTAGTGACCTCCCTAAAGGCAGGCAGCTGCCCCAGGGAGCTGCAAACCTCCACAGAATAAACAAAATGACAAAAATGCTGCAAAATGTGTCAATGCAGCACAATCAAGCACCTGAGAGTGTACCTCATAAAAAACCAGTCTCCAGATATCACTTTTTATTTTGTCTATCCACGGAGATGTCATCCTGCCCCGGATCGAGGTTTGAGCAAAAATGTAAAAGCTGCCAGGCCAGTTGGCCCGTTCCCCCAACCATAAAAGTGGATGGGTCACAAAAAATCGCTATCAATTGCCTCCTTAATGGACTTAATTGTCGGCTGACGTGCTTCCGACTGCTGTGTGCACGTGCTGAGTGATATATCGCGTGAATGCGCATGACGTCGGGACACTTGCCGAATGTCATCTCGTGCTATTTTGTGGCTGGACGGCTCAGATGCGTGCCCACCCACAGGACGTAAAATTCTGACCTTGGTCTGTGGATTACAGTGTGTGAAGATGCTTGCTGGCTGTCACATCAGTTCAGCAATCTATCCTCCAATAGATTACTAGATTGCTGAGGCACTGCTCCAGGAGATTTACAGTGGTTCCTTGAAGCACGAACCTGCTATCATCTCTCGAAAGATTATGTTCATCCTCCCACTAATGCCACTCTGCCAATGCCTTTGCTAATTGCCTGTCAGCCAGCCAATCCACGCTTCAATTGCCCATAACGAGATGGTACAGTTCATAACATTCTAGGCCTTCAAGCTGCCCAAGGACATTTGCTAAGGCCACCTGAAGTCTTTTGCACTGAAACTCAGCAGCTTTCCACCAGCAATGCTGCAGTCACTGTGTGCAGAACTGCGTGAAAGTGCTAGGACAGATAAAGGCACATGGAAGCCAGACACTAAGGAAATGCACAAGGGTGATTAGTTGACTTTTGTATGCACAATGACCATGATTCCAATTATAAATTTGATTTGGTACATTTGTTTTGTGTTGGCTTTTATTTTTGCACTGCGGACAGTAGATGGTGCGATGATCAGTGACAGAGGGAGGTAAGATGCGATTGTTGGTGAATGGAGAATTGGGGTTGCTGTTACTGGTATTGCACCTAGATGAATTCTTCATTGACAGCCTGGGCAGAAAGAGGTAGTTTAGATTGCCTGCTATCTTCCTCTTGCTTTCTTCCTCCTCCTCCTCATGCTCCTGCTCAGCTGCTCTCTGTCTAATTGATGGCAATGGCTGTCCCTTCATGATGTAAGATTGTGCAGCAAGCAGCAGGCCGCAACAAATCCTGATATCCATTCTGTTGAGGACTGCAGGGCTCCTTCAGAGCGCCAGTCAGCACAAGTATAATTTCAGCATGCCAGTGGTTCTATCACATTTCATGTGCCTGCATGGCTTTCATTGTGCACAGATTGCACATCAAAATCACCAGTCATGTTGTCATCGGATAGCTCTTGTTGCCCAGTAGCTACCCTTTGGTTTGTATGATGACTCAAATGCAACTGTCAGAGAACGAAAGCATCATGACTGCTGCCAGAATACCGGGCATTGAACTGAGTGACTCACTGCCACTGGTTGCTCACCAGCTGGATGTTGAGGAAGTGGAATGGCAGTTGGCTCTGGTATAGAGCAGAGTTGACATGTGGTGCTGGCAAAGTGATATGAGCACATCAGTGGTACTCTGCACCATTGGGCAGCCTGCAATTCCAGCAATACTACATGCACAATCTACTTGCTTGTCTCTGGCAAGACAGAATGAAATGTAATTGGCTCTCTTTGACCTCCCTTAGGCAGCAATGGATGCCAAACTGTGAGATTTTGCAAGTATCAACAGCACCAGCCTGGAAGGAGCCAGGCACATAAAAACTCATTGCCACCCCCCCCACCTCCATTACCTTCACAGCTATTGGCAACACAGTCTTGCCCTACTCTGAGGTTGCACTTGTGACTCCAGCAGGTGGGAGGTTTCAGTGAGGTCATCCGTTCAGAGGTGCAAATGTCTGACATACTGTTCCTCTCTGAGGTTGAGGTAGGAGACTTACTCCCTGAACAAGCTGGGCAGATATGGCCTCTTGCTGAGAGCCCTTGTCCTCTCTCTTTCAACAGCTTATCCTGTTCTATGTAACCTCTGTTCATTTTCCATGCTGTATTCCAAGGGGAATGTCTTCTAGTGCACCTATATCTTGGAGCAACTAGTTTGTGCTGAAGTATTGAATCAGCAATAAATCCTTCAAAACCTGCCACACCAGTCCCTGTAGACTTTAGCAATTTGAAACAATTATAGAAAGCACCAAGCATTTGTAGAGTATTAACAACAGCCAGAAGGTGACATAGATAGGTCGAGTGAGTGGGCTAAGATCTGGCAAATGGAATATAGTATGGGCATAAAAACAAAAAACTGCGGATGTTGGAAATCTAAAACAAAAACATAATTACCCAGAAAACTCAGCAGGTCCGGCAGCATCGGCGGAGAGAAAAGAGTTGACGTTTCGAGTCCTCATGACCCTTCAACAGAACTGATTGAATATTAGGAAAGGGGTGAAATATAAGCTGGTTTAAAGTGTGTGTGGGGGGGGCAGGGGGGGGTGGTGGGGTGGTGGGTGGAGAGAAGTTGGGGGGCAGTGTGGTTGTAGGGACAAGCAAGCAGTGATAGGACCAGATGTCACAAACAAAGGAACAAAGAAGTTTTGAAAGTGGTGATATTATTTAAACGAATGTGCTAATTAAGAATGGATGGCAGGGCACTCAAGATACAGCTCTAGTGGGGGAAGGGTGGAAAGAGTAGCAGGGCATACAAGATTTAAAAATAATGGCAATAGGTGGGAAAAGAAAAATCTATATAAATTATTGGCAAAAACAAAAGGAGGGGGGAAGAAATGGAAAGGGGGTGGGGATGGAGGAGGGAGTTCAAGATCTAAAGTTGTTGAATTCAATATTCAAGCCAGAAGGCTGTAAAGTGCCTAGTGGGAAGATGAGGTGTTGTTCCTCCTGTTTGCATTGCGCTTCACTGGAACAATGCAGCAAGCCAAGGACAGACATGTGGGCAAGAGAGCAGGATGGAGTGTTAAAATGGCAAACGACAGGGAGATTTGGGTCTTTCTTGCGGACAGACCGAAGGTGTTCTGCAAAGCGGTCGCCCAGTTTACGTTTGGTCTCTCCAATGTAGAGGAGACCGCATTGGGAGCAACGAATGCAGTAGACTAAGTTGGGGGATATGCAAGTGAAATGCTGCTTCACTTGAAAGGAGTGTTTGGTTCCTTGGACGGTGAGGAGAGAGGAAGTGATGGGGCAGGTGTTGCATCTTTTGCATGGGCATGGGGAGGTGCCATAGGTAGGGGTTGAGGAGTAGGGGATGATGGAGGAGTGGACCAGGGTGTCTTGGAGGGAACAATCCCTATGGAATGCCACCAGGGGGGGGTGAAGGGAAGATGTGTTTGGTGGTGGCATCATGCTGGAGTTGGCGAAAATGGCGGAGGATGATCCTTTGAATGCGGAGGCTGGTGGGATGATAAGTGAGGACAAGGGGGACCCTATCATGTTTCTGGGAGGGAGGAGAAGGCGTGAGGGCGGATGCGCGGGAGATGGGCCGGACATGGTTGAGGGCCCTGTCAACAACTGTGGGTGGAAAACCTCGGTTAAGGAAGAAGGAGGACATGTCAGAGGAACTGTTTTTGAAGGTAGCATCATTAGAACAGATGCGACGGAGGCGAAGGAACTGAGAGAATGGGATGGAGTCCTTACAGGAAGCGGGGTGTGAGGAGCTGTAGTCGAGGTAGCTGTGGGAGTCGGTAGGCTTGTAATGGATATTGGTGGACAGTCTATCACCAGAAATTGAGACAGAGAGGTCAATGAAGGGAAGGGAAGTGTCAGAGATGGACCATGTGAAAATGACTGAGGGGTGGAGATTGGAAGCAAAATTAATAAATTTTTCCAGTCCCGACGAGAGCATGAAGCAGCACCGAAGTAATCATCAATATACCGGAGAAAGAGTTGTGGGAGGGGGCCGGAGTAGGACTGGAACAAGGAATGTTCCACATACCCCATAAAAAGACAGGCATAGCTGGGGCCCATGCGGGTACCCATAGCCACACCTTTTATTTGGAAGAAGTGAGATGAGTTAAAGGAGAAATTGTTCAGTGTGAGAACAAGTTCAGCCAGACAGAGGAGAGGATGGGGATTGTTCAGGCCTCTGTTCGAGGAAGAAGCTAAGGGCCCTCAGTCCATCCTGCTGGGGGATGGAGGTGTAGAGGGATTGGACATCCATGGTGAAGAGGAAGCGGTTTGGGCTAGGGAATTGGAAATTGTTGATGTGACATAAGGTGTCAGAGGAATCACGGATGTAGGTGGGAAGGGACTGGACCAGGGGAGAGAGGAGGGAGTCAAGATAACGAGAAATGAGTTCCGTGGGGCAGGAACAGGCTGACACGATCGGTCTACTGAGACAGTTCTGTTTGTGGATTTTGGGTAGGAGGTAGAAGCGGGCTGTCCAAGGTTAGGCGACTATCAGACTATAATATGGGCAAATGTGAAAGCATTCATTTTGGCAGGAAGAGTAAAAGAATAATAAATTTATTATTTAAATGGTGGGAGATTGCAGAGCTCTGAGATTCAGGGGGATCTGGGTTTCCTGGTGTATGAATCATAAAAGACTAGCATGCAGGTACAGCAGATAATTAGAAAAGCTAATAGAATGTTATCATTTATTGTGAGGGGAATTAATACAAAAGTAGGGAGGTTATGCTTCAGTTGTACAGGGCATTGGTGAGACCACAACTGGAGTTTTGTGAACAGTACTAGTATCCTTATTTAAAGAAATATGTAAATGCATTAGAAGCAGTTCAGAGAAGGTTTACTAGACTAATACAAGGAATGGGTGGGTTGTCTTATGAGGAAAGGCTGGAATCTACTGGAATTTAGAAGATTAAGAGGTGACTTAATTGAAACCTTTAAGATCCCGAGGGGTCTTGACAGGGTGGATGTGGAGAGGATGTTTCCTCTTGTGGGAGAATCTAGAACTAGGGGTCACTGTTTAAAAATAAGGGGTCACTCATTTAAGACAGAGATGAGGAGAATTTTTTGGATCAGCCATGATCTTATTGAATGGCAGAGCAGGCTCAAGGAGCCGAGTGGCCTATTCCTAATTTGTATGTCAATCAATCAGTAACTAATCTGTTAGTAGTTCGTGATGCCTTTAAATAATGCTGGTAGAGAGGGTGGGGCCTTCATATTGCTAAATGTGTGTCAGTTGTGTGAGTTAAGAAAGGATGCTGGCTGGAATATTAAGCTCCAAAATGGCACTGCTCGTGTCAAATTAGTGTTGCATACTGATTGACGTTGTGACCTTTCTGCATAGATGTTCACTGTGTGCATGCTAACACTTACATCAATGTGACATCAAGTGCGATTCTCCCTATAAAGTGTGGATGCACCACAAGCACCATATTGGAGCTTCATGGGCACTCACAGGGCTAAAAGAATGGGTGCTAATGAGCCCAATTTCTCAATTTGTGTAACTCTGCAACTTCTTTTGTAGCATACGAAAACTTGTATTTCCATCTTTTGCTTGTTCCTCTTAGAAATTTTTGAAAGTTGGTGGTATAGGACAAATATTGAAAGTTGTGTTTCTTCTGGTAATAGTGCACAAACTTCTGCAAAATGTGTGCAATGTTCCAGCTCTGGAATTCCCTCTCTAAACCCATCTGTTTTCAACCTTCCTTCACCTCTCTAAATATATCAGCAACATTATTTTGTTGCAAAATAATTGGAAATAAAGGGCAGTTATTAGGGGATTATATACTTTTTCAGGAAATTCTTCATATCTTCCTTCAGGGGATTCCTCTGGAAGATTTAGGCAAAGGTCTACAAGGGTGACAGAGATGAGGCAATGGGTTGTAACTTCCAACTAGCGTCAGAAAGAGATGGAATTAGAAGAAATAAATACATACTGACCTGCCTTTGAAAATGATGCTGATCCTTCCGTTCGCTGGAGCTGCTTGGGGCCTGCATCAAAAGATTCCTTGTAGGCCCCAGTGAAGTGCAGTTCCGGTGGATTCAAGGAGGCCATGCCCCCTTTTTTATGGCACTTGTTGCTGTAAAGCAGGTAAGACTAAAGGGCCAGTGAAATTGACAGGCCATGGAGAAGGTAAGCATCTAAGGTAAGTGGATAGGATTTAGGGAGTGGTGGGGGTAAGACGTCTGGGCTGGGGGGGTGGTGGTGCTGAGGTGCAGTCAGAGTTTCATGGGGTGAGGGGGGTGGTCGGAGGTCCGGGGAGGCTGGATTGGGGTTGGAGATCTGGAGGGGGTGGGTAGGGGGTGTCCGAGGTCTGGGGATGTGATAGGGCGTCGGAGGTCAGAGGAGGTGGGTGGGGTCAGAGTTTGGTGGAGGTGTAAGGGGGGGTCGGAGGTCAGGGGAGGTTTTTTGGGATGGGGCGTCAGTGATCCAAGGTGGTCGGAGGTCAGGTGGAGTGGGAGGTGGAGGTCAGGGGGTTGGAGGCTGAAGGGTGTCAGGTTGAAGGGGTGAGGTTTGGGGGTCAGGGGTGTGGGGGAGAATGCCTTGGGGGGTGGTCGGGGGTTGTGGGGGGGAGTCCTGTGAGGGTGGGTTGGGGGTGTGGTTGGAGTCCCATGGGGGGATCAGTCCGGGTCTTTGCAATAGTTATCCAGAAGTTAGAAGAGGTTTTAATTCTTCTAACTTTATCGGAGCAACTATTGATATCACCCTAGCGGAACCATCCAAAATTTGCAATTTAAGTCGCATTTTTGGATCGTTCCCAGCATGGGGCAATTGTCCTTAGGAATTTAGCATTTCTGGGTAACTGCCGTGCAAACCCTTACCTGGGAATTTCCCAGAAGGATTCCCCAGTGTATCTTTTGGGTGCCCCACTCACAAATCAGAGGTTATGGCCCAATAAGTTTGGACTTATATTTCTGGAGCACTAATGTTATAAAAAGTTTGGTTACAAAGGGAATTCTGACTAGGTTTATGGGTCAGATTTTGCTGGAATGGGGCAACTCTTTTTAGTTAGACTTATGTAGGTTTTAAACATTTTTGCCTACACTGTTATGGAAGTATGAGCTGTCAAAAATATTGCAAAGGTGTCAAGGCATCTGGGACCTTGGTGAACTGTATATCAATTAGAGGAAGGACTGAGAAAGAGGCTGAATTTGAATAGGTGAATTAATTGTCAAATCAGGTAAAACAAGAGAAATAAAGAGATGGAAAGAAAATTGGATTAAGAGAAAAGAAAAAGAGACAAAAGGAAAAGTAAAAAAAAAATAAAATAATAAAATGTCAGATTTTAAAAATCTCCTCAACCAATTCAGAACTTGATGGATTGAGATTGAATACTTTAAATTGTTTCCACTTTGGGCTAGAGAAATTGATTCACATTGCAATGGCAATTATCATTGTATTAAAAGCCACTTTTGCCCTTAATTTGAAGGTTTAGCTTGCTGTGATGAGCTTAAAAGACAATTACTGTACAAATGCAGCAACTTCATGACAATCATGGGGAATTTAAGCAAGGGATACTGTTTTCATGAAGTTAATGGTGGGGCAGTGAAAGTTGGCCAGCAACTTGTGACAATTTGGAATTCGCAGAGTATTGCTTCCTCACTACAAGTTACTGGCTGATTTGCGCATTCAAATACCATTTTTCCAGCAAAATGTGGCCCAAGCTAATTTCTGCCATTGCACCAGAGCACCACGATCCAAGGATGCTCGATTTAACAGCTCCAATTTACCTTTTATTTTCTGTGAACTTTTAGCTGTTTTATCATTTTCCAGTGTTGGGTGCTTTCATCAAACTTTTTCTCTCGACCACTTTCATAACTACTGTAAACAATAGGGACGGAGGAAGTTTCTTGAGAAGGCAACAACTGACAGAGCAATTTACATTTAAAATAATGTATAAGTGCTCTACCTGCTGGCCACAAAATGGATTGCAGCACCAGTTGACCAGGGATATGTTAATTCCTTTTCAAATCTGTTTACTGACAAAGGTAGGTTTAAGTGGGAACTTGTTACATTTTAATTCTACATCCCTTGCAATAATATGATTAATAACTACAACATCAATATAACGTATACAGTATTAAACAAAGCAAATTAGTATACGAAGAGTAGTTCCATAATGACAATGAATGTGGATTTAATTTAACATCCTTAGATCATCCTTAGCCACTGCATGGAGTTGATCTTGTGCCCTGGTGTTCGGTGGCACACTGGTAATGCACTAATGCAGTAAGTCCCTTTGAAGATTTTTCTAAAGCCATAGGTTTTATTCCCCTGTGTTGAAGAGTAGCTTGTAAACATAGTGCAGCAGATGTATCATCCATAGGGAAATATTAGCAGCAGCATTTATGATCAGCAAAAGTAATTGTAATACCTTGACCTACTGGACAAGTTTCTATTTGAAACAGATAACTTTATTACAGAGAGCTTTTAAAAGCTACCTGCTTGAACCTGGTCCTCAACTAGAAAACCATGCCCCCTGATAACCCGTGTTCAGGTATCATTGGTCGAAATCTCCAGGAACAATCACGTGATCCCTGATAGGCAGAAGGAAAGACTATAGCTTCAATTGCTACAGTAATACAGATTGCAAACTCATTTTACCCCTGCAATAGGTTTCTGGTGTGTGAGTGAACGTGGATTTGCTGTAAGTGTTATAGATGGAGCTGGACAAGTTACTGTGAGTGGAACTCATCTCAAGTTAGAACAAATGGGTATGCCAATAGATGCTAGTGAGCTAAGTCACCCTGGTCTCCTGGAACTTGATTGTCTTTGGGGTTGAGAGGAGTTTCCCAGATTTTTTTTTCCTGACATGACTAAATGTGTTTGCTGCTATTTTTTTTGCTCAGGAGATTGCCTGATGTTGGGCAGGGTTCCATAGTTATGAGCTGTTTTAGGTGAATCATTATGGGTTGTGCAATTTGGTTATCTTCATTTCAAATAAACATTGTTTTAATCCCTGACTAGAGAATCATGAATGATATGAGGCAATCTAAATGAAATTATAGCAAAGTAATATATATTTGTGTTTGAGTCCATGTGCATGTATGGGTATGCATCTGTGTATGCACCCAAGTATGTGTATCCACCATGTGTGTGTATGTGTGCGTGTTCGTGTGTATGTGTGCACCATGTGTGTGTCTGCCTGTGTACGTGTCCATGTGTGCGTTTTGTTGCTAAATGGCTAATCTCTTATCCTGAGAGGGTGACCCTTAATTCTTGACTCCCAAGCCAGGGGAACATCCTCCCAGTATCTGTGTTATGAGCTCAAAGACTGCAGTTTTTCTAGTGTAGTGTCTTTATTGAACTGAATGTAAGATGGCTGTCTGCAGGGAGTCCCTCATGAAAGAGGTCACCTGACTGCAACAAGCCAGATAGGATATGTAGTAATAATTGCACTTCAAAAGCCAAACATCCCTCTTTTCAGAACAAACAAAAGACACAAACATCCCCTATCCCTAACAAACAAAAGACAAATTGGCATTCATTACCACGTGTAACTGCGAGTTAACCAAGTCACCCACTGCACCACAACAGTTCTCATGCATTAACAAACTGTTCATTATTCTCATCACTTGCTGCACATGCATTACATACATAGTCGTTAAATCATGCAGGTCTCTTAATGGTATACTTGCACATTGTTATTGGCTGTTCATCTGCATGATGTTCCCTCTCTAGAGAGTGTCATTCCCATGGCACTTGTTGCCATGGTAACTGTTGTTGTTCCATTTCCATTGTTGGGGACTGGTGGACCTCTGGGAGTGATGGTCGTTCTGTTCTCTGTGCAACTGCTGAGATCCCATCTTCCTGACTGGCCGCCTGCAGTGAAGGAACAGCTTCCCTGGTTGTTTGTACATGCTTGCAGTTGCACCAGTATCTTTAGTCATTTACTTCTACCACATATGTTCAAGGTGACAACTGCTCTATGCATGCCCCAAGTTGCCACGTGGTTGACTGTTGTTGAGAGCATTGAAGATTTATACCCTGACTGGCTTGCCAATGCTCAACTCTCGTAATGGTTTGGCAATCTTGTCAAAATGAAATTTGGCTTTCTGCTGTTTCACCTTGATTTTTTCCCTCACACCTGTTTCTACTTCTGGTTTCAGTAACTTTTTTGCTATTGGAAGAAGCGTTTGGGTGTGGCGTGACATTAATCTTTGGACTGGACTGGACTCCTTTCCATGCCTTTAGTTGGTGCGTTTCTCCACTCGAGGATTGCCTTGTATATGTCTGTGCTAGATTTGCTCGATTACTTGATGATTCCTTTGATTTTCACCGCCACCTCAGCCTTTCCTTTTGACTGGGTATAATGCTGAGGTGATGTATAGTGTTGAATTTCCCAATCCTTTATGAAGCGACTGAACTCTTCACTTGTGAACTGAGGGCCATTGTCACTCATCACAATGTCTGGAATGCTGTAACGACTGGTGTGCTCTCAAGCGTTCTACTATGTAGCCTGTCATCATTGAAATCAGCTGGCGCATCTTCCAGTAGTCAGAATAATAGTCTACAGTGACAAGATAATCAATTCCTGCTACAGTGAAGATGCTCACTGCCAGCTTCATCCATGGTCTGTCTGGGATGTCATAAGTCATTAACGACTCTCTAGCTTGTTTAGCTTGGTAATCATTATAAGCACTGCACTGGTCGATGTGGTTTTTAATTTCATTGCTCATGCTTGGCCAGCAGACCACTTCTCTTGCCTTCCTCAGACTTGATTCAATTCCTTGATGACTTGCATAGATGTGCTTCAACATCTCTCCTCTCATTTCCTTAGGGTGGTTATATTCCCCTTTTGCAAGATGCCATCTTGGGCTGTCAATTCATCTCGATATGCCCAATATGCCTTTGTGACCACAGGTGTGTCCTTGATGCTCTCAGGCCATCCTTTCATCACTGCTTCTTGCAGCACTTGGAGAGTTGCATTATGTTGGGTAGTTTGCTTGATTTGAGCAAGGCGATTGTCAGATTCAATGTCTCTGCTGGGTTGATGAGCTACTGCTTCACATTGAATCTGGAAGATTTCACATTCTGTTGTAGCATCTTCAACTTTCTTCATGGGGATTACTGCTCTTGACAGCAAGTCAGCAACGTACGTCTGTTTCCCTTGCTTGTATGTCACATCCAGATGATATCTCTGTAAATGAAGTAACATTCTTTGCAGACACCTTGGAGGAAATAGTAGCAGTTTGAGGATAATGCATTGAAGTGGCTTGTAGTCAGACTTCACTGTTACTTTGTCTCTCCCAAGCAGGTATTGATGAAAATGCTCACAAGTGAAAACAATAGCCAGGCACTCTTTCTCAATCTGAGCGTAGTGACGTTCAGTTTGTATTAATGCCCTGGGTGCAAATGTGACTGGTTGTCCTCACTGCATTAGACTTGCTCCAAGACCTGTCTTGCTGGCATCACACTGCAAGGTGACTTTATCATGGACATCATAGTACTTGGGCACTGGCGTTGTCATCACTAGTTGTTTGATTTTGGTGAATGCTACCTCTTGTTCTTTGCCCCAGTACCGCTGCACATCCTTGGCAGTGAGCTTGTGAAATGGTTCACACTCCAATGACAAATTAAGCAAAAATCTTGCTAAATAGTTCATGAATCCAACAAATTGTTGCATGGCTTTCACATCTGTTGGTCGCTGCACTGCTGCTAAAGCTCTCAGCTTGTCAGGATCCAGGCAAAGACCTTTTGCTGTCAGTACATGGTCTATGTACTTGACTTCAGGCATCTTCAATTGTAACTTTTTCCTTACTCAGCTTCAGGTTCATCTGGCGAGCTCTCTCTAGCAGTTGTATTAAATTCTGATCATGGTCAGCTATGGCTTCTTCCATTGTGTCTCCACATCCATAGACTAGAAAATCATCCACTGTGGCTTCCACTCTGGGAAGATCACTAACTATCTCAAGCTGTCGGTGTTGATACTCTCCTGGAGCAGTGGAAATGCCAAACAGTGTGCACAATCATCTGTATCTCCTGAAAGGCATCCAGAGTGTAATTAGAAAGCTGCTGCTTTCATCCAGCTTCACTTGCCAGTAACCATGCTTTGCATCTAGGGTAGTAAAGATCTTTGTCTTGGCAAGCTGTGGCACAATTACTTTGATGGTTGGCATGAGGTGGCGAGATCTCTTCAAAGCTTTATTTAGATCCTTTGGGTGTAAGTATACTCTCAGCTTTCCCAGTTGTTTCTCTTTCACCATGTTGATAATCCAGTCTGTGGGAGTTGTCACTTTCTTGTGCCTTCTTTTCCAGCTCTTCTATCTTGTTTTGTAAGCCTGAATTGAGAGCAGCTGGAACTCTTCTTGGCCGATGTTTAATTGGTCTCACACTTGCATCTACTTCGAGATGATATTCACTAGATAGACATCCAAACTCTATAAACACGTCTTTGTACTCTGCTAGGATCTGTTCAGCAGTCAATGGTTTAGCGTGCTGTGACACGTTGTAAATCTCTGTTGGCACGTTTAAGGTTATCAGTCCAAGCTTTAGACTTGCTCCAGCTGAGATGAGTGGCTGTTGCAGACCGTCTATGATCTGCAACTCCAGATCTTTATTCCATCCATTGCGTTGGGCTCTCAGACTAATTTATCCCCTCAGTATGAGTATTGCACCATCATAAAACCTCAATCTTACTTTTGAGGGCTTCAATTTTGATCGCTATGTTGAGCAACTTCACACAGGTCTATGAAAGTCATGATGTTGCATGACAATTAGTGTCTATCTGACCCCTCTTATTCACTTGATGCTCTCCTTCTGTGGTCGTCATTCTAAGAGTCACAAACCATTTATCACCGATAGACTTTGAATTCTGGCATCCCTCCACCTGTCTGCGACCTTTCCCTCCTGTTGTGTGCCAGTTTGTCCTGCATGGATAGAGATGGGAGAGTGCATCAGGACGCCTGCCGGTCCAGCTGATAAGTATGCCTGGCCTGTGTGGGTGGAGTGGTACCATGGACGGGATGAGGCCATTGAAGGTGTATGTGGAAGAGTGAATGGTGATGTCCCTTGCACTGGCAGTGAGTGAGGGCCCTGTGAATGTGTGGTGGGTTTGTGAGTGTTTGAGGGGAGTGACGAAAACAGCGACTTTCCCTGATGGAACAGAGGAGATCATTCATCCTTTTGTGGCACTGGATGGCTGTCCTCCTCTGCAGGGCATTTGCACTGACCATCGCTGTCACCCCCCTCCCAAGCCAGGTTGGTGACTTCGCTGCCCATCCTGCGGCTAGACCGGGGGTAGAGCACATCCTAGCGGGCCTCCATGGCATCCAGCAGTCGCTTGAGGGACCTGTCATTGAAGTGGAGGGCTGCAGTCTTTTTGCTGGCCATGTCTCCTACACTGCAGTGGTGAGCTGGTGGTGATGAGTGCTTTGCGGTTGGCTGCCTTTTAAAGATGGTGGCTGGCGTGATGCAACAGCAATGTATTGGCAGGCAGGTGAATAGCTCGCCCGTCATGGAAATGGCATGCTTCGCGGGAGTGAATAAATAATGAGATGGGCTCAGGACGATATGGCCTGAAAACCCGCCATTTTCGTCAGCAGGTAGGACTCCATTTTACCTGCCTGCTACTGCACTTAATGCAATTCTGGGAAAATTCCGCCCCATGTGATGAGCTCAAAGACTATAGTCTTTCTAGTGGCTGCCTGCAGAGAGACCTTCATGGCAGAGGTCACATGACTACAGTAAACCAGATAGGACATGTAGTAATGACTGCATTTCAAAACCCAAATAAGCTGTGCTATCAAAAATTTACTATGTTTGAATGAGATCAACTCTCATTCTTCTAAACTCTAGGGAATATAGGCCTAGCCTATTCAGTCAGAGGACAATACCCTCATCCCAGGAACCAGACCTGAAAACCTTTGTTGCACTCTCTCTAAGGTAAGGAAACCAAAATTGCACACTACTCCAGATGTGGTCTCAGTCAGTGGGTGGAGATACAGGTCAGCTCAGATGGACAACTGAAAGAGAACCCTAGCAGGCAGCATTGAAAATGCTAACAGCAATAAGATGAAGGCTCCATGTGCGTGGGAGAATGCTCGCACGAGGCTCCAAAAGGCTCTGTCACACACACTTCTCCCTCCAGAATTACTCATGGGTCTGGCCACCTGTGGCTGAACTGCTAGTGGGGGAGATGCAGTGGGAGGACTTGCAAAGACTGTCAATGAAGCTGAAAGGCAACATTACACATTATTCAGTGCAAGAGGATATATTTTCAGATTAATGTGACAGAGAACGAGGTTGAGGGGGTCACAGGAAAAGGGGAGCTGGAGGGAGTGGACAGTCTTTGAGATTTCTAAGTGAATGACCCAGAGGTGTCTGGCTGCCGCTCTTCCTCCCTTTGGATGCCCAAGGACCCCGACCTGACTCCTTGAGGGGAAGGAGCACCTGGAGAGTCATCGAGGTGTCTAGTTTCTCTCTTGCTTTGCCACAACAGGAACTCACCCATGTCTCCCACGATGGAGTTCAGGTCTGCAAACATCTCCGCGTTCTGCTGGACCAGGGTCTCCATGGCATCTAGCTTCTTTCCCATGGAGACCTCCACACATGCACATGTGGGCACCATTTCATTAGTGAGCAAGCAGACACACTCCTCTGAATTTTGTGCCAATTTGTTGAAGGTTTCCAAGCTCTGCATGATGCTCCCCCTCCATCTATTAACCCTCCATGATGAGTTGGAAGGCTGAATCCAGAGGCTCATCATCTGACACGGACCTCCCAGATGCCTCTTCCCCAGCAGTCCTCCTAGTGCCGGGGAGCTCGGCTGAACCTGCCTCCTCCTGCAGTGGACATGTGTTCATGCGGTGACCACCAGATTGCGAACCTGAACGTGCCCTTTTGTCTAGCTCCCACCGAGTTGTGTGTCTCTACACTGGTGGAGGGTGTGGGAATGTTTGTATGGTGAGTGGAGCCATGGATGGGATGAGGACGTGAGCTCCAGATGATATGAGCCTGATGGAGATGTGAGGGCATGTGTGAGTGTTTGTGGTGTTGCTCTTTGAGGTGTGAGATCCCTGTGGATGTGTGATGGGTTTGTGAGTGTTCAAGTTGAGAGTAATGATAAGAGTGACTTACCCTGGCAGAACAGATGACACCATTCCATTCTCTTCCTGCATGGATTGTTGTTCTCTTTTGCAGGGCATTGGCACTGACCACCGCTGCCAACACCTCCCATGCTGGATTGTTGACCTTGATTGCTGGTCTTTGCCCTGAACGGGAGTAGAGGACATCATGGCGGGCCTCCACTGCGCCCAGTAGGCGCATCGGCGAGACATTGCTAAATCTGAGGGCAGCATGTTTCCTCCCTTTGGCACCCATCAGTTCCCAAGCAGCTTCCTATCCCTTGAAGAATGCTTGCTCTTTGCAGGGGCAACCTTTACACATGGCACCCAATTTACTGAAGGACTGAGGTGATGGTGGGGCAGGTGAATGAATGGATGCTCCGCCAGCAACCCAGCATGTTGCCCGGAAATGCATAACTAATGAAGTGGGAATGGGACGATACAGTGCAAAAAGCTGCCATTGCAGCCACCAGGTAAAATGTCCTTTTTCCCTTCTCCAACCACACTTAGTGCAAATCTGGGATGATTCTGCCCCAGGAGTTAGAAGTAGTTTTAATTCTTCTAACTTTTTCTAGGTAATTATTACCTTAAGACAGTCGGAACCATCCAAAGTTTGCAATTTTTATTGTATTTTAGGATGGTTTCTGTCACAGGGCAATTGCCCAATAGAAGTTTAACTTCCTGGGGAATTGTCATGTAACCCTCAACTGGAGACTTCTGGTGGTGGACGGGGCGGGGAGTGGAGGGGGGCAGGGGTGGCGTTGGGGACAGGTGTTCCCCATCTTTGGGGTACTCCCCAGTTACGACGCCCTAGAGCTCGGAAGTTATGGGCCAAGATTTGAAGTTTTTTTTCTTTCCAGGATATGGGTGTCACTGGCAAGGCCAGCATTTGTTGGCCATCTCTAGTTGTCCTTGAACTCTGTGGTTTCTCTGGCCATTTCAGAGACCGCTTCAGAGTCAATCATGTGGCAGTGGTCTGGAGTCACATGTAGGCCAGACAGGTTAAGGATAACAGATTTCCTTCCCAAAAGGACATTAATGAAGCAGGCGGCTTTTTTTTTTATGACAATCGGTGATGATAGCTTCATGTTTTCCATTACTGAGATTAGGAGCGGAATCATCCCAGACTTGCACTTAGTATGGTAGTGGGTGTGAAAAGTTTGTTTTACCGCTGGCTGCAATGGAGGGTTTTCATGCCATACTGTCCCATTCTTGGCATGTACTGCCTCATTAACAATGCATTCATGGGAAACATGTTGGATCACTGGCTGGCAGCTTGGATCTGCTTGCCACACCGTGGCATCAGTGCTTCCTTGCTCTGGGCGCCATATTTAAAGCGCACCTGAGCACAGCTTACTTCATGTCTATAGACCAGGACCGTTCCAGACTACAGATGGTAAATTTAGTGATGCTGCTTTGGTGCACTGGCTGGATGGAGTGGAAGACCGCCGCGATGCTTTCTACCCCCACACTGGCTGCAGGAGGTCCACCAGAGTCACCAATCCAGCGTGGGAGGCAGTAGCTGTGATGGTCAGTGCCAATGGAGCACAGAGAAAGTCAGCTATCCAGTGCAGGAAGAGGAAGAATGATCTCATTCGTTTTGCCAGGGTAAGTCAACCATCTGATCACTCTCAACTCACTCACAAACCCAACACACATCCACAGGGATCTTACACCTCAAGGGACAACACCACTAACTCTCACACACACACCCTCACATCTCCATCAGGCTCATATCCTCTGGAACTCGCATCTTCATCCCGTGAATGGCTCCGCTCACCGCACAAACATTCCACACTGTGCCATGTGTCCTGCTCACAGCCTTCCACCTGTTTTCATGCAGGAGAAGCTGGCTCACAACAGCAGGGAGAGGTCACAGACTTGGGGTGACCCACATTAGGACCCTCACTCACTTTGAGGAGTGTGCCATTGCGCTGACTGGTGAGGACATGGACCGTGCCTGAGAGGATGGCGAGGCCAGTGGTGATCCTGCACCACATCATCCCTCTGTCAATGCAACTGTAAGTGCTCTTTCTCCTGCTTTTGACTCTGCTGCCATGCACTAATTATCTCTACTTTGGTTCACAGGGAGCTCTGCCAAGTGACTGACACCCTCAGCCAGCCAGTTCCTCAGCTCCATCAATGTCCTCACCTCCAGCCAAAAGGACACCTCCTCCATTGAAGAACTGGAAATAAGCAACCTGGACGACCTGTCACAGCACTTACCCACACCCTCTACTGGTGTGGAGACACACACCTCAGTGGGATCTAGGTGTAGTGCAGGCTCAGGTGGTCACTGCACGGACACATGTCTCCGCAGCAGGAGGATACAGGTTAAGTCGAACTCCCCAGCATTCAGAGGACTGCTGGGGAAGAGGCTTCTGTGAGGACCGATTCAGATGACGAGCTTCTAGATTTGGCCTTTCAACTCATCGTGCATAGTGAGCAGGAGGCAGGGGAACATCACAATGAGATGTTGGAATCCCTCAACAGAATGGCACATGATTTGGAGGAGTGAGTCCGCCTGCTCTCTGATGATGTGGTGCCCACATGTGCGCGAATGGTGGTCTCCATGGGAAGGATGGCAGACGCCATGGAAACCCTGGTCCAACAGAATGTGGAGATGCGCGTAGACCTGCACTCCATCGCGGTAGCCATGGGTGAACACCTGCGGTGGCAACGCGAGAGGGAAATAGAAATGAGGCACCTCAAAGTCCCTCCAGGGGCTCCTTCCCCTCAAGGAGTCAGGCCAGGCCCTCGGGCACCTGACAGGAGGAGGAGCAGCAGCTGGACACACCTGGGTCATCCACTCAAGAATCTCAAAGGCTGTTTTCCCTTTTGCCTGGATTTCTTCACCTTGTCCTCTGTTACCGCAGAGGGAGCAGTTGTTCCACAATGGGACTGCCAAAGCTAGCCGGAGCCCTCAAGGCCTCGGCTCTTTCACTGACTAATGTGTAATGATGTCTTTCAGCTTCATTGACAGGCTTGCAAGTCTTCCTCCTGCATCACCCCCTCCTTCAACTAACAGTTCAGCTGCACGTAGCCGGCCCACAAGTGATTCTGGGAGAGAAGTGTGTGCATGGCAGGGCCTTTCGGAGCCTTGTGCAAGCACTCTCCCACACATGCAGAGCCTTCTGTTATCACACTCATCTCAATGTCCTGAGCATTTTCACTGCTGCCTGCTGGGATTCTTTTTCAGTTGTCCACCTGAGCTGATCTGCATCTCTGCCCATTCCCATGCAGCACCTGTGCCCGCCCAACGAGGCTCTTTTCACTTTCAATTTTATAAGATGGTTGTTGTGAAGTATGTTTCAGCTGCCACATCCTTTCCCCCATTCACCCATGTCCTGTCCCCCATCACTGTTGACCTCCATGACATCACCTTCCACCTCCCCACCATCACCTACCAGCCTGAACCCTTTTCTTCCCAGGATGTCCAGGTGAACATGCACGTTCCCCACCTTCCCAAGAGTCCCATCCCATCCACATTGGCCTCCCCAACCTCTTCCTTCCCACCCCCAGGTCCGTGTCTGCCTCTGAGTCCCCACCAACCACCCTCGCCGTCCCTCCTACCATTACTGTTGCATGCTCACCGTCCCACCCTACTGGTTCACTCTGCCCTCTTTCATTTTCATCATTCCCTCTGACCACGCCCACCCCCATTTCACTCCCAGGAGGCAGTCATCGACACAGACCCCTCCCTTGCACATTCACCTGGACATCACCCCATTACTCCTTCCTCCGTCAAACTCTCTCCTCCCCCTGGACTACTTCCCCCTCAGAAGACCTTCCCAACTCCGAAGTCCTTCCTCTGTCCGAAGTCCTTCAGCCCTTCGAACTCTTTCCCTTACACCTTCCTCCCCCCTTACACCCACCTCCACAATGTCGCATTCTCCGCCATTGGAACCCCCTACCCCCCGGTACTATCCCCCCCCACCCAACCTCAACCACCCCGCACCATTGATCCCCATACCCCACAACCTCACCATCCCCGAAAACATCATTTCCCCCCTCCCAACCTTACCACCCCTCCCAGTACACCTTCCTCACCACGTCAAACCTTGACCTTCCTCTTCCACAACCCACCCTCCCCCCCGGTACACCTTCCTCTCCCTGTCAAACCTACACCTTCCTCTCCACCCCTCCACGATGTTGTGAAACCAATTTTTGGCCTTCCTGCCATATCATCTGCTCATTCCTGCCATGACACCCGATGCCAATAGGGACGGAAAATTCCGGCCTTAGGTAATATAGCTCTGACCCCATCTGACCCTCTAAAGGGACTTCCTCCATTCTCCCAACCCCCCAATGGGGACCCTGACTAGCACCCCGACCCCCCCCATGGGATCCTCATAACTGCCCTCCCCTTCCCCCGACTACTCTCCTCCCACACTGTCCACCCCCCACTGACTACCCCCCGACCACCTGATCCCCCACTGACTTCCCAACCCCAAACCCCTCACTGACCACCAAACCTCCACCCCCCCGACTGACCACCTTACCCTCCCAACTGGCCACCACTCCACAATCACACCCCCAACCCAAGCCCCCCATCGCCCCAATCATGTCCACTTACCTTACAAACTTACCTTCTTCCTGGCTTTTCAAAGTGGCTATACCATTAAACCTACCTGCTTTATGACAGTCAATGCTGTAAAAAAGGGTGCCTGCCTTCCTTACCTCCGAGCCCATGGGAACCAGCTACATTGCACTGTTCCGATGCCTGGATGAATTCTGGGACTTGACCCCGCACGCCAACAGTGTCACTTTCACAACTCTATTTTTAAATTCAAATGACCTAATCGGTCAGGAGGTGAGAATGACACCCAATTATGGCTCTGAATGCCTCCAGGAGCAAGGAGCTGCCTGCCTGGTGCCAGCAGCAAAGGCAGGCAGTAGCCATGTTGTAGGCTGCCGCTGCCTTGCCGAAGAAGCCAAGCAACTATTCAGACGGTCAACAGCATCAACAGGACTGGAAGGGGCCCTGAAGGAAACATGAAGGTCGCCCTGGTGCCAGAAATTCCTGGCAAAAGCAGGTAAAAGACAAAGACAGATAAACTTCAATTGGCCCCATGACAAACCTGACAGCTGTTTACTAATGTGCACCAGACTGTTTTGATTCACCGAAAGAAAGTTTAAAAATTCAATTCTGAACTGGACAAGCTCTTGAACAAGTGCCTTAAAGAGCTTAAGGGGCCATTAATCGGCGACAAGCAGATTTCCTGTTCCCTCTGTGGCACCCGAGGAACAGGGCAACTCTAGCAGCAAGTTTCTGATTTTCAGCATTTAATTGCAAATGTGCAATTGCCTGAAGTTGCTGTTTGTTATGACCACAGCAGATGTTAATTGCTGTGCAAACCAAATCCCAGAGAAAAACTTAGCTTATGGGCTATACCCTTTTTTGTGTATTCTGAAAACAAGAAGAAAATGTACAGATCTCAGAAGCAAGAAGTCCAGTAACACTTTTGTGTTAATTAAAAGTAAAAGTTCTATTAACAAGAATAAAAGAAAACTTAAGCTCACAATATTACAGTTGCACAGTTAAAATTAGCTTTACAAAACAGTCCCACAAGAAGATCCTCTACTTGATCAGAACCACAAGTAAACACCTTCCAGGCAACATTCCTTTGTAACTATAAAAATCCAGTCATATTACCTAAGGCAAACTGCTGTAGCTTTAATAAAGGCATACCACATGACCTGTTAAGCTCTCTCCCACTTTGCTGTGGAAATCCAAGACTGATTTTTGCAGCCCAAGATTTTTCTGGCTTGGCTGATTCAAACTGCATCTTCTCCCAGCCTAGTGTTTTTTCCAGGAGATCTTCCTTGCAAAGCCAATTGCCCATAACTACAGCCAACTGTTAACAGCCATCAGCTACCCCAAGCTCTCCACGGCAACTCTAAAATACCCTTTTCCCTCTTTCACCTCAGGTTCCATTGCTCTCACACCTCTTTGAAACTCAATTCCTTCCAAATATAAAATCATTCATGTTTCTATTTTGTCTCTGCTTTCAGGTCAATAAAATTTAATATACCCTCTTCTGTTTACCTGTAGAACTCCTGAAAGATGCAAACATGTTTCGTGGCACCTCTGACTTCCCTTTGATAGCCAGATGAACTCTCAACTTACCTAAAAATGCAAATGTTAGATCTAACATATTCAATTGTACCTCAATCCATCATAATATCTTATTACAAATGCGCAAACTAACTCCTCTATCTTTTCATGTCTTAAATCATTTACACACATACGCATGACACACAACCTTCTTCACTGAATAAAACAATATTCCCCCAAAATATTCTTAAAAATCCATTCTCACAATGTCCAAGTTACCCATTAATAATGGTGAGTTCTCTTAGCCACAGTTATTTCAACTGCAATTCCAGGTCATATTGTCCCTTCCCAGGAGTATTATTTTAACTTTAATTTCAATTTTTCTCTTTTTTAAGGGACATGTGCCTTGCCAGTTTTTATCCCCATTTTCTCTATTGAAGCTATTTGCCAGAACTTTCGTTATCAGCAGTGATGTAAACAAGTGATATTGGATAAGTTGCCCATTATACACTCTGTCATGAACCCAACTGCTTGCATCCACCAATGCAGATAGATTAAATCAAATATGATACTAATAATCTAGATGAGCAATTGACAGAGAGAGATTCACAACTCACAAGGAAGATGAAGTATTGGCTGTGGTGTATGAGGTATCTCAGCACAGGCTTAGGAAATGTTAAACCCTAAATGTTGATTAATCAGATGATAATCTTAGAGGCCCTGCCCTGAAGCGAGAAATGCCTGCAGGGCATTAGTGCCATATGAAGGCACTGTAAAGACTTTCTAGAGGTGGCACTAACCCCTGTGGCAATGCCCAATACCATTCTTTGGGCACTATCAGAGAAGGCTTCTAGACAATGCAGAGCACTTGGAGCAAGTGGCAGCCCCAGAAACTTCTGCACTTGTCTTACAGAACACAGAAACATTCTGGCGCATAACTCTATGTATTTATTCAAAATGATTTTCTGGGGCTTACTATTCAAGTGATTGGGAATCTGTAGAAGGATCTATTCTAGATCTTCTGAAGTGTTGCCTTACAAGTCTAATTTCATGAGTGGCCTGTTGTTCCCCTCGCTCGCTTCCTTTAGCAAATGCATTACAAGACAGGAATGTCCATGGGAAAAACATTTTGCAACTCTCCCCTTCATTTTAAGGAAATTCCCCAACAAACAGTCTCAAGGGAGACTTCCAAATGAAGGCAGAAGCCTCAAAAATAAAAAGCAAAAAAAAAAAATGGATCATCCAGAGAAAAATTATGTGCCCCTATCTATTACAACAATGAAGGAGAACAATTCACCTTTAAGACCCCAGGATCAGTCTTCCTCAGCTACTGTTCTCAGTCATTTCTGCTTTACAGTGGATGCATCCCAACATGGAAATGATGACATTTTGAACCTATGAACCTGAGTTTCCTTTGACAGTTTTGTGGTGGAGATGAGTGTTTTTTTTGGGGGGGGGCGGGGTGGGGGGGGGGGGGGGGGGCAGTCCTATTACCCAATAATGTGAAACACACCAGAATGTCCTACCAAAATCTTCATCAGGCATGCAGCGAGGTCAGAAAGCTGGCTTAGGCTTACTGAGAGGAAGGGGAATGTAGTTCTGTTGCAGGCCTTAAAAGGGCCTTCCGTAGCAAAATGGCAACAGGCTTAAGGGCATCTGACTTTGGAAGTGTCCCCAGGTTATCCAATGCATCTGTGGAAGAGCTGCTGGCAGGAATGAGGGCCAGGAGGGACAGAGGACAAGAGGCTCAATGTGGCAGGCTTACATGATGGAGGTGGCAGTTGCAGTTGGTGTAAAAAACAGCCACATTGTTCAGAAAGAGATTCAAAAACCTCACAAATGTGGTCAAGATAAGTCAAGGCTCTCGTGGCAATCCTCATCTTTTACAAATAATATAATTTCATTCATCTCTTTACCCATCATGAAGGAAATTTACCAATTTACCATGATTTACCAATCATGAAAGCTCATGGGCGACCCTCCTGCCCCAATACCAATTGAAACTCTTAAGTGGGATATTAATACCTATTAAGGCGTCATCCCACCAAGGCTGGTATTCAACCAATGGCGGGTAGGACAGTCGCTATATTATCCTGTTTCCAAGCTGGCTTCTGGGCTGGGAGAGGCCCTTGTTCAAAGGCACTCAATGACTGACCGAGAGACCCAGCAACAGGAAGGGGGGGCTTGGGGTGAGGGGAAACTGCTGAGAGCCATGCCCTGCCCTTTCTTGCAACCTCCCTCCACCAGCCCCTCAGCCAACGATCCCCTCCTTGTGACCCGCATCCCAACCTCACGCTGGGTGGCCTGGGTACCTGGCCAAACCTGGGCCTCTGGTGAGTGCATTGCCACCACTCCTCAGGTGTCACTGCCTGCAATGAAGAGCTGTCAGCCTCTGATTGGCTGGTAGCCCTTGGGGGATGAGAATTCTGCCCCTGTTTGGGGGGGGGGGGTGATGAGGGGAGAGGGGTTGATTACAGTGTATTGGGGGGAGGGTATATAGGCTGATTATAGTGTGTGTGTGTGGGGTGGGGGGGTGGGGGGGGTGGTGGTGGTCATGGTGGGGGACTGGGAAATTTGCAGATGAAGCAAAAATTGGTCACGTAGTTGTAAAATGAAGAGGATAAATGTTGTCTCCAGAATGACATCAACGGTTTGGTTGAGTGGACAGAAAAGGGGCAAATGGAATTCAATCCGGAAAATTTTAAGGTAATGCATTTGGGAAGGGCAAATGAAACAAGGGAATACTCAGTAAATGGGAAGATATTGAGAGGGGTTGAGGAAGTGAGAGATTTTGGAGTGCATGTCCACAGGTCCCTGAAAGTGGCAGGACAGCTGGATAATGTGATAAAGAAAGCAAATGGAACGTTTTCCTTTATTGGATGAGGTATAGAATACAAAATCAGGAATGGAACTGTATAAAATGTTGGTTAGGCCACAGCTGGAATATTGCGTAGAGTTCTGGTCACCACATTACAGGAAGGACATAATTGCTGTGGAGAGAGTACAGAGGAGATTTATGGGAATGTTTCCAGGGCTTGAAAATTGTAGTTATGAAGAAAGATTGGATAGGCTAGCATCATTTTCCTTAGAATAGAGGAAGCTGAGGGATGACCTAATTGAAGTGTACAAAATTATGAGGGGCCTAGATAGGGTAAACAGGAAAGACCAGTTTTCCCTAGAGGGGTCAAGTACCAGGGGCACAGATTTAAAGTGAATGGTAGAAGGATTAGAAGGGACATGAGGAACATTTTTTTCCACCCAGAGGGTGGGGGGCATCTGGAATTCACTGCCTGAATTGGTGGTTAATGTAAAATGCTCAACTCATTTAAAAGGTACCTGGATCTGCACCTGAAGCGAGGTAAACTGCAAGGCTACAGACCAGGTGCTAGAAAGTGGGATTAAAAATGAGCGGCTAGTTGCTTTTTTTCTTTTTTGGCCAGCAGACATGGTGGGCTGAATAGCTATTTTCTGTGCCTTAACCTTTCTATGGGCATATGGGATAGGGGCTGGTTACAGTGTGTGAGGTGGGGGAGAGGGGCTGATCACAGTGTGTGTGGGCTAGTGGGCTGATTATCGTGTGTGTGTGGGGGAGAGGGGCTGATTATAGTGTGTGTGTTGGGAGGGAAGAGGGGCTGATTACAGTGTGTGTGTGGGGGGGAGGGGCGGATTACAGTGTGTGTGGGTGTGAGGGGCAGATTACAGTGTGTGTGTGGGGGGGAGGGGCGGATTACAGTGTGTGTGGGGGTGAGGGGCAGATTACAGTGTGTGTGTGAGGGGGAGGGGCTGATCGCAGTGTGTGTGGGGGGAGGGGCTGATTGCAGTTTGTGTGAGGGGGAGGGGCTGATTGCAGTGTGTGTGAGGGGGAGGGGCTGATTGCAGTGTGTGTGAGGGGGAGGGGCTGATCACAGTGTGTGTGTGAGGGGGAGGGGCTGATTGCAGTGTGTGTGAGGGGGAGGGGCTGATTGCAGTGTGTGTGAGGGGGAGGGGCTGATCACAGTGTGTGTGTGAGGGGGAGGGGCTGATCGCAGTGTGTGTGGGGGGAGGGGCTGATTGCAGTTTGTGTGAGGGGGAGGGGCTGATTGCAGTGTGTGTGAGGGGGAGGGGCTGATTGCAGTGTGTGTGAGGGGGAGGGGCTGATTACAGTGTGTGTGTGAGGGGGAGGGGCTGATTGCAGTGTGTGTGAGGGGGAGGGGCTGATTGCAGTGCATGTGTGAGTGAAGGAGGTGGGAAGGGGCTGATTACACGGTGTTTGAGAGGAGGGGCTGGTTACTGTGTATGTGGGGGGTGGTGGGGCTGATTACAGTGTGTGTGTGAGGGGGAGGGGCTGATTGCAGTGTGTGTGTGAGGGGGAGGGGCTGATTGCAGTGTGTGTGTGAGGGGGAGGGGCTGATTGCAGTGTGTGTGTGAGGGGGAGGGGCTGATTGCAGTGCATGTGTGAGTGAAGGAGGTGGGAAGGGGCTGATTACACGGTGTTTGAGAGGAGGGGCTGGTTACTGTGTGTGTGGGGGGTGATGGGGCTGATTACAGTGTGTGTGGGGGGTGGTGGGGCTGATTACAGTGTGTGTGGGGGGTGGTGGGGCTGATTACAGTGTGTGTGGTGGAGGGAGGGGCTGTATACAGTGTGTGTGGTGGAGGGAGGGGCTGTATACAGTGTGTGTGGTGGAGGGAGGAGCCGATTACAGTGTGTGTGTTGGGGGGAGAGGCTCATGACAGTGTGTGCGTGGTGGGGTGGGGGGAGAAGGGAGAGGGGCTGATTACAGAGTATGTGGGGAGAGGGACAGATTACTGTGTGGGGGGGGAGAGGGGATGATTACAATGTGTATGGGGAAGAGGGACTGAATACTGTGTGTGGGGGAGAGGGACTGATTACTGTGTGTGGGGAGAGGGGCTGATTACAGTGTGTGTGGGGAAAGGGGATACACTGAGTCTTCTGTCACTGGGAAATATAGACAGCTTGGCTGAAACCTATACAAGTACATAAAAAAATTAACATTTATACAAAATACTTTAAAAACATAGGTTTTCATATTTATATGATGTATTATTATACGTTGATTTATAATATGCGAACTTTAATAATTATATACTGAGTGTTACTGTGTTTCTTTATTAGTGTTTTCATTTTGTTGACATCTGGGTCAAATTAATTTTCAACTGTTAAAATAGGCTCAGATTAGAAAATAGTTTGGGAAGCATTGGCCTTTATATTGATCTTTATACCAAGCCAGTGGATCAACCCTGGTTCAATGTGCAAGGGAGCATACCAGCAGTAGGGTCAGGCATACTTAAAAATGAGGTGCCAACCTGGTGAAGCTACAGTACAGAAGTACATGAATGTGAAACAGCAGAAGCAATATGCAGAAGACAGAACAAAGCCACCCCACCATCGCCGGATCAGTTAAAAGCTCTTCAGCCCTGCCACCTACAGTTGTGAATGGTAGTGGACTATTAAACAACTAACCAGAGAAGGCTCCACACACATTCTCATCCTCAATGATGGGGGAGCACAGCACATCAGTGCAAAGGACAAGGCTGAAGGATTTGCAACCATTTTCAGCCTGTAGTTCCAAGTGCATGACCCAATTTCTCCCTCTCCTGAGGTCTCCAGCATCACTGATGCCAGTCTTCAGCCAATTTGATTCCACATGATATCAAGAAATGGCTGAAGACACTGGATACAGTGAAGGCTATGGGCCCTTACAAAATTCTGACTAGTACTGAAGACTTGCTCCAGCATTAGCTGTACCCCCAGACAAGTTGTTCCAACAGAGCTGCAACACCGGCATCTACCCGGCAATGTGGAAAATTGCCCAGGTATGTCAAGTCCAGAAAAAGCAGAACAAATCCAACTTGGCTAATTACTGGCCCAACAGCCTCCTCTGAGTCATCTACAAAGTGATGGAAGGTGTTGTTGACAGAAATATCAAATGGCACTTACTCAAGCATAACCTGATCAATGATGCTCAGTTTGGCTTCTGCCAGGGCCACTTGGTGCCAGACCTCATTTCAGCCTTACTCCAAACAAGGACAAAAGAGCCAAATTCAAGAGGTGAGAGAATAGTAATTGTTTTTGACATCAAGGTTGCATTTGACTGAGTGTGCATCAAGGAGATCTAGCAAAACTGTAGTCAATGGGAATCAAGGTGAAAACTTTCCACAGGTTAGAGTCATACCTAGCACAAAGGAAGATGGTTGGAGTTGTTGGAGGTCAATCATCTCAGCCCCAGAACATTGCTGCAGGAGTTCCTCAGGGTAGTGTCCCAGGTCCAAACATCTTCAGCTGCTTCATCAATGACATCCTCTCCATTGTAAGTCCAGAAGTGGGGACATTCACTGATGATTACACAATGTTCAGCACCATTTGTGACTCCTCAGATATTGAAGCAGTTTGTACCTGTATGCAGCAAGACCTGGACAACATTCAAGCTTGGCTTGATAAGTAGCAAGTAGCATTCGCACCATACAAGTGCCAGGCAATAACCATCGTCAACAAGAGAGAATCTAACTATCTCCCCTTGACATTCAAAGGCACTACCGTCGCTGAATCCCCCACTATCAGCATCCTGGGATTACCATTGATCAGAAGCTTAAATGGACCAGTCATATAAATGCTATGGCTACAAGGGCAGGTTGGAAGCTGGGAATTCTGTGGCGAGTAACTCACTTCCTGACTCCCAATGCCTGTCCCATCAACTACAAGACACAAATCAGGAGTGTGATGGAACACTCTCAACTTGCCTGGATGAGTGCAACTCCAAAAACACTCCAGAAGCTTGGCAACATCCAGAACAAAGCAGTCCATTTGATTGGCACCCCATCCAGCACCCTCAACATTCACTCCCTCTACCACCAACACACACTGGCACCAGTGTCTACCACCTTCAAGATGCACTGCAGCAACTTGTCAAGCGTCTTTCAGCATCACCTTCCAAATACCACAATTTCTAGCACCTGGATGGACAAGAGCAGCGGATGCTTGGGAACACCACTAGCAGCAGGTGCCCCTAAAAGCCACACATCCATCCTTACTTGGAACTCCTTCATTGTCACTGGGTCAAAAACCTGCAGCTTCCTTACTAACATCACTGTGGGTGGACAACAGCAATTGAAGAAGGCAGCCAACCGCTAGCTTCTCAACGATAATTAGAAACAGGTAACAAATGCTGGCCTTCTTACCAATGTTCACATTCCATGGACAAATAAAACAAATGTCCCGAATGAGTATTATAGATTTTGCACTATTATGTAGTTTTCTATCTTGCTGCGCTGAGTAAATGGGCATTTTTCTGGGGGTCTGCCTCAGGTCTGCAGGAGGAGGAGGAGGAGAACATGAGACCAGGCAAAGCAGCACCAGCTGCTGCAGGAGAGAGGTACTGGAGAACGAGGTGGTCTCCTTCCCCCATGAGGGTACAGGAACTCCCTCCTCCTTTATACCTCCTCCACCAAGACCTCCAGTGTCATAACCGAGAATCTATGCATCCTCTCACTCAGTCCCTGAACCAACCTGAAACCTGCCACTGTGCATCAGTCAGCACATTGCACACCGCCAGTAGAAGTGGGTGTGAGGAGCCCACATATACTGCTCCACGAAAATACATTCTCATCGGTGCATGTGTGTCAACCTGCAGGTTTCAGCACCTCCAGGAATGTTCAAGTGATGGTAATCAGGAATTAATTGCATGCTAAAACTGGATTTTCAAACATGCCTGTCTTATTAGCACGGCACCCATATCATGCTTCTTTTTAGTCATACATCAAAATAACCCCTATAACTTTCAGTATTGAATCTGAATTAGGTTTTTTCAGAAACAGAGAGTGGAATCGTCTGGTCCGTTGGCAGCACGTTCCACTTGGCAGGGGCGGGGGGCGGGGCAACAATTCAGCTTGAGGGGCAGATATTAGTTTCACACCAGCGATAAATCACAGCAGGATCATCTGATGGGACCACCAATCCCTCTGGAGGTCAGCATGGACACGATTTGCATTCTGCTAATAGGATGCATAGCAAGGCCTGACTGGAATCAACACCCATGCCCGATTTACTGTTACACCAGCGGGAAAACACACGACCCAGAAGACGTCTGGACAAACGTGATGTGCAGAACTCGGGATTCACCTTTAAAGCCTGTCTCAGCTCGCGGACATCTGAGGAGGAGAAGATGCTCGAGCCCTGCAGCTACTGGGCCCTGGAGGAACACATGCATTGCATGTTTGGTGGATCCTCATGCACATGGCTCCACCGCGAAGCAGCTCTTGGAAGGTGGGACATCTCCGATGACGCTTCGGAACATCATGGTCTTGGCCATGGGCTACTGTGGATAATCGGCAAAGCAGGGGAGAGAAAGGTCCAGCTGTGAGTGGGAGAGGAAGATGTTGGGGGAGCAGGCAAAGGTTTTGGGGAATGAGGGTGTGGGGATGGAAATGTTGGCAGGGGGTGAGGTTGGGAAGGTGGGGACGAAGGTGTTGGGGTGGTGAAGTTTTGGGGGGGGGAATGAAGGTGTTGTGGGGCTGACATTGGGAGGGAGATTGAGGGGTCATAGGAAAGGAAGGAGTATGGGGAGGAGGGTGTAATGGGGAGAATGCTGAAAGTGGGGAGGTAGATGTAAGGGGGAGAGGAAGCTGTAAGAGAGGGAGTTTGGAAGGAGGAAGGTGTCTGGGAGGAGGATGGAGTTCGAAGAGCGGAAGGTGCCAGGGGGCATGAGGGAATTTGGAGAGGGGAAGGTGTCCGGGGGTGGTGGGAGAAAGGCCGGAGGAGCGAGTAAGGGTAGAGGAAGGATTAAGAGTCAAGGAGGGAGTAAAGTTGGGGGGGTTGGTGTCTAGGTGAATGTGCAAGTGGAGTCAATGATTGCCTGCTGGGGAGCGAACTGAGGGTTCACGTGGTAGGAGGGAATGCTGAGTGTGAGAGGGGCAGAGCGAGCCAGTCAGGTCGGAGGGTGACAGTGCATCGGTAGCAGTAGAAAAGGCAGCGAGGGTGGTTGGTGAGGACACAGAGGCAGACACGGACCCTGGGAGTGGGAAGGAGGAGGTTGGGGAGGTCATTGTGGATGGGGATGGGATTCTCAGGAAGGTATGGAATGTGCACGTTCACCTGGACATCCCAGAATGACAAGGGTTCTGGCTGGTAGGTGATGGTGGAGAGTTGGAAGGTGATGTCAGGGGGGCCCATAGTGATGGGTGAAAGGACATGGGTGACTGGAAAGGGGAAAGGATGGGGGAGCTATTCTTTACCATGACTATGTTTGTCAAATCGAAAGTGAACGGAGTCTTGTATTGGATGGGAACAGGTGCTACATGAGGGTGAAGTCATTGGGTGGGTGGAGATGCAGGTGAGCTCAGTTGGACCACTGAAAGAGAACCCCATTGGAAATGCTCGGGACAGTGAGGATGAGTGTGATGGATAAGAGCTCTGCCTGCGTGGGAGAATGCTTGCATCAGGCTCTGAAAGGCCCTGCCACACACACAGTTCTCATTCTAGAATCACTCATCGGCTGGCTGCGTGCAGCTGAACTGCTAGTGGTGGTGGGGGTGGGGGGGTGGGGGGGTGAAGTGTGACGACTCGCGAAGCCTGTCAATGAAGCTGAAAGACACCATTACACATTATAATCTGAAAATACATTCACTTTCACTGAATAAAGTGACAAAAATGTTAATCCGTGCAACCACCTGTGATCAGAATATCTTAACTTTTCTAGGCCTACCAAATCTTCTAGGTGCTGCCCTGATATCTGCTGCAGTGGTGGAGACAGCCTGTGCAATGATTGGCCCTGTTGCCTCTGGTTACTAGGGCGTGGGTCCTCTGGAAAGCCAAGGCCTTGAGGCCCGGCTTGCTTTGGCTGTCCTCCTGTGGGTCAGCTGCTCCCTCTGCAGTGACAGAGGATGAGGTTGAGGGGGTCACAGGAAAAGGGGACTGGAAGGGAGCGGACAGCCACTGAGATTCCTGAGTGGAAGTCCCAGGGGTGTCCTCCCTTTGGGTGCTTAAGGGCCCTGGCCTGACTCATTGAGGGAAGGAGCATCTGGAGGGACATCGAGGTGCCCTGTTTCCCTCTGGCGTTGCCACTGCAGGAACTTGCCCATGGCTACCGTGCTGGATTGCAGGTCTGCATGCATCACTGCATTCCGCTGGACCAGAGTCTCCATGGCATCCGTCATCCTTCCCAAGGAGATCTCCATATGCGCATATGTGTGCACCATTTTATTGGAGAACAGGCGGACACACTTCTCTGACTTGCGTGCCACTCTGTTGAGGGCTTCCAACAGCTCTGCTTGATGTTTCCTCACCTTCTGCTGACTCTCCAGAATGAGTTGGAAGGCTGAATCCAGAGGCTCGTCATCTGACTCAGACCTCAGAGATGCCAGTTCCCCAGCAGTCCTTTGAGTGCCAGGGAGCTTGGTTGAACCTGTCTCCTCCTGCTGTGGACATGTGTCCATCTGGTGACCACCAGATTGTGAACTTGAGCCTGCTGTAGATGTAAGTCCCACCGAGGTGTGTATCTCTGTGCTGGAGGAGGGTGTGGGTAAGTGCTGTGACAGATCTTCCAGGCTGCTTATTTCCAGCCCTTCAATGGAGGAGGTGTCCTCTTGGCTGGAGGTGAGGATGTGGATGGAGCTGAGGGACTGGCTGTCTGAGAGCATGGTTGCTTGGCAGAGCTCCCTGTGAACCAAAGTAGAGATAATTAGTGCATGTCAGCAGTGTCAAAAGCAGCAGAGATCAGATTCGAAGTTGCGTTGAGAGAGGGATGATGTGGTGCAGGATCCTCATGTGGGTGTTCGCCGCTGACCTCACCACCACCGAAGGCACAGTCCAAATCCTCACCAGTCAGCGCGATAGCATGGTCCTCAAAGTGAGTGAGGGGCCTAATGTGGGTCACTCCACCCCTGGTCTGGGACCTCTCCCTGCTGTTGTGAGCCAGTTTCTCCTGCATGAAAACCAGATGGAGAGAGTGTGAGCAGACACATGGCACTGTGTGGGATGTTTGCAGAGCCATGGGCGGGATGAGGATGCGAGGATGAGGATGAGAGGGTATGAGCCTGATGGAGATGTGAGGGTGTGTGTGAGAATTAGTGATGTTGTCCCTTGAGGTGTAAGATCCCTGTGGATGTGTGATGGGTTTGTGAGTGTGTGAGTTGAGAGTGATGAGCTGGTTGACTTACCCTGGCAGAATGGATGAGAGCATTCATCCTCTTCCTGCAGTGGATGGCTGACCTCCTCTGTGCTCCGGTGGCACTGACCACCGCTGCTACTACCTCCCAGGCCGGATTGGTGACTCTAGTGGACCTCCTGCGGCCAGAGCGGGGGTAGAAAACATCGCAGTGGACTTTCCAGCAGGCGCCCCGGAGAGGTGTCACTATATTTGGGGGCTGCTGCCGTGATCCTGGCTTTCAGGGCCATCTGTTGCCTGAAGCGGTCCTGGTCTATAGGCATGAAGTAGGCTGTGACTGGTGTGCTTTAAATATGGCGCCCGGAGCGAGGAAGCACTGATGTCACAGCGTGGCGGGAAAATCCAAGCCCACCCACCAGTGATCTGAAGTGTTTCCCGTGAATGCATTATTAACAAGATTGGATCCGCTGGGAAGGGTATGATATGGTGTGGAAACCCGCCATTACGGCCAGCAGGTAAAATGTATATTTTCACGCCTGCTACTGCACTTAGTGCAAATCTTGGATGAATCTGCTCATAGAATTGTTTTAAAGTGAATAATTACTTGGCTAATAATAAGATAATAGAATTATTTTCGGGCCTTACAAGTGAATGAAGAAAAGGTTTTGAAGGTTTCCAACTCTGCTTTAGGTCTTCTTGGAGGTTTATGACATTCTGACCATAGGATGTCTGAAGACACCATATATCTGCAAATTTTATTGCAGATGTTGGGCCCCCTGTAATTCAATATCTTTTCTCACGGTTTCGCACCAGCAGCTCTTTCGGGAACCAGGAGGCCACCCATAAGTAAAAGAAGAAGGGAAACTAAGGTGGAGGAATGAGTCATAGAGGAGAAACCAGAGGTGGGAGGAATTCTGATTCCACCAGTAACTGATAGTAAACTCATTGAAATTGAACGAATAGCTAATAATTAGTTTTATTTTTTCATGAGATGTTGATGTCACTGGAAAAGCCAGCATTTATTGCCCTTTCTAGTCGTAATTTTGGTAACACTCAAATTTCCCTCAGAACCATTGTTATGTCACAGAGGGAGGCCATTTGGCCCATTGTGTCCATTCTGGCTCCCACCCTCGTATTTTCCCCGTAGCCCTGAAATTATTTTCTTTTCAGATAAGCGGTGCCCAGAAAAGGACACAATATTCCAGTTGAGGCTGAACCAGTGTTTTACAAAGATTTACCATCACTCCTTTGCTTTTATATACTTTGCTTCAATTAATACCAACATTTATTCAATAAACTCATTAATAGTCTGTATGTAACTTGTAGTAGTAGGTGCTCCACTATGCTATTGAAAGCTAATGTTATACCTATAACTCGCTGATATTCACCCTTAAACTACAACCATCAGGCTTTCCAGTTGATGCCACTTTTACCAGGCCCAATCTTTCTCTCCTTGACTCCTTGGGCAGAATTTTGCCCTCCTCAGGTGGGTATGGCAGGTGGACCCACGATCAGGCCCCAACCGCGATTTCATGCTGGCTGGCCAATTAACAACGCTGCCGGCATGGGGTGGGAGGAGCGCGAGCGCTGACAGAGCACAGAGCTGCATCTGGGAGCTGAAGATTTTTAACAATAAAAATAAAGATATTTAAAAGATGAAAATATGCCCCCTCATGTGACATGAGCAGGGACATGTTAAATAGGAGTGTAAAAATTTATATATTTTTTTAATCACTGGTGATTAGGTTTTGTCAAAATTGGAAAGGCCACTTGGCCTTTTTGTCCGCCTGCCAACCAAAATGTCGCGCAAGTGCACGGTAATGTTGGGATGTTCGCCTGAAGTTATCGCGTGTCATTTTACGCTCGAGCGTGTCAGGCATACGCCCACACGCCCAGTGAAAAATTCTGGCACTTGGTCTCTGATTTGGGTTCAAGTTCTCTGCGACAGTGATAACTTTGAACTGGGAAGTCAGAGCTGATCTATATTTGGACATTACATGTCAAAGCTGTCCAGCACAGGCCAACTTGAACCAAACTGTGAGATCATACAGTGAGCTCAGTGTCTGGGGCATTTCTCAAGCGGTACATAGTCCTGAACTCAACTCAGCACCAAAGTTCTAAACTACTTCCTGGGTTCTGATGAAGGGTCATTGACTGTGAACCCTGTTTCTTTCTCTACAGGTGCTGCCAAACCTGTTGAGTATTTCCAGCATTTTCTGTTTTTATTTCTAAACCACTCCCTGTGTTTAACTCAATATAGGAGGGTTTTCATAGAATGATCAAAATTACAGAACAGGAGGAAACCATTCAGCCACTGTTACTTGTATCGATATTGATGTTTTCTCCTGTAACCGCGTTCTCCCAGATTCTTTTATATTCCCCCCTTTTCAATTCATCTTATTCACTATTAATGGATGTTCTGGCCTCTACCTCAATAGCCACTTGATGTGAAGAATCCAATGGTTTAATTGCCCTCAGTTCAACAACCTCTTCAATCTTCCCCCTTGGTGCTTTCAGTAACCACCTTGGTCTCAATCCCCTTGTTCCCCATTCACCCACAAGTGGAAATAATCTTCCACAGTTTACCCAAAGTATGGTCTCCATGGGCAGAATTTTAAGCCTCGTGGGCGGGCGCGCACCTGACCCGATTGGCGTAAAATAACGCAAGAAGATGTCGGGTGAGTGTCCTGACATCATCCTGCATGTGTGCAATCTTTAGGTCGGCAGGCACGCGTGGGTATCAGAGCCGCGCCTGAAAACAATTAAAAGGCCACTTAAGGCCATTAAAGACCCAGTTGAACCCGATTTTTCTTCGCCTGTGTGATTTCGCGCTCGTCGCAGCCCATATTTTGTAAAATCTCATCCAAGGGCAGGATAAGAGGGGTCAGCAGCATTGCCAGTATGAGTAGTGAGGAGTTTAGGAGATAGTTTGCTGCTGGTTGCTGATTTGAACTTAACGGCTTCATCTCTGTTCTGAGCTTCATTCTTAGAATTTCCAGGCTTCATTTCAGGACTCATTGGTGTTTCTCAGGTCCCTGGAGAATTTTGACCATGTGGACCCCTCTGTTTCCCTGGTAATGGGGATTGTGGTCTCTGCTGGAGGCATCTCTTCTCAGGAGGATGAAAGGGGCAGAAGGTAGAGGAAGCCAGATGTCCCAATGCAGCTTCCAGGGCAATGACCTGTGGGAGGAGCAGTGCAGGCACAAGGGGTGCAGGGCCAGCAGGAAGTCCAAGGCAAAAGGGGCTGCAGAAGACCCCACTATCCTGCTGCCAGAGTTTACAGGTGGTGATGCAGCTACCTCAATATGTCCGAGGTGCAATGCCAAAGGAGGCTCCGCCTCTCCAGGGAGATCGTGACCTCCATTTGTCAGATGATTGAGCCTGAGGTCAGCTCCAACTATGTGGGCGGACACCCCATGCCAGTGGTCCTGAAGGTCACAGCAGCCTTCAACTTCTATGCCTCTGGCTCTTTCCAGGGCTCAGTGGGGGATCTGTGTGGAGTCTCTCAATCAGCTGTCCACAGTTGCGTCAAGCTGGTGACAGAAGCTCTGTTCAGGTAAGTACTGATCTTTATTCTTTACCGTGCAGACGAGACCAACCAGGCTGAGCGAGCCAAAGGGTTTCCAGTGATTGCTGCACCCAAGGTGCTATAGACTGCACACATGTGGCCATCAAGGCACCAGCAGGTGAGCCTGGTGCCTTTGTCAACAGGAAGGGATTCCACTCCATGAATGTCTGGATGCAGGTTCTGCAAGTCTGTGCAAGACAGCTCCCCATGACCTTATATCCTGAGACACTCCCAGGTGCTGAGGTTTATCGGTGCTCCAGCCCGACTGGATGGATGGCTGCTGGGTGACAAGAGATATCCGTTGAAAGAGTGGCTTATAATGCCTCTCCGCCACCCAAGAACAGAGGCAGAGCAGCGTTATAATAGGAGTCATGCCTCCACAAGGGCGGTGATAGTGAGGACCATAGGTCTTCCGAAGATGCGCTTCTGATGCCTAAACTATTCAGGGGGAGAACTACAATACCTGCCCAGAGTGGGTATCACTGATAGTGGTTGCATGCTGTGCTCTTCACAATCTGCCCTGGCAAGTGGGGACCCACTGGAGGAAGAGGATTTTGAGGCAGCTCCACAGGCCACAGATGATGAATCCAGTAGTGAGTCAGAAGAGGAGCACAGTGAGGAAAACACTGAGGGTGTGGAGGCAGACCTCGATAACCTCCAGGGAGGCAAGGACACCAGGGATGCCTTGATCCAATACTCCTTCAGCTAGGCTGGCAAAGATCTGCTCCCACCTCAGGCCAGGGCTGCTGCCTCCATCCCAGATGTCTGAAATGACCTTTTCATTTGAACCCAAAGTCCACTCAGTGCCTGTGCAATAAAGTTTAGAGCCACCCACATCTAGCATTACATATTAGCGTACCCTGCACCACATTAAATAAAAAGGGCGATGCATACTCAGGCCATTATGACAAAAACAAAATTTATTTCATTTTGACAATCCAAAAAAATTAACATAACCTCCTCTGGTCTTCATTCCCAGACCAATAAACATAACAAAACATTACACAACAGAAGATCACCCATGTCTGGTCTCTCTTGCGCTCATGGTGCCTTAAAATTATGTTTTCTAGTGCTGCATCTTGGTGCTGCCCCCCCCCCCCCCACTTTGTTGGCAGCAGCATTGGAGCCAGCCTGCTGACTCTGCTGTCCTGTTGGCCTCAATGACCTTGGCGGTCGTCCTCTGGCCAGTGGAGTCTGTGCTGGCCCCGCCTGGGAGGGAGCAGCCAGTGCCATGGCTGGCATCTCCCCAGTCATCACAGCCTCACTAGATGCCACGGTCACTGGCAGAGGGATGGAGAAGCTGCTGCCATTATCCAGGGCACCCTGAGAGGAGTCCGCAGAGATGCCAGGCAGCTCGTGCGCCAACGTGAGGTCACCCTGGACCTCCCTGCTTGCCATTGATGCACAGGCACCTAGCTGGGATACTGGGTGCCTCATCCATCTCCCACACTGGCACTGACCACCTGAGGTCATTGTCCATGTGAGGGCTTGCAGGTCTGAGTGCAACCCCAGGAACCCCTGATTCTGTCCCTGGAGCTGGCTCTCCATGAGAGTTGCTTGCCTCTCAATGGATGAAGCAGTGCACTAGCCATGATGGTCAACACAGTGCTCATGCTCCACATGGACTCCTCCACAACAGAGACCAAGGCATGCAGACCCTCATAGATCTCCACCAGATCCTCCTGCTGGACATACAGCATCTGCCGCCTAACGGGTGACTCCAGAGCTCATCGTCTGCCTTCAACTCAGCATCAACCTGGTCTCCAGCAGTCCTCCTCTGACTGCAAGCATCCTGGGCATTCTCTGCCTCCACCTGCTCCACAAGCAAGTGTGAAGTGCCCTCACCGCTGTGCACCAACATTCTAGCCGAGGATCTAATGCTTATCGAGGTGCTGGTATCTGTACTGGTGTCTGGTTCAGAGATTGGTTGTGACGCAGGTGCATATGAAGGCCGGCAGTCCTCTGGCATCAGGGGTGGCTCTTCAGGCTCTGGGGGTCCTGCAAATGAGTGCCTGCTGGTGAATCTAAGGGAGAACAACAACATGTTACTAAGTCATCACACTGTCACTGTGCATGCCAGGCACCCTGGTGAGACAATGGAGATCTGCATCATGGTGCCATCATCTTTCAATGATCAATGGGGATTCCAGTTTAAGGCTCCCATTAATGATGAGACTACACAAGAATGTTTGCGCCAACTGAAACTGTCACCTCTGTGCACTGTACTCTTACCTTTGTCTGGCACCCCAGTCTCTCCGTGGCCAGCTGACCGAGGTGCGAGATGTCTCTCCAGCTCCAAGGCGTCCTGCTATAATCTGGATAGGATTAAGAGGTTTGAGGGGCCTTCGCCTGTCTGTGACCTTTCACTGTTGTTATGGCTCGTCTTCTCCTGAAAGGACAGAGGAGCATGGATTAGTCCACTCTCTACCTGCAGCACCATTGCAGCCTGGCCAACCGCAACTAAGGAGCATCTGGGAGGGCACATTCGAGTCGTGGCCCTTGAGCCACAAGGCACTCAGTCAAAGCAGCCAGGGCTCACCCCCTTGGCCAGCTCTGGCATCACTGACAGTTGGCACTCAGACTCTAACACCCCTGAGCTCCATGGGGGGATGGTCAGACCTTAACGCTTCACCAGAATGATCCATGCCAACACAGTGCTCACCTTCCTGAGCGCAGCAGATCGTTGAACCTTTTGCGGCACTGCAACCATGTGCAGCACACAACGTCATGGCTGCTGACCTGCGCAGTCACTTCCTCCCAAGCTTTTTTTGTCAGGTGTGGTGGTCTCCTCCTCCCATCTCTGGGGACAAGGGTGTCCCTCCTGGCAGCCACCTCCTCCAGGAGCACCGAGAGGCACTGATCCAAAAACCAGGGGGCCGAGTGCCCACCCAACCTGCCCTCCTGCCTGCGGGTGTCTCCTGTAGCATTTGAGGCCATGGCTTCGGTCTCCAGCACGCAGAAGATATATTCTTCCCTGGCAGCCTTCCTGGGGCTGCCTGGGCTGTTCTAAAACCGCCTGCTGGGTCGCCATTGGACCTGGTGACTGACAGGCTCCCGCCTCTGCCTGGTCTTTCCTGACCATTGGGAAGACGCATTTCACACTGGGTGGGACTTAATTTGCCAGCCAACGTGAAATCGCAGTTGTTGGCCAATCTCAGGTGACGGACCATTTCCCATTGGGCCACCGATCGCGTGTGCCCGCCAAGGGTAAAATTTATGTTACTGCTCCTCTCACTGTGTTATTCCCACTCATGGGGTGGAATCTTTTGTTCTCAGTGGCTGTCTTCCTCCCTGCCTGAAAAAGCAGTGAGACTCCTGCCCTGACTCTGAGGAGGATGGCCCGCCTTATCTTCTGCCCATCAGGCAGTTGTGGATAGTGGTAGGCCTTCCTCCTGACTGAGGACCCCGGAAGATGACATATAGCCTGCCAAGAGCTGCTGGCCAATCAGAGGTCAGCGGCTCTTGCAATTGGCTCGGAGGAGGCCATGGCTGCTGCTGGAACAACACCCACCAGAGTCCCAGGATCGCAGAGCGACCCAGAAGAAAGAGAAATACTGTTGGGGGGAGTCTCATGGGGTAGGCGTTGTGGGAAGAGGGGGTCATGGGGGTTGGCAGCAAGGGCAGGGGGTGACTGTCAGCGGCCTTCCCCCTGCCACATGTCCATGCCCTTGATCAGGCACAGATTAGTGCAAATTGAGGGACCCCTCCCTCCAGCTGACATGCAGCCTGTCCATTTTTATCAGTCGTGCAGGCCACATGTCAACAAGCCCAGCTGGAGCTGAGAAAATTGCAGCAGAGGTGGGGAGAGGCCCTTAAGTGGCCATTAACTGGCCGCTTAGAGGACTCAAGTGGAGGCACGGTGGGAAGGTTGGCCATAGCCCTTCCTGCCCAGAACTTACTTCCTGTAGAGGCAGGAAGGTGTTGGGTATCAGTCCTAATGCCAACCCAGTAAATTTTCTCATCTCCTGCAGGAGCAGATGATTCCAGCCACCGTGTTGCTGCTGCTATTCCATAGAAAATGCTGGCCTCATGCCCATCCCAGTTTCCAGCCTCCTTCTCTCACCCCCACTGAAGCCCCAAGCTCCATGAACTCCATTCCCCAATCTTCTTTTAATCCCCAAACCCTGTGTTCTTTGACGCCTGACTCTCGCCTGCATCCAACACACTGGGTTTTTTCTGGTTCACTCCAAATTGGGATGTTGAGGGAATGGTAACAGGGTTGTCACCCAGCAGCAGCTTCTCTGTGATGGCAAAAGGGAATATCACGGATCGAGAGTGGGGATGGTGTTACTGAAGGTAATTTAAAGTGTGATGATCTCCCAGGCTGCCCACAGCAGAGTCCAGGAGATCCAGGACCAATTCTGCAAGACTTCCAGGCGATTCGGGAGGGTTGGCAACATTGAACATATCTGCTCCCACCATGTGAGAGCCTGGAGCTTCTGAATTACTGAATGAAACCTTGTGCCCCTGGGATTTTGGACCCCACTTCCCTCAGGATGTTATCCCGACACACAAGTACATCTACGTCATCGAGTATATCTGGAGATCAGCGTGATATTATCCTGCCATTCCTGCCTCTTCTTGTGACACCGCATTGGAAGAGGTCCTGCTTCCAGAAGGAAAAAATGGTGCAACCCAACAGGACCTTACCACAAATTGCAGCCTTCCCACCTGTCTTACACTCACGTAGGGACATCCCAGGGCCAAGAGATTTGCTCAATTATTTAACTTTGCAGCTCAAATTATTTATCAGTTAATATTGTACAAAGACAAACACAATGAGATCAATATGCTATCTTCCATTGTACCTGATCCTAAAGTAAAACTGGAGATGAGAAATTCCTGGCTAGTTTCAGAATGCGCTGCTGCAATAAAAACAATAGGGGGTATTTTACGGCCCTCTAGCCATTGTATTTGTGGGCAGGGGACATGTAAAATAGGATGAATGGCTAGCTCACCATCTTCCCGCCCACCCCAGTTGTCCCCCATAATATGGTGGGTGGGAAAGTCATCAGGCTGCCTGCCTGCCATTATGCCTATTGAGGCCAATTAATGGCCAGTTAAGGGCCTTTTTCTAGCCCCATCGCTGTAATATGTGCAGCAGGGGAAGGTGGAATGAAGGAGGCTTGCCACTACTTCACTATCACAGGTGAAAAAGTGGTTGGGTACATCCTTTGGTGGGTGCCTTGTGCCCACTGGGGGCACCACATCACCCCCCCTCCCTGTAAGATGTTATCTCCCTTTGTGACTCCTACCTAGCCTCCACAACACGAATCTCCACACCCCCAGGGTCCCAGGCTCCTCTCCGACTTTACCTCTAAGTCACCATGGGTCTTTCTCCTTGGGACTGCATGTAGTTCCAGCAGTGGCCACTACTGAGTTCTGGTGCTACAGGGACTTATTATTTGTTTGTTCTTTCATGGGATGTGGGCGTCACTGGCAAGGTCAGCATTTGTTGCCCATCCCTAATTGCCCTTGAACTGAGTATCTTGCTAGATCATTTCAGAGGGCAGTTAAGAGTCAACCACATTTCTGTGGGGCTGGAGTCACATATAGGCCAGACCCAATAGGAAAGGCAGATTTCCTTCCCTTAAGGGCATTAGTGAACTAGGTAGGTTTTTACAACAATCTATGATAATTTCATGGTTACCATTACTGAGACTAGCTTTCAATTCCAGATTAATTAATTCAATTTAAATTCCACCAAATGTCTTGATGGGATTTGAACCCATGTCCTCAGAGTGTTATGTTCTGGTTGAGTGAGTAGATGCTGACTGTAGGGTCTGTTTTTTACAGAACTGTTAATAATCATTTCTTAAATTTCTATCACTATCAAGTTACTAACAAGTAACTTCCAACCTGGTATCAATAACATGAAAGAGAAATATAATTTTAAAGTGAGAGGAGTAGATAGTGCAAAGATGTTAGTGAATTGACGGCCCATCTTACATTTCTCCTGATTTTTGTTTCTACTGAAGTCAATGGATATAAAATTCGGCAGAGATATAAAACATTCCTGGCTCAGTAGCATTTGCCTCAGAGTTAGAAGACTGTGGGTTTAATTCCCACTCCAGAGACTTAAGTATACAAATCTAGGACTGACATTTCAGTGGAGTACTGAGGGAGTGTTGCACTGTTCGAGATGTCACCTTTCAGATGAGACATTAAACAGAAGCTCTGTCTGCACTCTCAGATGTAAAAAAAAAATCCCATAATAATATTTTGAAGAGGAGCAGGGTTGTAAACCTGGTGTCCTGGCCAATATTTATCCCTCAATTACTTTTACTAAAAACAGATTACCTGGTCATTATCACATTACTTTTTGAGGGAGCTTACTGTGCACAAATTGGCTGTTGTTTCCTACCTTTGAATGTTTACACTTCAAAATCGTGCTTCATTGGGCAGAATCTTGCTGCCGGCGAGCAGGGGGTGGTTCCCGCTTGCTTGCTGACACATAAAATAACGCGGGATGACATTGGGCGGAACCCCCTATGTCATTCCGGCCCATTTAAATTTTCAGGAAGGCGGGGGCGCAGCAATATCAGCTGCGGGCCTGCCAACCTGTGAATGGCCAATTGAGGCCATTGACAGGATCATTTATACAATTAAAGGACCTGCCCGTCCAACCTTAAGGTTGGTGGGTCGGCCAGGAGCCCTGGCGGGAACTAGAAAAGACTTCAAACTTCATCCAGCGGCGGGATGAGGTTTCATGTAGGTTTTTAAAAAGTTTAATAAACTTATTAAACTTATTATGTAAATTATGAACATGTCCCATCTCATGTAACATTGTCACATGAGGGGGACATGTTAGGGAATTTTCTTTTTCTATTTTTCATATTTTTCAAAGTGTCAGCGATCTCCCTGAGGCAGCACTTGCATGCACGAAAGAGCACACTCTTGCTTTTGGGGAATCCCCCCGCGGTGGGGCCCACTTCTCCGGCGGGGATCGGCTCCCCGCCTGCTGGAGATTGGGTCAGGCCCACCTGCCCGACAGGCAGAAAATTCTTCCCATTGTCTGCAAATACTTAGGGCTGTCCTGAGGTTGTTGAAGATGCTATATAAATGCAGGTCTTTCTTTCAAATATATTACCAAGTAGACAAAGACCCAATTAATGCTGATGGTCTTGTAACTGCGGATAATAATATGAAGGAGTCTCCTAGTATTGAAGTGGGTTAATGGACCCAATGCAAAATTCCTATTAGTTAATTTGTGTTTTACATTCCTCGGTTAGTAATACCTCCAATCCTAACCTTTGTACAATTTATCTTGTGACATCCAATTCAAATGTACTTTCAGCAAATGCTTTTCTTATGTTTTCAAAGCATGAGAAATACACCGATTATTTTTGCAATGAGAGTGGGTGGTATACAAAGAACAAAGAACAAAAAGAAAAGTACAGCACAGGAACAGGCCCTTCAGCCCTCCAAGACTGCGCCGATCATATTGCCCTAAAACATTTTGCACTTCCTGGGTCCATATCCCACTTTTCCCATCCTATTCATGTATTTGTCAAGCTGCCTCTAAAACACCACTATCATACCTGCTTCCACCACCTCCTCTGGCAGCAAATTCCAGACACTCACTACCCTCTGTGTAAAAAACTTACCCCTCACATCTCCTCTATAGTTTTCTCCTCTCACCTTAAATCTATGTCCCCTAGTAATTGACTCTTCCACCCTGGGAAAAAGCTTCTGACTATCTGCTCTGTCCATGCCACTCATAATTTTGTTAAATTCTATCAAGTCGCCCCTCAATCTCCATCGCTCTAGTGAGAACAATCCGAGTTTCTCCAACCTCTCCTCATAGCTAATAACCTCCAGACCAGGCAGCATCCTGGTAAACCTCCTCTGCACCCTCTCCAATGCCTCCATATCCTTCTGGTAATGTGGCAACCAGAATTGCACGCAATATTCCAAGTGTGGCCTTACCAAGGTTCTATACAGCTGCAGCATGACTTCCCAGCTTTTATACTCAATACACCTGCCAATGAAGGCAAGCATGCCATATGCCTTCCTGACTATCTTATCCACCTGCATTGCCACTTTCAGTGACCTGTGGACCTGTACACCCAGATCCCTCTGCCCGTCCATGCACTTAAGGGTTCTGCCATTTACTGTATAATTCCAACCTGTATTAGACCTTCCAAAATGCATTACCTTGCATTTGTCCGGATTAAACTCCATCTGCCATTTCTCCGCCCAAGTCTCCAACCGATCTATATCCCGTTGTATCCTTTGACAATCCTCTTCACTATCTGCAACTCCTCCAACCTTAGTGCCGTCTGCAAACTTACTAATTAGCCCAGTTACATTTTCCTCCAAATCATTATGTATACTACAAACAGCAAAGGTCCCAGCACTGATCCCTGCGGAACTCCACTAGTCACAGCTCTCCATTCAGAAAAGCACCCTTCCACTGCTACTCTCTGTCTTCATGACCAAGCCAATTCTGTATCCATCCTGCCAGTTCACCTCTGATCTCGTGCGACTTTACCCTCTGTACCAGTCTGCCATGAGGGACCTTGACAAAGGCCTTACTGAAATCCACGTATATAACATCCACTGCTCTTCCATCGTTGATCATCTTTGTCACTTCCTTGAAAAACTTGATCAAGTTAGTGAGACACGACCTCTCCTTCACAAAACCATGCTGCCTCTCACTAATACGCCCATTTGCTTCCAAATGGTAGTAAATCCTGTCACGAAGAATCTTCTCCAATAATTTCCCTACCACTGACGTAAGGCTCACCGGCCTGTAATTTCCTGGATTATCCCTGCTATCCTTCTTAAACAATGGAACAACCTTGACCATTCCCCAGTCCTCTGGGACCTCAACCGTAGCCAGTGAGGATACAAAGATTTCTGTCAAGGCCCCAGCAATCTCCTCCCTTGCCTCCCTCAGTACTCTGGGGTAGATCCCATCTGGCTTATCCACCTTAATATTCTTCAAGACACCTAATACCTCCTCTTTTTTTATCTCAACATGATCCAGGTTATCTACACATTCTTCCCTAGACAAATCAACCGCTAAGTCCTTCTCTTTGGTGAATACTGATGAGAAGTATTCATTTAGTATCTCTCCAATTTCTTCTGGCTCCACACAGAGATTCCCACCTCTGTCCCTGAGTGGGCCTACCCTTTCCCTGGCTACCCTCTTGCTTTTTACATATGTATAAAAGGCCTTGGGATTTTCCTTAATCCTGGTTGCCAGTGACTTGTCATGACTCCTTTTAGTCCTCCTGACTCCTTGCTTAAGTTTCTTCCTACTTTCTTTGTATTCTCCATGGGCTTCATCTGTTCCTAGCCTTCTAGCCGTTACGAATGCTTCCCTTTTCTTTTTGACTAATCTCACAATATCCTTTGTTATCCAAGGTTCCTGAAACTTGTCATGCTTATCCTTCATCATAGCAGGAACATGCCGGTCCTGAATTCTTATCAACTGAGGTTTGAAAGCCCCCCACATGTCAGTTGTTGATTTACCCTCAAACATCCGCCTCCAGTCTAGATTCCTCAGTTCCTGCCTAATATTGTTACAATTAGCCTTCCCCCAATTAAGCACCTTAACCCGAGGACTCCTGTTATCCTTATCCAACAGTACCTTGAAACTTACTGAATTATGGTCACTTTTCCCAAAATGCTCTCCTACTGAAACTTCAACCGGGTTCATTCCCTAATACCAGGTCCAATATTGCCCTTTCCCTAGTTGGACTATCTGCACATTGTCTCAGGAAGCCCTCCAGGATGCACCTTACAAATTCTGCACCATCCAAACCCCTAGCACTAAGTGATTCCCAGTCAATATAGGGAAAGTTAAAATCACCCACCACAACAACCCTATGTGAAAGGATCCCTTTGCAATATCTATCAATATCACTGGGCCATAACTTCCAACTAGCATTGGGAAGGGATGGTCCGCAGGATTTAGAAGAATAAATACATACTGACGTGCCCTTGAAAATGACGCTGACACTTCCGTTCTCCAGAGCTGCTTGGGGCCTGCATCGAAAGACTCCTCAGAGGCCCCAGTGAAGTGCAGCTCTGGCAGATTCAAGGAGGCCACACCCCCTTTTTTCCGTTACTTACTGCTGAAAAGCAGCTAAGTTTAAGGGGTCAGTGCAATTGACAGGCTGGGAGAAGGTAGGTGGCTAAGGTAAATGGATAGGATTTGGGGGTGCGGGGGATTGTAGGGTGGGGGATCGGAGAGTGGGTAGGGTTGGAGGTTGGGGGATGGGAATCAGAGATCAGAGATGGAGGTTCGTAGGTCGGGGTGAGGGTCAGAGGTCAGGTGGGGGTCGGAGGTTGGGGTGGGGGTCGGAGGTCGGGGTGCAGATCGGAAGTCAGGATGGGGAGGGTGGGGAGGTCGGGGATGGAGAGGTGGGGTGTTGGAGGTCAGGGGTGGTGGGGGTCAGATGTCAGGGGGTGGGGGGAATCCTTGTGGGGAGTGATTGGGGGTGTGGGGGAGTCCTGTGGGTGTCAGTCTGGGTGTTTACAATAGTTACCTAGAAGTTAGAAGATGTTTTAATTCTTCTAACTTTCTCTGGGTAACTATTGGTGTAACCCAGGAGGAACCATCATAAGTTTGCAATTTAAATCACAATTTTGGACGGTTCCCAGGACAGGGCAATTGTCCAGAGGAAGTTAGCACTTCTGGGCAATTGCCGTGCAAATCCTTACCTGGGAACTTTCAACAGGGACTCCCCAGAGCACCTTTGGGTTGCTCTCCAAATCTGATGAGTAACCCACGCAGCGATAGCATTATCTATTGTAGGTTAAACTGATACCTTGATCCTGAACTGAGGCCCATGACTCGGCAATCATAATTCCACTTAAGAAGCCTATGAACTAAAACAGATGGTTAGTTAGCTGGAGAAAGAGGGAAAGAGATCAACAGCTGCGGTAGCAAGCAGCCCATGATAACTATTCATCGAGGGACAGGAGGAGCAGCAGGAACACAACAGGAAGCAGAAAAGTAGGAGGAACAAGCAGGAAATTACAGATGGCATCACATGAATATCTGCATGCCTGATTGGCCAGCTCTATAAGCAATGCAATTGCTAGGACCGCCTACTGCCACCGCTGAAACACCTCCCATTTCTGCTCCGCTCAGCTCATCTGCTGCTGAAATCCTCATCTCTGTCTTTGTTACCACTAGACGTGACTGTTCAAATAGTCACTTCTGCCCTACATAAACAGAGAGTCAGCCAAATCTCTGCTGCTTGTATCCTAACTTGCACCAAGTTCCATTCACCCATCACCCCTGAGCTTGCTGACGTACATTGGTTCCCGGACTGGCCTTGCCTCAATTTTAAAATTCACATCTTTGCTTTCAAATTCCTCCATGGCCTCGTCCCTTCCCATAATCTTCTCGGGCCTCACAACCCCTGAGCTATCTGCAGTTCTAATTCCCGCATCACTTTCCCCAACTCTACCTTTCTTGCTTCTAATAGGACGCTCCTTAAAATCCCCCCCCACCCCTTTAAAAAACTTTTAGTCCCCTATCTTAATTTCTCCTTATCTGGTTCAGTGTCAAATTTTGTTTGATAATGATCCTGTGAAGCTTCTTGGGACATTTTACTATATTAAAGAACAAACTGGAAGTTGCTGTTGTTGTTGAATAGGGTCTCCTCCACCATCTCACAGGACTGTAATCCAGCTGGGATGTTTGAAATATTTAAGCAAGTTCAGTAGTTGAGGTGAACAACATTCAACATATAGGCACTGTGGCAGAACTTACATGTGCAACACTCCAGATGGAGAGCCACATGGAAGTGATAGACATACGAATCAGGTCAGTTGTTGCAGGGCTCCATTGCCACAGTGGATCAGCACAGCACATACTCAGTAGGGACTGAACTATCACAGGAAACCTTAAATGACATTGATGACCCAAAGCAGAAAAACATATTAATGATAACCTGCATTTATATAGTGCCTTTAATGTAGTGAAAACTCCCGAGGCAATTCACAGATGTGTTTGCAGACGCTGAGCCTAAGATGGAGGTATCTGGATCATCCTAAATGAGAGAGAAAGAGCTGAAGAGCAGAAGAGATTTAGAGAAGCAATTTCTGCAGCTTTCAGGGCCGAGAAGGGAGAAGGTACCATCTTCAATGGTGGGTCAAAGGAAGTGAAGGAGGACGCAGTTTCAGAGAGTTGCAGGGTGGAAATCGGAAAGCTGGAGACCACTGAGAAACCATTGCCTTCATATACTTGACCCAGAATGGAAATTGAGCACATACACTGCCCATCCATCCCAGCAGACAAAATCAGACCAAGCACTGCAAACTTCTGACTGGTCAGATTAAAGAAGCAGTGCAGCCACCTTTCCACATGTGGCAGCCTAACCCCAAGCTCCATGGGAAATGGAAGAATATTGACATCTAGCGTATGGTGGATAAACAACATCTCATGCTCTAAGCTATTGCCCCTTACAATCCACATCCACATTGAGTGCATGGTGGAATCCTTCACCTTGCAATGGGATTCTAAACGTAATGGATTAGGTGCTCACCCCAGCAGCACCAGCAACAAACACCAAGCAAATCTGGCATGTTCTCAAGAGAGGAAGATCTGGACGTGCCAACAGAGCTGTGTCATCAAGCCAGCTCCCTTAGGTTGTCCAACAATAAATTTGCGCAGTGTCTAAAATAGCCTCCATCCCAAACTGACCCTGAACGTGCAGGATAGCATAACCAACCCTAACAAGGCCTGCTTCATATTACCACATCCTGCCATTGCTCACTTGTCACTGAGCCTAGAAGTGAACAGCAGCAGTTTCCAGATAACCATTCAACAACCAGTGACTGGGCTCCCTCAATTCTTGTCGGCCCCAATGAGAGCCACATAACTGAGAGAATACTTAAAGGCATTTGTATGTGGATAGAGAAGCACCAGCAATCATTTAAAATATGGGGGTAATGACATTTAGTACATTCAGTACATATACATTTGTTGCAGTAAGGAGAACATTGACCTCATTTGCTTTAGGGTACATTTTAAAGGGAGGGCATTCACCAGCCGTACACTTAGCCAAACATGATAATATTCAGGAAGTTAACTATAATCCACCATCAGAAATTGCGAAACTCTGCAACAGCAACCAGATTTACCCTTTGAACTCTGAGAAATTCACAGAGAATTAGATTAAAAGGGGAACCAAAGGCATAGTAGTATTGTCACTGACTAGTATTCTAGAGACCCAGGGAAATGCTTTGGGCACCAGAGTTCAAATCCCACCATGGCAGATGGTGAAATTGAAATTCAATAAAAATCTGGAATTAAAAGTCTGATGATGACCATGAAACCATTGCCAATTGTTGAAAAAAACCATCTGGTTCACTAATGTCCTTTAGGGAAGGAAATCTGCCACCCTTACCTGGTCTGGCCTATGTGACTCCAGACCCACAGCAATGTGGATGACTCTTAAATGCCCTCTGAACAAAGGCAATTAGGGATGGGCAATAAATGCCTAGCCAGTGATGCCCACATCCCATGAATGAATAATGAAAATATGTGAGGAAGACATTGATACTTGAGCACTGCATATAATATTCAGCAATAAAAATTGCAGTTTGTGTAAGTTATAGATTAGAAACGTGGGAGTAGTCTTAAAATGACAAAAGAGATTGCCTCTGTCCATATTCATTTGTTCTTGAGTGTGAAGTGATTAACTTATGCCTCTGAAATACAGGACAGCATACAGTATTGTAACTCTTTCGAGTACAAACCCATTTCCAACTGTTTCAGATGAAGTTACATTGTTTTATAGTTTGCCATTGTGAGATTTGAACCCTTGATCTTGGGGTTACAAACCCAGTACCATAACCACTTGGCTATTTGCATTTTCAGGCCACCTTTAATAAACGGTGAGGTGAAATCACTGTCAACGGGCCTGTACATGCCCAACAGTCACACACATAGTGGAAAGGAGCTGTGAAGCAGAGGCACTGGGTAAACAGCCAAGACTCTATTTGGCACCATCTAGTGGCTGCAAGCTTGAACAGCAGAGTTACACAAAACATGTCTCTCAGAAAACAAATAGGGACCAAATTTCCTGAGCTTAGTGCCTCATGAGTGCCGGGGTGACAGGTGCAGCGCACTGGAAATATGGATGGGTACCCGTACTACTGTGTCTTTAACCCATAACCCTTTTAAAAAAGAATATATACTTTATTTATAAAATATCTGAAAGAACATTACAAAACATTTCTAAATTGCCAACTCAAAAAGTGCAATCAGATTCAACTTTTACACATGGATCACGAGGTGCTCCAGTACAATCAATGAATATTACAATCATTTCAATATGTTCATTACAGACAGTCAGACAGTGCAATGGTATTGGGGTTATCAACATACATCATGCTGTACTCTGAGATGCTTCAATACAATTATAATACAATTAGTGTTTAATGCATACATTTATTGTGAGCTGTACAGCCCAAGGGGTCTATACCTTTCCCAGCCCCTCAGTGCACTATGGCAGAAAGGTCTTAGGCAGCGACCTTTCCCCATTGTGCCTTTGCGGCAGCTGCCCCAAGCTTTAGTGCGTCCCTCATCATGTAGTCCTGGACCTTGGAATGTGCCAGTCTGCAACACTCAGTCGGGGACAACTCTTTGCACTGGAAGACCAACAAGTTTTGGGCAGACCAAAGAGCGTCTTTCACCGAGTTGATGATCCTCCAGCTGCAGTTGATGTTTGTCTTGGTGTGTGTCCTTGGGAACAGCCCATAGAGCAGAGAGTCTTGTGTCACAGAACTGCTCGGGATGAACCTTGACAGAAACCACTCCATCTCTCTCCAGACCTTCTTTGCAAAGGCATATTCAACAAGGAGGTGAACAACGGTATCTTCCCCAACACAGCCACCTTGAGGGCAACGTGCAGAGGGGGTGAGACTCCTGGCGTGTTGGAAGGATCTGACGGGGAAGGCCTTTCTCACCACCAGCCAACCTACATCTTGGTGCTTGTTGGAAAGTTCTGGCGATGAGGCATTCTGCCAAATGACTTTGACAGTCTGTTTGGGGAACCATCCCACAGGATCCACCCTCTCCTTTTCCTGCAGGGCCTCTAAGACGTTACGTGCCGACCACTGCCTGGTGGACTTGTGGTCAAAGGTGTTTCTCTGCATAAATTTTTCCACCAGGGACAGGTGTTATGGCATGGTCCAACTACTTGGAGTGTTCCACGGCAGCGTGGCCAGACCCATCCTTCTCAACACCGAGGACAGGTAGAACTTCAGCATGTAGTTTGTGTACTTGGTGTTTGTGTACCGAGTGTCTACGCACAGCGTGATGCAGCCGCACACAAAGGTGGCCGTCAGTATGAGGGCGATGTTGGGCAAGTTTTTTCCCCCTTTATCTAGAGGCTTGTACATCGCGTCCCTGCAGACACAATCCATTTTCAACCTCCAGATAAAGTGAAAGATGGCTCGGGTGATTGCCATCGCGCAGGAGTGAGGAATGGGCCAGACCTGCGTCACGTACAGCAACACCGAGAGTGCCTCATGCTTGATGACCAGGTTCTTACCCGCAATGGAGAAGGAGCGTCGCTCCCACATGCCCAGTTTCCTTTGCACCATAGACACTCGCTCCTTCCAGTTTCTAACGCATGCCCCGGTCCCTCTGAACCATATCCCCAGCACCTTCAGTCCGTCAGCCCTGACTGTGAAGGGGACAAAGGATCGGTCAGCCCAGTTCCCAAAGAACATGGCCTTGCTCTTGCCACGATTTACCTTGGCTCCCGAGGCCAGTTCGAACTGGTCGCAGATGTGGATCAGTCTGCGCACCGACAGCGGATCCGATAGAAGACGGCGATATCGTCCATGTACAGGGAGGCTTTGACCTGAGTGCCTTCACTGCCTGGAATTGTCACTCCTCTTATGGCCCAGATCCTTCCTGATGGACTCAGCAAAGGGTTTATTGCATCACACAAACAGGACAGGGGAGAGAGGGCAGCCCTGCCTGACTCCAGATTTAATAGGAAAGCTTTCTGATTCCCACCCCTTCAATGAAACTGCGCTACTGATGCTAGTGTAGAGCTGTTAGATCCAATTGCAAATTCCCTCCCCAAACTCCATTTTAGAGAGCACATCCACCATGTAGGTGCGTGATATTCTGTCAAAGGCCTTCTCCTGATCCAGGCTGTTGAGGCAGGTGTCCACACCCCTGTCCTGCACATAGGCAATCGTATCCCTGAGCAGCGCGAGGCTGTCAGAGATCTTCCTGCCTGGCACAGTGCAGGTCTGGTCAGAGTGGATCACCAATTCCAGAGCCGCTTGACCCAAATGGCGATGACCTTGGACAGAATCTTATAGTCCACATTCAACAGTGAAATGGGTCGCCAATTTCTAATTTCCTCCCTTTCCCCCTTCCGCTTGTAGATGAGGGTGATGATGCCTTTCCTCATGGATTCTGATATGCTGCTGGCCAGCAGCATACTCTCGTACAATTCTAGCAGGTCTGGGTAGATCCAGTCCCACGGAGTAAAACTCTGCTGGTAAGCCATCGATTCCGGGAGTCTTACTTTTCTCGAAGGACTCAAGGACCTTCGTCAGTTCGTCAGGAGTTAACGGCTTGTCCAGACTCTCCCGTGTACTGTCATCTAAGACCTCTGCGATTGAGGACAGGAAGCTGGGAGGCCGTGTTGTCCGTGGGCTTCATGCCATACAATCTGGCATAAAAGGATTTGCTGATCCTCAAAATGTCGGACTGCGATGACTTTATTGAGATGTCTTCTTCCTTCAGGCTGCTGATAACAGAGCTCTCTCTGTGTACCTTTTGGAAGAAGAAACGTGAGCACGTCTTATCCTGCTCCATGGAGTGGACTCTGGAACAGAAGATGATCTTGGAGGCCTCCAAGGCAAAGAGCGAGGCTTGCTGGCTCTTCACCTCTTGGAGTTCCTCTTTGACATCGAACCCCATCGACTGCAGCCGGAGCAGATTCTGCATATTCTTCTGGAGTTGGGACATTTCCCTCTGTTCCTTTCTAGCTTTCTGGATGCCTTTGAGGATGAAAAACCTCTTGATGTTTCCCTTGATCGCTTCCCACCAGTGTGTCAGGGATTCCCAGATGGGTTTCACGGTTCTCCAACCTTTGTAATCCCTCTTGAGTTCCTCAATGTTCTCTGGGGTCAGCCGTTGCATGGTCAGCATCCATGTCCCCTGTCCACCCTCTGGTCTTCCTTTAAGTGAGAGTCAGCCAGTAGGAGGCAGTGGTCAGAGAGGAACACTGGCTTGATGTCGGTGGATTTGATTGTGAACGCACAGGACACAAACAGGAAGTCTATCCTGGAACGGATGGACCCGTCTGGTCACGACCAGGTGTATCTATGCTGTACTCTGTCTGATGCAGCTTGGCATCCTTAACAGTTTCCATCAGGGATCTGGAAGTAGCGTCCAATCTGCTGTCGGCCCTGCCGCATCAATGATGCAGTTGAAGTCACCACTCAGAATGACTGGCCTGGAGGTCGCCAGCAGCAGTGGGAGCTACTGAAAAACCACCAGCCGCTCACTCTTTTGTGCCGGGGCGGTAATTAACCGGAGTGGAGCATTCTTGTACATTACGTCTGTTACAAGGAGGCGCCCGCCCACCACCTCCTTTACCTCGGAGACAGTAAAGTTGCCTCCCCGCAGCAGAATACCCAGGCTGGAGGAACGTGAGTCGTTTCCCCCCGACCAGATCGATGGCCCATGGGACCACCGTTGCGACCATTGCCTGTAGGAGCTGAGGTGCGGTATCGCACACTCCTGAAGAAATAGCAGGTCAGCTTTGACTTTGGCAAGGTAATCCAAGGTCGCAACACATTGCATAGTAGATTTAATGCTACACACATTTATGGATACAACCTTTATCCCCATTTTTAAAGCATTCTGTTGCTTAACAAACCTGTTGTCTTTGAGAGTCCCAGACCTTTGGTCCCAGTCCCAGTCCTGCATACCCATAATGTTCACAAATTGTCTCACTTTGGATGGGCTGAGGAAACTGTCCTGACCTCCCCATTGAAGGTGGCATCTGGGGGTTCATGCAATGAATGAGCTTTGAAATGTTCTCTGTTGGAGAAGTCTCTCCGATCCACTGCCCCTCTGGGCTGTTGCTGCTCCCGGCTTTCCAGAGCTGGGGTTCGCTGAGCGCTTCACTGCTCCCAGCTTCCTGGGGTTGAGGTGCTTTGGTTTCTTCAGGTTGTAGGCAAAGTTGGGGTGTGCTGGTCTCCTCATTGACTCCAATGTTCTGGAGCTCAGGTGTCTCATCCTGCACCTCCCTAGAGCTTTGCCGTTTCTTCTGTACGTGCCGCGCTGGCCCTTCTTCGTCCGAAGAGCAGCTGCCCTTGTCATTGGTGTTGGATGGAAGGCACCTCTTGCCACTCATCTGGGAAGTGGCTTAGTCCCTTCTTATACCCTTATTCTTTTTAGCCCTCTTCACCAGCTGCCACTCCCCCGGATGGTTTTTTACTGGTTCCTCCTCTATTGATTCGCTCTGCTGAGGAGTGGGAGGTTCAGGGGGCAGTACAGTTGCTCGGCTGTCTGCTGCCTCAATCTTTTCCTTCATCTTGTCTCTCTCCATGTCCTTCTTTGTCCCATTGTACTCACTGGAGGCCTTGGTGGTTGGAGGGTTGCAAGTGTCCTTGGCAGTAGCAACACTGATCATTTCTGCTCCCCCCTCGTTGGTTTTGGCTGCCTATGCATAAGTGAGGCAGCGTTTGGGGAAGGTCTTGTAGAGGTGGCCTGCCTTGCCACACAGGTTGCAGCACTTAGTCTGTTTGTCTGGTGCCCTTCCTGTTTGCAGTTCTTGCAGAGGACGGCGCTGCAGTTGGCCGCCACATGACCAGACTTGCTGCATGACCAACAAAGTTTGGGCTGCCCAGTGTAGACAAGGTAGCTGCAGCTTCTCCCGAAAGTGAAGCTAGAAGGAGGGTGGAGGGTAAGGGTTAGTAGGTTCCCTTACCATCTGCCTTGAGCATGACCTTGACCTGGCGTTTGCTTGTCCAAATCCTGAAGGTGTCTTTAACCTTGGTGCAGCTTCCAACCTCGTCGACGTACCTGGTGAGGAAGGTGAGCACATCGGCAACACAGACATGCGGGTTGTACAGATGCACAGTTACCACATGGTCCTGTTGCCGCAGCAGAGGAAAGAGCGACTCCACCATCAGGATCTTCATCTGCGGCTGGTCTCTCTTCTCTTTGAACACCTTCAGGCAGCAACACTCCTGAAGGTAATGTCGAAGTATCCAGCGCTGGGGAAATCCTGCAGGCAGTAGATCTCCATGGCTTCAAATCCACACAACTCTAAAAGGATCCGCTTAATGAAGGAGGCATGATCCATGGGTGTTTCTCCTTCACCGCCACCCTAACGGTGTTACATATCCCTTGGTTTGGGGCTCCACTGGTTATAGCCATCGCTTCACTCCACTTGACCTTAGCCAAAAGGCCGGGAAGCGATTTAATCCATAACCCTTCCCCTGAGTTTTCTGCCACATTCTTTTTTGAGGTTTGCTGCCTTGCTGTGCGAGGAGCAGGGACTGGTATTTAAATTCATCCTTTTGGTCATGTTTACAACGTCAGGATGTGTTGGAATAGGAAGGAAGACATTATAGAAATGATATTCAAGGCAACTTTTCTTGGTGGAAACATTCAATTTTGTTTAAAAAGCAGCAGTAGCAGTTACATGTATACATCTAACTCTATAACTAAGGAGGAACTCTCCCCTCAAGTTCTCCGTGCTACAAACTGATTGGTTTACACAGATCATGTGACCTTCCATCACAGGATTATTCTTAAAGCTACAGTCCTACGTTTATCAAAACTATAAGTACTACATTCCTCCCCCTTTAACTTTTTTGTACATTTTGTATTTACAAGGATATTTATTTCATGACATTATAATATTTACACAGGTCATGAAGTTATAAGTTCATTCTTTCAGGTGGTTTCCTGATCTGTGTGGAACGTCGTAGCTCTACGATTTCCAAATCTTTGGCAGGAACCACAGTGTCTGGAACCTCAATAACATCAGGTACCTCATTAGGCACAGGCAGTTCAGTGTCATCCACTCCATCAGAGACATCGGGCATGTCTGTCCTTGGTTGAGCAAGTTCAACAGGAACCACAGGTTCAACAATGGTTACAGGTGGAACATCATTTTGTTGGGGTATCTCCCTTCTGCTTAAATGAACCACCTGCTTACATGTGATCCAGCCCTCCACTTTTACGTCCTCTACCGAAATTCTTTACATACACTGCTTCTCCAACAATAAATTGTTGCTCACGACTACGCAAATCATGGGTCACTTTTTGGTTCCCTTGACTTTTCCTCACCTTCCCCTCCAAATTGGGAAATATCAGGCTGAATCTTGTTCAAAGATAGCGCCTCATCAGTAATTCTACAGGTGTTGCACCTGTCGTGGTGTGGGGGGTTGTTCTGTAGTGAAATAGGAAGTGAGCAAGTTTAGTTTCCAACAATTCACCTGTTAATTTTTTCAGTCCCGCCTTAAAAGTTTGTACTGCTCATTCTGCCAGTCCATTAGATGAGGGATGGTATGGTGCAGTCTTCATGTGGCTGATAACATTTGGGCTGACAAATCTTCAGAATTCAGTGCTATTAAATGCAGTACCATTATCTGAGTTGATTACTTCTGGCAATCCATGGACAGAAATGCTTTGGTGTAGTTTTTCCATAGTAGTGCCTGAAGTTGGAAACTTAACCTCATAAACATCTAACCATTTGGAATGAGCATTTTTAGTCAGTAGAAACATGGTTCCAAGAAAATGACTGACATAATCTATGTGCAACCACATCCAGGGCCTACCAGGCCACTCCCATGAGTGTAATGGGGCTCCACCAGGAACTGCTGTAGCTGTTGGCATTGCACACTGTGTTTAACCACCTTCTCAATATCGCCATCCATTCCTGGCCACCAAATACAACTTCGCACAGTCATCTTCATTCTTGAGATTCCTGGATGGGCACTGTGTAACACTACTAAGAACGGTTCCCTTCCTTGTGAAGGAACTACCACTCGAGGACCCCATAACAGGATACCATCTTGATGGCTCATTTTGTGTCTTCAGTTGAAAAATGGCTTCAATTCATCAGAGACTGGTTCCGGGAACTATCCATTTAACACTTGGTCTCTCAGTCGAGTCTGGATCATGATTCATCCAGTTTCTTATCTGCCTGACAAAGACTGGTGAGGAATTCAGAGAATCCATCACTAATACGATCTCTTGGGGAGTTGGGACAAGCCCATTGTTCTCCTGCAATGGAAGGTAACATAGGGCATTGGCTATATCAATGCTTGGTCTATGTACAAAAGTGTGTTCGTATGCTGCTAAAATTAGGGCCCATCTTTGAATTTGTGCAGAACATATGGGAGGGATAGCCTTTTCCTCACTAAACAGACCCAATAGTGCTTTGTGGTCTGATACTATCGTGAAGTATTGGTGGAATTTTTTACACCAAAAATAATCAACAGGCCTTCCTTTTCGGTTTGTGAATATCTTTTTTCAACTGCAATAAGTGTCCTGGACACATAGCCTGGACACATAGCCTGGACACACAGCCTGGACACACAGCCTGGACACATAGCCTGGACACATAGCCTGGACACACAGCCTGGACACATAGCCTGGACACACAGCCTGGACACACAGCCTGGAAACACAGCCTGCACCGCCGATAGGCTACGTGTCCAGGACACTTATTGCAGTTGAAATTTTGTAAGATGGTATGGCTCCCACTCCATAGGGGGATGCATCGCAGGTTAGCACCAATTCCTCAGTTGGGCTGTAGTGTACCTGCAAATTTGAAGAGTGCAAGAGCTGTTTGACATTCATGAAGGCTTCTTCCTGCAGTGGCCCAACACTGGTTTCTCTTTAGCAGCGAACGTAGAGGGTCTAGAAACGTTCATAAATTTGGTTGGAATCAGCCATAATAATTTACGATCCCTAAAAACGATTTAAGTTCAGAGACGTTCTTAGGTGCAGGTGCCTCTCTGGTAGCTTTAAACTTCTCTTCAACTGGGTGTAACCCTTGGGAATCTACCCAGTGGCCCAAATAAATGACTTAATTTGCCTGAAAAGCACATTTTTCCTTCTTTAGGTGCACTCCTTCTTCTAAAAATCATTCCAGGACTTCCTCCAGATTAGCCAAGTATTTTTTCCTTTTCCGTAATTCAAATTGTTAGTACATCGTCCAGGTAGACCACAACTTGAGGTAGTCTTTGTAGCAAGCTCTCCATCATGCTCTGGAAAATAGCTGTGTGTATTGATATAACCCTTTAGCCACGTTTATGGCCACGACTCATATCAAGCTTTGTATGCATTGTTCCTCCTGCTGGTTTTGTATAGAGGTCTTCAATCTTCAGAATAGGGTACCTGTCCAGTTTGGCTGCTCTGTTGACCATTAGTTCATAGTTCCCTCAGATCTGGATGGTCTGATCCAGTTTTAAGACAGGGACTGCTCACTCTGAGAACTGAACCACTTTTATGACACCCAGTCTCTCTTGCAGGTTCAACTCAGCGTCAACCTCTCTCAGGGCGTATGGTACTGGTCTTGCTTTCAAGAAGCGAGGAGTTGCTTCTGGGTCAATATAAATCTTGGCCTGTAGGCCTTTGATTTTCCCCAGTTCATCCCGGAAGATGGTATAACTTTTTTAAGCATCTCTGGCAGTGCACCTACTCACAACTGGAAGATTTTGGATCAGTTTAAGTTAATCTCTTTCGACCAATCACGCCTCTACCACCATCACTGGTAGTTGTGCTGTTTGGTGTCTATAAAAAACAGGTACACTGGTACCCTGCACTTGGATTTCTTTGCCTGTATACGTTTTCAACTTGGCAGCCACCTGTTCCAAATTTAATTGTTGAGCACCTTTATTTAAATATCTGAAAGTGTGTTCTCCTATTACAGTGGGAGAATTACCAGTGTCTACTTCCATTTTTAAGAGTTTTCCATTCGCTTGCAAGGTGACAGTGATTGGCTCTGTCTTCTCTACTTTCATGTTGAATAAGGAATAAATGTCAGAATTGTTTGTTTTTGGCTCTTCCACACTATATACTTCATGAACTTTGTTTGTTGCCTGGAAGCCTGTTTTAATTTTGCTTTGCAATGTTTCAGTATGTGCCCTGTTTTGTGACAAAAATAGCACTCCACCTCTTTAAATCGGCAATCATTAGGAGTGTGATTGTTTTCATATCGATAGCAATTAGTTTTTGAATTTTCTGCTGAGCTGCTTCCTCCAAATTTTTATGTAGCAGGGGCTGTTTCCAGATTTGCAGCGGAGTCCCGGCTTTTCACACCACTTTGGGCTGACTGTTCCCACCCAACTAGCAGAATGGGGACATTTTGTGCACTTGTGAATCCCTTACAGTGCTTTTCATCACAAGTGCTATTTCTAACATTTACTTAAAATTAAGATCCACTTCAGCCAACAATTTTCGCTGAATAGCATTCTTCTGCACACCACAGACCAAACGATCCCTGGGCATATCATTCAGGGTTTCACCGAAATCACAATATTGCAGTAATTGTTTTAATTTCATCATGGAGGTAGCAATGGTCTCCCCGGGGCTCTATTCCATGAATTGAACTTGAACCTCTGCATTATGACTGAGGGTTTGGGTTGAAAATGTCCCTTAACAAGGTCTACTAATTCACTAAAGGTCTTTGAATCAGGAGCTCTGGGGGCCATAAGCTTTGAATTAAACGGTAGGTCTTGCTCCCACAAATACTTAGAAGAATCGCTCTCCTCTTTTCCTCCTCTGTGATTTTGTTGCCTTGAAAGTAGAACCCATGACGTTCTATATATTGAGATCAGTCATCTGTGGCTGACCCAAGGGGATCGATTCTGCCAAACTGTGGCACCTCGGATGAGTATATCTTCTTTTCTTTTAATTATCTTAAATAATCACAATCGCTGGGCAAAGGACAGCACTGGATCTGATTTATCCTCATCGCCAGTTTGTTATAAAGTTGATTTTCCAGCCAACTTTTCTTGGTGGAAACATTGAACTTTATTTCCAAGGCAGCAGCAGCTACATGTGTGCATCTAACTCTATACTAAAGAAGAACTCTTTCCTAGAGTTCTCCGCGCTATAAACTGATTGGTTTACACAGATCATGTGACCTTACAGTACAGGATTATTCTTAAAGCTCCAGTCCTATGTTTATCAAAACTGTAATTACTACAGACTGAAAGGTAAAAATAATGACAAAATGTCAGTCGGAACCTGATGTATCATCTGCTGCTATTATCAGATTCCAGTGTTCTCAAGAAGTGTCAGACTTGAAGCGTTAACTCTCTTTTTTTCTCCACAGATGCTACCAGACCTGCTGAGTTTTTCTAGCATTTTCTGTTTTTATTGCTATCAGATTCTATCCTTGCAGAGACATATTAAATTTTTCATTATTGATAGCAGTATTAAGACACTGTGGAACATTAGCTGGGTCCATTCCCTGTGCATGCATAAGGATTGCAATGAAGTAGCTATGCTACTGCTTAATGATCTTTCTTGCATTACATGCTTCTAAGTACTAATATGGGGCAATGTATACAGATTACGGCCAGGGGCAGATTCGTAAGTGGACAGGTGATTCTACAGGTTTATATTATAAAATAAAAAGAAAGTCTTGTATTTATATAGTGCCTGAGAAGTAAAAGAGATCTGAAAGGATCAACAACCTTGTGTAAAAGTCCAAATATGTAAATACTTGCTATAAATAAATAGTAATGATTTTGAGAACCTACAGACTTAAGTAGCATATTTTGGGAGAATATACAACTCCAAAACGCCCAAAAAGACCCCAACCACACAACAAAATATTGCCCATCCCTAATTACCCTTGAGAAGGTGGTGGTGAGCCACCTTCATGAACTGCTGCAGTTCATGTGGCGTAAGTACATTCACAGTGTGTTAGGGAGGGAATTCCAGGATTTTGATCCAGTGACAGTAAAGGAATGGTGATATAGTTCCAAATCACAATGTTATGTGGCTTGGAAGGGAACTTGTGAATGATATTGACCTTCTTGAGTGTTGTTGGTGCTGCGCTCACACAGGCAAGTGGAGAATATTTCATCACACTCCTAACATGTGCCTTGTAGACAGGCTTTGGGAAGTCAGAAGTTGAGTTACTTTCTGCAGAATTCTCAGCCTCTGACCTGCTCTGGTAGCCACAGTATTTATGTGGCTAGTCCATAAAATTTCTGGTCAATGGAAAACCCCAGGATGTTGATAATGGAGGATTCAGTGATTGTAATTGAATTGCCATTGAAAGTCCCTTGAATGGTAGATTCTTTCTTGTCAGAGATGGTCATTGCCTGGCAGTTATGTGGTGTGAATGTTAATTGCACTTATCAGCCCAAGCTTGATTGCTGTCCAGGTTTGCTGTATAACTCTTTCCCTGAATTTCATGTTATGTTCTTATGGCTGCATATGGACATGGACTGCTTCAGTATGTGAGGAGTTGCAAATGGTGCTGAACATTGTGCAATCATCAGCAAACATCCCCACTTCTGACCTTATGATAGGGGGAAGGTCATTGATGAAGCTGCTGAAGTTGGTTGGGCCTAGCACACTACCTTGAGGAACTCCTGCACTGATGAGCCATGAGGTTACAAATTGTGATTGAATGCAATTCTACAGCTGCTGATAGCCCACAGCACCTTGAGTTCAAAGATCTGTTCTAAACACATTCCATTTAGCATGGTGGTAGTGCCGTACAGCATGATGGAGGGTTTTGTAAATGTGAAGCAAGGACTTTGTCACCTCAAGGGCTGTGTAGTGATCATTCCTACCAATACTGCCATAGACAGATGCATCTGCAACAGAGAACAAGGTCAGGTTGGTTTTTCCTTCTTGTTGGTTCCTTTACCACCTGCTGCAAGCCCAGTCCAGCAGGTATGTCCTTCAGGACTTGGCCAACTTGATCAGTAATCGTACTATCAAGCCACTCTTGGTGATGGACATTGAAGTCCCCCACTCAGAGTTCATTATGTGCCCTTGCCACCGTTAGTATTTCTTCCAACATGGAGGAGTACTGATTCATCAGCTGAGGAGGGTGATCAGCAGGAGGTTTCCTTGCCCATGTTTGGCCTGATGGCATGAGGCTTCACGGGGTCCAGAGTCAATATTAAAGACTTCCAGGGCAACTCCCTCCAAAGTATATACCACTGTGCTACCACCTCTGCCCTGCTGGTGGGACAGGATACCCAGGGATGGTAATGGTGGTAACTGGGACATTGTCTGTAAAGTACGATTAGGTGATCATGGCAATATCAGGCTTTTGCTTGACTAGTCTGTGGGACAGCTTTTGGCACTAACCCCCAAATGTTAGGTGTATTTTTCAGGGTCAACTAGGCTGGGTGTGCTGTTGTCATTTCCAGTGCCTAGGTCGACGCTGGGTGGTCTGTCGGGTTTCATTCCTTTTTGACTTTTCTGTAGCGGTTTGGTACAACTGAGTGGTTTGCTAAGCCATTTCAAGGAACGTTTAAGAGTCAACTAACTGGAGTCACATCTGGCCAGACCAGGTAAGGATGCCAAGATTTCCCTTCCTATAGGATATTAGTGAACCAGCTGGGTTTTTACAACAATTGATAACATTTTCAAGGTCACCATTGCTGGGGCTAGCTTTTAATTCCAGATTTATTAATCAATTGAATTTAAATTCCACCAGCTGCCATGGTGGGATTTGAATCCATGTCCCCATAGCATTAGCCTGGGCCTCTGGTCCATTGACATTACCACTAAGCTACTACCACCTCTATATTAATCACCTAGATGAAGACACTGAGAGTAATGTATCCAAACTTCCTGACATGGCATGTAAGCTTGGGGAGGCTACAAAGAGATATAACCATGTTAATGAGTGGGTAATAAGGTGGTGGATGGAGTATAATGTGAGGAAGTGTGAGGTTATTCACTTTGATGTAAGAATAGAAAAGCAGATTTTTCTTTAAAAGATGTATATTCGTAGATGTTGATGTTCTGTGAGAGTTGGGTGTAATCATACAAGGAGCACAAACTTCGAATGCAGGTACAGTACGGCAGGCAATTAGGAACTCAAATAGCATGTTACCTTTACTGCAACAAGACTGAAGTACAAATTTAAGGAAGTTACCTGCGGTACTGTGTGCAGTTTTGGTCTCCATAGGAAGGATATATTTGCATTGAAGGCAGTACAGTCAAGCTTCACAAGATTGGTTCCTGGGATGAAAGGGTTGTCTTATGATGAGAGGCTGAGTAAATTGGATCTTTCTGGAGTTTAGAAGAATGAGAGGTGATCTCGTTGAAACATAAAAGACTCTAATGGTGCCTTACAAGGTAGGCAATGAGAGGTTGTTTCCCCTGGCTGAAGCATCTAGAACATGGGTTAAGGGCTTCATCATTCAGGACTGAGATGAAGAGAAATGTGTTCAACCAAAAGGTTGTGAATCTTTGGAATTCTCTATCCCAGAGGGTTGTGGCAGCTCTACTGTTGACTCTATTCAAGGTTGAGATAGACAGATTTTGGTCTCTTGGGGAATCAGGGGATATGGGAGTGGGTGGGAAAGTGGAGTTGAAACAGAAGATCAGCTGTGATCATATTGAATAGTACAGCAGGCTCAAGGAGCCTACTTCTTGTTCTTTTGTCTCAGTAATTGCCACCAATTCATTCCCTCTAAGTCTGTATTTGAGCTTCTTTTGCACTCAATTTACTTCCTACACACTAATTTTGTCCTTCATTCTGCTGTTCATAACTCCTCTAACACATCTTTTATTTCTTTACCAGTTCCATTACCCCTTCCTTTAGCCTTGCACGGCCAACTCTTTGTCATCTAATCTCTCCTGTCTTCCATCCTATCATAGGCCTTCCCTTTTGTTTTTTTCCCACTCTCGCCACTTTCACTTGTTTAAAACCTATTGTATCTTTAACTATTTCCAGTTCTGATGCTGCAGTCATTGACCTGAAAAGTTAACTTTGTTCTGTCTCCATAGATGCTATCTTACCTGCTGAGTATTTCCAGAATTTGCTGTTTTACTTTTAATGACATGGGAAAATGGGATTTCCACTGCACTTCCATCGAAGTTAAGGGTCATATAGTGGAAGCAGCTTTGAGAAAATTCCTGATCTGCCTATGGATAATGAGGAGACAAATGTGTCAAAGCAGAATGATATGTCAGTAAATAAGAAAAAGAAGGAAGGAAGCCTTCCACTGGGAAGAAGAAATTGTAATATTTCCACAAAATAAATAAGAAAATCTCTTTGGGTAGCAGAAACCATTTTCCTATTACAATTACAAACCTAATCATTGATTTTTTTTTTAAGGTATGAAATGGCACAGAAAATCCCAAATAAAAGGAAAAAGGAGAATTTTAGGCACAATTAATCAATTATGCATATAAACATGGGAGTGCACCTTGCCTTCTACAGTTACAAGAAACTGGTTAAGGACACATTAGCAACTAGTTGGGTACAGCTGGCCCAAGAGCATATCGCTGCATGCGTGTACATGTTGAGCTACTAAGAAAGACCTGAAACATCTGCTTAACTGAGATTGTCATCAGTGAAGTGAAGAAGAGTGATGTGAAAGTGAAAGGAAAATGGAAAGACTGAGAAGATAAAATAAACCCAATGAAACCCCTCGAGAAGATAAAGAAATCTAAAAGTTCATGGGAAATTAAGTAAAGCATTGAACCAATTGGTTTTTACTCATTAAGGAATTACTAAAATTACTAGAAATGCTTGTGAGCTTGGAGATTGTAATTGTGGCAATATAAAGTCTCATTTGTCCCTTATTGACTACGGTGTTGAATGTTGCACAAAGTGCTTCTGAGCAAGAATTGCCTTCATTATATAGTAAACTTGCATATTATTTTCTGTAGCAGAGAGACTGTTAAAGCAAATAAATGAGACAAACTGATGCCAAGTCATACTGCTGCACACCAGGGAGTGTCTCTGCTGTCACCACTCATCTTTCACTGAGTGGATGTTTTCTTCACTTGCTTCTGGAAAGGAAGGGAAACTGCAAGGATCCAGACAGATGGCTGTATGATTTCATGTGTTTTACTGGGATTAATGAATCCAGATTTCTGTGAGTACAATAATTATGTCAAAGAATCATCTCCTGAGTAAATAAACATTTTACCTTAGTACTTAGCTGTCCTGTAGTTGTGTAATGGACCGGATGCTACAATATCTCACTGAAGCAAAGCCCCCTATTGCTTTGTCACATTGGAGTGCACACTGCTAATTGGTTCACATTACAGCCTGTAGCAGCAAAATGGATTTCTTCCATTAACCTTCTATGTAATGAAAGACTTTAGAGCTGTCAAAATATTCATCTCCCTTTTTTGATGCTGCAAGAGCAATTTTATGTAAACCCTTGACTGCTAAAAACTAGAATTAGAAAACTAAACAGATTTGTGGAATGTTTCTTGAATTTACATTACTTATTTTATGAACAGTGCAAAAATTTATGTTTTGGTCCTGGCCCTGGTTCCCAAAGGGTTACTAAAGTATATATCTTTACAAAGAACGGATGCTCTGAGGATCATTTTCCAATCTTCACTAGATACAGGCGTGGTTCCCAGAGCATTAGAGGTCTGCGAACGTTGTACCATTATTTAAAAAGGGAGGGATAGGCCAGAAAATTATAGGCTGGCCAGTCTGATTTCAGTGGTCGGCAAATTATTAGATTCAATTCTGAAATGCAGGATAAACTGACACTTAGAAAGGAATGGATTAATCAGGGATAATCAGCATGGTTTTGTTAGGGGAAGGTCATGTCTTACTAATTTAATCAAATTTTTTGAGGAAGTAACAAGGACGATTGAAGAGGGTAGTGCAGTGGATGCTGTCTACATGGATTTGACAAGGTCCCACATGGTAGACTGATGAGAAAAGTAAATGCCCATGGGATACAGGGGAATGTGGTGAGTTGGATCCAAGATTGACTCAGAGACAGGAAACAAAGGGTAATTGTTGATGGAAAATGGTTTCCAGTGGCATTCCCCAGGGCTCAGTGTTAGGGTCCTTGCTGTTTGTTGTATATATTAATGATTTAGACTTAATATGGGTGGCATGATCGGGAAATTTGCAGATGACACAAGAATTGACCACGTAGTTGATAGTGAAGAGGACAGCTGTTGTCTCCAGAATTATATCAATGGTTTGGTTGAGTGGGTGGAAAAATGGCAGATGGAATTCAATCCAAGAAGTGTGAGGTAATGCATTTGGTGGGGGGGTGCAAACAAAGCAAGCGAATACTCAGTAAATGGGAGGATATTGAGAGGGGTTGAGAAATTGAGAGACCTTGGAGTGCAAGTCCACAGGTCCCTGAAGGTGGCAGGTTAGGTGGATAAGGTGGTAAAGAAAGCAAATGGAATGCTTTCCTTTATTGGATGAGGTATATAATACTAAATCAGGAATGAAATAATGGAACTGTACAAAACGCTAGTTAGGCAATGGCTGGAATTTTGTGTACAGCTCTGGTTACCACCTTACAGGAATGACATAATAGCTATGGAGAGAGTACAGAGCAGATATACAAGAATGTTGCCAGGGCTTGAAAATTGCAACTATGAGGAAAGATTGGCCAGGCTGGGGTTGTTTTCCTAGGAACTGTGAAGGCTGAGGGGTGACCTGATTGAGGTGTACATGATTATGAGGGGCCTAGATAGAGTAGACAGGGATGCTCTGTTTCCCTGAGCAGAGAGGTCAATTACCAGGGGGCACAGATTTAAAGTGATTGGGAGAAGGATTAGAGGGGACATGAGGAAAAAGATTCTTCACCCAGAGAATGGTGGGTGTTTGGAATTCACTGCCTGGTTTGGTGGTGGAGGCAGAAACCCTCAATGCATTTAAAAGGCACCTGGATCTGCACCTAAAGTGCTGTAACCTACAAGGCTATGGACCAGGTGCTGGAAAGTGGGATTAGAATGGACAGCTAGTATTTCATTTTTTCTTTTTCAGCCAGCACAGACATGATGGGCTGAATAGCCTCTTTCTGCGCCATAAGACCATAAGACATAAGAGCAGAAGTAGGCCATTCGGCCCATTGAATCTGCTCCATCTTTTAATGAGATCAATGAGGGCTGATCTGATAACCACAACTCCACTTTCCTGCCTTTTCCCCATAACCCTTGATCCTCTTACTGGTTAAAAATCTGTCTATCTCTGCCTTGAGTATACATAATGACCCAGCCTCTGCGGTAAAGAATTCCACAGATTAACTACCCTCTGAGAGAAGAAATTCCTCCTCATATCTATTTTAAATGGATGACCCCTTACTCTGAGATTATGCCCTCTGGTCCTAGACTCTCCCTCAAGGGGAAACAACCTCTCAACATCTACCCTGTCAAGCCCCCTAAGAATCTTATATGTTTCAATAAGTTGTCTCTCATTCTTCTAAACTCCAATGAGTACAGACCCAACCTACTTAACCTCTCCTCATAAGAAAGTCCCTCCATACCCGGGATCAACCTAGTGAACCTTCTCTGGACTGCCTCCAATGCTAATATAGCTTTCCTTAGATAAAGGGTCCAAAACTGTTCTCAATTTTCTAGGTGTGATCTAACTATGCCTTGTATAGTTTTAGCAAGACTTCCCTATTTTTATACTCCATTCCCTTTGAAATAAAGGCCAACATTCCATTTGCCTCCCCTATTACCTTCTGAACTTGTATGTTAGTTTTTTGGGATTCAGGCATGAGGACCCCCAAATCCCTCTGTGGCATAACTTTTCAATTGCTCTATGGTTCTAATTCATTGAAATGTGCCAATGCATTGAATCATTCTGCAAAACATTTTCATAGCTGCAACCAAATATATTAAACTGGTTCTCGTCATTTTTTGTTTCAACATTATTAGGGGCATAATGGCAATACATAGGCCTGTCTGAAAAGTAAAGTTTTGTTTCAATAACATTATTGTAATTTAAATCTCCAGTAAAACAAAAGGTAACAAGACTGCAATATGAACATAAGAGAAATATTCAAGAAGAATTGCATGGGAATTGAGTAAGAATAACATTTTTATTCATTATAGATGCTGATGCTAACACTGCATATGATTAGAAGATGAAGCTAAGGAATGGTGCTAAGATACAGATGGTGATGTCACAGGTATATGTGCTTCACAGTAGTTAATGTAAAGGTCCACATATAACATTAGGTAATCTGAAACAAAAACAAAAATTGCTGGAAAAACTCAGCAGGTCTGACAGCATCTGTGGAGAGAAAGACAGAGTTAACGTTTCAAGTCCATAAGACTCTTCTTCAGGGCTAAAGAGAAGTAAAAATGTGGTGAAATATATACTGTTTAAGGGGGGTGGGACAGGTGAAGCTGGATAGAAAGCCAGTGATAGGTGGAGAGATTTTGCAATCTCTCCTTTGCCTCCATCTATCACTGGCCTTCTAACCAGCTTCACCTGTCCCATCCCCCTTAAACAGTATATTTCTCCACGTCTCTACTATTCTTTAGCTCTGAAGGGGAGTCTTATGGATTCAAAACGTTAACTCTGTCTTTCTCTCCACAGATGCTGTCAGACCTGCTGAGTTTTTCCAGCAATTTTTGTTTTTGTTTCAGATTTCCAGCATCCGCAGTATTTTGCTTTTAACATTGGGTAATGTTGTTTGAAACTTCTTTACAACAACCTCCAGACAAAATTATACACAGATCAATATGTTTGATAAGAAATGGTACCTGTGATGCAGGACAGCAAGACAGCAGCCTTTCTCGCTGATTCACACAATCTTCTGGGTTTTGCCTAATATATCCAACATCCCTTTCCCCAGATGGGAGGAGTGACAATTCTACATTACCCCCATTCAGTTTTCCTGTCAGAATATTATATATCGACTCCCTGAAAGAATGACAAACAAATGAACAGTTCTAATGTCAAAATATTGTCAGTATATTCAATATATATAAACATATATACATCCATAACAATCCAAAATCAAATTACAAGATTGGGCCAAAAGTGTTCTACCACCCAAATAACCAATAGGCACCTTTTTTCATTTCTATGATCTTTATGCTCTATCTGTGTCAGAGTTGGTTTGCAAATAACACTTTCAGTTCCATACCTATGTGCTGTTGTTATACCAAGGCTGCTTTTAGTCTCAGATCCAATACAGCAGTGTGTACTTCAAACTGTAGTGTATAGTCAGGGAGGCTTAGGAAAGGTGTTGAACAGTTTCTCTTCAAGACCAGCAAATCTTTCATGCTCTATACATCATGCAAAGGGGTATCTCCATGAGTCATTCAAATACAAGTTTACAATAATGGCAATAATTCTATAGCATCTTCCCATTCTGAGAAATTGTCTGACATCCGGCATAATCTTAAATTGTGGAAATGCACCTACAACTGTTACCTTTCCAGCAATTGGCTTAATTAACCGGGGGGAATAATTAAGCTCTTTTTCTGTTCTACTGCCAAGTCAGGATGAGGAAAATGAGGGCAGTGAGGCCTGCGATCAAATCCCCACATCCTGAAAATGTGCTCTAAATTTTTCTTGCCCCCCCACCAGTGATACTGGCTGCCTGAGCTTCTATTATCCAGTTCCATGTAAAAGACGGGTAAGGGGATGGTGATACTAGCTGGGCCAGGGGGTGGTGATAATAGCTGGGCCAGTATAGGAAGGCATTGATGGCCTTGAAGGGGAGAGCCCAGCATTAAATACTCCTCTTTATGCCTCTTTGCAATAAGGATGGAAATTTTTCTTATAATTTATCTGAAGAAAAGCTCTTTTGGGAACTGCAACCTTCTTGCCTTCCCCTCTCTGTGCCGTGGTGGCTGTCCCAGCTGCCAGACTTAGTGCTTGGCACTGATGATTTTCTGTATGTGGCTGACTTGTCTCTGGGAGCCCAGTCTGCCTCTTTATTGAGGCCTGACTCCAGGAAAAGGGCTTGGAGTCACAAGGGGCTCAAAGCAGTGGGTGGAGTTGCCTCCCTCACCCCCTCTGGTGGCAGAAGCTGCAGAGAGCAGCACAATCTTTTATGTCCAATGATGCTATTTTCTTTCTCACAGTAATTTTTTAATACCCATTCAAGGGATGCAGGCATAGGTACAGCCTTTCCTACTGCCTATCAGGGGTCACATGATTGTTCTTGGAAGCTCCAACCAATGAGCTCAAAGTGTGGGGCTCCTTGTCAAGGACCTAGTTCAAGCATGTAGCACCTGAAAAGCTCTCTGTAATAAAGTTAACTGTTTCAAGTTAAAACTTGTCCGCTCCATCAAGTCATTACTTTTGGCAACAAGGGTAAAATAGCTCCGATATTGCAACTTGCCTTGTGAATGTGAGTACATCAAATGTTAAGAATAAAAGAAAAGAATACTCATTGGTCTGCCACTCTTCGGCAGAATCGATGCTTACGACGCGACTATGGAAGGCTGGAGCCAGTATGTAGAGTATCTTGGTTTTTATTTCGTAGCAAACAAAATTACTGTGGAGGAGAAGCAGAAAGCCATCCTTTTGAGTGTGTGTAGTAACAAGAAGTACAATCACATCCGCAGTCTGATGACCCTGAATGCGCCCAATTCTAAGTCCTTTAATGAATTAGTGGACCTGATGAAAACGCATTTCTAGCTGAAGCCATCCATAATAGTGCAGATGTTTAAGTTTAATTCCAGAGTTAGGGCTCCACGAGAGTCCATCGCAACTTATATAGCGAAATTGAAGCAGTTGACTGAGCGCTGCAACTGCGGAGAAACACTCAATGATATGCTGCGGGACCGATTAGTTTGTGGAATTCACGATGACACCATTTAGCACCGTTTACTTGCAGAAATTAACATCTTTTTGATGCCGGCCGTGGAAATAGCATTAACCACGGAAAGTGCTATGAGAGACTCGCAGGCTTTATGACACGTTTAACTTGGCACTAGTCTTCATGTGGGGTGGGAACCCACCGCCAGGTGTGGCCCAAAAACCAGAGACACAACAGCAAAGTGAGAGGCAATATCCGCTGTTAGAAACATGAAAAGGCCTAGTGTAAACATTTCAGAAGTGACTCCGAGGTTAATCTGTTATAAATGTGGGGGTGACCACGGACCGGGCACCTGCAGATTCAAGGAAGCAGAATGTCATTACTGCCATAAGAAAGGTCACGTAATAAAGCAATGCAGTGCAAAGTCGAAAAAGCCCATAAGGCAGCAGAGGAACATGATTGAAGTGAATTAAACAACAGAACCTGAAGCTGCCGATACCGACATCTATTCCCTGTACCATGTCACACTGGTAAAAACTGAACCTATTTTTGTCACAATCCAAGTTAATGGGAAACCACTAATAATGGAGGTAGATATGGGAGCCTCAACCAAAGTGGTGAGAGAGCACACATTTAGATACCTAAATGAAGGTACCCAGCCACTGAATCTGGAGCAAATCACGGCTCAATTGAAGATATACACTGGAGAATCCATACAGGCAAAGGGTATTGCCACAGTACCTGTGTCTTATAGGAAACAGCCAACCCAGCTTCCAGTGATCATAGTGACAGGAGAAGGACCCAGTCTTCTGGGCTGAGACTGGTTACAAAAAATCAAGCTCAACTGGTCTGAAGTATTTCACTTGAGAACAGGAAGACTTCCTGACCTGCTAAGGAAGTACAACAGTGTATTTTGTGACTAATTAGGGACATTAAAAGGCTTGCAAGCAAAAATATATGTGGACTCTCAGGCAAAGCCCTGTTTCTTTAAGGCCAGACCTATGCCTTATGCCTTAAAGGAGAAGGTGAATGCAGAACTGTGCTGGTTAGAAAAGCTAGGCCTCATCCAACCTGTCCAATTTTTGGAATGGGCAGCGCCCATAGTCCCTGTGATGAAACCTGACGAAACTATACGCATTTGTGGGGACTATAAATTGACTGTGAATGAGGCAGCCGAGCTAGATAAATATCCTTTCCGGGATAGATTACTTCCACACAAAGCTAGCTGGAGGCAAATCTTATACCAAACTGGACATGAACCATGCATACCGACAGCTAGAGCTGAAAGCATGTCTAGAGGGTATGTAAACATCAACACGCACAAGGTCTGTATCAATATACTCGCATACCCTTTGGAGTATTGTCTGCATGTGCAATCTTCCAAAGAATAATGAAAAGTCTATTGCAAGGACTTCCCTGAGTAGTAGTGCACCTGGATGATGTCCTGATCACAGGGTCAACTGAAACCAAATATTTGGCCAAGCTGGAAGCGGTGTTAAGAAGACTCTTGAATCTGGTGTATGATTGAAGAAAGAGAAATGTACATTCCAAGCGCCAGAAGTTACTTACCTGGGTCACTGGGTGGATGCCATGGGTTTGCACCTGGTAGAAGAGAAAGTTAGGGCAATCACAGAGGCGCCCTCTCCATCCAGTGTAACTGAACTCGTCTTTTCTGGGCATGGTCAATTATTATAGCTGCTTCTTATCAAACTTGCCAACAGTGTTAGCACCCTTACACTTGTTGTTAAAAAAGAATCATCGTTGGTCATGGTATTCACAACAGGAAGAAGCCTTTGTGAAAGTTAAGAAGGTATTAGGTTCATCATGTTTATTGGTACACTACAGCCCACCGAAAGAATTGGTATTAACATGTGATGCGTCTCCTTATGGCATGGAAGCTGTGTTATCACATTGGATGGAAGATGGATCAGAAAGGCAATTGGCTATGTCTCCAGAATGCTTTCCACAGCTGAGAAGGGTTATTCCCCGCTAGGAAAGGAAGGTTTTTCTGTGATATTTGGAGTGAAGAAGTCCCACAAGTACCTGCATGGACGACGTTTCACCATAAACCATTAATGGGTTTATGCAGTGAGGACAAGGCCATCCCGCCAATAGCATCAGCAAGAATTCAACGTTGGGCTTTGATGTTATCTGTGTATGCACCGTCCTGGCTTGCATATTGTAAATACTGATGCACTCAGTTGTCTCCCATTTCCAGATAGTGTTGTATATGCTCCAGTGCCACAAGAAGTTGTGCTTGTATTGAATTTCTTGGATTCTTTGCCTGTGTGTGTGAAGCAAATTAGGAATTGGACGAAGAGAGACCCAATTTTTTCGAAAGTTAAAGACCTTGTATTGCAAGGATGGTCAAATTCACCAGAGTCTGAATATTTGAGACCATTCCATGCCCGAGAAACAGAGTTAAGTTGTGAGGTGGAACCTTGTTTCGGGGATCAAGAGTTGTTGTCTCTTCGCAAGGAAGAGAATCACTCTTGACAGAGCTTCACAGTGCGCATTCAAGATGAAGGTGCTTGCACAAAGCTGTGTTTGGTGGCCAGGCATAGACAGTGACATTGAAAGCATGGTCAAGGACTGTCTCCATTATCGGCAATAATAGAAGTTGCCCATTTCAGCTTCATTGCATCCGTGGCAATGGCCTGGTCGACCCTCGGTTAGATTACATATTGATTATGTAACACTATTCTTAGGTACCATGTTTTTATTGATCGTAGATGTGCAGTTAAATGGATGGATGTGTATGAAGTTAGATCACTGACATCGAGCACAACTAGTGAAAATCTGCGCCGATATTTTAGTATATATGGCTTACTGGAAGTCATATCATTTCGGATAATGGTACAGTCTTTACCAATACAGAGTTTCAGAGATTCATGAGTTTAAATGAAATCAGACATATTAAAACAGCACCATATGATCCCTCATCAAATGGTTTAGCTGAAAGAGCTGTGCAGACATTCAAATCAGGAATGAAGAGGTTATCCAAGGGTACTTAGAAACTCGACTTTCCCCTTTCTTCTCAATTATTGGACAGTGACTCATTCAACTATGGGCTCAACGCCATCTGAGTTATTGATGAAATGCCACCCACATACAAGGTTAAGTTCGGTGTTTCAAAACTTTAGGGGAAGGCAGAAAAGAATCAGGGTAATCAAAAATTGAATCACGATATTCAAAGCAAAACTTGCATATTCACTGTAGGAGATACAGAATTTTGGAAGTGGACCCAGTTGAGTTCCTGGAATAATTGTCTCAGAAACTGGTCCCTTGCCCTTCCAGGTGGAAGTGAAAGACTGAATTGTTCAAAACATGTGGATCATCTTGGGAATAGAGAGACATCCTATAGCCAGCTATTCCGCCTGTGATGAAAATCGAACCATTGATCCCTGCGGTGACAGATCAACATAGATTAGACATGCCCGATGTCTCTGTAGTGTTGCCAAACCCTGAACTGCCACTTTCTAATGATGTATCTGGTACTGCAATTCCTGATCATGTCAATCCAGTGGAAGAACCTCAAGTGGTAGTGCTATGCTGCTCTAACAGAATAAGGAAACCACCTCAGAGACTTAACCTTTAATCACGAGTTGTATATATGTATATGTTGTGAGATATTCAAATGTTCTCTGTAAATAGAAACTGTAATAAAAAGTAAAGGGGGAGGAAATGTAGTAATTGAATGTATAGCCTTTCATACTGCCTATCAGGGGTCACGTGATTGCTCTTGGAGGCTCTGACCAATGAGCCATAAGCGTGGGTAATCTAGGGGGTGTAGCTTTCTAGTCAAGGACCTGGTTCAAGCATGTAGTATCTGTAATAAAGTTACCTGTTTCAAATTGAAACCTGTCCGGTACATCAAGTCATTGCAGAAGGCCAGCATGTGATCCCTGATAGGCCTAAATGCCCTCGAAAAGGCAGTGGTTAGCTACCTTCTTGAATTGCTGCAGTCCATAAAAGTAAAAAAGAAACACTGAAAATACTGGAAACCTGAAACAAAAACAAGAAATATTAGGACTATTTCCAGAATTTCCTGTTCTTCTCTCAATATTATCATCTGCTCACATCTTCTCTATAATGTGTCATTGGGTTTTGTTTTTTCAGAAAACAAAATGAAGAATTTATATACAAATGTCATTAGGTTATTCCCCTTTGACAGTGCCAGAGGTGTGTTCAGCAATCAATTCAAATTATTCTTGCGCATCCTTCAGTAACTTCATGGGCAAAATTTTGCTGTTGGCGAGCAGGGGGCAGGGCCTGCTCACTGACGCGTAAAACAACATGGGATGACGTTGGGCGGAACCTCCGACGTCACCCTGCCCCATTTAAATTTTCAGGAAGGCGGGGGAGCAGCAAAATCAGCTGCGGGCCCGCCGACCCGTCACTGGCCAATTGAGGCCATTGACAGGATCATTTAAACAATTAAAGGACCTGCCCGTCCAACCTTAATATTGGCGGGTCAGCCAGGAGCCCTGGCGGCAACTAGAAAAACATGAATCCTCATCCAGTGGCGGGTTAAAGTTTCATGCAGGGTTTTAAAAATTTTAATAAACTTGTTGTGTAAATAATGAACATGTCCCAACTCATGTGACATTGTCACATGAGGGGGACATGTAAGGGAATTTTTTTTTCTATTTTCAATATTTTTCAAAGTCTAGGCAATCTCCCTGAGGCTGCACTTAGCCTCAGGAAGACGTACACTCTTTCATGCGCAAAAGAGCGCACTCTCGATTTTAGGGATTCCCTCCGCCTGCACAGGGAACACATAGCGCTTCCCACTGGACGGCACGCTAGGCAGACCTTGATTGGCCTGCCCATGTAAAATGGCAGCAGGGCCCACTTCTCCGGCGGGGATCAAGTCCCCGCCTGCTGGAGATTGGGTTGGGCCCACCCACCCGACAGGCAGAAAATTCTGCCCCATGTCTTCAACTAACAGCCTGGCTATCTTTTGCTATACCTCCCCAGTCTGTCACACAGAAACTATAGCCAGGAAGGCTCTGCTGCACTAATGTGTTGATTTCTGTGAATTTTGGTTTTACTGTAACCTGCTTTTGAAGAGGTCTTTCTGCTGTGGGACAACCAACATCTGTTGTTGAATTAGACCCAATGATAATCTGATCGCGATGAATCAAATCTCAGCCTAGTGGGAAGGTGTTGCCAAGTTTCCTATTAATATGCAATTTCAATTTAATTTATCCCCCTGACACTTGAATGTTATGTTAATTACTACAGTAGGTCTGGGTTCAAAGATTTTCTCAATATCAGAGCTGGATTTAACACAAAGCCTACTGATCAACCCTAGCATATTGTAAATGATTTATGCCCTTGCCACAGAAATATGTCAGATGAGTCTAATAGGATACAAATTGTCCAAAATGAATGCAGTTCATCAGGTGTGCTCTGGTTTGTCAAATTATTTTTCTCCCTCTGAAGTTATAAACCACAGGAAATTCCTAAAGGAGTCATTTGTCTTTAGAGTTAGTGAATTCTCCAGGGTGATTACTGCTTCTCTGTCAATAACTAACTCTTCCCCTTCTGGTCCATGTTCCTGAAAAGCTGCATTGTAATTTGGCCAGATATGGATTATGAGGCTGGATACATCACAGACTAAACTGTTTAGAACCTAGCTCATTACAGGGGATAACTGACATTCCTTAGAATATTCCCAAACTTACTGTATAGTTGAAATGGCTGAAAGACTAACTCAGACATTCATGATAAACCTTCTCAGAATTACTGAGATTTGAAGTGGCTTCACAGCTGATGAGAAAATTTTGAATGACAGTACTAACATACAAAAGTGCAGTGAGTACTCAAGCAATTATTTCTGAGTTAAAATTCCCTCTAGGGGACCCACAGCCTAAGTCACCAGTTTAAGGAGAGGAAGAGAGAGGACCTGGAGAGGAGAAAAGAATAAGTAGGAGACTGGGCATTGAATCTGAAAGAAAGGGAGAGAAGTGTGTGGGACAGAGGTTTATAGATTTGGGGGAATGAAAGAGGAAAAATGTTCCATAGAAACTAAAACTACCTGTTCTGAATTTCTATCCTGTACTTCTGTAAACTCCTTTTACAAGATATTAAAAGGGGAGGATTTGCAGAAAGGAAACATAAACCAAAAAATTCAGCAGGATTTTATGCAATCACTTAATTCATATATAGTCAGCTTCTCATTAGGGAAGGAGAAATAATTGTTTGTCTTGCCTGTGGGAAATAATTAAATTATCATTGGAATTGGAAAAGCACCAAGGCACACACACGCGATGAGAATGTTTTAGTAAACTTAGTGTGGAAAGGGCTTTAATCAGTTGCACAGCCTGAAAAACACCAGAGGTCAAAATGCGGAGAAATCATTCTGTGATACAATAAATATGTTTATTTAAATAACTTGAAGAACTTCTCTGATGGCTTAAAGTGTGAAATACAAGTGAGATTCTCCTTTCAGATAATGAAGGGTTTTGAAAATTTTCCACTGTCACTTCTCTCCACTCTTTCTAGCACTGGAGTTAGTCAGTCACTCAGTGATTGTGTTCAATCATTCTTAAATGTAGTGTTATAATAGGAACAAAGCTGACAGTTACTCGATTCTTGGGAATAGTTTGTTTTCACTTTGGACAATACAGAAGCCTTTTCATAGATCAACTGAGGACAGGCATTATTTGTGTTGTGAGTGTTCTCACATACTCTTGAGGTTGAACAAGGGAGGCCAAGTTGTGAAGTGAAGAAATAAGGAAAAGATTCAACAAGAAAACATGTACAGGTGAAGTAGTTAGTATCTCTCTGAGTGGATATACGAGAATGACCCCAGAACTGAGAGGTTATAACTATCAGGAAAGGCTGGGGCTCTTTACTCTGGAAAAGAAAAGGTTGAGGGGTGACCTATTAGAGGTCTTTAAAATTATGAAGGAGCTTGATAGGGTAGATGTAGAAAAAGTCTTTCCTTTTGTGGTGGAGTCCAGTACTAGAGGTCATAAATATAAGATAGTCACTAATAATCTGATAAGGAATTTAGGAGAAATGTCTTTACCCAGAGAATGGTTTGAATGTGAAACTTGCTACCACGTGGAATAGTTGAGACGAATAGCTAGATGCATTTAAGAGTATAAGTACACAAGGGATAAAGAAATAGAAAGGTATACTGATAGGGTTAGGTGAAGTAAGGTGGGAAAAGGCTTGTGTGGAGCATAAACACCAACACAGACTAGTTGGAGTAAATGGCTTGTTTCAATGCTGCAAATTCTATGTAATTACATGTTATCATCAGAATTCCATTAAGAAGGTATGGTTTGAATGCTGGCCTTGACTCTTATTCAGTTTTGTACATCGTCTATGAGAAATTTGATTAGACTTTGACTGGATGTCCAATGAAGGTGATAGTGACAGTTCACCCTATCTCCTCTCAACATGATTTCCCTCTATTTGACCATTCACAGAGCAGTACCAGTGGTGTAGAAGCTGAAGCTTGATTAATTGCACATTCTTACCTGAAGGCTGTAAAGTGTCTGGAAGAGAATGACCCAAAATCATAATAAATACATTTTTTTTTTACAAATAATGGTGCTGAATTACTTGCATTGTTTAAACAAAATATTACATGGGCTTCTTAAAAATGTTCAGCTCCCAATCTAACATAAAGGAAAGGGCTGCGATAACATAAGTCTGCAACAGTACTATTGGCACAATGTCTAAAACTGTTTGAAATCAACAACAACACTCAGGCCACATTAATCTTTATCTTAAGACCTGTATCAAAACCAGGTACTATTGCGAAATTAACAAAACACTGGTGGTGAAACACTTTGAGCAAGGAAAGATAAGTAGGCCACGGATTTGTTCTAATGTTTAAAATATTGGATAAAATTGAAACTAATTTTGCATTTGTTTATAACAAAAATCAGTGGTGCTTTTTAGAAGTCCAAGCCGTATTTAAAATTATTATTTGTGAAACCCATAATAATTCTTTCTCCATGTTCCAGCACCTTGATTACTGTAGTAATCATAATAAATTGAAATGGTAAAGTAAATGAGTTACATTCTTAAATAGGGTAGCTTTCTTCACATATTTTCCCCTCAGGTTTATTTCCCCAACTATTTTAAGTCCAACCTCACAATACCATCTGCAGTTGATGCGAGATGACCTGGTCTTTGGCATTCCTTCAGCATCTGAGATTGCCACTTATTGATGGGTAAAAAAGAGGCACAATTCAAAGGAGAAATTTGATGTTGCCTGCTTTCCTCCAACTCTGAATGCCTTACCCCTTCCCAGTGTCCCACTCTGCAACAGCAGTGATAGCTGCTGGAGCTGATCCAACTAGGATAAATAGCTGGAGTGCCAGGCCATTTTACAACTTGAACCTAGGATCATGTGGACTTTCTGATTGAGCTGCTGGGTCTCAATGCAATTTTTTTTGTTTTGTTTTAATTTGCTATTCAGTTGAGGAAAGAGGAAAGATTACTTGAGATTTATTGAGAAGCGACATAAAAGGTGGCAACTGGAAATATAAGGCAATGGTAACAAATTACTTTTAAAGAGGGAAAACCAATTTTTGAAATAACCAGGAGAAAAAATATTAGTCTAAGTAATCAAAGTCAAATTATTTGAAAATTGCTTCAATATGTCTTGAATTAATAAAAATGCATTGAACAATTTTGCAATTAAATCTGTTTTCATTTTTTAAAAGGTTTGACTAGCCTTTAATGATTTAGCAGCTGTGTACAATAAATCAAAGATTCAGGAAAGCAAAAGCACATATTTATCCAGTTAAAAACATTTCTATTTGTAACTATAAATTTGTCAAATGGAATCTTTTGAATGCTGTTTTACAATAATTAGAATTTATTTTTTCAGAATGATTACTTTTGCTACCATGATTATTGTGTCACAAAGATTTTGAATCTTGATATTCCTAGTTTGATACGTGATAACGTAGTGGAAATTTGGAAATCCTTCTGATTTAGATTTTGCCGCATGTAACTGCATTAACGGCATTGTATAATGCAAGTTATTGTTGTTGGAGGAATCCTATTGGAATGGTTGGAAGTCTGGGACACAAATATACTGGATCTATATGTTGTGTCATAGAATCCAGGATGAACTTGGGGGATTGGACTCCACTTGTCCTTTCTATAGTAAGCGAAGGCAGAACTATGGGGAAACCTATATGAAAACTTCCCATGCCATGGGATCTCAAGATGATCCTGCCATATGGAGGAGGTACACCTGATCAAAGTGTACCACTCAACTCAATGGCACCTCTTAAAACCTTCTTGGTGGGTGGTGGGGGCGGTGGGGGGGGTGCGGAGTGGGTGGGGTTGGGGGGGGTGTTGCAATCTGGGAGGAAAAAAGTGGCATTGTAAGGTTTTTAAAGTGTACTTAGTTTCTGGCCTGGTCAGGTACCCTTGGCATGCAAAGGAAGGGACCTCACTGCAATTTTGTTTGAGTGCATATTAGCACTCCCATCAGGAAGCAGTGCCCTGTGGATCTTTGAGGCTAGTATTTTTTTCTCTGCATCTTGCTGCTGTTTCTTCCATCTCTACTCATTGCACATCGTCCACAGGAACTCTCTAGTTGCCACCAGTTCATCCCTTCAACTCCTAGCAGTGGAATCATGGGCATTCCATGGTTGTCCTGGATTTGGAAGGAAGGAAGAGAGGCAGGTGTGATGGCTTGGCAGACCTGTAGCTCAGGAATCATCATATAATCCCGATAATAACTACTTAGGAATCTCACAAGGGGTCATCTTTTGTTATTTATGCTGCAGTATAATCACTGTCCTTTTCAACACATTTTATCATTGTATTAAAACTGGACACTGCACTTTTCTTGCAGAGAAGGTGGCAGCCGGTAATCAGCATATAGCTGGTCAGGATTTAAACCCAAGCACTCCATTATCATCTTTGTGGGTCTTAGATAAGGTTGTCCTTGGTCAGGATTGAGAGACTGCTGGAAGCTAGGCTGTTGGTAAACTTTAACTCTTATTAAACATTCTATTAACTAAGTTCAGTACAAAGCTTAGCATGAGGCTTCACATAGAACTGTCTCTCAGCATACTCTGTTATCATGTGATCTTACTTCACTGATGATTTAGACAGTTATATATTTAATATTAACCCTTTACACCACACCTCCCCCCAAATCACTGGCACTTTTAAATACATTATTTACATTATCCTATATCTCCCCCCAAAGTATGTGCCTTCATCCCTTGTTCACAAGGATAAACGTTGTGGTGGTTTCGCTAATCTCTCTGATTTTGTTGTCAGCTCTCGGATGTTGCATAGGATTCAAGTTCTCCATGTTCTCTGTTGAACTCAGTAGGATGGTATGTGAATCATCAGAGACCACTGGCTCTCTGTTCAGGTTGTCTTCCTGACCATCCATTGAAAGTCTTCTTCTTGTAGATATAAGTGTGCTTCTGTTTCTCCTCACTGTTTCATTTTTAGTCCTCATAAGATAAGATTGTGGGTGTAGTATTTTTTTCCCCAAAATTTGGTCTTCGGGATTCTGGTCATGAATCCTGATTGGATAACTTGATTGGAGTTCTGGTAAGTCATTCACTCTGTGGCATTGATTGTAGTTTCTGGTTTGATTGCACAATACTCATCCTCCTTCTCTCCTACTCTCTCTTTCTCTGCTGCTTTGAGACATGGCATGACCATGTGTGGAAGAACAGGAAGTTGAGCTCGTAGTTGTCTTCCCATTAGAAGTTCTGATGGAGCCAAAGCATTCTACAGTGGTGTAGAAGGGTAGCTCAATAGTGCCAAGTGGATATCACCATTTTTCTTCAACAAAGCCTTCACCGTTCTTACTCCTCCTTCGACCTCTCCATTTGCTTGTGGGTATCTGGGTGAATTAGTCGAGTTGACAAATCCATAGTCTTCTATGAACTGTTTAAAACATTCACTTACAACTGTGGACCAGTGTCTGAAATGAATAGATCTCAAATGCCATGTGTGGCAAAAACTTCTTCCAGTAATTTAATGACAGCTTCCGAGGTTGTACCATGAAGACATTTAACCTCAATCCATCTGGAGTAATAATCAACAATATGAGGACTGTCTTCCCCTTGAGTTTGAAAAGTTTCATTCTGAGATGCTCCCATGGTCCAGATGGAAATGAGGAATGGTTCCCTTTGCTCCTGGTGATGGATTGCACAGGTGGTGGAGCTCAAAATCGTTTCCTCTAGTGATTTTGAGATCTCTGGCCACCAAATGGAATTTTGTGCTCTAGCACATTATCTTGTAATGCTAGGTGTTCCTGGTATATTCTCTGAATGATCTTGAGTGAGGATTCCAGGTATGACCAATCTCTCATCATAAATCAGCAAATCAACCACAACACACAGACGTTTGCATTGCTCCAAGTATTGCTTTAGGATGAGATTATTAGAAACATGTTCTGGCCATCCATTTTTGCAGTATTCCCGATTTTTAGCACACTCTTCATCTATTTTTTGTGCTTTTCGAATTTCATTTAGCTTCTGTGTTGTTGCTGGTAGGAATTTTCTGGCCAATGACAAAATTTATGTCGTCCTGTTCAGGTTTTTCAACATGACAATGCATCCGCTGTTGTTTGTTGTTTTCTTTGCTGCAGTTTGACTATCTGTTTGTTGCTTGATATAAGCTGCCTTCCCTGTAATGGACTTGTGATTCCTTCACCTGCTGTTCATGGGAAATCTTGTGCCTGGTTTTCTCAAGGTTTTCACATGGTTCGATCAGGTTTTGGTGTTCCCGCTTCAGGGTAATTGTTTCAGTCTTCTCAAGAGCTCTGAATAAGTTTGGAAATTCTGTCCTGAATTATGTCAGTTTTTCCTGGCCCCCCAATTCATCTACTTTATAGATGAGTTGTAGATCTGAGCAAGTTTTTCAGCTTAACAGTGGACACTCTTGGGGTAGAATCATCCCAGATTTGCACGAGCGACGTTTTACCCGCTGACCACAATGGTGGCTTTTCACGTTGCATTGTCCCAAAGCCGCTGCATTAATTATGCATTCCTGGGAAACATGCCGTTTTGATTGCAGGCGGGCTTTCATTCGCCTATCATGCCATCACCTCGCCACTTCATCACGCCGGGCATCATATTTAAAGCGCAGCCGTGCGTAGACACCTCAGTGTTTCCAGCCCACAACTGCTGCACAGAAGACATGGCCCCGAAAGGCAAAAAGGCTGCAGCTCTCAGGTTCAATGACGCGTCTCTTGAGTGCCTTTTAGATGCAGTGGAGGCTCGCCGTGATGTCCTCTACCCCCATTCTGGCTGCAGGATAGGCAGCACCTCACTAATCAACCTTGGGAGGTGGTGGCAGCAGTGGTCAGTGTGAACGTCCTGCAAAAGAGGACAGCCACCCTGTGCCACAAGACAAATGATCTCCTTCATTCCATCTGGGTAAATCACTCCTCTCATCACTCTCAACTCACAAACCCATCATACATCCACAGGGCCCTCACTCACTGCCAGTTCAAGAGACATTCACCATTCACTTTGTCACACACACCGTCATTGCCCTGATCCCATCCATGGGACCACTCACTACCCACACAGGCCAGGCATACTTACCATCTGGCCTGGCAGGCATCCTGTCTATACTCTCTCCATCTCTATTCACGCAGGACAAGCTGGCATTCTAGAGGGAGAGGTCGCTGACTGGTGGAGGAATGCCTGAAATCAAGGACTTTGAAAACAGACCCATCCAGCTGGCTAGTGATGAACTGGACTGCTTCTGTGCTGACGGTGAGGTCGGCGCTGCTCCACTAAGTGAGGATCTAGCAGTGCAAGAACCATCAGACAACCATGCTGTGAGTGATGTGTCCTGTTTCACAGGCCACTGCCATGCACTAATTATCTCTCTTTGTTTTCACAGGCACATCTGGGAAACAGCCAACAGAGTCCATGACCCAGGGCTTCCAATCAAACCCCAAAAACACCTCTGGAGAGGAATCTGGAGGCACCATCCCTGCAGTCCAGTCACAGCGCTCATCCACACCCTCCACCAGAGAGACATACACCTCGGTGGGACCTAGCTTTAGAATATCGCCTGGATCACAATCTGGTGAGCACATCATTCTTTCTGATCTACAGCGGGTGGCGACAGGGACTTCCCAGGTCTCTGGTACTCCGAGGACTGCTGGAGGCCAGAAATCTGCTGAGTCTGAGTCAGATGATGAGCCTCTGGACTCAGTCAAGTCACAGTTGCTGGAGCTGCAAAGGCAAGCTCAGGAACATGAGGAAGGGATATCCGCTGCACTTTTCAGATTGCAACACACGATGGAGGAACCTGTCTGTGTTCATTCTGAGGTGATAGTGCCAGCATGCCAATGCACCAAGGTCAACACTGGTAGGATGGCGGCCGCCATGGAGACCTTGGTCCAGGACGTTGCTCCTGCACTGCTGTGTGGGCTTGACTCCGTTGTTGACGCCATAGTTGGCCTCCAACAGTATATAAGCGAGAGGGGTGTGGGGCAGCTCGATCTCACTCCAGCTACCTCTTCTCCTAAAGGAGTCAGCCAGGGGCCCTCAGGCACCCATAGGGAGGAGAATCAGCAACTGCACACCCCGGGGCCATCCATCCAGGTATCTCCAGGAGCGTCCAGCCCATCTGAATCCCTTCTTCCTGTGACCCCAGCAGCTCCAGGTCTACAGGCCGAGGAGGGTGCCACTGCCTCACAGCAGGTCCCCGAAAGCAGGCCGGGGCCCTCCAGGTCTTGGCCGTCCAGGGGATGCTCACCAAGGTCATCACAGACAGGGTGTAGCAGTCAGCAGGCTGCCTCCACGTCCACTGTGGATAGCCGGGGAGCACCAAGACATAGTGGAAAAGTTAGGAAGGTTAAGAAGATGTAGTTGCACAGCCTGGACACGGGTGTTAATCACTTGTAAATAATGTTTGCTATTGTCAATAAACTCCCAAGAATGTCTCCCTGCCTATGGCTCCTTGTTCTGATGAACAGTGTTCATGCCACTCAGATGTGAAACCTTTCTGCACACAATAAAGGCAAGTATCTCAGTCCAGGGCCTCTTCTCTGTGCTTTGTGCTGCTTTCAGACCAAAGTCATGGTCCGGCCTCACACTCACTGGACACATTACTGATGCCTGCAGCTCGATAATGCTTGTCATTGCTGCCAGAATGTTGTGGGCAGGTGTCACAGAGTTCCATCATTCTCTCTGTGTGCTCTCAGCACGTTTAAGTTGGGGCTGTTCCCCATCTCTTCAGCCCCTGTGACCAGGGATGCTGTGCTCCTGAAGGGGGTCAGGTGCTGAAGGCGAACAAAGGATCAGATGCTTCTAAAGTTTCATGGCTGAGTCTCTATAATATGACCCTGGTCACGAAGTGCAAGCGAGTTGCCCTCGGCCAGACAGGAGTCAGACTTTCTCAGAGGCTGTGTGAAGATTTATGGAGTGTCCTAACTGCATGTTGCCATCATCCTCCTGCCATCAAGCGACTATTAGGGCCTCCACTGCATCTCCATGACAGGGGCATTCTCACAGAGGGTATGTGTGCCACCAAAAGTCAGACTGGAGTCAAACTTTCACCAGATGCAATCTGAGGATCTATGGTGTCTCCTCACTGCGTGTTGTCATAATTCTCCATAAATCTAGCAGCTATGAGGGCCTGCCTCATTTAGCCAGTGTGAGGGTCTCATTGCAGTCTTTGTTGCCTTTGAGGGCTTCCTCAACTTCATCACTGTCGACGTCCTCCTCATCAGAGCAGACCTCCAGCTCCTGCATCTCCTCCTCAGCCAGCTTCTCTCCCCATTGCAGCGCCAGGTTGTGAAGGGCGCAGCAGGCGACAATGATGCATGACACCCTTTGTGGATTATATTGCAGGGCTCCACCAGACCAGCCGAGGCACCAGAACCTCATTTTCAATATTCCAATGGTTTGCTCCACCAAGTTGTGATCATAAGCCTTGTCGTAATTTCTCTCTGCTGCAGTCTGAGGCCACCGCACAGGTGTCATCATCCACATCCTCTGCAGGTAGCCCTTGTCCCCGAGGAACCATCTCTGCAGCCTCTGTGGACCTTGGAAGACATCCAGGATCTGTGACCGACTGAGAATGTAGGAGTCATGCACATTCCCTGGGAACCGTGCGCACACCTGCAGGATTCGTTTATGGTGGTCGCACACCAACTGCACATTCAGCGAATGGAATCCCTTGTGGTTGACATAGATGGCCGCGTCTGAGTGTCATGAGAGTGTAGTCGATGGCACCCTGCACCCATGGGAAACCTGAAATCTGGGCAAATCCAATCGCTCTTGCATCTCGGCTCTCTTGGTGGTGGCCAAAATGCACAAAGTTGTGTGCCCTAGCGAAGATGGCATCTGTGACCTCATGGATGTATTTGTGGGTGGACGCTTGTGATATCCCACAGATGTCACCTGTGGAGCCCTGAAAGGAGCCACTGGCATAAAATCCACTGGCAGTAGATGCCCTCCATGTCTCTGTGGCGCCAAATCCCGTAGTAGTTGTCAGATGTGGCCGACCAGTTCCCTAGATATGCGCAGCTTTTGGCAACACTAGTTCTCAGTCATCTGCAGGAATGAAAGGCGGTGTCTATAACCCCTGGGTCTAGCTAGGTGCTGACCAGCAGCAGCTTACAATGGCTCTCGGGGTCTGTGTGGGAGCCCCAGTCACCCCTTCTTCCAGAGGATGCCACTCCTATCTCTGCACAGTCAAGCGCCTCAGTTGCTCTCTTCTCTGTTCTCTGTACATCACGAGGCATACAGCTAGTTCACCTGGCTCCATGATCCTGATGTATTCCTCCTGCAGGATGAAAGAAAGAGTCGTGTGGGTTAGCTTGGGTGTACTAAGAACCTCTCTTGGTTAAGTCTGAAGGCCCTTTAACACATCGCTGAAAGTGCTGGACACCACTTGGATGTCCAGAGAAATGTGCGCTACATGGCTGCCCGAAACCCCACCTTCCTCTGCCCCACTCCACCTGACCAATTGGCAGCAGGTATCTCCGCTGGACTGCATGCTGTGCTCTCAGGTGCAGCCATTCTCCTAACCTGCACTGCAAGGCTGCACTGTTAGCTTGAACCAAGAGGGAGACTGGTCCAAACCGGGATGCTGTCATTGCAAGGGGCTGTGAGCTCCTCCACCAATGACTGCTCCATGGCCAGCTTTAGCAAGGAGAATGGACAACTTGCCCAGTCTTCCAACTGTTCTGCAGTCCAGTAAAATGTTCATTAGTTTGCAGTCTGTGCCCAAGGGGTGAAAAGCTCTGGAGCACTTGGTGGCGTTTTGATACCTTTGCATTGCTTGAGTGGGCAGATAAGCTAGAGACCTGACTCTAATCATGTCTATGTGGCTGCGCCTGAACTGTCTCAGCTGTAGAAAAGTGGTCACTTTATACAAGGTGTCCCTAATTTGTGGCTGCTGTCCTCGCCCAGCACCCCCACCCTGCATGTGCTTGTGTGCCACCTTCAATTATGGGGCAGCCTTTGCCCGAACCCCTAAAGTCACATCAACCACAGGGCAGCCTTTGTTGTTCCCTCCCACAACATTGCTTCAACCACAGGGCAGCCTTTGTTGTTCCCTCCCACAACATTGCTTCAACCACAGGGCAGCCTTTGCCCCCCCACCCCCCCCCACCACTAATGCATTTCAACCTTGAAGTCCAAGAGGCATCCCTCGTGTGAGCTCCACATGTTACTGTGTGCTCACTTCTGAGTTCACCTCAAAGTGCTGCCCGCCAAGTGTATGCCTTTTATATGCTGTTGTGAAACACGGCGGGTGAACAATCATGCCGCGTGGGCAGACGATCCAGCATAGGGGATGATTCTGGCAGGCTGACCTTATACTAATATGCAGATGTATTACAATGAGGTCCCCGACATCCAATGGAGGGAAACATGGCCTACCATTGACTGGCTGAGCAGCTGATCGCAAACGGGTTTCACAACATTGTGAAAACAATTTTTGTCCATCTTGCCATATTGTCCACTCACACCACCAAACATGCCTGATGACAGCATGGATGATTCCGCCATTAGTTTTGAATCACATACAAAGTTTCCATGATTTCTCTTCCTTTGTGCTGAAGTTTAGTCATCAACTGACCCACGACCTTAAATCGAATGCCTCCTGGACAGTGGAGTTGTTTGGTCAATGGCTGGAGGAAGTCTTGCTTTAGCCACTGTTCTTTGAAAGGACTGAAACTCCTGCTCTAGTGTCTGATTTGAAGTTTGTTTTATGTCCACTGGCCATAATGTCTGCATTCCAATAGTTCCCATTAGATCCTGTAATTTCTCCCAAGAATGGCTCTTCATTGTCTTTTTGATCTTCAATTTCTTCAATGCGACATGTTTTAATTGGTTTCTCCTTGACTTTCAGCATTAGGAGATTTTTGCTGTGGCATAAAGATTTAAAATGTCCTCTCCACTTACAGGAGTGGCACTTTGCATTTTTGGTGGGGCATTTTTCACTACGGTGCAGCCCTTTCCCTCTACAGCGAGTATACTGAATAATGGTGGCTACTGCTCCCTCTTCACTCTTTCCCAGTTTTTGAGTAGGTGCATTGCTACTTCTGTGTCCTACAGACTGCACTGTGTCAGTCGTTATTCTCTATGAGATCTCCTTGTTGCCTTCAAGTAAATACACAGTTTTGCTTTCTCACTTCAGCCTGCCTTAGCTGCACAGCCTTCGATAGCATCAATTCCTCCCTTGACTACAGAAAATCTGAAAAAGTCTCCTCTAAGACTCCTACAACATTACGATCCTGAATTAATTTGTCTTTCAGGGCTCCAAATTCACCATTCACAGCGAGTCAATATAAATCGTTAATGAAATAATCTACGCTTTCTCTTGGTCTTTGGGTACATCTATCGAACTTCAGCCTTTCTATAATGATATTCCTTCTAAGGCTTAAAAATGTATCAAAGGCTTTTATAACTTCATCGTATGTCGCCATCCCTTCACTTATGCCCTGTCCGACCATTATGTCATCTGCACTATTTCCTATGGTGTAGAAAAGGGTACTGAGCTGTAAGGAACAGCAAGGAGCTAATCTTTTCTGCTCGTCCAAAGCTGTTCTGTACCTGGTAGACCTACAATGCCAGTTCTGCTACTTCTCAGCTTGATCCAGCCTTCCAGTTGGTTGAAGCACTCTGGTAAGGTAAGGTTTTCTCCACTGCTTTTCTTCACTCTAGCCTGACTTTGGCATTTTCCCATGCTATCCTTGTCCTGTAGCCGTCTCATTTGCTGCATCACAAGTTGCTGGGCTCTTGGTGCTTTTTCCATCATGTTTTTTACTGTCACCATCTGTTATCATCGTTGTGGGTCTTAGATGAGGTTATCCTTGATCAGGATTAATGCTGCTGGAGGCAAGGTTGTTGGTAAACTTTACCTTTTATTGAACAATAGCATTGCTGAAAAAAGAGATGTTGAAGTTTTTTGTCTTGCACTCAGGACAATTTGCAAGAATACCAGTATAAGGGGAAAGCAACAATTTGTACTGTATGTGAAGAGAGCGTACTGATCGGTTGGCAAGTGGACTCTGATTGGTAGAGGCGTTGCCATGGAGAATGAACCAGTGATGGTGACTGACAGTTAACTGCCAGGCATTGTTTGAAATTTAAACCAGGCAGCTTGACCCTGATTGGGCAATGCATTGTCCTAAGAAATGAGTCAGTGAATGGCTGTCACTTATTTTGTTTAGCTGAAACAAGTGCAAAGTGTGTACATGTTCTTTCTGTCTGCAAAGAACAGGGCCCTGTGTATTAATATATGTAGCTTCCAGTACACGCAAATGTGCCGCAGTGCAAGCCAACTGACAATCTTAAATTGGTTGTCAGCTTATTCTTAGCACATTGAGGATTATTTAGCAAACGTTGTCCAATGTTGTGCAGAATCACATCTAATGTTGGACACTGTGCTTTATATTTTGCAAACATGAGCTGGTTGGGTACGGTCTGCACCCTGCCCGTAGTGAACCTTGCATCACACTAGCACTGAAATTCATATACCACATTATTCAATTGTGTGATAGGCAGAATGCCTTTCTGGCTTGACAGCAGAATCCTGTTAGTGACGAATACCACGCATGTTGCTACTGCATAGTAGCAGCATGACACAGCTAGCTTCACCTGTTGCTCAAATCTTTGAGGTACCTTGCTCTTCCAGGGTAATCTGAGGTAGACTAGGCACATTTCAGGGCCAAAAGTGACAGCCTTAGGCCCATTCATGAGTTTGTGTGATTTCCATGGCGCAAAATGGTCTGATCCAGGTGGCCAGTATCTTGCAGGATGACATTGATGTGCCCTTTTTCAGCATCAAGCTTGCAGGGTGAGCAAATGGCTCAGGTCCTATTATAAGGTTGCTGATAAGACCAATCCTATAGCATGTGGAAATGTAAGAACCTCAACATGTATATTGACCAATGAAGGTAGGCTTGCGGTAGACTGTGGTAGAGAATCTGCTGGCAGATTTGTCAACTAGTAGGTCAAGGAAAGGGAGTTCATTTGACTGCCCCATTTCAAAGTTGAACTTGAGCGCAAGATGGAGCCCATTAAGACAGGTAAGGAAATTGTTACATGCAGCTGCGGATTTAAATATGGCAAATATATCATCCCCATATCGGAAATATGCAAGGCGTGGGAGGTTAGGTTTAATTCCATCGAAGACACGCTTCTCATGGAACCCAACAAAAATGTTTGCTAGAGCTGGGCCAGAGGGGATCCCATGGCAACACCATCTATTTGGGCATTCATAGTGTCATTAAAACTGAACTTAACTGTGTGAGTTGCCGAGTTCATAAATTCACTGAATACTGATTTCACGCAATGGTGGCAGGTCTAGATCACCATGATATAGTGCTGCAGCACAAATATCTATGGCTTCCTTAAGTGGAACATTGGTGAATAGGTTGGCAATGTCAAATGAGCACATGGACACAGCATTGCTATCGATATGCAAATCTTGTTATGGCCTTTGCAAATGTGAAGGGAACCTTCACCGTGTGGGTGGAAAACTTGATCAAAACTGGTTGTAACAATTTGTCCAACAATTCGTCCAATCATGTTGTGTAGAGCCGGTCATAGATAAGATGAAGTGTAAAGGGACATCCCTTTTGTGTGTCTTGGGCAGCCCACACATACGTGAACATAGCAAACCGTGAGGACGAACCCTGTCATATATATCACGTGTTAGCTCATCCCTCTTACACAAAGTCCAGCAAGCGTTTTTTAAGCTTATTTTCAAGCAGACTGACCGGTCATGTTGAGCGGCACATTCACTGGATACAAATTTGGACCTGCCATTAAGAATGGTGTGCCGTTAGTTGATATAATCACGTTTATAAAGGATAATTATTCCTGTGCCTTTGTCAGATTTGCTGATGTGTATGTCTGGGTTGGCCTTAAGGCCTTGCAATGCTATAGGATGTGAAAGTTGGACAGGTCATTTGGAATCTTGCAAATGCGTGCACTGGATCAACTAGGCACACTTTCAAGAATTCAGCACCCTCAGTGGACACTGGTTTGCGGCGGAATAGTTGAAAGTAGAGGAGTTCAAACTCAGCAAATACCACAGCCTGTTTGATTTGAGATGAAGGCACACCAAAATTGAAACCATGCACAATAACAAACACCTCACTTTCTCTGAGTACATGGTCAGAGAGATTTATTCTGTGTTTAGTGGCAACATTAATTGTGTTGCCAAACCGCTTCTGCTTAAGTGAGTTTATATTGCAGACGTGTTTCAAAAGGGTACTGTTTATGGTGCTGTCACCTATTGAACAATATAGTGGCGTAAACAGATCAAATTGAAAAAAAGAAATTGAAAAGAAAGAAATTTGCGCACCTCACACCCTGCGCAGTGAGGGCAAGGTGTAAATTAATAATCCTCTTACCAATCTGTTCAATCTCATCTCGCGTAAACACATGCTCAATCGTGGGACTATGTCTCACAGTAGTATTATTGTTACATTTGGAAATGAAAACCGGCACAGCCTTGGATTTAATACACTCTTGGAGAAATCCAATATATAACTTACCTGTTCTCAACTTACCTATAAGTTGAATTATGTTGTTGATATCCCGAATTTGGTCTTATTTGTATCTCTGTCTCATGTGTACAGATAGTCATTTGAGTATCGCTGATAAAAGAGACATGTCGAAGCTTTTTGTCTTGCGTTCATCTGGACATTTTGCAAGAATACATTTCCACATGCTATACAATTGGTCTTATCGGCAACCTTATAAATAGGGCTCATGCAAGCTTGATGCTGAAACAGGGCGCATCAAAGACATTCTGCAGGATAATGGCTACCCTGATCAGATCATTTCATGCTGCATATCATGCAAACTTAAAACCAGGCCTAAGGCCATCACCTTCGGCCCTGAAAAGTGCCCAGTCTACCTCAGATTACTCTGGAAGGGCAAAGTATCTCAAAATTTGAATAACAGGAAAAGCTAGCTGTTTCACGCTGCTACTGTGTGGTAGCAACACGAGTGGTATTCGCCACTAACAGGATGCTGCCGTCAAGCCAAAAAGACATTCTGCCTATCACACAAATGACAACACTTGCTAAATAATCCTCAGTGTGCTAAATATTATGCTGTCAGACAATTTAAGATTTTCAGTTGGAGTCACTGGGTGGTGCATTTGCGCGTACTAGAAGCTGTCAATAGCTCTACTATCTTTATCCCCTGGCAAGATAAGCAAGTTCCTTGAACACATTGCTAGCTTAAAATCTCAACTACAAGAGATTCTAAGCATTAAAGGAACATACTTTTAGACTGGATCCTCAAATACAAGCCCTCTTCTCCAGGAGTCTCAAAACCAACAAAATTATCTTAGGATGGGACATACATTGAGGTATGTCTTAGTAGACCAACTTCTTTGAAAGTTTACCAATGTCAGCTCTTAGAAATCTTAACTAATCCTTCTAGAGTTGTATATTTATGTGGATTCTTGAGTTAATTAATGGGCTGCATCTTACCTATGTCAGGCAGGCTGGGCAGGAGTGGGCGGGGGTGGGCGCAGAGCCGATCGCTGCCCATGATAGGCTGCACGCTGCCATTTTACGTGGGTGGGCCAGCTAAGACCCACCTAGCATAGCATGTGATTGGTATAAGTGCTACCTGGGCAGGTGGGGGGAGGAGGGAGAGTCAGAGACTCTCTTTTGCACATGAAAGAGCGCAGCAATCTCCTTGAGGCAGCTCCGTGCCTCAGGGAGATTAAGTTGATAATGAAATTTTTGAATAAATGACCTGAAAAATTATTTAAACATGTCCCCTCATGTGACAGTGTCACATGAGCTGGGACATGTTTGTACATTTAGCATAATTTATTTAACTATTTTATTAAACCTTCGGGAAACCTCATCCTGCCCATGGATAGAGTTTCCTGAAAAATACAAAGGCCGCTTGGGCTCATCCCCTGCCCGCCAACCTTAAGGTTGGACGGGCAGCTTTGTTACTAGGGTTAATTACTTTTTTAATGGCCTTAACAGGCCATTGACAGTTCAGCGGGTGCGCAGCCGCCTCTGGCGCATGCCCACCGAACGAATGATCGAAATGGCACGTGCTGACATCGGGACGCACGCCCAATGTCATTTTGCAACATTTTGCGCATCGGCATGACAGGCCCACCCCCACACGATGACAGTAATATTCTGGTCAATGTTTCAGACTACACGCTCTATATGCTTCAAAAACATATACATTTTATTGAAGCCCATTATAGGTTATAGCTTACACATGAAATTATAAATGATAACTAAAGCTAAGCATAACATCAATCATGTAGTCTCAAATACATGAAATTTACAAATCCACCTTATCAGAAAATCTTGCCAGATAAATCAAACAAACAGCAACAATGAAGAAAGATATTTACTCACAAATTCAATATGGTTATATTGAATTTTGATGTATCCCTATCTCAACACTGGGGAATTCTCAAAAGAGAACCCTGACCCTTTATGTTCCAAAGATGGCTCAATTGACCTTAGTTACTTAAGATGGTTGATAACTTGAATTATTGCCAATGTATTTATAAAACAAAAGAACCCTTCTGATGGTGAGAAATTGGAATGCAGCCAAAATAGACATCTGTGCTTGAACACGAAATCACTTCAGATAAGCAAAAATTTTTAAAAACATAGTCTAATACAAGACATTTAAGCCTTGAAACTAAATTACTTTTGGAAGGTAGCCAACCTGCCAGTCATTTCAAAACACCCCATTACGCAGGTTAGAAAGAAAACATTTAGCCTTCCCTAATTCTTAAATTGATAAGATTTATTAATAAAATAGACAATCAAAGCTTATTTCATTTCAGCAGACACTGTCTTTAAAAGTAGACATCATTAGCATGAGGCCATTCAGCCATCTTTGGAACATAAAGGGTCAGAGTTCTCTTTTGAGAATTCCCCAGTGTTGAGACAGGGATACAGCAAAATTCAATATTGAATTTGTGAGTAAATATCTTTCTTCATTGTTGCTGTTTGTTTGATTTATCTGGCAAGATTTTCTGATAAGGTGGATTTATAAATTTCATGCATTTAAGACTACATTATTGACATGTTATGCTTAGCTTTAGTTATCATTTATAAACTCATGCATAAGCTATAACATATTATGGGCTTCAATAAAATGTATATGTTTTTGAGGCATATAGAACGCGTAGTCTGAAATATTTATTATCACGAGAATCCACATAAATACATGACTCTATAGGCAGAATATTACCCCCCGCAGGCGGGCATGTGCCCAACCTGATCGGGAGTAAAATATTGTGCAATCATGTCGGGTGAGTGCCCCTGGTCACCGCGTACTCGTACAATATTTTGATCAGCAGGTGCACACGAGAGTTGGCAGCACACTCGCCAACAATTAAGAGGCCTATTAAGGCCATTAAACTAGCAATTAATTTGTATTTTTTGCTGCCCATCCAACTTTACGGTTGGCAGGCGGGCAAAGAGGCCAGGCGGCCTTTGCATTTTTTAGGAAACCTCATCCAGGGGCGGTATGAGGATTCCAACAGTAATTTAAAAAAAATAAAACTTTCTAAACATCATTTTTAATATGTCCCTGTTGATGTGACTGAGTCACATGTGGGGACTCATTTCCCCTATTTTTAAAATCTTTATTTTTCATTGTAAAATTTTTCAGCTCCCTGAGGCAGTTCTGAGACTTCAGGGACCTTTCAGTGCGTGTTCCCCAGCGCGTGCTCGGACTTTTGTGCTTGCGCTCCTCCCAACCCCATCTACGACAGCACTGAGGTTCTCAGTGTGCGTTTCACGCTGGCTGCTGTTAATTGGTCAGCCAGCATGAAATCGCGGTCAGGGCCCACCTGCCACACCCGCCCAACAAGGGGAAAATCCTGCCCTAGAAATCTTAGTGAGATTTCTAAGAGCTGATATTGTTAGACTTTCAAAGAAGTTGGTCCACTAAGACATGCCTCAATGTATGTCCCATCCTAAGATAATTTTGTAGGCTTTGAGACTCCTGGAGGAGAGGGCTTGTATTTGAAGATCCACTCTAAGAGTATGTTCCTTTAATGCTTAGAATCTCTCTTAGTCGAGACTTTAAGCTAGCAATAAGTTCAAGGGAATTGGCTTACCTTGCCGGGGGGTAAAGATAGTGGAACCATTAACAGCACTACATATATTAATACACAGAGCTCTGTTCTTTGCAGACAGAAAGAACATGTACGCATTGCGCCAGTTTCAATTAAACAGAATAAGTGACAGGGCAATGCCTTGACCAATCAGGGTCAAGCTGCCTGGTTTAAATTTCAAACAAGGCTTGGCAAGTAACTGTCAGTCACCATCACTGATGCATTCTCCATAGCAACACCTCTACCAATCAGAGTCTTGCCAACCAATCAGCACTCTCTTCACATACAGTATAAATTGTTGTTCTCCCCTTACATTGGTATTCTTGCAATGTGACCTGATGAGTGCAAGACAAAAAGCTTCGACATGTCTCCTTTTTCAGCAATTCTCCAGTTCTGTACTGCCAAACAACTATTTATTCAACATTCTATTAACTATGTACAGTACAAAGCTTAGCATGAGGCTCCACATAGAGCTATGTCTCTGTTGTCATGTGATCTTACATCACTGGTGAAGCAGTCTATTTCCATATTTAAGGGGGTTGGTTAGTTCAGTTAGCTAGATGGTTAGAGCGTGATGCAGAATGACGCCAAAGGTGCAGGTTCAATCCCTGTACTGGCTATTGTATTTCATGGAGGCCCTGCCTCTTTGCCTTGCCCCGAGCTTGCTGAATGGCGCCCCTCAAACTACGAGTTGCCAAAAATTGCCTCTCTCTAATGGAGAGAGATGTCTATGGTCCTTTGGGATTGTGTCTAGATGAATGAATTAATTTACATATTTGACATTAACCCTTTACACTACAAGCACTAGCCTGCCGTTTCTCCCAATTGAGGTTGATTGCCACGGTTACAGAGGTTAGCCTTCGTCCCCTGAGAACATATCCCTTCAAAAATATTGCCACTGTGCATTCCTGCACAATGAAAGTATTATGGCTCCCTTCAAGACAATGGGCATTGACGAGTATGATGATGCTTTCATGGTTAGCTTCATCCGAACATGAACTGAATGGAATCTCTATTGGTTCACCCAGGACATGGGTTCACTTAAGGAGCCCTGATTCTCACATGGGCATCATCTTTGACAATTTGCAAATGCCCTGTCATTGTGCTACCTGGAGAAACATCATCACTTTACTTGTCAATCTGATTCCACCAGAAAAGTGATGAAGGTGTTGGGAGAAATTGAGGTTAAGGAAAAAGGCATAAATTAATTCATGAACAGCGGGAGACAGCATGGTGAGGGCAAATAGGAAGAGATTAGACGAGAAGTCAAAAAATAATTAAGATGGCAAAGAGAAGCTATGAAATTAAATTATCAAGCAACATAAAACAAAATAGTGAAATATTCAACAGGCACATAAATAGACAAGTAAAGTCAGAATGGAAATAGGGCCATTAATGGATGGATAGTACAAAATCACATTACTTTGCTTCACTATTTATCAGTGAGTCAGATCAGAAGTACATGACATCAGAAGATGAGATAAGAAAATTTTTAATGAAATTTTAAAGAAAGAGAGAAGATAAAATAAACTAATCAAGTTCAAAGAGGCCCTGGTCCAGATGGATTACATCTGCACATTTTAACAGAATCCAAGAAAGAGATAGCAGAGGCACAGTTACACATATTTAATAATTAGTTACAAAAAGGTGCAGTTCCATAGGACCGGTGGATACTAATGTATTATCTGTATTGAACAGGGAGGTAGAATGTATCCAAGGAATTATAGAACAGCCAGCTTAACATTGGTGGTTGGAAAAATATTGGAATCTCTACGAAAGGAGAAAATAGCAAAACAGCTAGAAACCAAAAATATAATAATGAACAACCAGCATGGATATCAAAAGGAAAAGTCTTACTTGTCCAACCTCTTTGAATTCTTTGAAGGGGTAACAAAGACACTAGTCAAGGTCATGTAGTAGGTCTGATTTATCTAGATTTCCAAAGGGCCTTCAATGATGTTCCACAGAACAGAACAATGAATAAAATCAGAGCATGTGCAGTCAGGGGATGAGCCACCAAAGGGATAGTTAACTGGCTTCAAGACGGGAAGCAGAGTAGGGGCAAAGGATAACTGTTAGGAGTGACAAGAGGTAAAAAGTGGAACCCACAAGGATCAGTGCTGGGACCAGTGCTGCTCACAATTTAAATTAACAATATAAACTTTGGAATCAAAAGCACAACTTCTAAATTTGCTGATGACACCAGATTGAGAAAAAGAGGAAAATTCGGAGGAAAACTGCAACAAATTACAAGACATTAATATAATTAAGCTGGGATTTTCCGCTCCCATTTGTGGCAGGAGCCATGGTGGGCAGGGGGATTATCCGGTGGGAGGGACAGAAATCAGTTTCACACTGGCATGAAGTCACAGCAGGATCATTGATGATTTCTGCCATGGCAGATGGCGAATACCGCTAGAGGCTGGCATGAAACCAATTTTCATCCCACTGATGCGGTGCAAAGTAAGGCCCAACTGAATTGTTCCCCCCACATCCAAATTACTGTTATGCCGGCAGGAAAACATGCCAGTCCAGAACACATCTGGACTAGTGTGGTGTATAAAGCTCAGGACTTACCTTTAGGACTATGATCAGATCACAAACATCTGAGGAGAAGAAAATGCTGGAGGCCTATGGCTACCAGACCCTGGAGGAACACGTGTATCGCTTGCTGGGTGGTTCCTCATGCACATGGCTCCACTGTGAAGCAGCTCTTAGAAGGTGGGAGATCTCCACAAAGCAGCTTCGAGTTCGCTGAGGCTTCGGACCTGCTCCAGGACTTCACCATGGGCTCGCACCATCTTCCAGGGACTTCACCATGGGCTCGCACCAACATCCAGGGACTTCACCATGGGCTTGCACCATCTTCCAGGGACTTCACCATGGGCTCGCACCAACATCCAGGGACTTCACCATGGGCTTGCACCATCTTCCAGGGACTTCACCATGGGCTCGCACCAACTTCCAGGGACTTCACCATGGGCAAAAAGATAAGGCTGAAGCATTTGCAACAATCTTCAGCCAGAAGTGCTGAGTGGATGATCCATCTCTGCCTCCTCCAGAGGTCCCCAACGTCATAGATGCTAGTCTTCAGCCAATTCGTTTCACTGCACGTGATATCAAGGAACTGCTGAAGGCACTGGATAGTGCAAAGGCTACAGACCCTGACAATGTTCTGGCAATAGTGCTGAAGACTTGTGTTCCAGAATTTTCCACAACCCTAGCCAATCTGTTCCAGTACAGCTACAACACTGGCATCTACCCGGCAATGTGGAAAATTGCCCAGGTATGCCCTGTACACAAAAAGAAGGACAAATCCAACCTGGCCTATTACCACTCCATCAGTCTACTCTCGATCACCAGTAAAGTAATGGAAGGGGTCATCAACAGTGCTATCAAGTGGCTTAGCAATAACCTGCTCACTGATGCCCAGTTTGGGTTCCACCAGGACCACTCAGGTCCTGACCTCATTACAGCCTTGGTTCAAACATGAACAAAGGAGCTGAACTCCCGAGCTGAGGCGAGAGTAACTGCCCTTGACATCAAGGCCACATTTGACTGAGTGTGGCATCAAGGAGCCCTAGCAAAACTGGAGTCAATGGGAATCGGGGGAAACTCTCCACTGGCCGGAGTCATACCTAGCACAAAGGAAGATGGTTGTGGTTGCTGGAGGTCAGTCATCTCAGCTCCAGAACATCACCGCAGTAATTCCTTAGGGTAGTGTCCGAGGCCCAACCATCTTCAGCTACTTCATCAATGACCTTCATTCCATCATAAGGTTAGAAGTGGGGATGTTCGCTGATGATTGCACAATGTTCAGCACCATTTGAGACTCCTCAGATACTGAAGCAGTCCATATCCAAATGCAGCAAGACCTGGACAATATCCAAGTTTGGGCTGACAAGTGCAAGTAACATTTGCGCCATACAAGTGTCAAGCAATGGCCATGTCCAACAAAGGAGAATCCAACCATCATCCCTTGACGTTCAATGGCATTACTATCACTGAATTCCCACTATCGTCATCCTGGGGCTTGTCACTGACCAGAAATTTAACTAGACTAGCCATATAAATACCGTGGCTATAAGCGCAGGTCAGAGGATAGGAATCCTGAGATGAGTAACCCACCTCCCAACTCCCCAAAGCCTGTCCACCATCTATAAGGAACAAGTCAGGAGTTGATGGAATACTCCCCACTTGCCTGGATGAGTGCAGCTCCCACAACACTCAAGAAGCTCGACACCATCTAGGACAAAGCAGCCTGCTTGATTGGCACCACATCCGCAAACATTCACTCCCTCAACCACCGACACACAGTAGCAGCAGCAGTGTGTACCATCTAAAAGATGCACTGCAGGAATTAACCAAGGCTCCTTAGACAGCACCTTCCAAACTCACAACAGCTACCATCTAAAAGACAAGAGCAGCTGATAGATGGGAACACCACCACCTGGAAGTTCCCCTCCAAGTCACTCACCATTCTGACTTGGAAATATATCGCTGTTCCTTCGCTGTTGCTGGGTCAAAATCCTGAAACTCCCTTCCCAACAGCACTGTGGGTGTACCTACATCACAGGGACTGCAGTGGTTCCAGAAGGCAGCACACCAACACCTTCTCAAGGGCAACTAGAGATGGGAGATAAATGCTGGCCCAGCCACGAAGCCCACATCCCATGAATGAATAGAAAAAAGGTAAAGATGAGCGGCAAAGGGGGTGTGGCAGAGGATGGTCTAGGGCTGTGTGTGGGAGAGGAAGGTGTACAGGGGGGTGGTGAGGTTGGAAGGCTAGTGAAGTTGAGGGGCCTAAGGTGTTGGAGGGGAGGGGGGTGAATGTGTTGGGTGGTTGAAGATTGGGGTGGGTCGAAGGTGCTCGGAGGGTGAAGTTGGGAGGGGTGGGGGCGAAAGTGTAAGTGGGGAGGAAGGTGCACGGAGAGGGGAGGTGTACAGAGTAGGTAGGGTGTATGGAGTGGGGAAAGGTGTAAGGGGTTGGTGGAACAGCTAGGTGAACATGCAAGGTCAGGGTGTGTGAAGTCAATGTGAACCTCCTGGGGAGCAAACTCAGAGTGGGTGTGGTAGGAGGGAATGGTGATTGTGAGAGGGGACAGAGGGAGCTGGTAGGGTGGGAGGGTGAGGGCACATTGGTACTGGTAGAAGGTATGGCAAGGGTGGTTGTTGGGGACACGGAGGCAAACATGGACCCTGGGGGTGGGAATGAGGAGGTTGGGGAGGTTAATGTGGATTGGGTGGGATTTTCACGAAGGTAGGGAATGTGCACATTCACCTGGACATTTCTGAAGGAGAAGGGTTTGGGCTGTAGGGTAATGGCGGGGAGGTGGAAGGTGATGCCAGGTGATGGGGGCAAGGACATGGGTGACTGGGTGAGGGGAAAGGATGGGGGAGCTTACCAGAAACTTAACAGCTATAATATCGCACAAATCGAGAGTGAAGGGAGCGTCGTGTTGGATGGACAGAGGTGCTACATATGCCCTGATATCTGCAGCAGTGGTGGAGACAGCCTGTGTAATGGTTCACCCTGTTAACTTTGGTGACTTTGGCATATGTCCTTTGGAAAGCCAAGGCCTTGAGGGCCCCAGATTGCTTTGGTTGTCCTCCTGAGGGTCACTGCTTCCTCTGCAGTGACAGAGGCAATGTTCATAGGCAAAGGGAGGGAATGGACAGCCTCTGAGATTCCAGAGTGGATGACCCAGGAGTATCCAGCTGGCGTTCCTCCTCCCTTTGGGTGCCTGGACGGGAGTTGAGGTGCCCCATTTCCCTCTCGTGTTGCCACTGCAGGAAGTCACCCATGGCTACCGCAATGAAGTGCAGGTCTGCACACACATTCGTGCTCTGCTGGACCAGGGTCTCCCTGGCGTCTGCTATCCTTCCCATGGAGACCTCAATGCACACACATGTGGGCAGCACTTCATCATAGAGCAGGAGGACGCACTCCTCTGACTCATGTGTCACTCTGTTAAGGGCTTCCAACAGCTCTGCATGATGTTCCCCCACCTCCTTCTCCACAATGAGTTGGAAGGCTGAATCCAGAGGCTCATCATCTGACTCGGGTGTCACAGATGCCTGATCCCCAGCAGTCCCCCGAGTGCCGGGGACCTCGGCTGAACCTGCTTCCTCCTGCTGTGGACACATGACTGTGTGGTGACCACCAGGTTGTGAACCCAAGCCTGCTCTAGATCTAGGTCCCACCGAAGTGTGTGTCTTTGCACTGGTGGAGGGTGTGAGTAAGCGTTGTGTTGGGTCTTCCAGGCTGCTTATTTCCAGTTGTTCAATGGAGGAAGTGTCCTCTTGGCTGGAGGTGAGGACATTGATGGAGCTGAGGGACTGGCTGACTGAGGGCTTCAGTTGCTTGGCAGAGCTCCCTGTGAACCAAAGTAGAGATAATTAGTGCATGACAGCAGAGTCAAAAGCAGGAGAGCGAGCACTCACATTTGCAATGAGAGAGGGATGATATGGTTCAGGATCCTCACAATGGTGTTCACCGCCGACCTCACTGTTACCACAGGCATGATCCATGTCCTCATCAGTCAGCATGATGGCACACTCCTCAAAGTGAGTGAGGGGCCTAATATGGGACACCTCCCCCTACAGTTCTCCTGCCTGCAAACAGATGGAGAGAGTGTGAGCAGGACACATGCACTTCAGATGATAAGGATGCTTAGAATGTTTGTGTGGTGAGAAGAGGCATGGGCAGGATGAGGACACGAGCTCCAGAGGGTATGAGCCTGACGGAGATGTGAGGGTGTGTGTGAGAGTTAGTGGTGTTGTCCCTTGAGATGTGAGATCCCTGTGGATGTGTGGTGGGTTTTTGAGTGTGTGAGTTGAGAGTGATGAGATGGTTGACTTACCCTGGCAGAATGGATGAGATCATTCATCCTTTTCCTGCACTGGATGGCTGACCTCCCCTGTGCTCCGGTGGCGCTGACCACCACTGCCATCGCCTTGCAGGTTGGATTGATGACTCTGATGGACTTCCTGCAGCCAGAGCAGCGGTAGAGGACATTGCAGCAGACCTCAAAAGCAAGCAAAAGGCACTCTAGCGAGGCATCAATGCATTTTGAGAGCTGCCGTCTTCCTCCGAGGCCATTTGTTGCCTGGTCTGTAGACATGAAGTAAGCTGTGCTCTAATGCTCTTTAAATATGGTGCCCATAGTGAGGAAGTGCTGAGGTGACGACATGGTGGGCAGATCCAAGGTCGCCGGCTGGAACTTTGACCTGTTTCCTGTAGATTACATTATTAATGAGGCGGGACGCACCGTGAACCGGGTGATACGGAGCAAAAACCCACCATTGCAGCCAGCCAGATAAATTTTGTTAATGCAATTCAGGGAAAATTCTGCCCTTAGACTCTTAGAATGATAGCAGCACAGGAGGCCATTCAGCCTGTCTTGTCCATGCCAACTCTCTGCACGAGCAACTCACCTGGTCCCACTCTTCCCTGATTTTCCCTGATTAAAGCTGTCACCAGCACACTCTCAGGCAGTATCTTTCAGATCCTAACCATGCAAATTCACAGAATCACAGAATTATTACAGTGCTAAGGAGGCCATTCAACCCATCATGTCTGCACCGGCTCTCCAAATGAGCAACTCACCTACTACCACTCCCCCGCCTTCTCCCTGTAACCCTGCACATTCTTCCTTTTCAGATAACAGTCTAATTCCCTTTTATTATTTCAATCCCTTTAAGAGAATAGAATAGTGTATGCGTGGGTGACTTTCTCCCTCTCCTCTCCCACTCTCAGTAACATTTGGTCTGTCTCTTTAAGGGTGCACTCTGTTGTTTTAGTACTTGCATGGCCTATTAAAGTTTACTCAGTACCTTTAAGGCAATAGAATTGTGTGTGATGGAGCGAGTGAATGAGGGAGTGTGAATGTGTCTGTGTGTGTGTGTCTGTCTGTGTGTGTGTGTGTGTGTGTATTTCTGTGTGTGTCTGTGTGCATGAGTATGTGTGTGTGAGTCACTCACTGTGTAAAAAATTATTTCCTCATATTGCAGTTGCTTCTTTTGCCAATCATCTTAAACTGGTGTCCTCTGGTTCACAACACTTCAATCAATGGGGAGCAATATCTCTCTTTCTACTGTGTCTGTACCTCTCATGATTTAGAACACCTTTATAAAATCCCCTCTTAATCTTCTCTTCTCAAAAGAGAACAGCCCCAGCACAGAGCTGCCTCAGGGAGATTGAAGGGCTTTTGAAATTATTAAATAAATGGATTAAAAATGTAATTAAACATGTCCCCCTCATGTGGCTGTGTCACATGAGATGGGAAATGTTTTGATATTTCGGAAAAATTATTTATTTAATTAATAAAAGCTTTAGGAAACCTCACCCGCTTGTGGATGATGTTTCATAAAAAACGTGAAGGCCGCTACCATGGGGCAGGATTTTTCAGTTGGCGTGCGGGGGCAGGGCTGACACGCTGGGGTGTAAAATTATGTCAGGTGTGCATCCCAACACCATCACACTGTCTCGCAAAGTTTCATTCGGCGGGTGCACTCCAGAGTTGGCTGCGCACCTGCCAATATTTAAACGGCCTATTAAGGCCATTAAGGAAGTAATTAATGTTATTGTTATTGCTGCCTGTCCAACCTTAAGGTTGACGGGCAGGTGAAAAGGCCAAGTGGCCTTCACGTTTTTTAGGAAACATCATCCACGAGCGGGATGAGATTTTCTAAAGCTTTTATTAATTAAATAAATACTTTTTCTGAAATATCAAAACACGTCTCATCTCACGTGACACAGCTCTGTGCCTCAGGGAGATTAAAGCGCAGTTTCGCATGCATGTGCGGAAGAGTGCTGGCCTCCTCCCCCCACCCACACAGGTAGCGCTGAGCACTATGGCTCACGTCTTATGCTGGGCGGGCCTTAATTGGCCTGCCCACATAAAATGGCGGCGCGGAGCCAAATGTGGGTGGCGGTTGGCTCCACGACTGCCCCCGCCTGCCGACTGAAAAATCCCGCCCCATGTAACTGAAGTCCCTAAACCCTGGAACCATTCTCATGAATCTTTTCTGTACCCTCTCTAATGCCTTCACATCCTTCCTAAAGGGTAATGCCTAGAACTGGACACAATACACCGGTTAAGCATAACTCCCTTATTTTTGTACCACATGCCTCTATTTATAAAGCCTAGAATCCTATATGCCTTATTAACCACCAGGTTCTACTGCTCCTGCATCCCCTTTAGAATTGTACCCTTTACTTTATAGTTCCTATTCTCATTCTCCCTGCCAAAAATGATTCACTTCACACTTCTCTGTACTAAATTTCATCTGCCACTTATCTACCTATTCCACCAGTCTGTCTATGTTCTTGTGAAGTCTAACACTATCCTCCTCACAGTTCACAATATTGACAAGTTTTGTTGTCATCTGCAAATTTTGAAATTGTGCCCTGTAAACCCAAGTCTAAGTTATAAATATAAATAGAAAAACAGGGGTCCTAACATTGACCCCTGGGGGATCCCTAAGGATATTCAGAATAGGCTTATAATTGGGAAATGAATTTCAACACAGGTAAGCGTATGATACTACATTTTGGTAAGAAAATTAAGAAGGTCTTATATTATTTTGAAAATAAGAAAATGTAAGGATTAAAGAGATCTCAGTGTCCAAATACACATATTAATAAACATAGTGATGCAGTTAATAAAGCTATTAAAAACTAACCAAGCACTAGAGTTCATTTCTAGACGGATAGAATTGAAAGGTAGAGATGTTATGTTAAACTTGCATAGAATCTTGGTTAGGTCACACTGGGTGTACTGAATATAATTCTGGTTGCCATTTTTAATTGTTCATGGGATGTGGCCGTTGCTGGCTAGGCCAGTATTTATTGCCCATCCCTAATTGCCCTTGAAAAGGTAATGCTGAGCTGCCTTCTTGAACCGTTGCAGTCCGTCATTGTAGGGAGGGAGTTCCATGATTTTGACCCAGCGACAGTGAAAGAATAGCAATATAGCTCTGAGTCAGGATGGTGTGTGACATGGAGGGGAATTTGGAGGTAGTGACATTTCAATGCATCTACTACTCTTGTCCTTCCAGGTGGTAGAGGTCACAGGTCTGAAAGGTGCTGTCGAAGGAACCTTGGGGAATTGCTGCCATGCTTCTTGTAGATGGTACACACTGGTGCCGCTGTTCTTCGGTGGTGGAGGGAATGAATATTAAAGTGAATATTTGCGGAAAATAAAAGCACATAGTATAGGGGGTAACATTTGGCATGGCTAGAAGATTGGCTAACTAACAGGAAACAGATAATAGGCATAAATGAGTCATTTTCTGGTTTGCAAGATGTGACGAGTAGTGTTCTGCAGGGATCAGTGCTGGGCCCTCAACTTTTTACAATTTACATAAATGACTTGGATGAAGGAACTTAAGTTATGGTTACTAAATTTGCTGATGATGTAATGGTAGGTAGGAAAATAAGTTGTGAAGTGGACATAAGGAGATATAGATAGGTTAAGTGAGTGGGCAAAGATCTGGCAAATGGAATATAATCTGGGAAAATGTGAAATTGTCCATTTTGACAGGATGAATAAAGAAGAACCATATTACCTAAACGGTGAGAGATTGCAGAGCTCTGAGATGCAGAGGGAGCTCGGTGTCCCAGTGCATGTTTTGCAAAAGGTTAGCATGCAGCAAGTAATTAGGAAAGCTAATAGAATGTTATAATTTATTGTGAGGGGAATTGTTTACAAAAGTAGAAAGGTTACACTTCAGTTACACAGGGCATTTGTGAGACCTTTACTGGAGTATTTTGTACAGTATGGCTCTCCTTATTTAAGGAAGGATTTAAATGCATTAGAAGCAGTTCAGAGAAGGTTTACTAGACTAAGACCTGCAATGATAAGGTTGTCCTATGAGGAGAGGTTGGACAGGCTAAGCTTGTATTCCCTGGAGTTTATAAAAATATATAGTAGCTTGATTGAAACATATAAGATCCTGAGGGGTCTTGACAGGGCGGATGTAGAAAGGATGTTTCCTCTTGTGGGAGAATCTAGAACTAGGAGTCACTGCTTAAAAATAAGGGGTCACCTGTTTAAGGCAGAGATGAGAAGAAATGTTTTCTCTCAGAAAGTGATGAGTGTTTGGAGCTCTCTTCCTCAAAAAGCGGTGGAATATTTTTAAGGCAAGGCTAGGTAGATCCTTGATAAGCAAGGGGGGGAGGTGTTGAAAAGTTATTGGGGTAGGTGGGAAAGTGTAGTTGAGGTTACAATCAGATTAGCCATGATCTTATTAAATGGCAGAGCAGGCTTGAGGGACCAAGTAGCCTACTCCTGCTCCTAATTCGTATGTTCATACTATTGTTCATATGTTAAGGTGCTGGATGAGGTGCCAATCAAGCTTTGTTCTGGATGGTTTTGAGCTTCTTGAGAGTGTTGTTGGAGCTGCACTCATCCAGGCAAGCGGAGAGTATTCCATCCCACTCCTGACTTGTGACTTGTAGATATTGGACAGGCTTTGGGTAGTCAGGATGTGAGTTACCCTCCGCAGAATTCCCAGCCTCTGACCTGCTCTTGTAATCACAGGATTTGTTTGGCTGATCCAGTTTAGTTTCTGGTCAAAGGCAACTCGCCCGATTACAAAAACGATGTAAAAGGAATATAAAAGCAGTGGAACGAGTGCAAAAAAGATTTGCAAGGGTGTTACCAGAGATTTGATGTTATGCTACCAGGAAAGGGTGAAAGACCAGGTCTCTTTTCTCTTGAAAAGCATAGATAGAGGGGTCACCTAAGAGAGATCTTTAAAAATATCAAAGATTTTGTTAGAGTAGCCATAGAGAGAATGGTTCCGCTTGTGGGGAAAAGCAAAACTAGAGGCCATCAATGCAAGATAGTCACCAAGAAATCAAATGCAGAATTCAGAAGAAACTCTTTTACTCAGAGCATGGTGGGAATGTGGAACTTGCTATCACTGGGAGTGGTTTTGGTGAATAGTTTTCGATAATTTTAAAAAAGGAAGCAAAGCCCACAATGTCAATGGAAAAACCGCCTGACAAGATTTCACTTTTTAAAACTTTTAGTGTAACAAAACAACTAAAATCAACATAATTAAAACATTAATTAAAAGGTGAAGGTTATTTCAAGCAAAGCAGTAAATGTCATCTAAATAGTCAATGCAGCAAAGATTCACCTCATGTAGTTACAAGCACTCGCATTACTTTCTGCACAAATGTGGCACCATGTGCAAACACACAGTCTTTCCAACTCGGTCTCTGATACGTGCAATCATCACTTCTCATCCAAGTGTTTCATCCCTTGAGTCACAGCTGTATTCCACCAAAGCCCTTGGACATGGTTACTACCAATTAGGCACATGTCTACAAACCCTCTCACTCAGGTCACAACATTCCTGATGGCACAGAATTCCCAGACACTCCATTCTCTGATCCCTTTAAACAGCCTAGTGGACTCTGGCAACACTGAAATAGCAGCAATGGGTCCTGTCCAATTCCCAATCCTTTGCCCTTCCTGTCTTTAGTTCTCTGCTCTTCCCAACTGTGTAACACACAAAGTAAAACAGTTTTTACTCTATTCTCAATGTCACGACTCACTGGGGTTAGTGCGCTGTAATATCAAGCCCCACTGTTCCCCGAGCCATGACAAACGTGATAAGTTTGATCAAACCACCAGATTGCCCCAAATCTACCTAACTGTTTAATTTAGGTTAACAGAATACGAGCACCAGGTTTGTAAACTTAGTAAGTATATAACTGTTTATTGAACAAACTGTCATTAACCAGTGGCAAAAGAAGGAAATGTGAACCTCTAATTTCTAACTCTTTAACTTAAACTCAACCCCCTTCTAAAATCCCTATACACACACATACAAGACACATAAAATTCATGTTTTTGTGTGCCTTAAGGGTGGGATATAACAGTTCAATAGCACCAATTCCGGAGTACAGGATTCGATGGGTTGATTTTGATCAATGTCTTCCAAATTCCTTTCAGTTCTTGTTGATGACACGAGGTGGTCTGCCAGCACTTTCAGTATTTAGCTCACTGGTTGAGCACTTGCCTTTCAATGTCTCTGACACTGATTTTCCCCTTTTCCTTTTGACAGGGGCTTTCAGAGAGAGCAGGTTATAGAGATATGAGAAGAAAGCCAACTAGCTATTATTGTGGAATTACTGGAACCTTCCACACACAGGAGAAAGAGGTTTTAGGTCTTGTTTCTTTCAGGCTAGAAGCTATTCAGCTGCACTGCTTCTCACGCAAAACCTGGTCAGCTGGTCAGGAGCCAATTAAAACATTGTTGTCAGGCAACTCCCTTGGTCCAGGACTCCTTCCTGGCACCATCTTGTCTTTCATGGCAGCTCTGTTCCAGGACTGCAACATTGTATATATCTCTCACATAAAAACAAAAATAGTTGGAAAAACTCAGCAGGTCTGACAGCATCTGCGGAGAGGAATACAGTTAATGTTTCGAGTCCGTATGACTCTGCATCAGAACCCATACATGACACATAAGGTAAGTAACTGTATTCCTCTCCGCAGATGCTATCAGACCTGCTGAGTTTTTCCAGCTATGTTTGTTTTTGTTTCAGATCTCCAGCATCCGCAGTATTTTGCTTTTATCTATATATCTCTCATCCTGTTCCAGTGGACATGTCTCTCAAACTGCAACCATTGCAATCCCAATCAACAGAAAATAAAAAGGAAAACAAAAACAGAATTACCTGGAAAAACTCAGCAGGTCAGGCAGCATCGGTGGAGAAGAAGAGTTGACGTTTCGAGTCCTCATGACCCTTCAACAGAACTGAGTGAGTATTAGGAGAGGGGTGAAATATAAGCTGGTTAAGGTGGGGGGGTTGGGGGGGTGGTGGGGGGAGAGAAGTGGGGGGGTGGTTGTAGGGACAAGCAAGCAGTGAAAGGAGCAGATAATCAAAAGATGTCACAGACAGAAGAACAAAGAGGTGTTGAAGGTGGTGATATTATCTAAACGAATGTGCTAATTAAGAATGGATGGCAGGACACTCAAGGTAAAGCTCTAGTGGGGGTGGGGTGGAAACACTAGCGGGGCATAAAAGATATAGATTTAAAAATAATGGAAATAGGTGGGAAAAGAAAATCTATATAAATTATTGGAAAAAACAAAAGGAAGGGGGAAGAAACAGAAAGGGGGTGGGGATGGAGGAGGAAGTTCAAGATCTAAAGTTGTTGAATTCAATATTCAGTCTGGAAGGCTGTAAAGTGCCTAGTTGGAAGCTGAGGTGCTGTTCCTCAAGTTTGCGTTGGGCTTCACTGGAACAATGCAGCAAGCCAAGGACAGACATGTGGGCAAGAGAGCAGGGTGGAGTGTTAAAATGGCAAGTGACAGGGAGGTTTGGGTCTTTCTTGCAGACAGACCACAGGTGTTCTGCAAAGCGGTCGCCCAGTTTACGTTTGGTCTCTCCAATGTAGAGGAGACCACATTGGGAGCAACGAATGCAGTAGAATAAGTTAGGGGAAATGCAAGTGAAATGTTGCTTCACTTGAAAGGAGTGTTTGGGCCCTTAGACGGTGAGGAGAGAGGAAGTGAAGGGGCAGGTGTTGCAACTTTTGCATGGGCATGGGGAGGTGCCATAGGTGGGGGTTGAGGAGTAGGGGGTGATGGAGGAGTGGACCAGGGTGTCCCAGAGGGAATAATCCCTACGGAATGCGCCGGGGGGGGGGGTGAAGGGAAGATGCGTTTGGTGTTGGCATCATGCTGGAGTTGGTGGAAATGGCGGAGGATGATGCTTTGAATGCGGAGGCTGGTGGGGTGGTAAGTGAGGACAAGGGGGACCCTATCATGTTTCTGGGAGGGAGGAGAAGGCATGAGGGCGGATGCGCGGGAGATGGGCCGGACACGGTTGAGGACCCTGTCAACGACCATGGGTGGAAAACCTCGGTTAAGGAAGAAGGAGGACATGTCAGAGGAACTGTTTTTGAAGGTAGCATTATCAGAACAGATGCAACGGAGGCGAAGGAACTGAGAGAATGGGATGGACTCCTTACAGGAAGCGGGGTGTGAGGAGCTGTAGTCGAGGTAGCTGTGGGAGTCGGTAGGCTTGTAATGGATATTGCTGGACAGTCTATCACCAGAAATTGTGACAGAGAGGTCAAGGAAGGGAAGGGAAGTATCAGAGATGGACCATGTGAAAATGATGGAGGGGTGGAGATTTGAAGCAAAATTCATAAATTTTTCCAACTCCCGACGAGAGCATGAAGCAGCACCGAAGTAATCATCGATGTACCGGAGAAAGTGTTGTGGGAGGGGCCCGGAGTAGGACTGGAACAAGGAATGTTCCACATACCCCATAAAGAGACAGGCATAGCTAGGGCCCATGAGGGTACCCATAGCCACACCTTTTATTTGGAGAAAGTGAGAGGAGTTAAAGGAGAAATTGTTCAGTGTGACAACAAGTTCAGCCAGACGGTGGAGAGTAGTGATGGATGGGGATTGTTCGGGCCTCTGTTCAAGGAAGAAGCTAAGGGCCCTCAGACCATCCTGGTGGGGGATGGAGGTGTAGAGGGATTGGACGTCTATGGTGAAGAGGAATCGGTTGGGGCCAGGGAACTGGAAATTGTTGATGTGACGTAAGGTGTCAGAGGAATCACGGATGTAGGTGGGAAGGGACTGGACAAGGGGAGAGAGAAGGGAGTCAAGATAATGAGAAATGAGTTCCATGGGGCAGGAACAGGCTGACACAATCGGTCTGCCGCGACAGTTCTGTTTGTGGATTTTGGGTAGGAGGTAGAAGCGGGCCATCCGAGGTTGGGAGACTATCAGGTTGGAAGCTGTGGGAGGAAGATCTCCAGAGGAGATGAGGTCAGTGACAATCCTGGAAACAATGGCTTGATGTTTAGTGGAGGGGTCATGGTCCAGGGAAAGGTAGGAGGAAGTGTCTGCGAGTTGACGCTCAGCTTCTGCGAGGTAGAGGTCAGTGCGCCAGACAACAACAGCACCACCCTTGTCAGCGGGTTTGATGACAATGTTGGGGTTGGACCTGAGAGAATGGAGTGCAGTAAGTTCAGAGAGAGACAGATTAGAATGGGTGAGAGGAGCAGAGAAATTGAGATGACTAATGTCATGCCGACAGTTCTCAATGAATAGATCAAGAGAAGGTAAGAATCCAGAGGGAGGGGTCCAGGTGGAGGGAGAATACTGGAAGTGGGTAAAAGGATCCGTTGAACGGGGTGAGGACTCCTGCCCAAAGAAGTGAGCACGGAGACAAAGACGGTGGAAGAAGAGTTCAGCATTGTGCCGAGCCCGAAATTCATTGAGATGAGCGCATAAGGGTATGAAACTAAGTCCTTTGCTGAGCACTGAACGTTCAGCGTCACAGAGGGGAAGGTCAGGGGGTATGGTGAATACACGGACGGGGCTGGGATTGGAAGACGGGATGGGGACAGAGGGACAGGCAGGGGTGGAGGGTCCTAGATGGGTGTTGGTGTCGATGAGTTGTTGGAGCTTGCGTTCCTTAGCACTTGAGAGAAAGAGAAAAAGTTTCTTGTTGAGGCATCGGATAAGACGAAGAATAAAATGAAACTGGGGACACGCACAGCTTTGAAAAAGGGTACGGCGGTGCTGCTGGAGGGAGAGGTCGTGTGTTCATATGGCGGCGCATGGCACTGAGTGTGGATCTCAGAATGTGACAGGAACAGCAGTCCGAGAAACGTTTTATGTCCCGGAGATACCTGTAATCCTGGGTGGGTTCGAAACAGGAGGGATGGAATTTCAATTGAAATCCACGTGGGGTAAGTCAGAATTGGAGACAGTCATTGAGAAAGGAGATATGGCTGTGAAAGCGGGTTTTAGTAAACACCTTGTCAAACACCAGGAGAGAAATGGAAAGCAATGAAGGTGAACAAGGCAAAAGAGAGATACGGAAATCTTGTCGGAGAGAGGAGCAGTACTTCTTCAAGGTAGGCATTAAACACAGAGATAAAAACAAAAAACTGCGGATCTGGAAATCCAAAACAAAAACAGAATTACCTGGAAAAACTCAGCAGGTCTGGTAGAATCGGCGGAGAAGAAAAGAGTTGATGTTTCGAGTCCTCATGACCCTTGAACAGAACTGAGTGAATATTAGGAGAGCGGTGAAATATAAGCTGGTTTAAGGTGCTGTTCCTCCAGTTTGCGTTGGGCTTCACTGGAACAATGCAGCAAGCCAAGGACAGACATGTGGGCAAGAGAGCAGGGTGGAGTGTTAAAATGGCAAGCGACAGGGAGGTTTGGGTCTTTCTTGCGAACAGACCGCATGTGTTCTGCAAAGAAAATAAAAAGGTATGTTCTTTACAACAGTCCTACAGAAATAAAAAGCTATGTTCCTTACATCAGAGACCTGCTTCAACAACTTTATTGGTTTGACGAATTTCAATCAGAAAACTGTTCCATTCAGAGAGAATCCTGCATTTTTCCTCTTTGCATGAATTCTCAGTGTGTTCTGAACTGCCAAACATAAAACACAGGCTGACTCAACCACACTTCAATTTGCTTTCTATTTACCTTTTTCTTTTTAGCTGTTCATCCCAAGTCATATGGGTATTTCTTGGAACCTAATGATGTCATATTCTGGAAACCAATTAACCCTCTTTCTAAATGCTACACAGCCCACTTTGACCTTTGAGTGACATCTCACAAAAGAAAATTCAGACCTTTCACAACACAGACTCTTTCTAAAGCACATGGGTCATCACAATTTATCTGTATGAGTTGCATATGTATCTATGTACTATTGTATAAGCACTTATGTATTTATACATATATATTTATGTTTGTATGCCTGTAGGTATGCTTACGTCTGTGTCTATGGTTCTGTATGTATCTGTGGCTGGTAGTATGTAAATTGCTATCGTGGTATTTGTAGTTCGGTGCGGCTATCTGTTTATCTATGTATGATTACATAAACCTCTGAGGGTTTATCTTTCTATATGTGCACATATGTATCATGCTAAGACAGCAGCCAGGCACCTCTTACTCTTTTGCAACCCAGGTAGTCCCTCAAAAAAGAGAATATATATTTATATAATTCTTTTTCAGGTTCTTAGAATTTCCCTCAACCCTTCACATCCAGTGAATTACTTTTGAAGTGTAGTCACTGTTGTTATGAAGGAAGATACAGCAGTCAATTTGCACATAGCAAGGGAATGAATTTTACACTTCTTGGCAGTGGGCGAGAGTCTGACCCGGAAGTACACAGTTTGCTGACTCCTGCCCCAGCCTTTTAAAGATGCTGAATAAAGCACCTTGCAGCCAATTAACAGCCACCCAGCAGGATGCTGGCCAATTATCTTGAAGAAGGGTGGGCAGCACACCTAATTGTTGCTACCCACACTGCGCCCCCAACTTGGGGAGGGGCATCCAGGGAGAGAGGGGTCAGGCCATGAACCAGATGTCAGTCACGGCCACCCATTTAATGACACCCTGGCATGGATTTCTGGCAACTGCATCATAATTAGTGGTTTACAGACAGAAGTTTTGACTCAGAAAAATGCAAAATCCTTTGAGCTATTGGAGCAGCAGTGGGTAAGAGTTTGTTTTTAAATCTTGTTACTATTGTGCCAGCCTTATCTCACTCATGACCCATGCAAGGGAGGAGAGCACATTTGAGCACACCTGTCTCATTCCCCTTCTAAATATAAAATGTTTAGAAAAAGGCTCAAATTCTAACCTTTAGTTCCCATTGTCTCTCCACAGAGGCTGTCAGGCCACCATTTGGCGAAGAGAGGAGCTGCTGAGGGGACAAACCAAGGACGGCCACACGGTTTGATGATGACTCCTTGTGAATCCTCCTCCAGGCCGTGAGTGATTGCTGGCAGGTCCTCTTGACTGCTGATAGGAAAAGGGAATCTCCCAGCCAGACCAAAACAGCCTGAATGAAGGTCACAGAGGAGGTCAGCAGCCATGGGGGTCATCCACTGAACTTGGTTACAGTCCTGTAAGAGACTGAATGACCTCTTATGATCTGCCAGTGTGAGTGTGTAACCATTTTGGAGATGGATTTATATGGAAAGGTGTGGGATTGTGATGCACGTCAAGGCTGGGATTGCGTAGTGTCTTAGCCAAGTGCATAAGGCAGCATGAAGCAGATGTGTCACTCTTGCAAGGCATCAGGGTTGGGGGGAGCTCATGAACTGCAACCTCTGTTAGTTAGCAAAAAGCACTGAGAAATGTTGGCTGCCAAAAAATAACTTGTTGGTCACACAATTGAAAGCATGATTTTAGCATAGCAGATTCATTAGAATGCCTTTTTTTATTTGCAGGAGAAAAGGGCACATAATGCAAAAGAGAGGACCCAGACCTGAGGTGGTGAAGTCAATATGGACATTTTCACCCCTCTAGGGGAGGAAGTGCTGGAGCAGGCAGCGAATCAGTGAATCACTCCATCAGGCGAGGCGAGGCGATGTTGAAGGAAAGCCCCAGGGTGGTGAGATTTCAAGGATGTATGATTCTCTCCTGCAAATTGTGCCTTAGGAAGGGGAGTGTTGGAAACTGGGGAAGGCGGCTAATGGTCTGCTCAGTGATGGCCCTGGTGGATGTATGGCTGTCGTCATATCTCCACTCAGGCTCTGTGCATGGATTTCTCACTGGGCCCATTAGTCATCACTCGAGAGGGTAACCTTTATCTCCCAGGAGTCAGCCATCCAAAGGTTGTGGGCCACTGAACATCCCTGGCATCTGAGAGTGCCTAAATATGTCTGAATCGTGACCGCTCCCTAGATACTGTGCAAACACCTACATTATTCTTTGTCAATGATCACATGCAATTTGCGCATTGATGGAGTGATATCCTTTTCTGTTTCCAAATGCCTCTAACTGTCCAGATGGAGCTTTTATTGCCACATGTGTGCAATTGATGGCTCCTTGCACCTTCAGAAATCCAGCCATGGCAGCAAAAGCCTCTGGCTCTGCTTGACTGTCATTGTCAATGGTAAATGAGATGAATTCATGGGCATGCCTGCATATGGCATCTGTGGAAACCTTTATCCAGTGATAAGTTTCAGGCTGCGAGATTCCATTAAGCTCTCCACTTGATGCCAGGAATGACCCAGAGGCAAAAAAATTCAAGACCACAGTTGCTTTCAATGCCACAGGCATCAGGTGGCCACCAAATTGGAGGCATTCTCCCCAGACAGCACATCACACCGGAATGTGACTGTCTCCTCTGAGAGATGAAGCCTTCAAAGGCACTGTTGTTTGGACCTCTGGGAGTATGTCATCCTCATCTTGTAGACATGGTTGACAGGGTAGTGCCTTTTCCTACTTCTGCCTGCCTGATTTTGCTGCCAGAGGCCTTTGCACAGCAGCAGGTTGCACAGCTTGCTGGACCCCAGAGTGCCCTGAACCTATCCAGCTACCCACCTCCTTCTCCTTCCCCTCCTCACTGGAGGAGAAGCCTCCTACAGAATGAACAATTCCCATGGAGGACAGTGATTGTAGCAGTTTCTTTACACCCCCTTCCCTGAGAAAATATTCCAATGCAGGCTGAAAACTATGATAAATCAAAGTGAAACCACGGTGAAGTTCTCCCCCTTCAGCGGCCCTGTACTCTGCTGATTGCAGCCATGGTCTCGCTTTGAGCCTTTATACCCGCCTTTGCAACATATCTTGATATCTGGTGTAACTCCCCCTGAATGTTTTTCAGGTATGGCCACCAAAAAATGGCATGGGCAACATAACATTCAAGTCTAGTTCCTTGTTGACAATCTTAATAGCTTGTTAATTAGTTTTTTTAAATGCAAGGTGGGCTGTGATTTCGGTGCCCACCCAACTTCTGTATTATCGGACACCGAGGTGATGATGATGGGTTAGCAACCTAACGTCATCACATCGGGTTTTACACTTGCGTGGGGCGGGGTGGGAGCAGCGGTCCTGATTTGCAAATGTAAAATTCACCCCAAGATTCGAAACAGAACTCAGATAAATGACCACATTAATTTGTTTTATTGGTACTGGTTGAGTGTTGTTGGCCAGGGTGTTGGCAGGATTCTCAGCTCCTCATCAAAAAATTGCCATGGAACATTTTATGAACAGGAATAAAGTGTGGAATTTTGAACCATACAGCATTCTTTCAACACTGCACTGAAATATCAGTTTAGATTGTGGCCTGGACTGGGATTCCAAACCACACCCTTTTGATTTTGAGATGTGAGTGCTATCATTAAGTCAAGCTGGCACTATATGCATTATGTTAGGGTTAAGAGATCATGGGCAGGATTTTAGGTTGACGTGCGGGCGTGATCAGTGGGCCAGGGGAGCGGCCAGGGGACGGATCATGGCCTCCGACCGCAATTTCACGCTGGCTGGTCAACTAACGGCTAGCCAATGTGAAACACACGCTGAAATGCTCAGCGCTGCCGGGATGGGGAGGGAGGAAGGCGGGCACTGATGTAAGTGCGGGTGTGGGCGAGCGCTGAATGAAAGCTCCCTGAAGGCAGAGAGCTGCCTCAGGGAGCTGAAGACTTCAAAACAATTAATTTTAAAATCCGGAAAAAAATGTCCACGCATCAGAATCAGTCACCTGATGAAAATTCTTTCCATACATTTTCATTTATTTTATTTAATAATGGAAACCCCATTCTGCCCTTGGATGAGGTTTCATCAGCAATGTACAGTTGGCCTGGCAGATTCGCCCCTCCTCCAACCGTAAGGTTGGACGGACCATGAAAAATCGGGGACAGTTGGCACTTTAACAAATTAAATTGTCATCTTAATTGTCGGCGGGTAGGCTTCCAACACTCGCGCTGCCCGACCATAATATCACACGAGCCGTAGGATGATGCGGGATGCTCGCTCGACAACTTCTTGTGTGATTTTGCGCCCGATTGGGTCGGGCATGCGCCCGCACACCGACCTCAAAATTCTGCCCTATATTTGACAGACTGGTATGAAAGGAAAGCATAGTGGAAAGAAACATTAGGGCCAAACACATGGTATGGATCAACAATAAAATGATGGTGACACTAAAGTGTGTATGCAGCTTTTAATTTTGAAAAAAATACAATTTTCATCAGGTAACATGAATTGGAACTTAATGATTTGCTGAGTGCAGCAAAGTTGCAGATGATGGCATCTTCCAAAGGGAAAGAGGAAGCTGTAAGCAGGACTGTTACTGTACTGTCCAGATATGAAAGGAACAAAAAGGCCTTCTACGTGAATATAGCACAAACTCCCTTGCAACCAGCAACAAGTTCATCGCTGTCTCCTCTTCAGGCTGCTGCTTCTCTTCCAACTTATCCCTCTGCACAACTATGGTCCTGAAAAGTCTAGCCAGACTGCATTGCAAGTTTCCACAGGCTAATCCAGACATCTGAAGCAAATCTCCAACATGCCAGAAATGCTCAATAATGGTTCTGATGGCTACACGCCCCATCAACTTTATTGTATCAATGCTCAGCTTGTGTCCTGGGATGCAGCACAATATGTAGTTAGCCATTGTTGTAGACAATCGCCACGTTGCGACCTCCCTTTCAGTGCAAGAGTGCTGATTGCCATAAAATGAAACCATAATGGCTGCCAGCTGCTGGGGGAGAAAGCAGACACTTGCATGGTGTGATGCTGACAATCAAATATGAGCTGCACATTGACAGAATGGATTCCTTTCCTTTTGATAGACGTAGTAGCATTGATGAAGCAAGCATGTGTAGCCATCTGGGTTTAAAAATACGAACAAGAAGCAGTAGGCCATTCAGGCCCTTGAGCCTACTCCGCCATTCAATAAGATCATGGCTGATCTGATGGTAACCTCAAATCTGCATCCCACCTATCACCCCCCTGCTTACCAAGATTCTATCCACATCTGCCTTAAAAATATTTAAAGACTCTGCTTCAACCACCTTTTGAGGAAGAGAGTTCCAAAGACCCACGACCATTTGAGGGAAAAAAAATCACCTCACCTTGTTTTAAATGGGCGACCTCCTATTTTTGAACAGTGACCCCTAGTTCTATATTCTCCCAGAAGAGAAAACATCCTCTCCACATCCACCCTGTCAAGACCCCGCAGGGTTAGGGTTAGGGTTATTTGTTTCAATTAAGTTGCCTCTTAATCTTCTAAACTCCAGCAGATACAAGCCTAGCAATGTCCAACCTTTCCTCATAAGACAACCTGCCCATTCCTGGTATTAGTCTGGTAAATCTTCTCTGAACTGTTTCCAACGCATTTACATCTTTCTTTAAATAAGGTGACCAAGACTGTATACAATACTCCAGATGTTGTCTAACTAGTGCCCTGTTATACTGAAGTTTAGCCTCCCTATTTTTGTATTCAATTCCCCGTGCAGTAAATGATAACATTCTATTAGCTTTCCTAATTATTTGCTATGCCTGCATACTAGCCTTTTGTGATTCATGCACTAAGACACCCAGGTCCCTCTGCATGTCAGAGCTCTGCAATCTCTCACCATTTAGATAATTTGGTTCTCTTTTATTCTTCCTGCCAAAATGGACAATTTCACATTGTCCCACATTATACTCCATTTTCCTCCATTGGGAGATCTTTGGGTGTAATCTATATTTATTGGACTTTCTGGTATCCTGTCATTCATTAAGATTGCAATTACCTGTCGTACTTCCAGTCATCAATGGGATAGTGGATGAATTGGCTTGCTCTAGCAAACAATTCATCCATAACTTGCTTCATGCATCTGTGGACAACTGATTGACTAGCAGTAGTGATAATTTGACTGGCAACCTGGAATGATTCTGTTGCATGAAACTTAAACATAGTTGTTCCACCTGTTGTTCCCTCTCATTCTGATTGTCATGCATCTTTTTCTTGCAGTCCTAGGATCCCTTGACAAGTATTTTATATGGGTGAGAACATTACCTGACACAAATATGGTGGAAAGATTGGAAAATGTGATGTCTGATGTTACTTCATCACTACTGCCTCATTTTCATGCAGCCATCCAAAATGTGTTGTCATTCTTTAACTGATTGCAACTATGTTGGAAAATGGGACACATGCAAATACAGGTGGAGTTCCAGTGGAACTCAACTCTGACTTTTTTTTATCTTACAGCCATCTGATTTGTCTTGTTTCAACAGAACCAGGAGCAGAAAATCAAGGCTTCCGTGTTTGGGCCCCTTCACATGTCACAGTGATGGTTGGCTTGAAATACCTTTAACCAAATGACCTTTTTTGAATCTAGACTGAAATATAGAAACTGTTCCTTGTCATCCTTCACCCGTCATGATTTTTATTCAAAATATTTCCATTATTAGGAATGCTTTGTTCCAATCACAAAGTTTCTCTGAATGTCTTGTTTCTTAAACATGTTAAATGGGCTTAATTGACTGTAAACTATATCCCATCATCATATATTGGTTTAGAAATGAATGAGCAAATTCTATTTTGATGTGATGCTTTAAAACTGAGAGATAAGTAAAAAGCAAAGAAGAAACCATTGGCAAATTATTCCATTTTGTTACGTAACTCTCTCACTTTGGATATTAATGGCTTTGAACCAAAAGTGGAAATCAAATTAGTTGGTCAGGAAATGAAGACTGTTTTTATACAGTTGAGTGATATACCATATTCAATATTTTTCTTGATGTGACGATGGCAACATTGGTGGTATTCTCCCCGGAAGTAATTTGGCTGATGGATGATTTATTAACTTTAGTGGAAGAGGCAAGGACTCCAGAAAAAAAAAATCTGTGCAGTTTCCCATAGCTTTTGCACTGAAGTTTCAGCAGGTGAGCAGGGTAACTTTAGTGGAAGAGGCAAGGACTCCAGAAAAAAAAAATCTGTGCAGTTTCCCATAGCTTTTGCACTGAAGTTACAGCAGGTGAGCAGGGTAATGCATGGAAGTTGCCTTTCTTGTATTTGTAGCAAAATGTCTAAACTCTGCCTATCAACTTGGGAATGGTGATATATCAAGAAAACAGCTTACAGTGCTCCACAATGTGGAGAATTATTCACCAAGTAAGCAGCAAAAGAACCTGTGGAAGGATACCAAAGGCACAAAGAGGAGCTTTTGAAGTAAAGAAGTGGCAATTTCAATGGACAGGGCGTAAAGTCTGAAAGATGTTGCAATGTGTTTTGCTTCATAAATGAAAAACTCTGCGCGGCAGATATTTAAACCCCAATTGCCAAATTGAGAACCTGTTGGATGTAATAACACAGTGCAAAAGTAACTCTAAATTTCACATGCTTGGCATGAACTGGGCAATTTCACTCCTGAAGGATAATATGGAATTACAATGTTACAGTGATATGATTTGATCGGATGCATCTCAGCTTAAGTGGCTGAAGTGCAACGTTATATGATCCTACCTTTTTCTAGCTCATCAAGAAATGTTTACTGCTTCACTAATGTTTAAGAGGAAGAAGGTTCTGTTTAAAACATAAAACTTAATGACCACAAAATTCACAAGTTTTTAAATATTTAACTATATTGCATACTTGGAGTGAAATATTCTGATATATTAATTCAAATATATTATTTAGATTGTAAATAAAAAAGTCAGTGATAGTTCAATTTGATGCTGCACTGATTACAAATAAATGATTTTATCTATAATTTTAAGGTGTTAATTACTAACAGTACAGGAAGCACTACTATTACAGCAGTGTTGTAGAGTCAGATTCCAGTCCCGACAGTCTGGGTTCCTAATCTCAGCTGCATCTCAGTGGAAAGGTACAGCTTTCTAAAGGAGGTCTGGCACCTCTTTGTAAGCAAGGAAAATATCTCAGAACAAAGTGATCAATAAACAACATTTGATAATTAAGGCTGGAACTTTGGCTTATTTAACAGCATTATATCAGTAATCATTTAATTACTGGTTCAGTCTTTATTGCTAAATTAAAGGCATGATTTTACTTTATACCCACTAGAGATCCTCTTCTTGACACGCTGTTGGCAAAGTAATTACCATGATTGAAAGAAGCACTGTCAGCCACATTTGTCATATTGGCAAAGCCATTTGAACAGTGACTGTAATTAGCAATAATTAAAATTTAATTAAGATGTCTACACTAATCTCTTGCCTATTTGAGCACGTGGTTGCTGGGATTGTCCAAATCCTCTTGGTGCTGAATCATGGATTGATAATCTTTCCATTGGCCCTAATCTCCAAGGTCTATCTGAAGTTGTAATAGAAAAGGCTTCAAACAGCAAAAAGAAAAATAATTGTCTGAAATACTCATTGCATATTTAAGATAATAAACCACACTATATTCTAAATGTCTAAAATTCATGCATCTTTTAGAAGAACAGAAAATATTCATCTACTTGATATTTGTTGGCATGTTTCATGTGAAATTGGCTATTAAATGTGAAAATTTGGTTCCCCCTTATTTGTCCAAATACTGTACTAATTATTTACACAACAGACCTATTTATATAAAATTGAGCAGCATAAAGATTTCAAATAAGGTGTTAAATTTTTTACAAAAACTAATCAGTTGAAATAATAGTTTGAAAACATAAAGAGATGTGCCCATTTTTAGATGCAAATCAACCTCCTAACACTCAAAAATGGGGCTGGGATATGGGCATGTACTTCCCAGTGTATCAAATACCATCTTTGTAAAGCAACCTGTGCATTTCTAACAGCTGCCGGTAGAATGCAAAGTGTACTGTCAATCAGCGTACAACATTGATTTGACATCCGTGCTGCCAGACTTGAAAGCCACCCTCCAAGCCTGCACCCTGGCTTAACTTTGCACATTATGTTAAACTGAGCCTGTATTCGCTAGAGTTTCGAAGGATGAGAGATGATCTCATTGAAACTTGCAAAATTCTTACAGGGTGAGACAGTGTAGATGTAGATAGGAAGTTTCCCCTGGCTGGTGAGTCTCGGACCGGGGAGACGGTCTAAGATTTGGAAGAAAACTGTCACCAGAGCCTACTTAGAAGGCTCATGAACTACTTACGGGTTAGTTGCTGGAGTATTTTTCTGGCTGTCAGTCTGATTTTCTGTGTTTTGAAGATATCTTAGATGAACATAGGAGTAGAAATAGGCCATTTGGCCTGTCAAGCCTACTCCATCATTCAATTAGATCATGACTAATCATTTATCTCAAAGCCACATTCCCGGGCTATCCCCATATCCCTTGTTGTCCAAAAATCAATGGATTTCTGTCTTGAACATGCTCAGTAATTGAGCTTCCACAGCCCTCAGGGGTAGAGAATTCCAAAGATTCACCACCCTCTGAGTGAAGAAATTCCTCCTCATCTCAGTCTTAATTGACCTGCCCCTTATTCTGAAACTGTGTCACCTGGTCCTAGACTCACCAGCCAAGGGAAACATCCTATCTACATCTCGAAATGTCAACTCTTTTCTTCTCCGCCGATGCTGCCAGACCTGCTGAGTTTTTCCAGGTAATTCTGTTTTTGTTTTGGATTTCCAGCATCTGCAGTTTTTTTGTTTCTATCTACATCTAGCCTGTCTTGCCCTGTAAGAATTTTGTAAGTTTCAATCAGATCACCTTTCATTCCTCGAAACTCCAGAGAATAAATGCCCAGTCTCCTCAATCTCTCCTCATAAGACGATCCTGCCATCCCCAGGATTAGTCTGGTGAGTCTATGTTGAACTCCCTCAATGTTAAGTATACCCTTACTTAGACCAAAATTGTACACAATACTCCAGGTGCACTCACACCAATATACATATCTAAAGATTCAGTTGTCTACAGGAAGTGGTCTGGATGATTCTGAAGTATTTTTCTGATAATTTAAAGGCTTATGCTAAAATAATTTGCTTCCAGACATGTCTGACCTGATTGAGCATGACTGAAAGAACAAACAGGGGCCAGGCAGAGCAGGACAAAATGTTAGAAGAGGAAAGATGAGGAGGGGGAGAAGGGGTGTCAGCAGGAATTGTTTTCACAAGACCATGGGGTACAAATTTATCCTTGAAATATGGAGTAGGTCAGGCAGCAGCTGTGGAGAAAGAAACAGAGTTAACGTTTCAGCTTAATGGCTTTTCATCAGACAATAAAAATTAAAGACGTAACAGGTTTTATGCAAGTCAGAAGCAGGGGGATGGTTGGCTAAGCGCAAAAGGTCTGTAATAGGGTGAAAGGCAGAAGAGATCAAATGATGAATGGAACGATGGTGCAAGGACAAAGGTGGTAGTAATGGTGGTAGCAAATGTTGGCAGCCTTCCATCTTATGAGACGATGGATGAATTGTCCCAGATTTGCATTAAGTGCGGTAGCGGGCGAATAAGATTATGTTTTACACACTGACTGCAATGGCGGCTTCTCATACCGTATCATCCCAAACCTGCCGCATTAATTACATATTCCCGGGAATCACGTCGTTTCAATGGTGGAGGGGCTCCAGTTCACCCACCATGCCGTCACCTCACCGCTTCATCACACCGGGAACCACATTTAAAGTACAGCTGCGCACATACCTCTCAGTGCTTCCAGACCAGGACTGCTGCAAAATAAGACATGGCCCTGAAAGGCAAGAACACTGCAGCCCCCAGGTTTAGTGACACTTCCCTCGAGTGCCTTTTGGACACTGTGGAGGCACACCATGATGTTCCCTTCCCCCGCTTTGACTGCAGGAGGGGCAGCAACATTACCACTCTGGCTTGGTAGGGATGGCAATGGTGATCAATGCCAATGCTGCACAGAAGAGGTTGGCCATCCAATGCAGATAGAGGATTAATGATCCCATCTGTGCAGTAAGGGTATGACAACCATCTCACCGCTCTAAACTCAAACACTTAAGCCCATCACACATTCATTGGCATCTCACACTGCCAGCTCAAGGGACATCACCACTCACTTTTTCACATTTCACATCTCAATCTGGCCTCATCTGCCCTGGAGACTACCTCCTTAGCCCTCACTATATTGAAGCCACTTGCAAGATCAATGTGCCCCCACACAAACCCTGGGATACCCTCCTTCTCCAGTACAGCCCTCATCCTGCAGCCTCTTCCCTTGCCTAAGGCCACGTCTCCCCTTTCCCCAAGCAAGCCCTAGCCCTGCAGTTTACAAAGCTACCCCCGCCGTATGGCTGGTCTGGTAGGTGGAGACCTACCCATGAACCCCCATAAAGTGCTCTAGTGATGCCTGCGAAGCCTGCCGCTGATGACTATGAGTGCTGCCTGAAGCAAGATAGACAAACAAATCTTGAAGTCCCGAGTGAAGTGCAGCTTGCCAGGTGTATGTTGCTTATGTACAGTTGTAAAACACGATCCAGCGTGGAGGGGACGATTCCGGTGGGCTGGTCTTATAATGTAATGCAGATGTATTACTATGAAGTTCCCGATGTCTAATGGCAGGAAACGCGGCCCACCATCAAAGGGCTGAGTGGACAATCGCAAACTAGTTTCACAATGACCTTCTCGCCATATTGTCATCTCACACTGCCGGGCATGCCCGACACGAGCGGGCACGGATGATTCCACCTGACGATTTGCACCTTGGTGGTCAACTCTGTGTTTAACATTTTCTAGTGTGTCTCAGATATTCTGCCCTGGAACGGCCATCTATAACTTAATCTCCTCTGGAAATGTTCTCTCCATAGTCTTCAATTTCACAGACCCCCAACCTCAAACAACTCACGTCACCCTCCTTCCCAATATTCAGCAACAGGACTGCTCTGGTGGATCCATCATTTCATCCTGTCCTTGCTCCACTAACTGATTTCTTCCTATCTTGTTTCTATTTTTATTCCCTTGTCCAATCTCTTCCCACCTAAACCTCTGACTCTTCCGATGCCATCTGTCACTTTAACAGTTTCTAGCTTCCTCGCTCTAACCGTCTCCTTTTCATCATGGATGCCCATTTCCTCTACATGCCCATCTCCCAATAAGATGGTCTGAGAGCTCTCCAATTCTTCCTTGAATGGAAGCCCAACTAGACCCCAGCCACCATTATCCTCCCCTGCCTGGTTGAACTTATTCTCAGATTGAACAATTTCTCTTTTAACTCTGTTCACTTCCTCCAAATACAGTAAGTCCCCCCCCCTCACTACCTCTCTAGCTCCTGGATTACGTATGCAATGCTGCAACTCAAAGCTGTTATTTCTCCCTCTCGCTGCTCATCTCATGAACCCTTGTTAACGGTGAGGGTTCGGGAGATGGGGCGATAAGCAGGAGAGGCGATGAGATGGAGGGTCAGTGAGAAGGAGGTTCAGTGAGCATGATCTGCTGCAACTGGGAAGGTCGGGGAGAGAAGAGGTGGTAAGCTGGAGGATTGGGAAGTAGGAGAGACAGATAGCATGAGAATCAGGGAGGGGGAGGGGTGACAAACTGGAGAGGCAGCAAACGGGGGAGATGTGATAAGCTGGGGAGGCAGCGAATGGGAGAGCTGGGGAGGGGGAGTTGTGACAAGCCAGAGAGGCAGAGAGCAGGAGAGTCGGGTGGGGGGTAATGTGACAAGCTGGAGAGGCAGCGAGCAGGAGAGTCGGTGGGGGGGAGATGTGACAAGCCAGAGAGGCAGTGAGCCAGAGGTATATAGAAAGAGTTACTATATTTATTTTATATTTTTAAATTAATTTTATTTTAAATATTATTTCATTTAGGAATATAGGAATTCAGCAATCTGACGTCTTTCAACATACAGGATGTAATGTTTTAATGTTATTTTCTGCAGAGAAAAGTCCTACAGGATGTAACTACACCTATTGGTTATAGTGGGAACATCTGATTTGTTTAATGTTGTTTCATCTTAAAGTTGCACTTTTCAGGAACGCAACTACAAATACAGTAAGTGAGGACTTATTGTAAAATATATTATCGGAACCAGTATAGGTCCTAGCTGTGCCTGACTTTTTGTGGGACACTTTGTTCCAGTCCTCCTCAGGGCCCCACCTTCACCTCTTTTTCTGGTATATTGATTTCTGATCAGTACCATTTCCTGTTCTCACCCAGAACAGGAATATTTAAACACTAATTCCAATTTCCACCCTTCTCTCACCTTCACATGATCCTTCTTAACTCTTCCCTTCCCTTCCTTGGCTCCCCTGTTTTCATTTCTAGGGGTAACCTTTCCACCAATATCCATTATAAGCTCACCGACTCCCATCACTACCTTGACTACACTTCCTTACACACCATTCCTGTCAGGATTCTAGCCATAGGAACACAGGAGCTAACTTTGCCAGTCAATTAATCATGGCTGATCACCTTTCTCAGTCTAGTCCATTTTTCCCAGTCTATGTCACATCCATTTCAATGATGCAACCTCCATACTGATACTTCAAATAAGACTTCCCTTTTCCTCAACAGGCTCTACTGTGGTTGACAGGGTCCTCAAACATATCCAACCTCACCAATGATAGTGTCATCCAACAATTCATTCTCTGCTATTTCTGCCACCTCCATCACCTCCAAACACATCTTTACCTGCTCTCCCCATTTCAGCATTCTGTAGGTACCATTCCCTTCATGATACTCTGGTCCACTCCTCAACCATCCACTTTGCCTCTCTCCTTTCTATGACACCTTTCCATGCAAGTGTGCCCTTTTACCTCCTCCCTGCTCATTATCCAAGGTCCCAAACACTCCTTCCAAGTGAAACAGCAATTTATTTGTACTTTGTTCAATTTGGTATACAGTACTCACTGTCTCCTCTATCTTGTGGAGAGTGAATGCTGATTGGGTGATTGCTTTGAGGGACACTTCTATTCAGTTCACCAGCATGACCCTGAGGTTCTAGTTGCCTGTCATTTTAATCGTCTGCCCCGCTTTCACTCTGACATTTCTGTCCACAGCCTCCTCACTGCACCAATGAAGCTGACAGTAGACTCGAGGAACAGCATCTCATCTTTTGATCAGCAACTTGACAGATTTCCAGGCTCAACACTGAGATCAACAATTTCAGATCATAGCCTCTGCCATCATTTGTGTTCTTGTGCATTTTTGTGTTTGTGTTTGGCTTTGAATGTCAAGTAATTGATGATTCTGCTTTCCAATTTGCACCTCTCCTAGATCATTTTTTGGTTCTTTGCTTGTTGAATTACCATTGCTTTTGCCTTTCACCTTCATCTCTTTTGTCATTGAATCTCCCCTGCCCTCTATCCTATCACACACATTCCCTTTTGTTCTTTCACCCACTCCACTTTCCATGTCGCTTATTTGTTTCATACCATTACATTTCTAACTCATTTCATACTGTTACATTTCTAACTTGTTTCTTACCTTTACATCTGTAACTCATTTAATACTGATACATCTCTACCTTGTTTCATACTATTACATCTCTAACTTGTTTCATACCATTGTTTCATACCATAACATCTCTAACTTGTTTCATGCCATTACATTTCTAAGTTGTTTTATACAGTTACATCTCTAACTTGTTTTATAGTGTTACATTGCTAGCTTGATACTGTTACATCTCTAACATGTTTCATACCATTACATCTCTAACTTGTATAATACTGTTACATCTCTAACTTGTTACTTGTTTCATACTGTTACAGTTCTAACTCGTTTCATACCGTTATATATCTGACTTGTAAAATACTGTTACATCTCTAACTCATTTCATACTATTACATTTCTAAATTGTTTCATATCAGTAAATCTCTAACTCATTTCATACCATTACATTTCTAACTTGTTTCATACCATTACATTTCTAGCTTATTCATACTGTCACATTTTAACTTGTTTTATACAGTTACTTCTCTACCTTGTTTAATACTGTTACATCTCTAACTCATTGAATGCTCTTCCATCTCTAAATTGTTTCATACCACTGCATCTCTATCTTGTTTTATACCATTACATTCCTAACTCATTTTATACAGTTACATCTCTAACTCCTTTAATGCTGTTACATCTCTAATTTGTTTCATAGTGGTACTCTCTAACTTGTTTCATACCATTACGTTTCTAACTTGTATCATACAGTTACATCGCTAACTCATTTCATATCATTACATCTTTAACTTGTTTCATACCATTACATTTCTAACTCGTTTCATACAGTTACATTTCTAATTCTTTTAATGATGTTACATCTCTAACTTGTTTCACAGTGGTACATCTCTAACTTGTTTCATGCCATTACATTTCTAAGTTGCTTCATACCATTATATTTCTAACTTCTTCCATCCAGTTACATCTTTAACAGTTCAATACAATTACATCTCTAACTCGTTTCATCCTGTTATATCTCTGACTTGTTTCATACTGTTTCATCTCTAACTCATTTCATACTATTATATTTCTAACTTGTTTCATATCATTAAATCTCTAACTCATTTCATGCCATTACATTTCTAACTTGTTTCGTACAATTATGTTTCTAGCTTATTCATACTGTCACATTTCTAACTTGTTTCATACAGTTACTTCTCTAAATTGTTTAATGCTATTACATTTCTAACTCATTGAATGCCCTTACATCTCTAAGTTGTTTCATACCACTACATCTCTATTTTGTTTCATACCATTACATTTCTAACTCGTTTCATACAGTTACATCTCTAACGCCTTTAATGCTGTAACATCTCTAACTTGTTTCACAGTGGTACATCTCTAACTTGTTTCATACCATTACATTTCTAATTTCTTCCATCCAGTTACATTTCTAACTCGTTTAATACTGTTACATCTCTAACTCATTTCATACAGTTACATCTCTAACTCATTCAATACTATTACATGTCTAACTTGTTTCATAATGTTACACCTCTAACTTGTTTCATAATGTTACACCTCTAACTCTTTTAATACTTTTATATCTCTAACTCATTTCATAATATTACATCTCTAACTTGTTTCATATCTTTACATCTTTATATCAACTTTTCTCAAGAAGATGCAAAAATTCACATAATTTTATTGGAATTTTTTTGTAAAATAGAGCAATAGTAGGATGTGTGTGTGTGTGTCTGTCTTTGAGAAAGAGAGAGGGAGAGATTTAATTGAATTAGAGGCAGCTGGTCTGGGTGCTTTGATTTAAGAAGAGATGGTAGGTTTGAAACGTTAATTAGATAAACATGGGGAAGTTTAGAAACATAAGTGTCAAGGGAACATTTACATTTTGAAATAAATCAGATTACATTGTTTTCAAAGGAGGGATGAAATGTGTCACCTAGCCAGATGAAGTTTAGAAACAGAGTCTTTATTTTTCCCAAAGATTACTGGTAAAACTTATGCTATGAGAGGGTTTTATTATCAGGGAGATAAAGTCCAAAGACATAGTGAAACAATGGGTATTTGAATAAAGAAGAGAAGACTATTTTGTAAGGGAGGGATTTTTAAAATTCTACAAGTATGAAAAGCCTACAGCATCTATATCTCAAGCTGCTGTCTTCAAAGGACTGAAGTTAAGAAAACTCACTTGGAAGTCAACTTGTTTAGGGTATCATGCTTCTTTGCCTAGGTCTTTTAAAATCTATTTGTCTTACTGTTGCCTTAATGAAAGTATAACTGGGAGTTAGATTGAGTAGTGGATTTAGAAATTATCACAGTAATAATTTGTAGATCTATGTTTGTATTTAAAATCATTTCTCTTATTAATAAATGTTTAATCTAGTTTTATAAATATCTATAAGACTTGGTAGTCTTATTACTACTGAATTCAAGGCACACATCTCGAAATTTGTAAAAATTGAAAATTAGTCATGACAGTTGTTTCAAGTTTCCCTCTGGGTTTGAACAGCTCGGTATTTACCTTCTGCTATGTCATAACATTTGTTTCATACCCTTACACCTCCGACTCATTTCATAGTCTTACATTTCTAACTTGTTTCATGCTGTTACATTTCTAACTTGTTTCATTCTGTTACATCTCTAACTTCAAGGTTCTGACAAAAGGTCAACACTGTTTCTGTCTTCACAGATGTCACCTGATCTGCTGAGTATCTCCAGCATTTTCTTTTTTAGTTCAGACTTCCAGCATTCACAGTATTTTGTTTTTGTGTTTGACATTTTTCCTTTTATGCAAAAGACCAATTTTGAGTGCAATCTCCTGTGCCTGGCCTGTCCCTGCCTGATAAGTGCATTTATATCGGTAAAGGTGGCTTTGTAGACATCCTAGGCAGCAGCATTAACCAGCGTTCGGGTCCTTGCATATGTAACTGAGTGGATCAACATCTGTTTTGGATCTCCTTGTAAAAGTTGCTTTCAATTGAATGGAACAGGAGCGAAGCCTACTCTGCACTAGATTAGTGGAGTGTCGGTGGGGGGGGGTGGGGGGAGGTGGTGCGGTGGGGATGTGTAGAAATTCGTCTTGTCCCATTTTGCACCTGGATGTGAGTGCTGCCTCTGCAAGAGGGCCGTGGTTTGATAGAAAGATAGAAAGAAAGTTTGTCCCATCACAGAATGTAATTTTGGGGTAGTAGCCTTGCCAGCAGCAGTCCACAGGTAAGTCTGCTGGGTTTGGAGGTATTGGTGGTCGGAGATCCAACGCAGGGCGGCCAATTATGATTATGATTTTTTTTTCAGATTTCCAGTATCCGCAGTATTTTGCTTTTATTTTAGGCCAATTATGGTGACTGAGGAACTACTGTTCCTGACTCCATAGCAAAGTGTTTTATTTGGCTTGGATTCTGCAGTAAGAATAATGGTGAAGCTATCTGCCCACTGTCACAATTGTGTAAGTTGGACAACAATTTCTAGTGTTTACACAAGCACAGTTAAACATAGAAATCAGGAGCTGCTGTCCAGTTTCCACTGCTACATCAATATCTTGTTCAAAAACTTAGTATTCAAACACGTGAAGGATATGAAGTTGTGGTACTTACACACTGGACCCCATTCAACTTTTTCTGGTGTGTTTATGTCCAAGTGTTATTGCTCCAACCCCTGCCTACAGGAGTGAGCTTCCCTCAGCTACCTGCCAAGCACGCCTCATTTGCTTCTTCCTGAAATACACAACTCCCTCTGAAGGCTGACGGGCGCAGGCATGTTCAGAAGACCCCAGAACCAAATTTGGGCCAGACTCGGGTCTCCGGGCTGTGCTGCTGGTTATGCTCGCGAAAAGGAGCAATAAACATTTCCAAAAAAAAACACAAAATACTGCCAGTGCTGGAAATCTGAAATAAAAGCAAAGCATGCTGGAAAAACTCATCAGGACTGACAGCATCTGCGGACAGAGAAACCGAGTTAACGTTTGGAGTCTGTATGACACTTTTTCAGAGCTCTGATGAAATGACTACGGGCTCGAAACGTTAACTCTGTTTCTCTCTCCGCAGATGCTGCCAGACCTGCTGAGTTTTTCCAGCATTTTCCCTTTTTATTATTAATAAATATTTCCAGTCGGGTTCAAGTCACGTGAATTGAATTTAACGCCACTCGATGAATAATTTAACAGCCAGCAGTAACCCAAACCCCAGCCTAAAGGAAGCACAGCTCCTTCAGAGTTTGTGGATTGTGTGAAGACCGATGGCCAAAAGGCAGAATAAAAATTATTCAAAACCTTCGCTTTCATTTAAAAATGGGAAACACGGGAAGGAGATTTGGAACATTCATGAAGTGAGATTATGTTATTATGTGAACAGTGTGTGGCAGAACAAATCCTTTCTCGTCAGTTAAATCTGATGGGAATAAACCACGGGATACTCGTCAATGTAAGAATGCTGCAAAACACTGTCTGGGAATTGGAATGAATGTTTTGGAAAGCTGTTTAATAAATAGTCCCATTGCACAAAATCCCTTTACGCCTTTTTATAGATCTTCACCGTTTATCAACATTTCTTCATCTAGAGACCTAAGGCAATGAAACATCATGGGGGGTTTTGATAAACGCAATCTCATGTTGATTTATTCATTAGAGCGGCGTTTTCGCTGATATATAGTGAGGGGGGGTCGCAGTAGATGTGACGGTACATTATCTTATATTTTTACAGCAATGTCTGCAGACATATTCGTCAGCCCAGTTTCTGCCTGACTCTGTTAGTATTGAAAAGCTGATGATAATCTCATAATTGGGGCATATGAAGAAAAGCCCGTCAGCGCGCATAGAATTACGGAGAGCGAGTCCTGATTTAATCCCTAAATACTAACATTTCTAGTAACACGGAGTCTAGTCCAGAACAACACCGATTTCAGACCACATTCTCCACACCAAAAGCCGTCAATAACAAGGAGCCAATTCAATACACGTCATTTCAGGCGTTCGCCGAACTTTTTTTTGTCTTTTATTTTATTTCAGGAAAGATAATTGGCAGACAACAAATGTGCAATTGTTGGTTGGGAGCAGCAGGTTGTCCTGCAGATAAGTGGTTTTATGTGGTCAGAAAGGCGGACTCAGCCGGATGGTGAACATCATTCACACTGAGATCGGGATAGACTCGGAAACACCTAAAGGCTAAACACATGAGAAAATACCAACCACTGTAACCAGCAATGCTCAGTTGGCCCAGGCTGTCCATATTCAATAAAAAACTGCGGATACTGAAGATCTGAAATTAGGACAGAAAATGCTGGAAACACTCAGCAGCGTCGGTGGAGAGGAAGAAACATTGTTAAAAGTTTCCAGTCGAATATGACTCGTTGGACGTGGCTGATTTGTGTATCCTCCCAAAGTAGAGAAACGAAACGATCTTTAAATGAGGATGTTTAGCCCTGAGATCTGTTAGAAAGGAGGCTGCTGCTGTACTGGGCCGAACTCAAGGGCAATTTCATATCATTTCATTTCATTGGCGACTCTGGCCAGCTGTAACAATATGGAGCGGATCCTGTAATAGATAGAACATTAATGTCTTTAGTAAATCACTAACTGGCGAATCGGATAAAATGCAGCTCGCTTTTACTCTCAATAATCTCGAAAAGTAACCGGCTGGATCAGGGTAGAAGTCACATTAAAATAAAAAAGTGTCAGAATTGTTTTGTTGGGATTGCAATGATAAGCGCGGTCCTTTGTAATTGCTGCAAGGATAAATTGGAACAGGTTGTTAGGAGACCAGTCTGATGAAAGGTATCACCTCATTTCAAAGCAACAGCTAGAGGCAGTGTGATTTAACACATAATGCAGGTCGGCAGCTCTCACAAACACCGCCATCAGCGTAATATGACTATGTACATGTACTGTACAAAGTTGAAAGCAAACAACGGCGAGCACAGCTTGCAGTTATTCGCAAACTGACCTCAGCCCCATTCATTATTGATCAACCTGACAGTGTGAACGCTCTCCCAGCCGCCTGATCACCTCCTAGTTACTGAACACAATGAAACACTTTAATTCAATTCAGGCAACGTGAACTTGGTTTCGGTGAAGTAATTTCATTTTTGGAAGGTTTTGAATGAGATAAGAAACTAAAATCACAAAACACAATCCCCATTTCCTTCTATTTTTATCGTCTCGACAAGAAATCACGTACTATATTGAATCTGGCTGTGGGATAACTAGAATGTAATTAAAAAGCAAGCAAATTAGCAAAGCGCTTGACAAACACAGCAGATGGTAATATGGAACCTAGGAAGCAGAAACGAAGTGTGTGCGTGTGTGTGTGTGCGTGTGTGTGGGGGGGGGGGGGGGGGGGTGGGGTGGGGGGGGGCTAGGCATCAAAGCAACCCAATATTGAACTCTTTTTGCACACTTCACCTCCAACCTCCTCACACAGCTGAGATGATGAATTCCAACCGCTCGTAAATGAAATAACTGACAAGAAGTCCCATATTCGCCATACTTGCAAAATGGCTAATAAATTGGACAAAAGATAAATGCTAAAACATAAATGTTATTTGTAAATTTAGCATTTACAATTCACTTCAGAAGCTTTGCTTCATGGTTGATGGGTTTATAATTTGTTATAGATGGAACCAGGACATTTACCAAAATATCCATATTTTAGATGTATAATATGATAAGATTCAGCACCCCCATCTGGAGTTGTGTGTAAGCTCTTTATCTCCGGCTGCAGTTCCAAGATGAGGTGGGACCCAGCTGGCTGGCCTTTCTCACCATATTATCAGCACCAACTGCCACCAACCTTCATTCCTACTGCTGCTCCCGTCCCACAACCCCAGCGCATCCCTTGAAGAGATAATGATCAGGCTGTACACTTGGGAAAAGGCAAGAAAGCATTCCCACGAACTGCAAGAGGACGCTCAAGCTCGATGCTGCTAAATTATTGAACTCCGAATTTCCCGAGACCTCTGTGGGATATTATTATACAGTTAATACAGTTTGGATGTTGTAATGTGGGCAGGTGCACGAATACAGAAGCTTTATTTACCAAAGTAAAACCTGCCTTGTGTGAATTCGGATAGTAAGATAATGGATGCCTGTATTGCGCTGATAGAGGAATCTTTCAATGGGAGGTGACTAAAATAAATGTGACTTTCAAGACATCTGCAAGAATCCATCCAGGCATTATCGGTGTTGCTGGAGGGATGGTGATCTGAGAGAATGAAAGAATCAAACCAATTGTAATGTGAATAAAAGCGTCTAATTACATCTATTATAACCAGAATGAAAATCTCAAAGCAATGTTTGATTCCTTTCAATGGGATCAACTAAACTCAGACGGCGAGACAAATTTAAAGGTTACAACTGCTTTATCTTGTTGGTGACTGAGCCAGCAGTCTGCGCCGTGTATTTCACATCTGAACTCAAGCGACCCTAATTTCTCCAAATGAACACAGATAACCAGAACGCTTCTACCATAACTGGACTCAGGGCTCGGCCCTCAACAATCTATACCCTCACTTCCAGCACAAACAGCCCATAGCTGATAAGGTGGAAACTGGACCTCCATCATGTTAAGAGTTGAGTCCATATTTTCTGATATTGGATTAGGGAGGAAACACCCCACCTCAATCATTTGTGTGTCTGGACACGATTGCATGCTATACAGTGCAGCTCCAATTCCAGTGTCATGTAACATTAATTGTTGAAGAAACACAGGGATTGTCTTTGCCAAATTCCAAATCCTTTCACACAGGGATGGAAAATGAGTGATGCATTGGGGTAGAAAGCCTTCTGAAATTGGTTTCAAATTGAACCCAGGGGCGTGGGATTGAAACTTCCCCGCTAACTGTACGATATTAGTCAGAGCAGATACCATTATTTGATACCAATGGCACTGAATTGTAGTCACACATAGCCACAAATGGAGATGGCATTAATGCTGGGCAGGAATGGATTTGATCGGGATTTGCCTGCAATACCAACTTGCATTAAGGTAGCGCCTTTAACGTAATAACACGCCCCATGGCGCTTCTCAGGAATATTATCAAACAACATTTGACACGGAGCTACAAAATACGTTTAGGACAGTTGGCTAATAACTTGATTAAGGACTCCGTGATATTGATAATCAGAATTCCCTGTGTTGAAATTGATATCCCAAACAGGATTTACCTTTAATATACTAATCAATTAAGTAAACTCATTCACCCATTGAGATTACGTGTTGATGTTCTATAGTATGTTAGAGTACTCAGCTATTTGCAATATGAATTCGCTAGGAGGCTAAATTGAAATAAAATAGGAAAACTGAAGTCAGTGGGAAACAGGGGGAAAACTCTCCGCTGGTTGGAGTCATACTTAGCACAAAGGAAGATGGTTGTGATTGTTGGAGGTCAATCATCTCACTTCCAGTACATCACTGCAGGAGTTCCGCAGGGTAGTGTCCTCAGCCCAACCATCTTCAACTGCTTCATTAATGACTTTCCTTCCATCATAAGGTTAGAAGTAAAGATATTGGCTGACGATTGCACAATGTTCAGCACTATTTGCTAATCCTCAGATACTGAAGCAGCCCATGTCCATACGCAGCAAAACCTGGACAGCAATCAAGTTTGGGCTGATAAGTGGCAAGTAACATTTGTGCCACTCAAGTGCCAGGCAATGAACATCTCCAATAAGAGAAAATCTAACCCATCTCCCTTTGACATTCAATAGGATGAGCATTAGTACATCTCCCACCATCAACATCCTGGGGAGGTTACCATTGACCAGAAACTTATTTGGACCAGTCAGATAAATACTGTGGCTACAACAGCAGGTCAGATGCTGGGAATTTTACAGCAAGTAACCCACCTCCTGACTCTCCAAAGTCTGTCCACCATCTACAAAGCACAAGTCAGGAGTGTGATGGAATACCCATCACTTGTCTGGATGAATGTGGTTCCAAAAACACTCAAAAATTTCAACACATCCAGAACAAAGCAGCCCGCTTGATTGGTATCCCATCCACCACCTTCAATGTTCACTCCCTCCACCACCAACTCAGTGGAAGGAGTGTGTAAAATATCCAAGATGCACTGCAGCAACTCACCAAGGCTCCTTTGACAGCACCTTCCAAACCCATGGTCTCTGCCACTTGGAAGGAAAAGGGCAGGAAATAGGAACATCACCACATGCAACTTCTCTCCACGACACACACTATCCTGATTTGGAACCAAATCACCATTCCTTCACTGTTGCTGGGTCAAAAACCTGGAACTCCCTTCCTAACAGCTCTGCAGATGTACCTACACCAGATAGACTGTAGTGGTTCAAGCAGGCGGCTCAGCACAATGTTCTTAAGGGAAATTAGGAATGAGCAAGAAATGTTGGCCTGGCCAACAATGCTTACGTCCCATGAAAGAATAAAAAGAGGCTGAAAGTCTGTGAGGGTGAAACCACTTTACTGAAGGTAGGGAAAGTGTGGAAGGGATTGAGGTTATAGAGACTGAAATATCATAAAGAATTTTCACAAAGTGCTATATTAATTGATATTCTGTGATTTGCATGATATGAGCCCTTTTCTACCTTTGCAGCTGAGGCGGACATTCTTCCTTTGTCTTTTCTGCCATTCACAAACTGTAATTTATGTATATTTATGGTGATCAGTTTAGTTTTGATATGGAGGCGACTGAGATTAAAGAACTTTACATCGAGATGATATTTAATGCTGATGCCATAGGGCAGATAATCTTTGATAAAGTGAATAGCCACTGTCAGGTTGATTTTAAAATATTTGGGGGCTATCACACAACCTTATTGGACCCCATTCCACATTTTGAAGGAGCCTGTTTCTGGTCTCCCACTGAAGACAATTGTCGCCATATTATCATGAAGCAATTACAAGGTTGTGATGAAATTTCTTGGGCATCCAAATGTTTGGGGCATAATCAACAAGAGCCTTATGATTTACTGAGTCAAATGCTTTGGTCAGGTGGAGCCGCAGCAACTGAAACCTGATTACCAGCCCGCCAAGATCATGTGGACAATGATGGCATCCCAAGGTTCCCACATTAAACAAAGTCACGCACAGGCTTCTACCAGGGTCCATTTGCTTTCTCTAAGGATTGCCACTTTGACATGGAGGAGCAACATGTGCTCTGATGATCCACTGAACAATGACATTGGGGCCTCCTTGCTCCTGATAGGGCCATCAATGGTGGCAAGGTTGGGGGGAGGTGCCAGATGAAGTATGGTCACTCTGTATCAGGTTTGCAAGTCACTCTTGGTCTCTTCAATACTGCTTATAAGAAACTCAATCTGTTCTCGAATGTTGCCAACCCACACTAGTCAGCCAAACATTCCACCTTCCATATATGTTGAAGGAGAAACTCTGGAATATGTTGAGTATTTCCCATATCTTGGCTGCCACCTCTCTCAAAAGACCACCATTCACAAGGAGATCCAACAAGTCAGTTGCACCAGCTCAGCCTTTTATAAACTATGGCAGTGAGCGTTTGACAACAACGACCTCCTCAAGTCAATGAAAGTCCTAGTGTACAGAGAAGTTGTTGTCACTGCTGTCTTGTACTGCAGTGAGTCCTGGGCTGTTTATCAGCGACACTTAACAGCACCACAGAAATTCCATCAGCAATGCCTCTGTCGCACTCCAGGTTCAATGGGAGGACCATGGAACAAATGCTAGCATCCTTCTTAAAGCCAGTTCCACAAGTATTCAGGAAAAATGCCTGCAAATCAAGCTTTGATGGACTGGGCAGTGTCCAGATAGCTGAAAACCGTCTTAATGATTGAGAGGAGCTTGTTTTCAATCATTCAGAATGGCAATAACTTGTCCATCAAGCTATATCATACCCTGAGTTGCAACATCTTAATTATGAGCAGAGAAGAAAAAAAAAGGAAGCAAATCCCGCATTCTCGATTCCACTACCTCGTGGGGCACACTGCCCTATGTGCACAAAGATCTGTAGGTTGAGAATCAGCATATTCAATCACGAGGAACCATGGCAAAAACTCACAACCCTGAGTAGACAGCATCCTCAAATTGAGGGGTAGCTATTGATGGCATTAAATGAATTTTTTAATAGTAACTGTGCACAAGTACATAATAATGGGCCGAATTTTCCCAGAATTGCACTAAGTGTGGTAGTGGGCAGGTGAAAATGACAGGTTTTCAAGCTGTATCTTCCTGAGCCCACCTCATTATATATTCACTCCCGCTAAACACGCCATTTCCATGGCAGGGGGTCTCTCATTCGCCTGCTCACCGTCATCCCATTACTACATCACGCCGGCTACCATCTTTAAAAGGCAAAGCGCTCATTGCCACCAGCTCACCACCGCTGCCTGGGAGATATGACCAACAAAGGCAAAAAGACTGCAGCCCCTCACTTCAACCACGGGTCTCTTGAGTGACTGCTGGCTGCAGTGGAGGCCAGCCGGGATGTGCTCTACCCCTGCTCTGGCTGCAGGATGGGCAGCAATGTCATCAACCCAGCTTGGGAGGTAGTGGCAGCGCGAACACCCTGCAGAGGAGGACAGCCAACCAGTGCCACAAAAGGATGAATGATCTCCATTCCACCAGGGTAAGTCACTCTTCTCATCATTCCCAACTCACACACTCACAAACCCATCACACACCCACAGGGTCCTCATTCACTGCCAGTGCAAAGGACATCACCATTCACTCTCTCACACTCACTGCCATTATCCTCATTCCATCCATGGGATAATTCCCCACCCACACAAGTCAGGCATACTTATTATCTGACCCAGCAGGAGCCCTGATACACTCTCCCCATCTCTATTCATGCAGGACAAACTGGCTCACAACAGGAGAGAAATGTCTCAGACAGGTGGAGAGAAGCCACAATTCAAATTCTCACAGAATTTGAAAACAGAGCCATCCTACCAGCTGGCAATGACCGGGACCGGTCCTGTGCTGATGGTGAGAATCTGGACTGTGCTGACGGTGAAGTTGGCGCTGCTCTACCAAGTGAAGATCCAGCAGTGCAACATCCATCAGACAACCTCGCTGTAAGTGATGTGTCCTCTTTCACAGGCCATTGCGATGCACTAATTATCTCCCCTTGTTTTCACAGGCACATCTGGGAAGCAGCAGACAGAGTCCACAACCCAGAGCCTCCAATCAAGCTTCGAAGAAACCTCTGAAGAGGGATCTGAAGGCACCCTCCCTGAAGTCCCATCACAGCACTCACCCACACCCTCCACCAGCACAGAGACACACGCCTCGGTGGAACCTAGCTTTAGAGTAGCCTCGGGATCACAATCTGGTGAGCACATTGCACTTTCTGATCTACAGCAGGTGGAGGCAGGGGCTTCCCAGGTCCCCAGCACTCGGAGGCCAGAACTTTGCTGAGTCTGAGTCAAATGTCAAGACTCTGGACTTGGTCATGTCACAGTTGCTGGACCTGCAAAGGCAAACTCGGGAACATCAGGAAAGGATGTCCACTGCACTCCTCAGATTGCAAGGCATGATTGAGGAGTCCGTCCATCTTCAGGCTGAGGTAAAAGCGCTGGCATTGCAATGGACCAAGGTCAACATTGGCAGGATGGCGGCCGCCATGGAGACCTTGTTCCAGGATATCAGTCCTGCACAGCTGCGCTGGCTTAACTCCATCACTGATGCCATAGTTGGCTTCCAACAGTGTGTACACAAGAGGGGTTTTGGGCAGCTCAGTCTCACTCCAGCTACCCCTTCCACTCACGGAGTCAGCCAGGAATCCTCGGGCACCCATAGGGAGGAGGATCAGCAAGTGCACACTCTGGGGCCATCCACCCAGGTGACTCTTGGAGTGACCGGCCCACCTGGCTCCGGTCTTCCTTTGACATCCGCAGCTCGAGCTTCACAGGCCGATGGGGATGCCACTGCCACACAGCAGGATCCCAAAAGCTGACCGGGACCCTCCAAGTCTCGGCCGTCCAGAGGATGCCCGCCAAAGTCATCACAGACAGGGCGTCACAGTCAGCAGGCTGTCTCCACCTTTGCTGTGGATGTCCTGGGAGCAACAAGACATAGTGGCAGGGTTAGGAAAGTTAAGTTGCATAGCCTGTGCATGGGTGTTACTCACTTGTACATGCTGTTCACTATTGTAAATAAACTCCAAAGAATGTCTCCCTGCCTGTGGCTCATTGTTCTGATGAGCAGAGTTCTTCTCACTTAGATGTGAAATTTTTCTGTACAAGATAACAGGCAAGTGTCTCGGTCCAGGGCCTCTTCCCTGTGCTCTGTGTGGCCTTCAGACCACAGTGATGGTCCAGCCTTATGCTCCCTGGAAACATTACTGATGTCTGCACCTCCACAATGCTGGTCATTGCTGCCAGAATGTAGTGGGCAGGCACCACAGTGTTCTCTCATACTCTCTGTGTGTTCTCAGCATCTTTAAGGTGGGGCTGGTCCTGTGACCAGTGATGCTATGTACCAGCTCCTGAAGGGCTGAGGTGCTGAAGGCGGGCACAGTATCAGATGCATCTAAAGTTTCATGGCTGCGTCTTTGAGATGGCCCTGATCACAGAGTGCAAGTGAGCTTCCCTGGGCCAGACACGAGTCAGACATTCTCAGAGGCTATGTGAAAATCTATGGAGTATCCTCGCTGCATGTTGTCATCATCTTCCTGCGATCGAGTGATTATTAGGGCCTCCACTGCATTTCCATAACAGGAGCATTCTCACAGAGGATATTGGCGCTGAGATAAGCCAGACTGGAGTCAAATGTTCACAACTGTGGTGTGAGGATCTATGGGGACACCTCACTGCATGTCGTCATCATCCTCCACAAATCTGGCAGCTATGAGGGCCTCCCGAGTGTGCCTGCCTAGTCACCACTGAAGACCCCCTCACCCTCATCCCTGTCAGTGTCCTCGTCATTGGAGGAGACATGCAGCTTCTCCATCTCCTCGTCAGCCAGCTCCTCACCCCGTTGCAGAGCCAGGTTGTAAAGGGCCCAGCAAGTGATGACGATGTCTGGCACCCTCTGTGGACTGTATTGCAGGGCTCCACCAGACCAGTCCAGGCACCAGAACCACATCTTCAACATCCCAATGGTCTGCACCACCAAGTTGTGAGCTGCTGCATGAGCCTCATTATAGTGTTGCTCTGCTACAGTCTGAGGCTGCCGCACAAGCGTCATCAGCCACAGCCTCTGTGGGTAGCCCTTGTCCCTGAGGAGCCATCCCTGCAGCCTCTGTGGACCCTGAAAGACTGCAGGGACCTGCAAGTGACTCAGGATGTAGGTGTCATTCACAATCCCCGGAAACCGTGTGCATACCTGCAGGATATGTTTCTGGTGGTCACATACCAGCTGCACGTTTAGTGAGTCGAAGCCCTTGTGGTTGATGAAGTCCACTGAGTGTAATGATGGGGACCTGATTGCCACGTGAGTGAGGTCAATCGCATCCTGCAACTGTGGGAAACCTGAGATCAGGGTGAATCCAATGGTCCTTGCATCCTGGCTGTCCCAGCCCTGGGCGAAATGCACAAAGTTGTGTGCCATGGAGAAGATGGCATCTGTAACCTCATGGATACATTTGTGGGTGGCTGATTGTGAAATCCCACAAAGGTCATCTGTGGAGCCCTGAAAGGAACCAATGGCATAGAAATTGAGTGCCGTGGTCATTTTCACAGCCTCTGGCAGTGGATGCGCTCCATGTCCCCTTGGTGCCAAGTCCAGCAGTAAGTGGCAGAGGTGAGCTACCAGGTCCCTAGACATGCGCAGTCGTCAGCGACACTGGTTCTCAGTAATCTGGAGGAATGGCAGGCAGCTTCTGTAGACCCTGGGTGTCACTAGTTGCCGACCAGCCACAGTTCGCTGTTGCTCCTGGGCAGTGCGTGCAGGAACTCCAACAGCCCCTTCTTTATGAGGTTGCTGCTTCTGCCTTTGTGCAGCCAGGTACCTCAGTCGCCCTCTCCTCCATCTTCTATGGTCTCTGTGGGCCATTAGGCATACAGCCAGGTCACCAGGATCCATGATCCTGACATGGTCCTCCTGCAGCATGAAAGAGACAGAGATCTGGTTATCATGATTGTACTGTTTCTGGCCCTGTGTGATGGCCCCTTAATGCTTCCCGGAGAGTGCTGGTCACCCCTCGGATGGCCAGAGCTGAGTGTGCTGCATGGCTGCCCTGTCAACCTGTGACATGGGGTACACTGATCCAAACCAGGATGCTGAGATTGCAAGGGGCTGTGAGAGCCTCCAGCAGTGACTGCTACATGGCCAGCATTGGCGAGGAGATTGTACAACATGTGCAGTCCAACAGCCCCGCGGTCCAGTAAAGTGGTGGCAGAATCTAGTCTGTGCCAGGGGGTTGGGGGTTGGGGGGGGGGGGGGGGGGGGGGGGGGGGGGGGGGGGGGGGGGGGGTGGTGTAGGTCTGGAGCACTTGGTGGCACTTTGGTGCCTCCGCAATGCTTACATGGGCAGGCAGTCTAGAAGCCTGACCCCAATCATATCACTGTGGCTATGCCTGATCTGTCTCAGTTGCAGAAGCATGGTCAGTTTATACAGACGTCCCTAATGCGTGGCTACTTCCCTCGCTTACCCTGCCCCCACCTCGATTGCCTGAATGTGGGATGCAGCGCCAGGGCAGCACTTGACCCCTCCTGCCACCACCACCAACCTCCCCCAACTCCCACCTCAGCAGTCACCTACGGGGTTGGCCAGGACTTGCTCCCAGACGGCCCCTGTCACAGCAGTCGCCTGTGGGGCCAGGCATCAGTTTCCCCCATTCCCTGGTGCCCCTGTAAACAACAGGCGAGCTGTGGAGAATGCTGCTGCTCACTCACCTCAGTTCCCCTAAAATGAAGGCTGCCAAGTGCACATCGCCTGTGTGCTGTTGTGAAACACATTGGCGTGTTTTCCCACCAATGTGGACGGACGATATGGGAGTGGGGTTGGGGGGGGTTCCAAGAGCCTGGCAGGATGGCCTTTTAATGATATGCTAATGTATTACAATGAGCTCCCCGCGACCAATGGCGGGAAACACGGTCCACCATTGGCGAACTGAGCAGAAGATTGCAACCTGCCTTCACACCATTGTGAAGCGGGCCCTGCTATATTTTCCACACATGCCACCTATTACCCCCGCCACCAGCAGGCTCAGAAAACTCTGCCCAATGTATGTAATGACATGGGGTACCCAAATAGTTCAGTGTGCTTAGGGTTTTGTACTTATCTTCTAATTTCCATGTAATTATGGCATAAAGTGCAGGAGAATGGTCCCTTGATGCAATACAGTCCGCAGAGGGTGCCAGACATCATCATCACTTGTGATGCAAGACAAGTAAAAAACAAAACAAATAATAACAACAAAACTCACAAAATGAGGGAAAAAAATCAGAAAATGCTGAAAATACTCAACAATGTGTGGCAACATCTGTAGAGAGAGAAACAGAGTTCATACTTCAGGTCTGTGACTTTTCATTAGAACAAGGTATTTTCTGTCACGTAAATGATGGAAATACTCAGCAGGTCTGGCAGCGTCTCATAGAGTTATAGAGGCATTAAGGCACAGAAGGGGGTCATTCAACCCATTGAAGCCATACCGGTTCTCTATAGAGCAATCCAATCAGTCCCATTCACTTACTCTATCCCAGTAGCCCTGAAAGTTTATTTCCTCCAAGTGCCCTTCCAATTTCCTTTTGAAATCATTGATCATCTTTGCTTCCACACCATAGTAGGCAGCAAATTCCAGGTCATTACCACTCACTGCATAAAAGAGTTCTTTCTCATATCCATTCTGCATCGCTGGCTCAAAACCTTAAAGCTGTGTTCCCCTCTACAATCAACTAATGGGAGCAGCTTTCCTTTGTCGACTTTAAACCTGTCACAATCGTGTACACAAATCCTTCCTCGATCTACTTTGCTCCAATCAAACCTTGTGGCTGAAATCCCTCATCCCTGGAACCATTCTGTAGAGAGAGAAACATTTCAGCTCTGTGACTTCTCATCAGAACTGAGAAAAATTAGATACATAATACGTATTGAGGGGAGGGGTAGTTGGTGGATTTTGAATTTAAAAAAAATCTGGAATTAAAGATCTAATGATGACCATGAAACCATTGTTGATGGTTGTAAAAAACCCATCTGGGTCACTAATGTCCTTTAGGGAAGAAAATCTGCCATCCTTACCTGGTCTGGCCTACATGTGACTCCAGACCCACAGCAATATGGTTGGCTCTTAAATGCCCTCTGAACAAGGGCAATTAATCTCTAGTCGGGCAATAAATGCTGGCTGAGCCAACAATGCCCATATCCCATGAATGATTAAAAAAAAAGTATTGAGCATGTGAAAGCAGAAGAGATTAAATGACAGAAGGTTTCATGGCGAAAGGTGAAAGGGAGTGATAATGGTTCAAGTAAAGAAACAAAAGATACAGTTAGATAACTTGTGAATGGCAGAATCTTGAATAGTTGTTGCCTGAAAGAAAAAGAGGTAAGGGAGAAACAAGGAAGAAATGATAAGAATGAAAAAATGGGGCTGAGGTTATAATCTAAAATATTTGAATTCAATATTGAGTCCGAAAGGATGTAAAGTGCCCAGTCTAAAGATGAGGTGTTGTTCCACAAACTTGCATTGAACTTCAGGGAAACACCACAGCAGGTCAAGAAAGGTCAGAGTGGGAGCAAAGTGGAGAATTAAAATAACAGACGACCTGAAGCTTGAGGTCATGCTTGTGGCTGAATGGAGGGATTCCACAAAGTGGTCACCCAGTCTGTGTTTGGTCTCCTCTACAATGTGGAGGCACTGGTCTACAGTGAGGAGACCTCATTGTGCGCAATGAGCACAGTATAATTAATGGAAAAAGGTACAGGAACATTGCTGTTTCACTTGGGAGGAGTGTTTGGAGCCTTGGACAATGAGAGGGGAGAAGGTAAAAGGGCAGGTATTGCAGAAGAAGGGGCTTTGGGGGTGACTGAGCAGTGGACTGAGGTATTGAGGAGTGAACGGTCCCATTGGGATGTTGAACATTGGGAGGGAAGATGTGTTTGGTGGTGGCATGATACTGTGCGTGATGAAAATGGTGCTAGTCCATTAAATATGGAGGCTGGTGGCATAGAAGGTGAGGACAAGGGAAACCCTATTATGGTTTCTAGGGGGAGGGAAAGAATGAGAGCAGAACTGTGTGAAATAGAACAAACATAGTTCACCATGGTTGAGGAGGGAGTCCTTTGTTGAAGGAAAAGGAAGACATATTAGAGGCACTTGTATGGAAGGTTGCATCATCCAAACAAATGCAACAAGAGGATCCTTACATGTAGCAGGGTATAAGGAAGTATAGTCAAGGTAGCTGTGAGAGTCAGAGGGCTTATAGTCAATATTGCTTGTTAGCCTATCCCCAGAAATCGAGGCAGTGAATTCATGGAAGGGGAGGAACAATTTGGAGAAGGATGTGTGAAAGCAAGAGAAACATGAAAAGTGGAAGCAAAGTCAGTGACATTTTTCAGTTCAGGGTGAGAGCAGGAAACAGCATCAATACAGATGGTGAGGGAGGAGGCCTGAGTAGGACTGGAACACAAAAAGGCAGGCATAGCTTAGTCCTATTTGGGACTTATAACAACACCTTTTATTTAGAGGAAGTGAGTGGAGTTGAAAGGGAAATGATTCAGTGTGAGATCAAGTTCAGGTAGTTGCAGGAAGTTGGTATTAGACGGGGACTGATTGGACCTCCTTTCAGGGAAGAAGGGGAGTGTTCTCACACCAAGCTGATGGGAATGGAAATGTAGAGAGATTCAATGTATAAAATATTATATATCATAATTGGAACAAAGGTTTGAACAAGAACAAAAGGCTGGCTAGGTTGAGGCTCTATTCCCTAGAAAAGAGAATTCTGAGAGATGTTCCACGGGAAGTCCTTAAAACTAGAAAATGGTTCCATAAGCTAGATGTAGAGAAAATGTTTCCACTAGTAGGGAAGTTCAAATCTAGGGGCCATTAACAAAAGATAGTCCCTAGTCCCTACCAATCTGTAAACAATACTGAAACACTGGCCGTCAATGGCCTTATTCTGCCAGTAACCCAATCTTCACAGTTCCCAAACCCCTTATAATATTTTCAAAAGTATAGTAATCTTGCAGTGGAGTATGGATTGGGAGTGGAGCTTAGGGGCAGGAAGTGGAAAGGCATTTTTACTAAGGAGGCTCTGCAAGCGTTGGTGAACACAATGACGGAGAAATGTAAACATGGCATGGAATGTCCTTTAAAGAAGTTGTGCAATTTAAAAAGGCACAACATCAACAACTTGTCACCTACATTATTAAAAATAAGGTGTCAATGTAACATATATAATATATATTAAAAATCATACACTGATCTGGAATTATTAATAAAAATATAACAAACAAGGTAAGGAAAATTAAATCACACTTGAGAGAAGGAAGACATTTCCATGGGTAGAATCACCAATGTCTTTAATCTTACTCAGTGAAATCTGTCACCTAATAGAAGTGTAGAACATGCAGAGATTAGTGGAATGCCATCTGAAGGTTTTACCATAGAATGAGGAAAAAGTGGTACAGTTGGGGGGGGAAACATGGAAGGGATTTAGTTTGTACAGATTGGAATACCACAAATAATTTTCACTAAGTGTCATATTAATCAAATATTTTGTGATTTGCGTGACATATTACATGAATTTGTCCAGAAAAAGTGCATGTGTATCATAGCTTTGTGATGCAAATGACGTGCCTGAATCAGTGCGTTTATGTATTCATAGTACCCTTACTGCACTTTTCACAGGCCGTGGAGAACCCAGTTGTTTGACCAGATACTACTGAAGAACATTAAACATCTATTTTTCTATTTGATACACAATGTGCAAAACACTGACAAGGCTGTATTTATTTCCCATCCCTAGATGTCTTGAGGTGATGGTGGTGGAACATCTCCTTGAACTACTGCAGTCCTTGGGATAATGGTGCTCAGTAAGGAATTTCAGGATATTGACAATGAAGGAATGGTGATATATGTTCCTGTCAGATTTTGTCCCCCCCCCCTCACCATCTTCACTTTTTTTCTATTCATTCATGGGCTGTGGAAATCACAAGGTCAGCATCATTTATTGTCTCTAATTTTTAAGAGTCAAACACATTGTTGTGGTTGTGGACTGCATTGATCTGGAGTCACATGTAGCCCAGCAGATTTCCTTCCCTAAGGGACATGAGAGAACCAGATGGGTTTTTATGACAATTGACAATGGTTTCATGGTCATCATTAGACTTTTATTTCCGGATATTTTTTATTGAATTTGAAGTCCACCATCTGGGATTCGAACATGGGTCCCCAGAGCATTACCCCAGGTCTCTGTATTATCAGTCCAGTGACAAACCACTATGCCACCCTCTCCCCTCAAAATCTATTACATGTCTATCTTTCCTTAGTTCTGACGAAAGGTCACCAAGGTGAAACAATAACTCTATTTCTCTCCACAGACGTTGCTGAGCATCTGGAGCATTTTCTGTGTTTATTTTAGTTTGCCGGGACCTGCAGTGATTTGCTTTTGTACTAGTGTTTAATCCATTGCCAATTCTCCTCCAGGAAAGCCCACCTTGAAGATGTTCTGTTCTTCTGTCAGACGGGATTTCTGTTTGACTCTTCTACCTGGTTCACCTTCATTGTTTTCTATTTCCCTTCCCTTGTTTGATCAGGTATCTACAAAAATCTGCTTCCACAGCCACATCTCCTTCCTTAGCAATCATGTCTGACTGCAACTTATTTCACTTGGATATTTCCTTTGGATTCCAACTGAAATTCCACCCTTTGTGTTTTGGAACAATGCACCATGACAGGAATCTTGAAGGCAGTCAGAAAAAATGATCCATTACTGCTCTCTTTGGCTATCGTACCATGAAATCCATTATCATTTAATTTCTCCAGCCCTCCAGCCTATCACAGACCTTTTCCTTTGTGCTTCTTCCCCCCCCCTCTCCCCACCCCTTTCACTTGCTCAGAACCTATTACAGTTCTATCTTTCCTACCTTTCACATAGGGATTTGGGGGTCCTCATGCATGAATCCAAAAAAGCTAACATTCAAGTTCAGCAGGTAACAGGGAAGACAAAAGGGATGTTGGCCTTTATTTCAAAGGGAATGGAGTATAAAAATAGGGAAGTCTTGCTGAAACTATACAAAGCACTAGTTAGACCACACCTAGAATACTGTGAACAGTTTTGGTCCCCTTACCTAAGAAAAGTTGTACTGGCATTGAAGGCAGTCCAGAGAAGGTTCACTAAGTTGATCCTGGGTATGGAGGGACTTTCTTATGAGGAGAGGTTGAGTAGGTTGGGGTTTAGAAGAATGAGAGGCAACCTTGTTGAAACATATAAGATTCTTAGGGGGCTTGACAGGGTAGATACTGAGAAGTTGTTTCCCCTTGTGGGAGAGTCTAGGACCAGACAGCATAATCTCAGAGTAAGGGGTTGCCTATTTAAAACAGAGATAAGGAGGAATGAGGTATTGAATCTGTGGAATTCTTTACCTCAGAGGACTTTGGAGGCTGGGCTGTTTAGTATATTCAAGGCAGAGATAGACAGATTTTTAATCAGTAAGGGAATCAAGGGTTATGGGGAAAAGGAAGGAAAGTGGAGTTGAGGATTATCAGATCAGCCATGATCTCATTGAATGATGGGGCAGACTCGATGGGCCGAATGACCTACTTCTGCTCCTACCTCTCATGGTCTTACCTGCAGTGGAAATCTATGTGATACAAGCTTTAGAAGCTTACCTCATGAACGCTTCCATGGTTACTATGGAGTCTTTTGGGTCCAAGGTGCACTTGTGGGCAAGTTCAATGGACAGGTCCAACTCACTTTAAAATGGTTATAAACTAATATAGAGGAATTCAAAAAGTCACAACTTTCCATTGTTGTGTACTTACTTAGACCAATAGATCTGAGATGATGACATGTTACTTGTCGGTGCAGCATACGTGTTTATGCATGTATTTGCAAATAAGCGTACGCAATAGAAATGTATTGTATATATCTATGTGTCAGGTATGATTGTAGTTGTATTTGCATGTACAAGTAAATTCAGATACTTAGAATCCTAATATACCCAAACTCATTGTAATATCCTGATATGTCGAAATTACTACCAACTTTTCACCTCGCATCGTCCGTGATCGCTGGAGATATACGAGCAGGTGGAGTTATGTGCAACTTTTTAATCTACCCTCACTTTTGTATAATAGGATTCCAATGTACAACTGTGCTTTCCAGCAATTGTTTACAAACAATATATTGTTGCGAAAGTGCTAGTTAAATATGAGTACTTGCTTGTAGAAGTGTATATGACCAACATAAAGAACAAAATATCGAAAGCATGTTTACAGCAGTGGGTTAGTAAATATATTGCAAACCTACAATTGTTATTTTTAATTTTCAGGGGCATGAGGTCGTCATTTGAAATGCATGATACCATACATTCAGTCTTTATGCGGCTCAAACAAACGCTGAGAAAAGGAAATTTAAAGACCGCCGGAGCAGTTATTTTTGTCTCAAACCCGGCGTTGCCCAGTCATTACCGAGTGTCAGGGACACACATGGCAGCTGGCATCAAGTTGCTGCAGTCTGTCAGACACTGAGTGAGCTACGGGTTGCACAACAAATAGTGACTAAACAATTATAAATAAACTAACACAAGGCATCTGCCGGCACTATTCGAGATATGCATTAGACAGAATGCTCTGCGCCTTCCTACCGTGTTATGTTGCTGGGTTTTCATCAATTTACTTATCAGATGCAATAATAATTAACAGGATCTGCTGAAATAACACATGGCAAATTTTTATTGTGCTAATCCTCTCTATGTGAAATCTTGGAAAGGAATTATCCTTTCACCCAGTTTAGCATATTTGCTTCAGATTCCGCGCTGCTCACAGTGAATATAAAATCTGGGAATAATAATTATAGCAATAAACAATTCCACCTACATTTCTCTACATTTTTCGTTTGCCCCCCAAAATTCGAGTAAGGTTACATTTTCCATTTGGTAAAACATTATTTTTCATTATCCTGCAAAACTATATATGCAGTTGTGCACACCAACCTATCGAGGATATTTGGTTTAGTAAATGTTACATTTTTTTTTAGTCCGGGCTAATGTAAATAAAGGTATCCTGTGCTTGACCTCACTGGATTATTGGTTCCCCTAGTGCTGAAAGGAGAGCGACACCAAGAAAGCCGCCACACATTCACTGGCTTAAACGTCCGGCTGGTGAAAGCCACATCATATCATTAAATTATCTCTAATCATTCCAGAAATTATTAGTGCGCTTGGTTTGACACGTCTTTTTTTTTTGCTTTCTGGTTCCCAGGCATGCTATATTTTATTCAGTAACGCGTGATTTTGTTGCTTTCAAAGATCGGAATTCTTATAACCCTTGTTTCTATTTTCTATGTAAGGCATAGTGTATGGACGGGTGCATTCACTAGAATTCTTTGCCGAAATCTATTTCTCCACTTAAGTTTTCAGGTTAATGCAGAATGGTAGCTACTCTGTGTAAACTTCCCAGTTGTATGTATTGCTAATTACACATTGTGATTAAATATGATGTGCGAAATGACCCCAAACACGACTGACACACAGCAATGACTGTGGGGATAAAACCATTTACCATTTCTTTTTTCAGAATAATCCAACAAAACTCTTATGGAAGTGAATGATTTGGCCTCCACCACAAGTGACAGAAGCTTCTCCAGATATGATGGTGCGTTAGATTCCTGGAACATTTTATGCAGAGTGTCTAAATATCCTGTACCACTTGAGCAAACAAGCAGCCGATCGCCCCCAGTGTTAAAGTTGTGGGATCAACAAAATCATAATCCCACTACCCTTTATCATTGTCCTCCCCAGGACTACCACCACTACCCACCCCCCGCCCGCCCACTGCCCCCCCCCCGCCCCCGCTGTCCCCATAACATTTAAGCCATTTAAGCCTGTAATCTGCTTTCGTTTAAAGAGGTGTATTTTAAAGATTTCCTTCTCCGATAAGGAGAGGATGCGTAGACAGTTAATCCTGAGGCAAAAATATGCAGCTGTATGGAAATAAGCGCTGGTAGTTGGGCGAAGATGGCAGATTGCTGAACACAAGCAGCGGAACAAACTGGCAATTTCCCCACATAAACACTCTGATTAACTACCACAAATATTTATTCAATCAGGGAGATACACTCAGTTCTTAAAGGCACAACATTTACAATTTCAAAGTGTACTAGCTCGCCAGCTCTACAATCCCGTCACCCTTGCTGACCAAACAACGATCACATGATCCGCAGAATCCACCCCCCCCCCCCCAGTTTCAGAAATGATAATTTCAAAAAGAGGGATATAGAGACTGAATAATAGACACCCGTCCTAATGCTCGCAGCTACACACTTTAAACAACACCAACCAGACTGTATAGAAAACATTATCCTAGTGTATACAACTCTTGAGTTGATAACTTAAGAAGTTTTAGGTTGTAACACCCCCTGAAAGTTCACGATAAATGAGAATGATGGGGTAAATTTGATTGACCGTCTCAGTCTGAAAGGTATGATTCAGATTTTTCCCGACAATGGGTAGTGCAATTCGAATATGAAGAACGCTGCTACTGTCTGCAGATTGAGACACTGTTTAAAAATTTCAAACCATCATGGCCGAAATAAATCACTTTTATTATTGCGTTGTTGCTTTTCTACCCAAATATCTCTACAATTTACGGACCGTAAGTTCGCTATAAAATTAAGATGGCTCAACAGATGTTTATATTACAGGATTGTGTTCTCTAGATTTTAGTGGAAACACTTTCGAGTGTTAAAACACAAACATTGTTCTGTCGATCTGCACATAAAATTAGCCGTCCCACTATCCACTGCAGACACCTGTTGTGTGTTCACGTTAAAAAAAAACTCGCCAGGTTATGGATTAGACATTATGTCCCATGTCTATAACAAAGTAACTCCAATACAGTTCAATCAGGTATTTAAGACAATCCCACGCTTACATCAACAAGAATGTCCAGAATTACTCCAAATATCGTCATCATTTAATAGATAAGGAATCGTTTGCACAAGGGAACACCTTATGAAATTAAATATAATAACGCTGTGATCTGTAGAAATACTATTTTATTTGGTCTATACGCGTCAAATAGTTTATTAACACCATAGATAAAGCATTTTTTTAAACCAACAATTAAACCGAATCCAAGGACGAATTTTGGTTTCTCTGAATAATTCAAAGCATGCCTGTTTATCACGAGAGAAGCTCAATAAGTAACAATGCATCTATTCTCAATGAGAAACAATTATTAGACCACTAAACCGTTTAGTCTGACGTGACATGAGGACGGTGCACAGAAAGGGGGCTTTGTCAACGAAACACCTTATGGAGGAAGCATAGAAACTGCGCGATCTACACAGAACGATTGAAAGGTGCTTGTAATTGAATGTAAAATGCAACAAAACAGTCAATAACGTCATGGTAGTGCGTATTTTATTATTATTGTCCAGCACCAGGAAAAAAGTTTACATCAAAAAAGCTGTTGTTGAAAATTCACTGTAGAATTCTGGTGCGCAAGAGGTACTCTGTAGCTTGGTAACCGTGATTTGGTCCATTTATAATCACTGTGGAGCTGGACAGAAAATTATATCATAATAAAAAGTTACACATTTGAGGACGAGTATGTGCAGTATTTGTGTACGTGTGTGCAGAGAGGGAGATTTTCATTTTCGCTGGTGCTTTCTTTATATACCACATCGCTGATGATTACCTATTGTCAGAATAGACCAAGCCGCCGTCCTCCTCTTGTCCCTTCTCTCCACCTTCCGCTCCATCCTTAGCGTCCCTGCTCACTGATTGGACTATCACTACTCTTAACAAATAGCTTCTCCATCAATAAAAGCAAGGCCGTCATGTCGAGAGTCGGTACTGCAGTTTCCTGACTGCTTTGAACATACATTCAATCCAGACACCTAGCAAACTACCCGATTCGTCTACTGAAATCTGTAGGTAGTCCTCCCTCTCCCCACAAAATAGACGTTAATTCACCGTTGGGGAACTATCGAACACCGGTTTAAAGATGCCGAGAGGATTTTTAGTAAAAAGGAACAATAAATCGTCTCCCGTTTCATATAGGATTCGGACTGAGGACGAGGAGCACCAGCTGCTTGAAGTCCATCCTCTGGGCGCGGATGCGCGGGCAGTCGCAGGTCCAGACAGTGTTTCACACAGGAACAGCCCAGACCCTCTAAACGATGGACTTACACAGGATAACATCTTGAACTCGGCCCATAGAGCGGACGTGCTATCAGAGGATGGTGCTTCAGAGGAATTCTATTCTAAAAAGACATTTTCAAAGTGTGGCATCTCAGGCTGGGCTAATGTCTCCTACACCCCCATCAAACCTACTGACATCAAACTGGAAAACGCTTTTTTGGACAGATGTTTAAGTTCGTCAGCTTCTGTTGACTCTTTCTCTGCGGCTGCTTCCTTGAAGCCAGTAGAAAGGTTTCTGGTGCAGCCCTCCTTACCCCCGGTAGATGTTAAGCGGGGCGGTATTACTCACCTACACCAGGATCCCAGGCACCGCAAACACAAAGCCAGCCCGAAGAAACCTAAAGTAATCAGAAAATTGAATTTCGAGGACGAGGTGAGCACTTCACCTGTTCTGGGTCTAAGAATTAAGGTGGACGCCTGGGACTGCAAGCCGTCAGCATCAGCAAACAAGCTCCTGGCTGAATTTATCTGCCAGTTGTGTAAGGAGAGATATTCAGACTCTTTCTCTCTAGCCCAACACAAATGTTCCAGAATAGTCCGGGTCGAATACCGCTGCCCCGAGTGCGATAAAGTCTTCAGCTGTCCAGCTAACCTGGCTTCACATCGCAGGTGGCATAAACCTCGTCCAGGGGGGAACAAGAACGGTCCCAACCCCCGGAAGGAGAGGCAGAATTGCCCTACAGAGCCGGGCCCTGTAGATCCTGAAAGCAAAGAGAACTCCAAGAGGCTGGGCTCTGGGGATCAGAGCAGCAGCAAGTCAATGGGCGGCGCTCAGACCATGGACAGCTCCAAGGACACGGACTCGCCTTGTGCGGGCACTCTCCTGCCTCCTGGAGCTGGCTGGAAGGTCGAACGCTTCGAGTGTCCTTATTGCAGCAAGAGATTCCGGCGACAGGCTTACCTGAAAAAACACCTGGCCGCCCACGAAGTCGCCAGGTCCACTTTTCCCAACCGTCTGGAGCTGAGCCGGATCACCTTCCCCTGCCAGCTGTGCGATGTGTACCTGCCATCTGCCGAGATCCGCAACAAGCATCTGCTGTGGCATGCGGTGAGCCGCGGGGAAGCGGCACTGCTCAGCCCCAGCTGCGGGCAGAAGTGCTCTGCTCCCAGGCCCAAGGAGCATGACGACGCCGGGGACCTGGAAGGTCAGCTCTTCTCCTGCAAACACTGTCCATCGACCTTCTTCAGCTCCCCGGGACTCACCAGACACATCAACAAGTGCCATCCGTCAGAGAATAGGCAGGTCCTCCTCCTGCAGCTGCCCATCAGGCCAGGCTGTTAATGTAACTTCGAGGTGTGTTTCTAATCACTAAGAAATCAAACAGGGAATTCAGAAGAAACTTCTTTACACAGAGAATGTGTAACTCACTACCACAGTGGGTGGCTGAGGTGAATAGTAGGGATGGATTTAAGGAGAGGGGAATAGAGGATTATATAGATAGAGTTAAGTGAGAAAGTGGGCTGAATGGCCTATTTCTGTACTATATGTTCCATGTAATTCTTTCATCTTTCTCAAAATGCGCAGCAAAAGACTCAATCAATTCTTGCTCACTAAATAAATTCTGCAGTAACTTGCTCTTACAGCTGCCTAACTTTCTGCTCTATTTGATAGAACTGTTTCTTCAAAGCATTTAATGACATTGATTCACTTAGTAAATGTAATAGACCTGAAACTATTTTTAAAGTGCACTAGATGCTCAGTGGAGGTCTTTTAGCCATCTAACCAACTGAGGTAACAGTACAGTGCGGCACAGAGTGACACCAACATCATGGGCTCAATCCCCATATCAGCTGTGGTGGTTCTTGAAGGCCTTCTTAACTTGAACCATGCTTGATGTGGAGTGATGCCCCATCAAACTGTATAACCTCTTGTCCATAATAGAGAGATATCTATGGTCCCTCACAAACTATAGCTAATTACCTAGCTGCTCAGTAAGTTAGTCAGCACTGTTTAAATCCCCATCTCCTGAAAGCATTTATATTACATTTGAATAATTAGACATAAACATCACCAAATCAATTAACATTTTATGTTCTTTTAATGTTACCTAGAGTCATGTGCTTATCACACAGTGATTCCAACACCTTCAATTAGTGATAAGGAGCAGCAGAAGAAAATAGGTTTCGAATAACTATTGAATAAAAATTTGGTCTAGGTTCCATTAGGACTTGATTCAGCATAATTGATCTTAATTTTGTTATTTCGCATTACACTAAATGTTTTAATATTTGGGCACTCTTGACTTTATCACAGCTCATATTAGATGGCCACCACAACTGTACATAGGCCTAAGCATCTTAGATAAAGCTCTCTAAACAGATCAGACTTTGTCATTTGACATTTGACATGCGAGCTAAGGATTGATTTCAATAGGCTGTTTATTGGACTTTTTACTATATGGATTGGCTCAACAAAGTAGGAGGGGATTTTGCAGCAGTTATACAATTCTAGGAGCAATGTTAGTAGGCCATGAAGATTATATGTTTTATTAGGAATTGCTTTTGATGATCCTAGTGTCAGATACCAAAAATGATCAGTGTCCACTGTCTTAACACTCTACTTACCATCCATCTTGGACATAACTTCTCCAGTGCTCTTAATTTTTTTCCATTGCCCTGCTATTTTTCATTGCACTAGTCCTGAACTCAATGTAGCTAACTTGACCCTGCTCACCAACAATCCTTGAACACGTATTTAGTTGGTTTGACATTATATTTGTCTTTTCATTAGCTAACTTTAATCCAAATCTGATGATACTCAGTAAATAACGCAATCTAAACTTAATGATGCACACATTCCAATCTCCATTGTTTCACCATAGTCCTCTGAGCATCTGATCAGATATTTACACATCATATGATGGCAGCATTTCCTTTTGGTGAGAAAGCTTCAACAATATAATTAATTAAGTCATAAATGGTATGAAAACATATTACTATTTGTGTTAATTATTAAATTATTAAATGACAAATGTGGGGTTTTACACATAAATCATAATGTCTTAGTTGTACAGTATAATTTTCACATTCATTTTTTATATTAACTGCTATTCATAGATAAGTCATTTTTTCACAGGATCTCCTGCTTTTGTTTACCTGGCATGAAAGGTTTTTCTTTCGGAGACTTTATTTTGCTATTGAAGAAACATTAGGGCTAAACAAAAAAAAAACAGATTTATTTTTCTTCATTCCCCTGATGGGAGATTTCTGGCAAAGTTACCCTAATTACTCTTGAGGTGATGGTGATGGTGGTGGTGGTGAGCCGCCTTCTTGAATACATCTGAAATGGCTTGCTAGCCCAATTAAAAGTCCAAAGCCCATTGTTGTGGGTCTCCGGTCACCTGTAGGCCAGACCAGATAAGCACAGCTGATTTCCTTCCTGAAAGGACATTATGTTTTTTTTAAATCCACTATTTTACTAGTGATTTTTTTTCCAGATCCATTTAAATAAATGAATTTAAATTCCCAACTGCTGTAGTAGGATTCAAATTCAGATCACTAGATTATTAGTCCAGGTTTCTGGATTACTAGCCCAGTGACAGAACCACTGTGCTGCAGTACCTATAATTACACTCAAAACAGATTAACATTACTTTCAATTCAGCTGTTTATGTTCTTAATTGCCAAGTGCATTATGTTTTCCTTTTCTGCCATACAATTAATTAAAACACTTTCATTTAGAGTCAGTGCTGGTCTAGCAATGGTAATGAATTTGCTAAACATGTTCACTAGCAGTAATATCTGTGCTTTCGCCATTTTTCAACGGTGAAGTAGGAATGGCTTACACCAGAAAGATAATCAACATTTGTTCTATTAAAGTTTAGCCTTGTGAGCAGTTTATGTAAACCAAGTACAAGTCATTTGTTTTGCAATTGCGCAAAACCAACTTCCTCCCAATCCCATTTATGCTGTGTTCCAGATCTCAGCTGAATGAGCAAATGCAGGATGAGTCAACCAATCTTTTTCTAGAAACATTTTTTTTTGCTGTTCTAAACCACCAATAATGGATTTAGAACAAGTTCCTTATTTGGCGTCTTGTGGTAGGGAAAAAGTAGTCTATAAAACAGAGAAAAATACAATAAGAATTATATTTAAAATAGAACTTTCTGATTAGCAAAAGCCCATTTAACTTTTATCAAAGGTAATTCTAAACTGCAAAATTTTGAAAGAGAACACCTTCAAATGTCTACATTCAAATCTATTTCAAAGCTAAATGTATTAATGTTGATGTATCTTCATATTTGCCTTGTACTACTAAATAATTGCAGTTTGTTTTGTGCCAAACATAGTAATGAAGTACCAAAATAGCTCATCATGCAAGTGATATATTTAGTGTCACTATTTCTACACTGCTAGATAATTATTGTGTGCTAGGTAATTCATACGTTAAAATGATTTCTACTCTATGTATTTTCTTACCTGCTTATGTCATTTTTGAGCTATTTTCATACATTTTAATAAATAAAATTACTTGAAATTACTGAATGTATCAGTGATGCATGGAGGGATGAGCAATCAATGTAATTGACCTTTAGGAGCTCGCTCTTTGTGAATTCACATCTAGTTAACTTTAGGAGATCTGTTAAAGTAAAGATAAGAGTATGTCAGATTAATATTGTAGAAAGAGAAATATGAGGTGGCAGTACTTTATAAAGCTAAGTAATTTAGTGTAGAGATTCATTAATTAAGAGACTGAAAAGGAAAAAGAAAACCAAGGTTTTCTACACATCTGGGAATTTTCTCATGAAGTCTAAAGGATTAAAGATCAGACAAAAATAAAGTACTGTGGATGCTGAAAATCTGAAATAAAAATTGAAAACGCCTGGCAGCACCTCTGAAGATAGAAACAGTGTTAATATTTCAGATCTATCACCTTTCATTAGAACTGGGAAACTTTAGAAATGTAATAGGTTTTGAGCAAGTGAAGGGGTGTGGGGAGGGTGGTTGCAGTTGGGGGCTGGTGAAGGTGGGAAGAAGAACAAAAGGGAAGGTCTGTGATTGGGTGAAGGGCAAGATAGATTAAATGACACAAGATTTCATGGTGAAAAGCCAAAGATTTGTAATGCGACAAGTAAAGAAACAATATGTTTAGAGGAGGTGTGAATGGCTGGATAGCTGCCAACCAAACACAAAGTAAAGGAGCTAAGAGAGAACAAAACAAAACCAACAGAGACATGAAATAAAACAGGGGCCGAGGTTATGATCTTAAATTGTTGAACTGGATGTTGAGTTCAGAAGGCTGTAAAATACCCAGTCAAAAGATGAGGGGCCGTTCCTCGATGTTGCAGTGAGCTTCACTGGAACACCATAGCAGGTCAAGGATATATAGGTCACAGTGAGAACAAGGCGGAGAATTAAATTGGCAGTTGATTAGAAGCTTAGCAGCATGCTTGCAGACTGAACAGAGGTGTTTCACCAAGCAGTCACCCAGTCTGCATTTGGTCTCCCCAATGTAGAGACCATATCACAAACAATAAATACAGTATGCCAAATTGAAAGAAGTATAAGTAGATCACTGTTCCACTTGGAAGGAGTGTTTGGGGCTTTAGATTGTAGGAGGGGAGGAAGTAAAAGGGTAGGTCTTGCATCTCCTGTAATTGCTTGGAAAAGTGCCTTAGGGCTGAGGAGTAGACCAGGGTGTCATTGTGGTGGAGGGGGGGTGGGGGTAAGTTCCCTTCAACTGTGAAGGGGAGAAGATGGTTGGATGCAGTGGTGGTAGCACACTTGAGGTAGAGGAAATAGTGGAGGATGACTTGTTGAATACAGAGGCTGGTGAGATGGAAGGTGAGGACAAGCATGAGTTGGGAGGGAAGGGAAGGGATGAGAGCAGAAATGCATGAAATAGAACAGACAGGTGGGGCGCACTGTCAACAGCAGTGGGATGAGATTGGGGGTGGGAGGAGGGGTGGTAGAATCCTCAGTTGAGGAAAATGGAAAATATATCAGAAATGAAAGTATGGAGGTTTGCATTATCCAATTGATGCAACAGAGCTGGAGAAACTGGAAGAATGGAATATGGTCCTTCCCCTGCCTTTGTGACATAGACAAAGTAATAATTGTGGGGCATTTTAATCTTCATATAGACTAGGACAATCAAATTGGCAAGAGTGGTCTAGAATATGAGTTTGTGGAATGTTTTTGTGACTGTTTCTTGGACCAATACATTTTAGGGATGAAGCGATCTTAGACCTAGTATTGTGTAATGAAGCAGGGTTAATTAGTAATGTCATAATAAAAGATCCACTGGGAAATAGTGATCATAATATCATTGAATTCCAGGATAAATTTGAAATTGACATACTACAATCACAAACAAGAATCTTGAACTTTAACAAAGTCAATTACACAGGTATGAGGGGAGAACTGGCTAAGGTAAATTGGGTAAATAGACTAAAAGGCATGACTGTAAATGAACAGTGGGAAACATTTAAAGAAACAGTTCAAAATGCCTAACAAAAATACATTCCATGGAAAAAACATAAAGTCAGCAAAAAACACCCATCCCTGGCTTACTCAGTGAGTTAGGGATGGTATTAGATTAAAAGAAGAGGCTTATAATAATGCCAAAAGTAATAACAAGTCTAAGAAATGGGAGCATTTTAGAAACCAAGGGTGGAATTTTCCCCTCCAGCCTGTGGTGTGTTTCCTGGCAGGAGGGAATGGGAAATTCAGAGAGGGGCCAAAAATTGGAAACCTGCCAGTGGGAAAACAGTTTGGAATTTTCCTCTCACCACTTTCATGGCAGGCTGATGGTGGGTTGGGCTTTCCGTTGATCTATGACAGGAACTCCATTTGCATGCATTTGATGTCATGAATGCTCATTAAAATTGCCTCTCACCGGAATCACGTAGCCCCTCCCAATCTATCACTATGTCAGTGAAACACGTTTGAAAATGATTGGCATGCAGCTTTGCTCCTGACTTTGAGGTGAGTGCAACATTCAAAGCATACCTGCAACAGCACAGCTCTGGGTTCTCACCAATAACAGTGACACCACACTGGTGGGGGTGTAGGGCTGCCCTGCTCACTGGCTTCCTATGTTCTGTGGGAAGGTGTCTTCTCCAGGGCTCAGGCAGGGCTGCATATGAGACAGACACTTGTATTGCGACCGGGGAGCTGGGGGACGGGGGGTGAGGAGAAGGAAGATGGAGACATGGGGATAATGGGTGATGGCGGGTTTGGAAGGTGGAGAGGAGGAAGGAGACATGGGTGATGATGGGCAATGGTGCATTTGGAGGTGGAGGAGATGATGGCAGGCAGAGAGGAGATTGAGTGTGGGGGAACTGGAACCCGACATTAAAGGCTGGAACGGAGACAAAATAAGGGATGGAATGGGGACAGAACTGCACAAATTAGAGGGGATGTATGCAGAATCCGGGTGGCGGGGGATTGTGTTAGTGTGGAAGCAGAGGGTGAGTCTTTTACAGGGATTCATGGAGTTGGGGGAGGGGAAAGACTTTCACACAAGGAATGGGTTGCACACAGGCTCATGGAGGGGTGGTGGGGAATCATTTGTGTTGTCATCAGTAAAGAAGGAATGAGGGAGTTCATTAAAAGACAGTCATAATCCCTGGTCTGGGGTCAAGTAATCAAGGTGAGACATTAAAGGCAGTTTCGGGGTTTAATGGGCCTCATAGTCAGGACAAAAGATTAAAGGCAGTCTTGGGGCTTTGTGGGATATGCTACAGGCCTATTCATGGCACACACATGTCATAGTCCTGCTCCAGGGAGGGGAAAGGCCTGTGTGCTCAATTAGGATAGGGCACAGCTCGGTGTGCAAGGCATGGCCATGTTATTACTGTCGCGGGCCATGGGCTTGTCTGGCTTGGTACTGGGCTGCAGATAAGATGGTCAGGGTTAGGAGAGGCACTTGCAGTCTGTAAAGGGAGAAAATGTAATATAGAGGGAGGTATTCGAAACTTACCTGGGTGGCAGTGTGGGGGTTGTCAGTATTCTCTGTATGTGATAGTGCACACAACCTTGAGATGGGGAGGGGTGAGGTCCACAGTGGGCATGGGGACATCAACAGTGATGGGTTCGGGGGGAGGGCTGGAGCGTCTACCACAATGACAATGGGGTCCAGGATTATTGGGGGAGGCTGGAGAATAACTGGAGGGAGTTCTAGCTGCACAGGGTGGGGTTCCAGGAAGATTGGAGGGACACGGACGCTGACAGGGGGAGGGTCAAAGCTCGTCTCAAAATAAAATCTCAACACCACCATCTTGCCAACGTGAAGAAATAGCGCTGTCACAAATCAAAAGTGGAAAAGAACCTGGATGAGAGGTGTCAGAGTCAGTGTGGGAGGAGGGCAGGGCTGCTCTCAAAGGCTCATTTCAGAGGGCAGCCTCAAACTGCTTCAACTCAAAACATTGAAATGAGGTCAGAGCTGAGGCAAAAGAGGAAGATTCCTTTGAGAAAGCTCCATTGGAGCCATTGCTTTTTTTGCACTTTAATGAGAGACAGCAGGAGGCATTGGCTTCACAATACAATCACTCTATTTGAGCTTCAACTGGGAGGTTTATGAGAATGTAAAGGATGGCAAGCATATAGGAAGCACAGCTGCTGCATATGTGCCAGATCATCAATTGAAAGCCTGTAATGTGCTTTATCCAACTGGGATGGATCACAGGCCAAAGGGCATCCATCATTGCTGAAGTACAAGGTAAGGTCGACTGGCATACAAGATCATGGTTTGCAGGAATTCCTTTGGTAAGGGCGCACAAAGTGTCCTAAGCTCTCACAACTTCTGCGGGATTGAGATGTAAAGTGTTAAGTTTGGCATAATTGGTTGGTACCTAGATATGTGAGTTTGTACCCCACTGCAAGGCTGTATCAGTGAAAAACCATTAGCACAGATGCAGCTCTGGGGTATGACATTGTCTTTCTTTGTGCGAGAGGGAGGTCTACTATATCTGCCCTGTATTCGTTAACCTCTTGCATCTATCATTCCCAGGGAGAATGAGGATTGAATAATGGAGCCTTTGGTCAATGCTGCCTTCTTGATGGTAGTGAGTTGATTGAGGGGTGGAGAAGGGCTTGGGGCCAACTAGCACAGCATCGAGAGGAGACCGAGCTTGAGGTTCAAGGTGCAGTGGAGATCCAGCAACAACCAGAGGATGAGAAGGTTAAACCCATCCCATGGAGGCAACGCGCAAGGATCTACCGAAGAAGACCTTCCTATCTGGTGAGTGACGGACAATGCTGAGCACACCTGCACTTCTCTGGATGTGTGGTGGATCATATCTGCCACATTCTGTGGAAGGATCTAATGCCCCATAGACTGGGAGGATATCCTCTGCCCATGGCCCTGAAGGTCATTGCTGCACTCAATTTTTTTGCCTGCGGATCGTTCCAGGGATCCACAGGGGATCTAAGCAGCATCTCACATTCCTCAACACATAAATGTATCAAGGAAATGAAATACTTTTATAGTCAGTGACATTGAGAGCAATCTCAGCATTCGGACTTGCAACTTCAGCCCTCACGATTCACTTGGCCCTATTCATTGGAATGGTCAGTGGCGAATCCTCTATTCATGTGCTCAGGGAAGTGAAAGTGGGCGCAACAGTACAGACGCTGCATCAAATGACTTGATGCAGTCATCACCACCTTAATGAGAAACTTTTAGTAGACACTGAGATGCACTCATGTTTGGCATTAACAATGAAGGCAACCTTCTCACTTGGAGAGACAATTACAGCTACCCCTCCAAGGCTAGTGAGCACATCTAACTCTTACAATGGCTACTCAGCTTCCTCGTCTGAGGTAGACCAGGGGCTGAGGCTCATGTTGGGTCTGGAGATGTGTCTGGTCCTACTGGTGCCTGTAAGAGAGAGCAGATAGATTTAGTTCAGGAACAGAATGATTACAACATTGCACGTCACTCACTGAGAATGTCGGGGGGATGTGATCAACTCATGGGAGGGCTCATCCGTACAGGCTTGCCGGGAGAAGCTGACCTTGCCTTCCCCACAGGAGTGGTCCCTGTCCTTGCCCTCATACTCAGCAGCATCCTCCTCAAATTTTGTTAGCTCCACAATGTCAACCCTCACTCCTCAAGTCTGGGAGCTCTCCCTTTTGTTATGGGCAAGCTTGGCCTGGATGAAAACAAATGGATGGAATGTAAGAGAATAATGTTGGGAAGCATGCATGTCTGCTGTGTGTCCTGAACCCTCCCCAGCAAGGGCTGTGGATGGAGTTTGTGCAGTATGATAGATGAGGTGCTGGTGATGTTAAAGTGCCCATGAGACAATCAGTGCTGATGTATCCTCTGCTAATCTTGTGTGGGATCCCTGAGCAGTGTAACCCTTTGAGTGCATGATGCTATTTTGAGAGTGCACTGGAGTGCTGCTTTGGGTGCATTAGAGTGCTTAAATTGGAGTTTGGTGAGCAAGGCAGTTCGGTCAAGAGGGGATGGAGGTACTTCTTTCTTTTTCTACCATTTTGTAACCTCCGGTAGCTGGCTGTTACATTGCTACGGGGGAAGAAGCTGATTGGCGAGTAACTGATAAACAATTCTATTTATTATATTGTTGTTTGGTAGTACAGAACTTGAGTATTTCTGAAAAAAGAGACAAAGAGAAAAAGACAAAGGCAAAAAGATTTAACGTGTCTCTTTTTTCAGTAATATTCTAATTGTAATAAACAGTTTTTAAAGTTATGAGTATGGCAGTTCAGCTCAACTGAGTGGAATGTACATCCCGTGGTATGTGGGAAGTCATGGATGCATCATGTGTCACAGACGAACATGTCTGCAGGAGTGTCACCAGCTGTAGAAGCTTGAGCTCTGGGTTTCAGAACTTGAGCAGCGGCTAGAGTCAATGTTGTGCATCTGTGCGAGGCAGAGGGCTATGTGGATAGCATTTTTAGGGAGGTGGTCATTCCATGGGTTAATAGCATGCAGGCAGAGAGAGAATAGATGACTGCTAGGCAGTCAAAGAGATCCAGGCAGATAGTGCGGGACTCCCCTGAGTCTATCTTGCTTACTAATCGGTTTTCCATTTTGGATACTGGTGGAGGGTAATGGTTCCTCAGGGGAGTGGAGCCAGAGTCAAATCTGTGGCACCACAGGTAGCTCAGTTGCACAGGAGGAAAGAGTGGGAGACCAATAGTGATAGGATATTTCATAGTCAGGGGGTCAGACATGTGCTTCTGCAGCAGTAAATGTAACTCCAGGATGGTGTGTTGCCTCCCCGGTGCCACATTCAAGGATGTCATGGAACAGCTGCAGGACATCCTTCTGGGGGAGGGTGAATAGCCAGCGATCATGGTCCACATTGGTACCAATGACATAGGTAGGAAGAGGGATGAGGTCCTGAAAGCAGATTTAGGGAGTTAGGAAGAAAATTAAAAAGCAGGGCCACAAGAGCCGTGGTCTCAGGATTACTCCCAGTGCCACATGCTAGTCATCATAGGAATAGGAGAATTGAATGATTGAACACATGACTGGAGAATTGGTGTAAAAGGGAGTTCATCTGATTTCTAAGGCATTGGGACCGATTCTTGGGCAGATGGTACCTTACAAGCTGGACGGGTTATGGATGAGGTGAGAATGACTGCTTTTGACATCAAGGCAGCATTTGACTGAGTGTGGCATCAAGGAGCCCTAGCAAAACTGGAGTCAATGGGAGTCAGGGGGAAAACTCTCTGCTGGTTAGTGTCATACCTAGCACAAAGTATGATGGTTGTGGTTGATTGTTGGAGTTCAGTCATCTCAGCTCCAGGACATCACTACAGGAGTTCCTTAGGGTAGTGTCCTCACCCCAACCATCTTCAGCTGCTTCATCAATGACCTTCCTTCCATCACAAGGTCAGAAGTGGGGATGCTCGCTGATGATTGCACAATATTCAGCACCATTCACGACTCCTCAGATACTGAAGCAGTCCATGTCCAAATGCAGCAAGACCTGGACAATATCCAAGCTTGGGTTGACAAGTGGCAAGTAGCATTCACGCCACACCAGTGCCAGGCAATGACAATCTCCAACAAGAGAGGTACTAATCATTGCCCTTGATGTTCAAAGGCATTACCACCACTGAATTCCCCACTATCAACATCCTGGGGGTTACCATTGACCATAAACTGAACTGAACAAGTCATATAAATACTGTGGTTACAAGAGCAGGTCAGAGGCTAGGAATTCTGTGAAGAGTAACTCACCTTCTGACTCCCTAAATCCTGTCCACCATCTACAAGGCACAAGTCAGGATTGTGATGGAATATGCCCCGCTTGCCTGGATGAGAGCAGCTCCTACAATGCTCAAGAAGCTTTACACCATCCAGGACAAAGCAGTCCTCATGATTGGTACCATTTCCTCAAACATTCATTCACTCCACCACCGACAGCAGTGTGTACCATCTACAAGAAGTATTGCAGGAATTCATCAAGGCTCTTCAGACAGCACCTTCCAAACCCACAACCACTATCATCTAGAAGGACAAGGGCAACAGATAGATGGGAACACCACCACCTGGAAGTTCCCTTCCAAGTCACTTACCATCTTGACTTGGAAATATATCGCCATTCCTTCACTGTCGCTGGGTCAAAATCCTGGAACTCCCTACCTAACAGCACTGTGGTGTATCTACACCACATGGACTGCTGCGGTTCAAGAAGGCAGCTCACCATTAGCTTCTCAAGGGCAACTAGGCAATAAATGCAGTCCTAGCCAGCATAGCCCACATCCTGTGACTGAATTAAAAAAAAAACTTAACAGGACCAGGACTAATAACCTTGCAGGGAGATTTGCTAGTGTTGGCGGGAGGGTGGGATCCTGAGGGCTGGTCAAATTGGAAGGAAGTTAAGCTGGTAACGAGAAGTAGAAAAGTGGCAAGTGAAATTAGAAGACAGGAGAAATGAAAGTGAGCATCAACTAAACCTAGAATGTGGAATAATGTCAAAAAGACTAAGCTAAGGACACTCTACCTGAATGCACACAGCATTCGCAACAAGGTAGACAATTTAAAGACACAAATAGAGGTAAATGGGTGTGATCCAATTGCCATAGTTACACTAATATTAAGGGATGGGATCAGTACATTAGTAAGGGAGGATCTCAGGTCAGAAGAACAAAATGTGGAATCTATTTAGGTGGAGCTAAGAAACAGCAAGAGGAAACAAACATTGGTAGGAGTTGTTTATAGGCCACCAAACAATCGTGGTAGTGTGGGGCATGGTATTAAGCAGGAGATTAGAGAAGCATGTAGCTTGGGTAATACAGTAATCATGGGTGACTCCAATTTGTATATAGACTAGGTAAACCTAATGAGCAATAATGCTGTGGAGGACAAGTTTCTGGAGCATGTTAGGGATCATTTTCTAGAGCAGTATGTTGTAGAACCTACTAGAGAACAGGCTATTTTAGATTTAGTATTATGTAACAAAAAAGGACTAATTAATAACCTTATTGTAAAAGAACCTTGAGGGATGAATGACCATAATATGATAGAATTTTACATTATGTTTGAAAGTGAGATAGTTCAATCTGAAGCCAGGGGGTTAAATTTGAACAAAAGAAATTATGAAGGTACGAGGGGAAAATTGGTTATGATCCCAGCTGATGTTACTACTGGACAAGCCAGATCCAAGGGTGGAACCCGGCTTGATAAATCCTAACTTTTAATTTTTATTTAGAAACGTGGAGGGTGACTACTGAACAGTCACAGGAGTCAGCTGATGAACTTTGAACACAAGAATAACACATTTATTAGACAAGAAAAAATGAACTATATTACAATTATCCTTCACCCACAAGTATACCTTTACAGATATTTACAGATTCGTAAAGATAATACAAGTTACAAAAGCTTTCTTTTATTCTCATGTTCACAATAAGTACACAATCCGTGTAAACCAATAGGTGACCTGTGGTCAGACACACCACACTCTGAAGCCAAGTGACAGATGCCACCCTAATCAGATAGTACAGATCTCTCATTAACTCCCTGCAGACGCTTGTCACACTGTGAGCCAGCCAGTCTCACTGAACTCAGTCTTTCACATGAGGGTTTCCAATTTCGACTCTTGAAGAACCCGCTTTGGAATCTTCTCCCAAACAACGCTTTCTCTCGGATGCCTTCCACCTCCAGGGTTTCAAACTCTCTTTCCGATGTTCCTTTCCCCTGGATTGCCACATGCATTCAAGGTTTGCCTTCCATGCACTCTATTTCAGATCCTCAATCATGCCAATAGAACACCACTGCTTCACATGCCTATTTTAAGGAGTCACCAACCTTTGGCAGTCTCCTTGAATCTACTGGCTTCTTGCAAGTCTATTTTGCTTTAGGTCTGTGTCCTAAGCTTTCTCCCTCTAAGCTTGGAGCCTTCCTCTGCTCCTCACTCTTAGCTTCACTTTTCCGTTAACTCTAAGGTCTTCCTGGGACCTTTCTCTTGTTCTGCTCCCTGGTTTTGTCTTCTTCAGTTTGGGATTTGCTATCTGTCCCTCTCCTATGCCACTTCTCCTATTAACTCCTTTCAACTGGACTGAAACTACATTTCTGTTTTTCCATGTCTCTGTGGGTCCCTTTCTCTGGACCCCTGTTGATAGGCAACAATACAGTTTTTTCTACCTTGTGTTTATTTTAACTTCCCTTCAAGAGTCATAAAACTTCTTTAGAATGCAGGCATCTTTTAGAGTGAAACCAAGGGAAGAATTTTCCTGTGAAATGAAGCATAAAATGATGCACAGTGACGCTGGCGGGTGTCCTGACACTACCATGTGTCATTTAGATTTTCAGCTCAGACTTAGCTGCTTGCCTGCAGAATCGGCAAAGGCCCATTAAGGCCATTTAAAACCTAATTAATTCAATTTAATGAGCTGCCTGTCCAACCTTAAGGTTGGGTGGCCAGGCAAAGAGCCCAGGCGGCCTTCATGTTTCTCATGAAACCTCATCTATGGGCAGGATTAGGTTTCATGAAGTGTTTTAAAATCTAATAAAAATTTATACATATATTCTTTGACATGTCCTAGCTCACGTGATAGTGTCACATGAGGGGACAAATTTTAAAAGGGTTAAAAACATTTATTTAAAATTTTAGCATTGAAACAAATCTCTCTGAGGCATCTCCATGCTTTGGGGAGATCTCTGCGCTCTTTCGTGTGCATGTGTGAAAGAGTGCAGGGAACCTCTGAGGGAAACCTCCCCTCCTCGCCCACACAGGGAACGTTCAGTGCTTCAGGGCGAGCATCACACTGAGCTGGCCTTAATTGGCCCTGATGGGGGGTGCCAATCAGGCTTGTGCCCGCCCCCGCCCACCCCCGCACAACCCCCACAACAGGGGGAAATTTCTGGCCTAAAACTCAAGTTCGCCTCTTTCTTAACACAAATACAGCAATACAAATTAAACTTAAAGCTAAATCTCATTCCTAACACCCACAAATACAAACACAACTTACTTAAACTGTATCAGGTTCCTAACACCTCCCCTTGAAAGAAAGAAAGCTTCACGACAGTGAAAGTTTCTTTACAATGGCCTTACATCTACATCACACAAATTTAACATCATAAACCTCCAACAATAGCTTAAAACAAACTACACAAATAAATTTTCCATCTCGTTTCACAATGATATATTATATTGTACAATTACAAAAATTTAAGCAAAACAAAGTCAATAAATGTAACAAGATTAGTATAATTTGTACATCATACCATTATCATAACTTAACCCTCGTGTTTCATTTTCCTTTAATTCCCAGTCTTTACCTCAGCAAAGAGTGTTTCATTTAAGTTCACAGCCCAATCATCCTTTTCATTAGCTGTAAACATAATTCCATCCTCAAGCTCATTTTCCAAACTCAAATGCAGTAAATTCTCATTTTGATTTAGCAGTCAAAATGGCATTTTTGTGCATTAACATCTCATTTCTTCTCTGATCAAAATTCTCTTTTAGTTGTTTCAAGGATGTTGTTGAGATGCTTTTTATGTTCACACAAAAGGTCTTCGCACTCCTGCTTGGTTCGATCTTTAATTATTTTTTTTGTGAGCTTGTTGTTCCTCCCAATCCCATTTTAAAAAGATCTTCCCTACTTCTCTTTGGGCAATGTCAATTATTTCCTCCCTTTGGAATTTCATAGTTCTTTCTAACCCTTCAAATCTTTTACATAATCCATGAACTATATCATGTGTCTCCTCTACAGGTTTCAAATGGTATTTTACAAACTGTCCATTTGCTTGCATTGCAACTATTGTATTTTGTGTATTAGCACCAGCAAGCACTTGTAAATCAGTGTCTCCAACCATTGACCGGGAAGGGTCATTTTGGACTTTCAATCATTTTTGTTGACACTTCTCAATTTCCAATTCTGCGGGCAATGCAGTTGCTTTTGTACTACACATAACTGAGGTTGATACATCAGTTCTTTGCTCAACTGGGTGGGCAAGGAGTTTTTATTCTCAGGAACAACTTCAGAACTATGACACTCCATACTACGTATCTTCTCTTTCATTTGCTCCAGATAGCTTTGAAGTTCTAGAACCTCATTGCTCTTTTCATGATGAAGTTCTAACAGTTCATTAGTTTTGGTATTCAATTCTGCATTCAATCAACTATTCTGATTTACCAATAATTCCTTTTCTTGTTCAGGGCATTTTCTGTGACATTTCATAGAGACTACTGATGCTTGAGGTTCATCAAGTTTTGACTGAAAACCAACCTTTGCCAAATTTGCTTCTATAGTTTACCATTTAGACATTTCAAGTTCTCAGTCAGATATTCTACTTTCCATGACTGATTCTCAATTGTTCTCACCAATTTTCATTTTTCATTAGCAAACTCTTCTTTTGCACGTGAAAGTTGGTTTTCTACATTGATCAGGTTTTTCTTCAATTGTTTGCTATCAGCAATGAAACAATAAGTGTTTCATTTTTGGCCACAGTAGCCTCTGAAGTTTATTAAAATCAGCATGATCAACCATCTGCTGCGATACAGTCATCACCACACTACTACCTCCACTAACCAAATCATTATCCAGAATAAAATCCACCCCTTCAATAGGTAATTTTGAAATAATTCCCACTGTAACAATTCAATTTACAAAGTTACTTTGTAAGTTGACTTTACACAAAGAAACAGGTTCATAAATTCCATTAATACCCCTTATTAATACTTTTTCCTCCATAAAGCTATCCAGAACACAAATTATATCATCAGCCACCAATAATAAATTACTGATCTGCCCCTGTATCTCTCAAAATTTTAATCTGCTTACTTATGTTATTGGAGGAGTAAGGCAACACTTCTTCTTTCGAGACAACACATCCAGACCCTCTGACAGCCTGTCTTCCTTCACCAGTAATCAAAGAAGAATTCTCTGGACTACCCTGAACCATATTGCCCCTTCTTGTCAGATCTGAGGGAATACATTTCACCTGTCCAACGCTACAGTTTTAATAACAACTTCCTTTTCTGCTTCAAAATTTCCTGAGGATACCTTAGGTGTTCCCACTACTGCAATAGGTCTACCATTTAGCTTCCAGCAATCTGCATGAAGATATCCCACCTTGTTAGAATGAAAGTACTTAGGCCTTTGAATCTCACTTCCACCCTCAGCACCTTCCTTTCTGGTCTGAGGAGGAATTTCCTGGGAATTCACAATTGTCCCTTCTCTTCCCTGGCTACTTGCTTTCCATTCACCTTCCCGTCTTCTATCCTTCTTGGGTTTGTGGGTATGATGGCAAAAGGGTTGGTTTATGGACCAACTCATAATTGTCAGCTATCCTTGCTGTCTGTTTTAACCCTCTAGTATTCAACAAGGGTTCTAACCACATGAGGAAGTGATCATTTAAATTCTTTCGAGAGAATTATTTCCCTTAGAGTTTCATAAATTGTCTCTACCTTTAATGCCTATATCCAATGGTCAAAATTACTTTGCTTTACCCCCTCAAACTCAACATAGGTCTGCCCAGGCTGTTTCCTTGTATTCTGAAATTTCTGCCTGCATGCCTCAGGGACTAACTCATATACACTAAGAATAGCCTTTTTTACTGCATCATATTCCACAGAAACCTTTTCTGACAGTGATACATAAACCTCAAGAACTCTATTCACCAACCTACTGTGTAAAAGCAAGATCCAGATTTATTTTGGCCATTTCATTTCCTTAGCTACCTTTTCAAACGAGATAGGAAATGCCTCTCCATCCCTTTCCTCAAACTTTGGGAGGGCTTGTACAAATTTAAACATCTTCCCACTGGGCTTTGGGTTGAAGGTTTTTTCATCATCAGAACATTCTTCAGCACCTGAGGCCTCTCTTTTAAAGTCTAGCCTTTTAAGCCGGTATTCCCTTTCTTGTTCCTTCTCTGTTTCCTCCATTGCTAACTTCTCTCTCTGGAGGTCAAGTTTTCACATTTCCAATTCCCTTTCCTTCCCTTTTCCTCTCTCCTGCCTTTCTGCTTACTCCCTTTGCAATGTTCTCTTATTGCTTTTCCATCACGCGAAATTCTAGCTCCAACTTCTTCTGTTCTAACTGAAACTGTGCCCATGTAAACTTGTCTCCTTCGGATTCTACAGCTTCTGTTTCTTTCACTTCCATTTTCAAATGCTGCACCATTATAAGAACTTAAGAAATAGGAACAGGAGTAGACCATTTGGCCCCTCGAGCCTTCTCCGCCATTCAATAAGATCATGGCTGATCATCTTGTGTTTCGATTTCCACATTCACATCTAACCCCGATAACCTTTGATTCCCTTGCCTAACAAGAATCTATCGACCTTTACCTTAAAAATATTCAATGACCCCACCTCCACCACCTTCTGAGGCAGAGTATTCTAAAGTCGCACAACCCTCTGAGAGAAAAAATTCTCCTCATCTCTGTCTTAAAAGGATGACCCCTAATTTTAAAACAGTGCCCCTAGTTCTGGACTCATCCACAAGAGGAAACATCCTTTCAACATTCACCTTGTCAGGATCTTGTATACTTCAAACAAATCATCCCTCACTTTTCTAAACTCCAGTGGAAACAAGCCCAGCCTGTCCAACCTTTCCTCATAAGACATCCCACTCACTCCAGGTATCAATCTAGTAAACCTCCTTTGAATCGCCTCCAATGCATTTACATCCTTAAATAAGGAGACCAGAACTGCACACAGTATTCGAGGTGCGGTCTCACCAATGCCTTGTATAACCGAAGTATAACATTCTTACTTTTATGTTCAATCCCTCACGTAATGAAGGATAGCATTGCATTAGCTTCGTAATTACTTGCTGTACCTGCATACTAATATTTTGTGACTCGTCCTAGATCCCTCTGCACCTCAGAATTATGCAGCCGTTCTCCATTTAAGTAATACTCTGCATTTTTGTTCTTCCTGCCAAAGCGAACAACTTCACATTTTCCCACATCAAACCCCATTTGCCAGATCTTTGCCTATTCACTCAAACTATCTATATCCATCTGCAACTTCCTCATGTCCTCTTCACAACATACTTTCCTACCTATCTTTGTATGTCAACTATATTCACTTTTCTCACATCTATGGATAATTCTAACTTCAGCTTATCCACCAATTCTATTCGCTTACTCTTGATTAATGTTTGTAAACCAGTCAGGGTTAAATCTTCCATCTGTAAAAAAGTCTTAGCAAACAAAGGCATTTCAAATTCCAACCTGTATAATATATCTTACAGCAACTCCAATTCCTATGTCCAGTATCTCAGTACCTCCATGTACTCATTTTTTAAGGATTCACAGATCCCACCGAAAGTCAAGGATTTCCAATTCCACAAGACATCCTACCTTATAACGATAATCCCGGACAAGCCCCCACTTTGTTATGATCCCAGCTGATGTTACCAATGGACAATCCAGATCCCAGGATGAAAATTGGCTTGATAAATCCTAACTTTTATTTTTAGTTTAGAAAGGTGGAGGGCAGCTACCGAACGGAGTCACGGGAGTCAGTTGATGAACTTATAACAAAAGAATAAAACATTTATTAGACAAGAAAAGATGAACTATATTACAATACTCCACAACTATGCTTTTATAGATATATACAGATTCATAAGGATAACACAAGTTACAAAAGGTACCTTATGTTATCATGTTTACAGTACGTACACAGTGCATGTAAACCAATAGCTGATCTGTGTCAGGCACACCACACTCTGAAACCAAGTGACAGATGCTATAGATCTCTCATCAACTCCCACCAGATGCTTGTCACATCGTGAGCCAACTGGTCTCACTGATCTCTGTCTTTCACATGAGGGTTTCCAATCTCCACACTTGAAGGACCTGCTTTGGAATCTTCTCCCAAATGAGAATCTTCTCTTGGGTGCCTTCCACAAGGGTTCATCTCCAGGGTTTTGAACTCTCCTTCCAAAGTTCCTCTCCTCTGGATCTCCTACACATTCTGGGCTGAATCTTCCGGTCAGCATGCAGGGGCGGGCTCGACACGCCAGCGCGTAAGCTGACGCACGATGACGTCAGGCATGTGTCCAGACATCAAGTCAATATTTCATTTGACGGGCGCATGCTGGAGGGGGCTTTGCGCCCACTGAAATGTCAACAGCCTATTAAGGCTATTAAAAAAGTAATTGAACTTGTTAAGAACGCTGCCCGTCCAACCTTAATGTTGGTGGGCAGGCAAAGAGCCCAGCAGCCTTCGGGTTTTTCAGGAAACCTCATCCCTGGGTGGGATGAGGTTTCCTGAAGCTTTTATAAAACAAATAAATAAATTTTCCAAACTTCACAAACATGTCCCAGCTCATGTGACACTGTCACATGAGGGGACATGTTTAAGTAAATTTTTACTTTATTTATTAAAAAGTTTTATAATCCACTCATCTCCCTGAGGCAGGGAGCTGCATCAGGGAGATTGCTGCACTCTTACGTATGCATGCACAAAAGAGCACAGGCCCCAATTCTCCCTTCTCCCCCCGCCCGCACAGGTAGTGCTGAGCACTACCGGCTGCGCATTATGCTGGGTGGGCCTTAATTGGCCCGCCCATGTAAAATGGTGGTGCGCAGCTGATCGAGGGCAATGACTGGTTCCGTGCCTGCTCCCACCCCCGCCCAGCCCGCCCGCCATAGGAAAAATTCTCCCCTCTGTCTCAGATACTCAGCCAGGCCAACAGAACACCATTGCTTCACATACCCGTAGTAAAGAGTCACTAACATTTGGCTGTCTCCTCAAATCCTCTGGCTTCTCGCAAGCCTATTTTGCTTTAAGCATGTTTTCTGCAGCTTTCTTCTCTTAAGCTTGGAGCTTTCCTCTGCTCCTCAGTCTTGACTTCATTTAACAGGATCTTTTCCAGATTCCTGCTCTTTTCCTCTGGCTAGAAGATCTTCTTGGGAACTTTCTCCTGTTCTGCTCCCTGATTTTGGCTTTTTCTTTAGTTTTGGACTTGCTATCTGTCTCTCTCCTATGCTGCTTTTCCTGGCATTTCCTTTCAATTGAACTGAAACTACTTTTCTGTTTTTCTCTGTCTCTGTGGGTTCCTCTCTCTGGCCCCCTGTTGCTAGGCAACAGCACAGTTTTTTTCTACTGTGTTTTTGTTTTAACCATCCTTCAAGAGGCATCAAACCTCATTAGAATACAGGCATCTTTTCAAGTGAAACCAAAACTCAACTTCCCCCATTTCTTAACACACAAATACAGAAATACAAATTAAACTTAAACTTAAAGCTAAAACTTATTCCTAACACCCACAAATACAAACACAATTTACTTAAGTTATATCCAGTTACTAGCAAGCTGGATCGGGGAAAGGCATTAAAAGGTTTTTTTTATTCATTCACAGGATGGTGGCATCGCTGGCTAGGCCAGCATTTATTGCCCATCACTAATTACCCTTGCAAAGATGGTGGTGAGCTGCCTTCTTGAACCGCTGTAGTCCATGTGGTGTAGGTACATCCACAGTGCTGTTAGGAAGGGAGTTCCAGGATTTTGACCCAGCGACAGTGAAAGAACAGTGATATATTTCCAAGTCAGGATTGTGAGTGGCTTGGAAGGGAACTTCCAGGTGGTGATGTTCCCATGCGTTTGCTGTCCTTGTCCTTCTAGATGGTTGTAGCTGTGGTTTGGAAGGTGCTGTCTAAGGACGCTTGGTGAGTTCCTGCAGTGCATCTTGTAAATGGTACACACTGCTGTTACTGTGCATTGGCATTGGAGGGTGTGAATGTTTGTGGATGGGGTGCCAATAAAGCAGGCTGTTTTGTTCTGGATGGTGTCATTATGATGGAAGGAAGGTCATTGATGAAGCAGTTGAAGATGGTTGGGGCGGGGACACTACCCTGAGGAACTCCTGCAGTGATGTTCTGGAGCTGAGATGACTGACCTCCAACAACCGCAACCATCTTCCTTTGTGCTAGGTATGACTCCAACCAGCAGAGAGTTTTTCCCCTGATTCCAGTTTTGCTAGGGCTCCTTGATACCACACTCGGTCAAATGCTGCCTTGATGTTAAGAGCAGTCACTCTCACCTCATCTCTGGAGTTCACTCTTTTGTCTTTGTTTGAACCAAGGCTGCAATGAGGTCAGGAGCTGAGTGGCCCTGGCGGAATCCAAACTGCGCATCAGCGAGCAGGTTATTGTTATGCAAGTGTGGCTTGTTAGCAATGTTGATGACCCTTTCCATTACTTTACTGATGATCAAGAGTAGACTGATGGGGCAGGAATTGGTTGGGTTGGATTTGTCCTTTTTTTTGTGTACAGGACATTCCTGGGCAATTTTCCCCATGGCTAGGTAGATGTCAGTGTTGTGGCTGTACTGGAACAATTTGGCTAATGGGTGAGGCAAGTTCTGGAGCACAAGTTTTTAGTTCTATTCCCAGAATATTGTCAGGGCCAATAGACTTTGCAGTATCCAATGCCTTCAACTGTTTCTTAATATCATGTGAAGTGAATAAAATTGGCTGAAGACTGGTATCTGTGATGTTGGGGACCTCGGGAGGAGGCCGAGATGGATCATCCACTTGGCACTTCTGGTTTAAGATTGTTGAAAATACTTCAGCCTTATTTATAGCACTGATGTACTGGGCTCCCCCACCATTGAGGATGGGGATATTTGTGGAGCCTCCTCCTCCAGTGAGTTGTTTAACTGACTACCAGCATTCACGACTGGATGTGGCAGGGCTGCAGAGCTTAGATCTGATCCGTTGGTTGTGGAATCGCTTAGGTCTATCACTTGCTGTTTATGCTGTTTGGCATGCAAGTAGTCCTGTGTTATAGCTTTACCAGATTGACACCTCACTTTTAGGTATGCCTGATGCTGCTCCAGGCATGCCCTCCTGCACTCTTCATTGAACCAGGGTTGAATCCCTGGCTTGGTGGCAAAGGTAATATAGGGGATATGCTGGGCCATGAGGTTACAGATTGTGGTTGAGTACAATTCTGCTGCTGCTGATGGCCCACAGCACCTCATGGATACCCAGTCTTAAGTTGCTAAATATGTTCAAAATCTATCCCATTTAGGATGGTGGCAGTGTCGCACAACACGATGGAGGATATCCTCAATGTGAAGATGGAACTTTGTCTCCACAAGGACTCTGCGATGGTCGCTCCTACCAATATTGTCATGGACAGATGCATCTGCAGCAGGCAGATTGGTGAGAATGAGTTCAAATATGTTTTTCTCTCTTGTTGGTTCCTTCACCATCTGCCGCAGACCCAGTCTAGCAGCTATGTACTTAGGGCCAGGCCAGCTTGGTCTGTAATTGTGCTACCAAGCCACACTTGGTGATGGACATTGAAGGCCCCCACCCAGAGTACATTCTGCGCCCTTGCCACCCTCAGTTCTTCCTCCAAGCTGTGTTCAACATGGAGGGGCACTGATTCATCAGCTGAACATGGTGCTGGTGTTTTTTTTAATTGATTCATGGGATGTGCACTTTGCTGGCTCGGCCAGCATTTTTGTCCATCCCTAGTTGCCCTCCAAAAGGTGGTGGTGAGCTGCCCTCTTGAACTGCTGCAATCCATGTGGTGTCATACACCCACAGTGCTGTTAGGAAGGGAGTTCCAGGATTTTGACCCAGCGGCAGTGAAGGAACTGCAATATATTTCCAGGTCAAGATGGTGAGTGACTAGGAGGGGAACTTCCAGGTGGTGGTGTTCCCATCTATCTGCCACCCTTGTCCTTCTAGATAGTAGTGGTCATGGTTTTGGAAGATGCTGTCTTAGGAGCCTTGGTGAATTCCTGCAGTGCATCTTGTAGATGGTACACACTGCTGCTACTGTGCGTCGGTAGCGGAGGGAATGAATGTTTGTGGGTGTGGTGCCAAGCAAGCGGGCTGCTTTGTCCTGGATGGTGTCAAGCTTCTTGGGTGTTGTTGGAGCTGCAATCATCCAGGCAAGTGGAGAGTATTCCATCACACTCCTGACTTTTGCCTTGTAGATGGCAGTAATTGGCAGGAGGCTTCCTTGCACATGTTTGACTTGATTCCATGAGACTTCATGGGGCCTGGAGTCAATGTTCAGGATTCTTGGCACAACTCTTTCCCAACTGCATACTACTGTACCACCACTTCAGCTGGTGGGACAGGACATGCCCAGGAATGGTGATCTCTGAGACATTTTCTGCCTGGTATGACTCTTGAGTATGATTATATCTGGCTGTTGCTTGACTAGTCTATGAGACAGCTCTCCCAGTTTTGACACAAGCCCCCAGATGTTAGTAAGGGGAACTTTGCAAAGTCAACAGGGCTGAATTTGCCGTTGTCATTTCCAGTGCCTAAGTCGATACTGGGTGGTCCGTCCAGTTTCATTCCTTTTAGACTTGGTAGCAGTTCAATACAACTGAATGGCTTGCTAGGCCATTCCAGAGGGCACTTAAGAGTCAATCATGTTACTGTGGATCCAGAGGCACATGTAGGCCAGACAAGGTGAGGACTTCATATTTCCTTCCCTAAAGGACATTAGTGAACCAGATAGATTTTTACGACAATTGATAATGGTTTCATGGTCATCGTTGTACTTTTAATTCCAGATTTTTTTTGGAGTTCAAATTCCACCATCTGCCATGGTGGGATTGGAACACGGACCTCTGGAGCTTTACACTAGGTCTCTGGATTACTAGTCCAATAATAATACCACTGCTTCCCCATGTATGACGGTACATAGGCAATGGACAGTCTTTATAGAGTTATTATATAGCTTACAGCAATTATACATTCCTTTAAGGCACATAAACTCTAAAAGAAAAGTCAGCCAACCCTGGCTAACAGAGGAAGTTTAGGATTATATAAGATTAACAGAAAAGGCTTATAAAGTTTCCAGAAATAGTAGGAAACCTGAGGATTGGGAAGATTTTAGAATACATCAAAGGATGAACAAGAAACTGATAAAGAAAGGGAGAACAGAATATTAATGTAAACTAGCAATAAACATAAAAATGGATTGCAAAAGCTTCTATAGTTAGGTAAAAAGGAAACATTTGGCCAAGACAAATGTGGGTCCATTACAGGCAGAGTCGGGAGAATTTATAATGGGGAATGGAGAAATGGCAGAGAAGCTAAATGATTACTTTGTGCCTGTGTTGACTGAGGAAGCTGCAAGAAATCTCCCAGAATTCGAGATCCAAGGGACAAAGGAGAATAAGGAATTGAAGGAAATTTGCATTAGTAAGAAGGTTGTATTGGAGAAATTAATGGGATAGTCACTTGAAAGTACAGAACTTGAGTATTGCTGAAGAAAGACAATTTGTCAAAGCTTTTCATCTTGCATTCAGCAGGACAATCACAAGAATACTATTGTCAAGGGAAGCAATAACTTTACACCGTATGAAAAGAGAGAGCTGATTGGTTAGCAAGTGGACTCTGATTGGTAGAGGCATTGCCACGGAGAAGGCACCAGTTAATGGTTACTGACAGTTAACTGCCAAACATTGTTTGAAATTTAAACCAGACACTTGACTCTAATTGGTCAAGGCATTGCCCTGAGGGATGAACGGGCAAATGGCCAGCACCTATTTTGTTTAGTTGAAACAGGCACAATGCATGTACATGTTCTTTCTGTCTGCAAAGAACATGGCCCTATGTATTAATATATGTAGCTTCCAGTACATGCAAATGTGCCACACTGCGAGCCCAAATAACAATCTTAAATTGATTGTCAGCATAATTTTTACCACACTGATAATTACTTAGCATATGTTGTCCAATCGCAGAATCACAACCAATGTTGGACACTGTGTTTTGAGTTTTACAAGCATGGGCTGTTTGGGTATGGTCTGTACTTTGCCCATTGCGAACAGTGGCTAAGATGTTGTTTGATACGATCCAACAGTCTTTGGCCTACATGCTAGCATCACACTGGCACTGAAATTCATATACCATATTACTCATTTCTATGATAAGCAGAACATCTTTTTGGCTTGATGGCAGCATCCAGTTAGTGGTGAATACCACTCGTGTGGTAGAGCATCAACTGATGCATTCTCCATGGCAATGCCTCTACCAATCAGAGTCCACTTGCCAACCAATCAGTACTCTCTTCTCATACAGTATAAAATTGTTGCTTCTCCTGACATTGGTATTTTTGTGATTGTGATAGCTTTGACAAAATGTAATTTTTCAACAATACTCAAATTAATGGGACTGAAGGTTGATAAGTACCTGGGACCTGATGATCTACATCCTGGTGTGTTGAAAGAGATAGCTATGGAGATAGCAGGTGCATTGGTGATCATCTTCCAAAGTTCTATTAATTCTGGAATGGTTCCTGCAGATTGGAAAGTAGCAAGTGTCACTTTGCTAATAAGAAAGGAGGGAAAGAGAAAACAGAGTAAACCGAGAACTACAGACCTTCTAGACTTACATCAGTAGTAGGGAAAATGCTAGTATCTATTATGAAGGATGTGATAAATGACACTTGGATAATAATGATCTGATTGGGCATACTCAACATGGATTTATGAATGAGAAATCACATTTGACAAACCTCTTCAAGTTTTTTGAGAATGTTACTAACAGAATTGATAAAGGGGAGTCAGTGGATGTAGTATACTTGGATTTTCAGGAGGCTTTTGATAAAGTCCCCCACAGGAGCTTGTTTAGCAAAATGAAAGCACATGGGATAGGAAGTAAATACTGGCATTGATTAAGGATTGGTGAACAGGCAGAAATCAGTAGGAATAAATGGGTCATTCTCGTATTGGCTGGCTGTGACGAGTGGGGTACCACAGGGATCAATACTTGGACCTGTTATGACCCAGCAGTGGGTAAAGCTGAGTTATTTAAAAATCCCAGATGGAAACATTAAACAACTGTCATAACCTATATTTTTAAATGGTATGTTTGAGATGCACCTCTAAATTTAAGAATCAGGCCATCAGTTCTTGAGAGGTTTTATATCAACTTACATGAGACATTTATTAACTTGCACAAGTTAAACATACACACATGGTTATAAATTACTACAAGCAACAACAACCTATAAACTTAACCAGACACCAGGCAAAGCATTTTCACCTTATAAATTCAAAATGAGGTTCTTTTCACTTTGGTTCATTTGCAGATAAAGTGGTAGGTTTACAGGCTTTGATCTTACATTGCCTCTGCCTGCACACATGAAAGCTGCTATCAGCTATATCCAGCACATCTCATTGAACGTAAATTCTTATTGTATCACCAGCCTCTTTAAACTCTACCTCTTCTAACAATAAAACCCCTTTCATAATAGCAATTTTATTAGTACTATAAACATATTGCTTGGTCTCTGCTAGCTAGGTGCCAGATTTCACCCCCCTTCTTGAATGCTGTATTCAACAAAATGCAAATACACTCTACCTCTCTTACATCTCAAAACTAATATACATCAAAGCACCCAGAGCAGCTGGCTTTAATCCAATTAAGACACACCCACAAATTAAATCTCTATTTGAAAGAAAAATAATTTCCAATAATATTATATACATTAATAGGTTCATTACATCCCCCTCCTGATTGATAAATGAACCGTCATAATTCTAAAAGACGGCTTCATTTTAATAATTCATCTCACACTATCTCCTATACTTATTACAATATTACATGACCAGATGCATGCATTAACATGACAATATATATATATATATATATATACACAAGTCCTTGGTATCAACAGAAATCACTTGAGTTCAGTGTCTAGGTTTTAAAAAAAATGTCCCATTTTCCTTTAAGCTTCAAACTCTTGATAATGCATGCGAACAGGTTTTCTCTTCCAGCAATATGTATAATCTGTATTTTAAATGGTTGTAATAATAGACTCCATCTGAAAAGCCTTGCACTTTTGTTTCAAAATTTGTCCAAATACTAACACCAAACCCAAGGTGTCTTTTTCGATTGTTGAATATCTTCTCTGTTGTACATTCAGCTTCCATGAAAAATACTCTATCGGTTTTTCAATTCCTGTGCCATCTTCTTGTAACAGTATGGCCCCAATGCCTATATCGCTTGCCTCAATGGCCAACTTGAATTGCTTGGCATAATTGGGTACTACCAATACTGGTGTCGTAGTTAATACAGTTTTCAAACTATTGAATGACTTATGACACTCCAGTGTCCAGTGAAACTTCTTGTTCTTTTTTAATAGTTCAGTCAGTGGAGCAGCCACTCAGCTAAAATTTGGTACAAATTTCCGGTAAACCCCCAACCCCCCATATCCAGAAATCTCAAAACTGCTCATTTTGTTGTAGGCACTGGGAAATAGCCTTGACTTTCACATCTCTTGGAGCCACCTTATCATGTCCAGTGGTATGGCCTAGATATGTAACTTGCGTTTTTGCAAATTTACTTTGAGCCAAGTTCATCACCAAATTAGCTTCTTGTAGTCGAGTAAATAATTCTTCCAGAAGCTGTAAATGCTCCTCCCACATCCGACTGAAAGCGATTAGATCATCAATATAAACAGCACAATTGCTTAGACCAGCAAATACTTTGTTTGTCAGTCTTTGAAATGTTGCAGCTACATTCTTCATACCAAATGGCATGACTTTAAATTGATATAGTCCACTTGGCATAACAAAAGGTGATATCTCCTTTGCTCTCTCCGACAACAGTACCTGCAAATATCCTTTTAGCAAGTCAATCTTTGTGATAAATTGTGATTGTCCCACTTACCCAATGCAATCTTCCAACCATGGTATAAGGTATGAATCTGCTTTTGTCACCTCATTCACCTTTTGAAAGTCCACACACAGTCTTTGTGTCCCACCTGGTTTCAGTACCGTTACAATAGGCAAACTTCACTTACTACAATTAGCCTCAATGATATCATTTTGAAGCATGAAATCAATTTCTTATTGTACTTGTGATAGCTTTGCTGGATTTAATCTATAAGGATGCCTTATTGAAGATGAAATTTCTATACAGACATCATGTGTAGCTAAATGTGTCTTTCCCAACTTATTCCCATAAGTAGGTTTGTGTGACAGCAATAGCTTTTTCAAACCACTTTGACGCTTGCTTGGAAGGTAACTCAATATTTCATTTAAATTTTCAAGCACCCCCTCATTATCTAATTGATTAGAGGAAAATCAATTTCAGGCTCCTGCACTTCTACCTCTCCATCATCATCCATCATCACCAACACCTCTTTTGTTCCTCTTCCATGGCAAAGTACTTTTTAAACATATTTACATGACACACCCTCTTGCTTCTTTCTTCTATCTGGAGTATTTATTAAATAATTTACTTCACTCAATTTATTTTCAATCCAATAAGGCCCACTAAATCTTGCATTTAATGAATCACTTACTACTGGTAACAAAACAAGTACTTTCTCTCCAGAAACAAAACTGAGTTTTAGCTTTCTTATCTGCCTTCACTTTCATCACTTGCTGTGATATCTGTAAATGTTCCCTAGCCAACTCACATGCTCTGTTCAGTCTTTCCCTGAAATTTGATATGTAATTCAGGAGAATAGTTTCTGAATTTTGACCTACCAATTTCTCATGAATCAATTTCAGTGATCCTCTTACCTCATGACCATAAACCAGTTCAAGAGGGCTAAAACCATTCGATGCATTAGGAGTGTCTCTAACAGCAAATAATGAAAATGGAATTCCTGTATCCCAATCCTGTGCATAATCCTGACAGTATGTTCTCATCACAGTTGTATGCCATCTTTCCAAAGCTCCCTGTGATTCTGGGTGATAAGCTGTTGACTTAACTTGTTTTATCCCCAAACTTTCATTACTTCCTTTAACGGCTGCGACATTAAACTTGACCCTTGATTTGATTGTATTTCTTTAGATAAACCATATCTTGAAAAAAATTGAATTAACTCCTGTTATGACCTAGCAGTTGGTAAAGCTGAGTTAATTAAAAATCCCAGAGGGAATTTTAAACAACTGTCATAACCTATATTTTAAGTGATATGTTGGAGATGCAACCCTAAATTCACGAATGAGACCACCAGTTCTTGAGAGGTTTTATAATAATCCAAATGAAACATTTTATGAAGTTACAGCACATTAAACAACTATACATGGCTATAAATTACTACAATCGTAACTTTTAACAAATTCCTTATCTAATCCCCATTAAGGCAACAGCACCTATGGGCTTAACCAGACACCAGGCAAAGCATTTTCACCTTACAAATTCAAAATGAGGTTCTTTTCACTTTGGTTCCTATGGAGACAGTTGGAGGCTTACAACCACCTTGATCTTACATCGTCTCTAAAGAAATACAAAAACTTCTATCGGTTATATCCAGCACATCTCATTGAATGTAAATTCTCATTGTATCACCAACCTCTTTGAACTCTATCTCTTCTAACAATAAAACCCCTTTCATAGTAGCAATTTTATTACTAATACAAACATATTTCTTGGTCTTTGCCTGTTAGGTGCCAGATTTCACTCCCTTCTTGAATGCTCTAATAAAAACTGCAAATGCACTCTACCTCTCTTACATCTCAAAACTAATACACATCAAACATCCAGTTTAGCTGTCTTTAATCCAATTAAGACACACCCACAGACTACACCTCTATTTTAAAAGAAAAATATTTTCCAATAATATTATATACATTAATAGCTTCATGACATTCCTCCACAATTTTCTTAGTTGTAATATTTCTTAAAGGTATTGATTCAGGAAACCTGGTAGACACATCCATTATTGTTAGTAAATACTGATTTCCACTTTTAGTCTTAGGGAGGGGTCCTCCAAAATCAATCATGACCCTGGTAAAAGGTTCTTCGAATGCTGGTATTAGGATTAAAGGTGCTGGCTTAATCACTGCTTGTGGTTTTCTTGTTATTTGACATGTATAACAGGTTCTACAGAATTTGACTACATCCCTATGCAATCCTGGCCAAAAAAAAACCCCTTCTATCTTTTGCTGTGTTTTCCTAATTCCAAGATGATCCCCCATTGGAATTGCATGAGCAATCCTCAGAATCTCATCTCTATACCCTAGTGGGATAACAATCCCTCCAGATTTCATTTGCTGAGACATGATCCAAATTCCACTTTCACATCAAAGTATCTCATTGAACATAATAACATACTGCAATACATTTTGCTTCTGTTTCTGAATAAGCTTTTTGATATACTTCTTTTAATTGCAAATCATTTTTCCATGACTCCACTAACCTCTTTGAATTAAACACTTCAGCTGAACTGCCCTGTATTCCTTCCTCCTGAACAATGTTATCAAACACAGTGCCAGATAATTGGATTTTGACACCTCCTTCATGCCTTCGAACTGGCTGCTTATTTTTTTTGGTTCGTCCCTATGAGCCTTTGATCTTGTTACAACACAATCAAGAAACAACCCAGGATGTTTCTTCTGTAACACCTCTGTTGAAAACACTTCTACAGGCTGCTCAGCTACCATAGGAATCACCCACATTTACAATCCAGCTATATCATTATCCAGAATAAATTGAATCCCTGCAATGGGCAATTTTTCCACCACTCCAGCTATAACTTCACATTTCTTCCATTTGGCCTTTAAATTTATCTTCCACAATGGAATAGATTTAGCACCTCCATGAACCCCACTTATTATTACCTGCTCCTGCAATACTCTCTTTGAACAACAAGTATCACTATCCCACAACATTAAGGATTGACTAGCCCATGTCTTTTAAAATTTTAACATCTTTACCTACTCCACCCTGTAAACATGGAAAGACTTTCCTTTCACACACAGTCTTTAAACATTTCTGCAACCTGATCCTCAGAATTCTCTTGAGTAAACTGTGAACACATTCCCACTTCTTCACCTATCACTGATTCTCCCTGTTCCACCTGTACACAAACCATTGGTTTCTCCTGTCCCCAAACCTCAGAACCCACTGTACTTTTACTTCCAGAACTTTTCTGTACCCGACAAATTCCAACGGATTTTTCCTGCAATCTCCAACACACTGACCTCGAGCACCCCACTTTATTATACCTCAATTTTCAAATGTCACAGAATCACAGAATCACAATGCAGAAGAGGCCCATTGGCCCATCGAGTCTGCACCGACACACCTGACCCACCTACCTAATCCCATTTACCAGCACTTGGCCCATAGCCTTGAATGTTATGACGTGCCAAGTGCTCATCCAGGTACTTTTTAAAGGATGTGAAGCGACCCACCTCCAACCCCTCCCAGGCATTGCATTCCAGTCCATCACCATCCTCTGGATAAAAAAGTTTTTCCTCACATCCCCCCTAAACCTTGCCGCTCACCTTGAACCTATGCCCCCTTGTGATTGACCCTTCAGCTAAGGGGAACAGCTGCTCCCTATCCACCCAGCCCATGCCCCTCATAATCTTGTACACCTCAATCAGGTCACCCCTCAGTCTTCTCTGCTCCAACAAAAACAACCAAAGCCTGTCCAACCTCTCTTCATAACTTAAATATTTCATCCCAGGCAACATCTTGGTGAATCTCCTCTGCACCCCCTCCAGTGCAATCAAATCCTTCCTATAATGTGACAACCAGAACTGCACACTGTACTCCAGCTGTCCCACATGCCTTTTTCACCACCCCACTAACATGCCCCTCCGCCTTCAGAGATCTATGGACACACATGTATGCCTTTGTTCCTCAGAACTTCCTAGTGTCATGCCATTCATTGAATACTTCCTTGTCAAATTACTCCTTCCAAAGTATATCACCTCGTACTTTTCAGGGTTAAATTCCGTCTGCCACTTATCTGCCCGTTTGACCATCCCATCTATATCTTCCTGTAGCCCAAGACACTCAATCTCAGTGTTAGCCACCCAACCAATATTTGTGTCATCCACAAACTTACTAATCCTACCCCTCGCATAGTCATCTATGTCATTTATATAAATGACTAATAATAGGGGACCCAGCACAGATCCCTGTGGTACGCCACTGGACACTGGCTTCCAGTCACTAAAGCATTCTTCTGTCATCACCCTCTGTCTCCTACAGCTAAGACAATTTTGAATCCACCTTATCAAATTACCCTGTATCCCATATGCATTTGCCTTCTTTATAAGTCTCCCATGTTGGACCTTGTCAAAGGCTTTTGCTGAAATCCATATAAACTACATCAACTACACTACTCTAATCTACACACCTGGTCACATCCTCAAAAAATTCAATCAAATTTGTTAAGCATAACATCTCTCTGACAAAGCCATGCTGACTATCCCTGGTTAAACCTCACCTCTCCAAGTGGAGATAGATACTCTCCTTCAGAATTTTCTCCAAAAGTTTCCCTACCACTGACATGAGACTCACTGGCCTGTAGCTCTCTGGCTTATTTCTACAAGCCTTCTTAAATAGTGGAACCACATTAGCTGTTCTCCGGTCCTCTGGCGCCTCCCCCGTGGCCAGAGAGGAATTAAAAATTTGGGTCAGAGCCCCTGTGATCTCCTCCCTTGCCTCCCTCAGCAGTCTGAAACAGAAATCACTTGGACCTGGAGATTTGTCCACTTTTAAGCCTGCCAACACCTCCAATACCTGTCACTCCCTATATCAATTTGCTCAAAAATCTCGCAGTCTCTCTCCCCGAGTTCAATACATTCATCCTCATTCTCTTGGGTGAAGACGGATGTGAAGTATTCGTTCAACACTCTACCAATATCCTCTGGCTCCACCCATAGATTGCCCCCTTGGTCCCCAATGGGTCCTACTCTTTCACTGGTTATCCTCTTCCCATTGATATATTGATGGAATATCTTGGGATTTTCCCTACTTTTACCAGCCAAAGCTTTCTCATATCCTCTCTTTGCTCTCCTAATTGCTTTCTTAAGCTCCACCCTTCACTTTCTGTGCTCCCCTAATGCCTCCGTTGATTTGCTTCCCTTGTACCTGCTAAAAGCCTCTCTTTTCCTTCTCATCGTATCCTGAATATCTCTGGTCATCCATGATTCTCTGGGCTTGTTAGTCCTTCCTATCACCCTATAGGGAACATGCTGAGCCTGTACCCTCCCCATTTTCTTTTTGAATGCCCCCCACTGCTCCTCTGTAGATTTCCCCACAAGTAGCTGTTCACAGTCTACCTTGGCCAGATCCTGCCTTATTTTACTAAAATCCACTCTCCCCCAGTCCAAAACATTTTTTTGCAACTTGTCTATTTCTTTGTCCATAACAAGCTTAACCTGAGAAAAAATTTCCTGGGAACTTCCAGCTATTCCTTCTATTCCCTGACTACCTACCTTCCTTTCACCTTCCCAGTTTTTATCCTTTTCCAATTTGAAAGGGTGATGAAAAAATGGTTTAGCTCTATGAACTAACTCATAATCATCAGCTATCTCTTCTGCTTATCTTACAGAATCAACCCTCTGTTCCTCCACATGAGTTCTCACTACCAAAGGGATTGAATCTTTAAATTCTTCCAAAAGAATTACTTCCCTAAGAGCTGCATAGGTTGTTTCTATTTTTAATGCCTGCATCCACAGGTCAACATTATTTTGTTTCACTCTTTCAAACTCAAAATAGGTTTGCCCAGGCTGTTATCTCATACTCCTAAATTTCTGCCTGTATGCTTCAGGAACCAACTCATATGCACTCAAAATAGCCTTTTTCACAACATCATAATTCACTGATATTTCTTCTGATAGTGAAGCATATACCTCCTGCGCCCTACCTAACAACTTAGACTGTAATAATAACATCCAGTTTTCCTGTGGCCATTTCATCTGTTTAGCTAGCTTCTCAAATGAAATAAAGAATGCTTCAATATCTTTTTCCTCAAACTTTGGAAGAGCTTGTACAAATTTAAACATCTCCCTACTGGATTCTACTCTGGAGATAAGTCCTTCCTCACCTACAAGTGTCACTTTTTTTAACTGCCAACATTTTCAGTTGGAATCCCCTCTCTCTTTTCCTCTTTTTTTCCTTCCCTACCTTCTCAATTTCTAATTCCCTTTCAAAAGCTATTTCTCTGTCCTTTGCTTCTAATTGAAGTTTTTTCAGTTCCTTCACTTGTTCAAATTCAAGCATTTTCTTTTGTAACTGAAGTCTCACTATCTCCAGCTTTGACTCACTAGTGTCAGGTTTCACTTCCAACTGTAGATGCGGTGCTATACTTTTAATTATATCTGATTTCTTAGCACCTTTAGGTAACCCCAATTTTAACTTATCTGCCAACTCTGTTAACTTACTTTTGATTATTTTCTCCAGCCCAATTAGATTTATCTCTTCTACTCCCAGGATAGTCTTAGCAATGGCCAATGCCATCTGGCAGCCTCACCACTTCCAAAATACCTCATGAACTCCTGAATTCAAAGTGCCTCTTGTATCCGTAACCTTAAGATTCACCAATTCCAAATCAATCAATGAATTAGAAATATTTTTTATCCCATTAGAGCCCCTAGTTGTTATGACCCAGCAGTTGGTAAAGCTGAGTTAATTAAAAATCCCAGAGGGAAACTTTAAACAGCTGTCATAACCTATATTTTAAGCGGTATGTTTGAGATGCAGCTCTAAATTAAGGAATCAGACCACTAGTTCTCGAGAGATTTTATATCAACTTACAAGAGACATTTATTAATTTACACAAGTTATACATATACACATGGCTACAAATTGCAACTATCATAACTTTTAACTAATTCTCAAACTAATCTCTACTAAGGCAGCAACAATCTATAGCCTTTAAGCAGACACCAGGCAAAGCATTTTCACCTTACAAATTCAAACTGAGATTCCTTTCACTTTGGTTCCTTTTCAGATACAGTGATAGGTTTACAGGCTTTGATCTTACACTGCCTCTTCCCTGCACACACAAAACTGTTATCAGTTATACCCAGCACATCTCATTGAATGTAAATTCTCATTGTATCACCAGTCACTTTGAACTCCACCTCTTCTAACAATAAAACCCCTTTCATAGTACCAATTTTATTAGTAATATAAACACTGCTTGGTCTTTGCTAGCTAGGTGCCAGATTTCACTCCCCTTCTTGAATGCTCTGTTCATCAAAATGCAAATGCAATCTACCTCTCTTACATCTCAAAACTAATATACATCAAAGCATCCAGACTAGCTGGTTTTAATTCAATTAAGACACACCCACAAACTAAACCTCTATTTTAAAAGAAAAATAATTTCCAATAATATTATATACATCAATAGCTTCATGACTGACCTCAGCTTTTCACCATTGATATCAATGATTTGGATGTGGGGACCGAATGTAAGATTTCCAAGTTTGCAAATAACACAAAGCTAGGTGGGAATGTGTGTCTTGAGGAAGATGCAATGCGGCTTCAAGAGGATTTGGATAGACATAGTAAGTGGCACATGGAATATAATGTGGAAAACTGAGAGGTTATTCACTTTGGTAGGAGGAACAGATGCACAGAATATTTCTTAAATGGTAAGAGATTAGAAATTGTAGATGTTTAAAAGGACCTGGGTGTCCTCATCAAAAAGTCACTGAAAGCTAAAATGCAGGCGCAGCAATAAATTAGAAAGGCTAATGGTATGTTGCCTTTATCGCAAGAGGATTTGAGTACAGGAGTAGTGAAGTCTTGCTTCAAATGTATAGGATCTTGGTTAGACAACACCTGGAGTATTGTGTGCAGTTTTGGTCCCCTTACCTTAGAAAGGATATTATTGCCATAGAGGGAGTGCAATGAAGGTTAGCCAGACTTATTCCTCGGATGGCAGGACTGTCCTATGAAGAGAGATTGGGGAAACTGGGCCTGTATTCTCTTGAGTTTTGAAGAATGAGAGGTGATCTCATTGAAACTAACAAAATACTTAAAAAGGAATAGACAGGGTAGATGCAGGTAAGATGTTTCCCCTGGTTGGGGAGTGCAGAATCAGGGGACACAATTTCAAAATAAGGGGGAAGCCATTTAAAACCTAGATGGGGAGATTTTGTTTTTACTCAGATGTTTGAGAGTCTTTGGAATTGTCTACCCCAGAGGGCTGTGGAAGCTGAATTGTTGAGTATGTTTAAAACAGAGATTGACAGATTTCTAAATGCCAATGATGTAAATAGATGTGGGGATAGTGTGGGAAAAAGGCATTGAAATTGGATGATCAGCCATGATAGGCTGACTGGGCTATCCTGCTGCTATGTTCCTACATGAGATTGGAGTGATCATTCATCCTCTTCCTGCATTGGATGGCATTTCTAGGGCAGTTGCCCAATACATTGACTGCCCTTGCATTGGCTCTCAGGCCAGCAAGATGAGGTTGGTGGGCTTCCTCCAGCCATCCATGCGATAGAGCATATCCTGGTGTTGCCGCATCATTGATGAGCTCTTCCAGGGAATTATTGTTAAAATTTGGAGCAGCTCTCTTCTTTGATACAGCCATTTTGAGGCGTCTTCTGCTCAAAGATGGGTTTCAGAGAGTGAGGGTGGTTTTTAAACATGGCGCCTGGACCTTCGACCCCATTAGGTGACAGCGGGATGGGCGAATTATTTCCCGACCTGCCATGCTATTCGGAAAGAAACTCGCCTATGCATAATTAATGAGTTTTCGAACACGAAATTGGGTGTGATTTCCTGCCACGTCACCCAGCAGGAAATGTGCCACAGAACCCACCCACCGTGGCACTTTGTCACAAAAATGGAAAATTCCGATGAAAGGGCAACCAAAAAGTTGATAAAAAGGGAGAAAAATAGAATGAGAGTAACCAGTAATATAAAAACAGATTGAAAGAGCTTTCTATATAAAAAGGATGAGAGTAGCTAAAGCTAATGTTAGAATCGGAGACAGGAGAAATTATCATGGGGACTGAGGAAATGGCAGAGCAAATATTTTGTGTCCGTCTTCACAGTAGAAGACGCAAGGTCTATTCCACAAATAGATGGTAAACCAGGGGCTAAAAAAGATGAGGAAATTAGGGAAACTAATATCAATTGAGGAAAAGTATTGGAGAAAATCAAGGGACTAAAATGTGACAAATCCCTGGGGCCTGATGGCCTACACCCTAGCATTCTAAAGGAGATAGCTGCAGAGATAGTGGATGCACTGGCTATGATTTTGCAGAATTCATTGGATTCAGGAAGAGTCTCATCAGATTGGAAGTTGGCAAATGTTACTCTGCTTTTCAAAAAAGGAAGGAGAGAAAACAGGGGACTACAGGCCAGTTACCCTAACTTCAACTGTTGGGAAAATGCTGGAATCTATTATTAATGAAGTGATAAGAATACACCTGGAAAAGCATGGTATGATTAGAACAAGTGAACATGGTTTTACTAAAGGGAAATCCTGTAAACAAATTAATTGGAGTTTTTTGAGGACATAACTAGTAACATAGATAAAGGGGAACTAGTAGATGTAGTATACCTGGATTTTCAAATGGTTTTCAATAAGGTGCCACACAAATAGGCAAGATAAATAATAATAGGCAAGGTAATTATGCATGGAATTGGAGGTAATATATTAGCATAGATAGAAATTGGTTAACAGGTAGGAAGCAGTGAGTGGGCATAAGTTGGCAGATAGTGAATAGTGGAGTACCACAAGGGTCAGTGCTGGGATCTCAGCTACTTACAATCTTAGCTGATGAGACGAAAAGTAACGTATCTAAGTTTGCTCATGATACAAACCTAGATGGAAAGGTAAGCTGTGGGGAGGACACAGAGAGGCTGCAAAGCGATATAGACAGATTAAGCTGACAGATGGATTACAATGTAGGGAAGTGTGAAATTAGAAACTTTGGTTGAAAAAATAGAAGAGCTGAATATTTTTTAAAAAGTGAGAAATTTGTAAGTGTGGATGTTCAAAGAAACTTTGGTGTGCTCCTACAAGGAACGCAATAAGTTAACATACAAGTGCAACATGCAATTAGGAATAGCATGTTAGCCTTTATTGCAAGGGGATTGGAGTACAGGAATAAAGAAGTCTTGATAGAGTTGTACATGGTTTTGGTGAGACCACACCTGGAGTACTGTGTGCAATTTTGGCTTCTACATTTAAGAAAAGATACACTTGCATTGGAGGCAGTACAATGTGGCTTCACTAGATTGGTCCCTGGGATGTCCTATGATGGGATGCTGAGAAAATTGGGTCTATTCTCTCTGGCGTTTAGAAGAACAAGAGGCGATCTCATGGAAGCATATAAGATTCTGAAAGGGCTTGATAGGATAGACGCTGAGAGATTGTTTCTGCTGGTCGGGGAATGTAAACTGCTGGGGCAGAGTCTCAGGATAAGGGGCCAATCATTTAGGACTGAGATGAGGGGAAATTACTTCACTCAAAGGATTGTGAATCTTTGGAATTCTCTGCCTCAGAGGGTTGTGGATGCTCCATCATTGAATACATTTAAGGCTGAGATAGACAGATTTTTAGTTTCTCAAAGAATGAAGGGATATGGGAAATGGGCAGGGAAGTTGAGTTGAATCCCAAGAACAGCCGTGATTATAATAAATGGTGGAGCAAGCCATATGGTCTACTCCTGCTCCTATTTCTTGTGAGTCCTTACAGGAATTGGGGTGTGAAGTATAGTCAAGGTAGCTGTGGGAGTCAGTGGGCTTAAAGTGAATAATAGTTGATAGCCTATCCCCTGAAATGAAGATAGAGAAATCCAGTAGCAAAGGGATGCGTCAGAGATTGAACATGTGGAAGTGAAAGAGTGGTGAAAATTGGAAATGGATGAAATTTTCCAGTTCCAGGCGACAGCAGGAAATGGTACAATGCAGTCATTAATGAGAGGTGAGGGAGGGGGTCTTAGTATGACTGGAAGAAAAAATGTTTCGACATTCCCACAAAAAGACAGATTGGTAGGACCCATGTGGGTGCTTGCAGCAACACCTTCTATTATGGAAGAAGAGAGTGAATATAAAGGAGAAGTTGCTCAATGTGGGAAGAGATTCAGGATGGTGGTGATGGGGATTGGTTGGGCCTCCAGCCAAGGAAGAAGTGGAGAGCCCTTCTGTCCTGGTGACGGATGGAGGTGCAGAAGTATTGGATGTCCAGGGTGAAAAGGAGATTATTAGCAGGAAACGGGAAACTGTGAAAGTGGCGGAAGGCATTGGAACAGTCACGAATGTAGGTGGGAAGAGACTGAACAAGGGGAAAATAATTGAAGTAGGAAGAAATCAGTTTAATGTGGTAGGAACTTGCTGAAATGATAGATCCACAAGGGGAGTCCTGTTTTTGGCTCTTGGAAAGGAGGTAAAAGTGGACTATTGGGGTTGGGGACCTATGAGGTTGGAGGCTGTGTAGGGAAAATTTCCAGAGGAAATTAGGTTAGTAACAGTCTTGGAAATGATAGCTTGATGATTGGTGGTGTGTCCTGATTCAGGGAGAGGAAGGAGGAAGTGTCAGAGAATTGGCATTTGGCCTCTGCTAGGTAGACGTCAGTTCACCAGACAATAATAGAATCACCCTTGTCAGCAGATTTAATGACAATATTAGCGTTGGACCTGAAAGAACAGAATGCAGCAGGTTTAGAGGGAGACAGGTTAGAGTAAGCGAGGGAGCAGAGTAATTAAGACAACCGATGTCATGTTGGCAATTCTTAATGAAAAGGTGAAGAGTAAGAGGCCAGTGGGGGTGGTCCAGGTGGGGGGAGAATACTGGTGATGGGTATAATGATCCAGAGTGGGGGGAAGATTCTCATCCAAAGAGGAGGAAGCTATAGCAAAGGGAACAGAAAAGAAACTCAGCATCAGGCTGATCTCAAAATTCATTGAATTAGAGGCTAAGGGAATGAATCTGAGGTTTTTGTTGAGGGCAGCTCCCCATGGTTGGAGCGGGAAAGGTCAAAGTGAATACTTGGCAAAAGGTTAGATTCAAAGAGGGCGTACGATTGGAAGGCAGGAAGATCCATGAATTGTTGCTTGCAATCTTGCCCATCTGAAAAGAAGATAAAATGTTTTTTTGTTAAAGCGCTGGATGAGCCAAAGGATGAAATGAAACTGCAGGCCAGGACAGCTTAGAGATTATAAGCTGCTTGAGAGAGAGGTCAAGCATGTATATGTGGCAGCGCTTGGTATTGAGTGTAGATTTCAGGATGCTCAGAGAACACTGGTTCAAGACATGCTGAAGGTTGATGAGATATCTGTAATTGTGGGTAGATCCAAAGCATGAAGGGTAGAGTTTCAGTTGGAACCTGAGTCAGTTGCTAAGGATGGAGATGTAGCCGTGGAAGCGAGTTTTGGTAGATACCTGATCAAACACGAGAAGGGAAATAGAAAGTAATGAAGGTGAACAAGGTAGAAGAAGAACAGAAGTTACAATGGGGAGGAGGGCAGAATTTCTTCAAAGTTGGTGTTCCTGGAAGAGGAGTGGCAATCACTTAAACACTAATACAAAAACAAAATACTACGGATGCTGGAAACCTGAAATAAAAACAGAAAATACTGGAAATACTCAGCAGGTCTGACAGCATCTGTTGATGGAGAAGTGTTTTGTCTTGGGTTTAGGATCTAAGCAAGGTTTCTTTAGGGTTTGCCTGTTACCCTAAGAATGTTGCCATAGACTGCTATTTGTAAAAACCATTCTTGCTTATTTACAGATCTATTTACATCTCTGTTCTACACGAGGTTGTACTTCCGTTTCCCACCAGCTCTATCTCTTAGTCATATGACATTGCTTTAGCAGTTACATAGTGTCAGGCACTCCTGATATGAGCCCTTTACTTTAAATCTCTCCCCAAGTCTTTATTCAACTATATACATACTCCTACATCTCCCAACAAAGTTTCAGACTTCACAAAGTTAGTCTCTGTGGTGCCTTGACCAGTCTTCTTGATCTGGTCCTGGTTTCATTTTGAGGTTGAGGATGAACTGCACTCTTTCGTTCTGTGATAGGAGTGTCTTCCACCTGGGTGGTTGTAGAGTTTCTACTTATTTCTGGTCCCTTGTCTCCATCTGGATCCAAATAGTATATCCAACGTTCCATTGGTTTCCATCCGAATGGTATCAAGGCTCCTTGGTTCCTATTGATATTTCCCTGGTCCATAAGACCCCAGTAGAGGTGTATTTTCTTTACAATGCCTTCTTTCTGTTGACCTTGTATCCATACTCACTCCCTGGGCTATAGCACTTTCAAGTCTCGTGCTCTGTGTCTGAAATTATAAACATGACTGTCTCTTTGTTGCTCCTCATGCTTCCTAACTCTCTCACGATCATCTGAGGTAATGTTAGGTTGCAGTGTTTGTTGTAGAGCTGGAAGTTTTGTTCACAGCCATCTTCCCATCAATAGTTCTGATGGCGAGAACCCTTTTTTTAAAGGTGAGATTCTGTATTTATGAAGGGTTAATTTAATATATTTGTTATTTTTTATTAATTCCTCGAATGTTCAAACTCCTCTTTCTGCTTTTCCATTTGACTGAGGATATCTAGACACATGCACAAAACCACATTCCTGCACAAAGTTATGGAACAGCTGACTAGCAAACTGAGGACTGTTGTTTGACACCACAACGTCTGGGATGCCATGTGTTGTGCAGATTCTTCTTAGCGATGTAATGACTGCCTCCACCATGGTGCTATGCAGTCTACTCATGTCAAATCGCCTGAGTAATAATCGATGACGATGGTGAAAACTTTGTATTTGAACTCAAATCCCCAGGCTCTCCCCTGCCCTTGTAGGAAAGGTAAATGTTGCCAGTGGTTTGCTCTGCTGCTCCCTATGCACTGCACACGTAAGGCAATTTGTGACTAACTCTTCAATAGAATGACTGATGCCTGGGCACCAGACTGACTGTTGGGCTCTTGCTTTGCATTTTTGTATTTCCAAGTGACCTTGATGGATTTTCTGAAAAATGTCCAGTCAAAGTGTTTCGGGGGTGGCCAATCTGTCATGACGAACTAAGAAATCATCGATGATTATGAAATGTTTTCTCTGTTTTGTTACAATCCTAGCTGAGTTTACCACTGGACAAGCCTAATCCAAGGGTGGAACCCAGCTTGATAGATCCTAACTTTTATTTGTTTGTAAATACATGGAGGATAGCTACTGAGCAGAGTCACAGGAGTCAGCTGATGAACTTTTAACAAAAGAATAAAACATTTATTAAACAAGAAAAGAGGAACTATATTACAATACTACTTCACCCACAACTATACCTTTACAGATATATACAGAATTGTAAGGATAACACAAGTTACAAAAGCTATCTCATATTTTAATGTTCACAGTAAGCATACAGCACGTAAACCAATAGGTACCCTGTAGTCAGATACAGCACACTCTGAAACCAAGTGAGTGATGCGACTTCAACCAAACGCTATGGATCTCTCTGCAACTCTCCCCAGATGCTTGTCACGCTGTGAGCCAACCAATCTCACTGCACTCTGTCTTTCACACGAGGGTTTCCAATCTCCACTCTCCTAGACCTCACCTTGGAATCTTCTCCCAAACTGACACTTCCCCTCAGATGCTTTCCACAAGGGTTCACCTCCAGGGATTCGAACTCTCCTTCCAATGTTCCTCTTCCCTGGGTCGCCACATGCATTCAAATTGCCTTCCATCCACTCTCTCTCACCAACGCAGCTGTCAAAAGTACCATTGCTTCACATGCCCATAGCAGAGTTACAGACCCTCAGTTGTCCTGTTGGACCTTCTTGCCTCTTGCAAGCCATTCTTGCTTTAAATCTGCTTTCTTTAAATCTGAAGCTTGGAGCCTTTCTCTTTGCCCTTCACTCTTAACTTCATTGAACAGGGCCTTTTCCAGGTTCCTGTCCATCCTTTGACTAGAAAGTCTGCTTGAGACTTTCTTCTGTTTCTGTCTCACTCCTTTGGCATGGGGCCTTTTGGTATTTTTGGGAAATTTGCATCTCCCACTCCCAGTGACCAGTCTCTCTGGAGTCTTGGCTTCAAACTGAACTTAAAACTGCTGTTTCTTTAGTCTTTGTGTGTGTGTCTATAAGAGGAATCTACCTCTCTGGACCCCTGTTGCTAGGTAGCCCAATTCTCTGCTCTTGTTTGTTTAGACTAGCTGCAAGAGTCGTAAAAAACTTCTTTAGAAATGAAGGCACCTTTTTAACATGAAACTAAAACTCCATTTGACCTTTCTTAACACACAGATACAGAAATACAAATCAAACTTAAACTTTAAAGCTAAAATTCATTCCTAGCACTTAAAAATACCAATATAACTTACTTAAACTATCTCGATTTCCTAACAGTTTGAAGTATTGACAAAGTACTGGGTTGTTAGGAGTGTACACTGGCCATTTGTTTTGGCAATACAGGTCAAGTGTCCTTTATCTGTAAATCCAAGAACCGAACATATCCAAAAGCCGCAGTTTTTTAAAACCTCATTGACCTTTAGTGCAGGAAGTCTGTGACCCAAGCCGACAAAAAGCTCGCTGACTGCACCTGACCTTTAGTGCGGGAAGCCTAGTTGTTTGCCTGCACTGTTTACCTTGTGAATTTTATCTGTACTGTTTACTTTGTGAACCCTCTCCTACAAACAGAATCGCAGATACACTGTGTGTGGGAACTTGTTACAGATATCCTGTATTTATTATTCAGTGATGCATCTTACTTTTCTAGCCATCTGATTTACTTTAGATTATAGCTAGCCTAGGCTTCAGCCATTGTAATGTGAGTAGGACGAGGCTTATATGTAGTATCTGAAAACCAAAATTATCTGAAATCTCAATTGCAATTTGCCCTGAAACTTTTGGATAAAGGATAGTCAAACTGTACTCTTAATTTTGATGATTCATCATCCTGCTGTTGTGCTTACTTAATTTCTTGTCATTTCTTCTCAGTGGTTGATAAGTATTTGGCAATGAGTGAAGTATATGCTTCCATTTCCTCAAAAAAATTTAAATCTTCTAGCATGACTTCTTCCACTCGCATTCTTGATAATGCATCCGCTATCGCCTGGTACTTCCCTTGAGCATACGCAGTGAATGAATCATATCTCATGAGTCTCAATTAAAACATTGAATTCTCAGTGCCATTTTTGCAATTTCCTTTAGGTTAAGAAGAGTAATCAAAGGTTTGTGATCGGTTTCAATTTGAAACCTTAATCCCATCAGAGACTTCTCACGCCCATGAGGCTGGTAATGCTTCTTTCTCAATGGTTGTATACTTCTCTGTGTCAATGAGAGACCCCAAGGTGTAATAAACTGGTCTTCTTTGTCCATCTTTTTGAACCTGAAACAGCACTGCACCCAAGCCTGTAGATGATGTGCCCGCTGCTACAATTTTTGGCTACTCTGGATCATAGTGCGCTAGAATTTCAGATGAAATCAAGAGATTTTTGATTTTGGCAAAAACATTTTGCTGGTCCTCATTCTAACACTACTGTTCACCTTGTCTCAGCAGCTGTTGTAATGGCTCGTTGATTTCCATCAAGTTTGGTAGGAGCTTGCCTGCTTGATTGACCATCCTAAGGAATCTTTGTAACTCTGTGATGTTTTTAGGTTGTGGGAACTCTCTAATGACCTTGGCTTTCTATGGATCAGCTGTAATTCCTGAAGTTTGCATAATGTTCCCTGAGAATTTTATCATAGATATTGCAAATTCACATTAATCATTTAATGTCAAACCTGCTTGTAGGACTTTGAGGACGGTTCTTACACGACAGTCATGTTTTTCCTTTGATGAGTTGTATATGAGAATGTCATCCATATTGCATATTACTCTTTCCATGCCTCCAGGGTCTGAGACATTATTCGTTGGAGTATGTCAGGTGGAGAAGCAATTCTGAATGGTAAGCTGTCAACACGATAATGACCAAATGGGGTGATAAAGGTGGTTAACAATCTGGATTTTTTGTCCACAGGCAACTGCTGAAAGTCATTGTTTGTGTCTAATTTTGTGAAGAGGGTGCTTTTTTAAATTTGGCAAGACTTTCATGATGGATGCCATTGGATTGATCTCATGCTCTATTGAGTTGTTTAATTGAGTCAGGTCCATGCAGTTTCTAATTAAACCATTAGCTTTAGTATTGTCACCATTCCAGAACACCACTTCATTGCTATGGTTACTGGAGGGATCATGCATTGTTATAACATGTGTTCAATGTCGTTCTTGACTTTGTCTAAGAGTGGATGAGGATCTTCCTTGCTATGAAGGGCCATAGCATCTGCCATTAAGGTTATGCGATATTATGTTTTCAGCTTTCCTAAGCCTGAAAACAGGGATGGAAATTTATTTCCGAATACATCACTAGACTGCTAGTCAACAATTTCATCAACCTTGTAAATGAGCCTCAGCTGCAAACATGTTTTTCTGCTCAGTAATATTGACTCCTGGTTCTTTATCACATACAGAGGTTCCACAATTTCTTTATCCCTTTAACTTAATCTTGCCTTTTACTTTTAGTTTGTCCTGGACCTTGTAACTGGATGGAGAATGGCTGTAATGTAATATTTTTAATCCAGTTAACTTCATCAGATAATACTGAAACACCTGTCCCAGTATCTAGCTCGAGTTCTGTAGGGTGCCCATCAACTTCTAATTTAATGCTCCAATAATTATTTTATGTTTTGTTAACTTCTCCTAAGAAGGTTATTTGTTTCTTCTGTGGCTGTTTCGCTTGTTGGATTTTACTTGTTTTCTTTGTTTTTTTCTCTTTCTTCCTATGAGTAGTATGAATTTTGGATTTCATACTATTTTAAAATGTCCTAACTTCCCACAATTGTGGCAGTCAGCTCCCTCTGCTGGGCATTCCTCCTTCTTCAGTTGGATTTTCCCGCCAACCGAGTGCATCTTAAGATGGTGGTTGGCGCATTTTTTCCCGATTTCATGGGGTTTTGGTTCATTGCACTCTCTTTTCTGTCTGACATATTGAATGGCTTCACTCATTTTTCTCCAAGGGTCATCACTTTTCCCATGAACAACCATTCTGTTTGCTGCCTAAGCTTGGTCTGTTGCACTATTTGTGAGAGTTAAATCTTCCCTCATTTGCAAAAGATCTTTCATCCAAGACCCCAGCCACCATACAATTGCATATTAATTCATCTCTGTGAGTCCAATAGTCGCAATTCTCCATGAGTCTGTAGAGGTCATTGAAAATTAGTCCATGGATTCGTCTGGTTTTTGCTTCTGCCGTGAAGCAGCTCACGGAAGGTGGAAAGTCATCATTGAGGGTCTGTTCACAATGGATGATCATTGCGGGGGTGGAGAGGAAGGTCCAGCTGTGCTTGGGAGAGGAAGATGTACTGGGGGGTTGGAGAGGAAGAAGTGACTGGGAGAGGAAAGTGTGTTGGGCGGTGAGGTTGGGAGGGGGGAAATGAAGGTGCCCTGGGGGTGAAAGAAAGTGCAAGATGGGGTGAGGTTGGGCAGGGGGGAACTAAGATGTTGAGTTGGGGCAAGGCTGTGGGGGGAACAAAGATGTCGGGGGTGAGGTTGGGAGAGGGGAGAGTGTATGGGAGAAGGAGGCGGTAAAAGGGGAGAAGATAACAACCGGGGAAGTAGGTGTAAGGGGGGAGGAATGTGTAAGCGAAGGAGTTCTGAGGGGGGAAGGAATCCCGAGAAGAGGAAGGAGCCCAGGGGAAGGAAGGAGCCCAGGTGGAACAAGGAGTCCAGAAAGGGGAAGGAGTCCAGTGGGAGCAAGGAGTCTGGGTGGAGGATGGAGTCCAGGAGGAGGAAAGAGTCCAGAGAGAGTAAGGAGTAAGGGTGGAGAAAGAAGTAAGGGTGGAGGAAGGAATTTGGAATGGGGATGAAGTAAGACTGGAGGAGGGAGTAAGACTGGGGGAAGAAGTAAGGGTGGAGGGAGAAGTATGGGTGGAGGAAGGAGTCCAGAGAAGGGAAGGCGTAAGGATGGCACAATAAGTAAGGGTGGAAGGAGTCAGGAAGGGGAAAGGATTAAGGGGGAGGTGGGGGAGTCCGGTTGGGGGAGGAGTTCCAAGGGGGGGTGGGGATTCTGGGGAAGGGGGAAGGAGTCCCAAGAGGGGAAGGAGTGAGTCTGGAAGGAGGGACATCCAGGAGAACATGCAGGGAGGGCTCCGTTGAGTCCATGACTGCATCCTGGGGAGCGAACTGAGGGAGGGTGTGGTAGGAGGGAACAGTGAGAATAACCGAGGATAGATTGAGGTGTTAGGGTGGGGGAGTGAGGGTGCAATGGTATCAATAGAAGGGATGGTGAACATAGTTGGTGGGGACTTGGAGGCAGACATGGACCCTGGGGGTGGGAAGGAGGTCATCAGGGTGTTAATGTGGATTGGGGGTAGGAGTTTCGGGCAGGAGGGGAACATACATATTCACCTGAACATCCCCAAAAGACAAAGGTTGTGGCTGGTAATGTCACGGTGGGGAGGTGATGCCGGGGGGCTTTACAGTAATGGGGAGAGGAAATGGGTGGCTGGGGGAGGGCAAAGGATGAGGGAGGCACGAAAAACTGTAGCAGGACCATGCTGTCTGAATATAAAGTGAAATGAGAGTCGTGGTGGGTGAGAACAGGTGCTGCATGTGAGTGTGGTCAGTGGATGGGTGGAGATGCAGGTCAGCTCAGATGGACAACTGAAAGCGAACCCCAGCAGGCAGCATTGAAAATGCTCAGGACATTGAGATGATTGGGATGCGGGAAGGATCTGCATGCTTGAGAGAATTCTTGCACAAGGTTCTGAAAAGCCCTGCCAACAAAAGCCACACACACATTTCTCCCTCTAGAATCACTCATGGTCCGGCTGCGTGCAGCTGAACTGTTAGTGGGGGAAATGCAGTGGGAGGATTTGTGAAGCCAGTGAAAGAAGTTGAAAGACACCATTACACATTATTCAGTAAATATATTTCCAGGTAGTAAAGTGACAAAATGTGTTCATCTGTACAACCAACTCAGATCAGAATTTCTTAACTTTTGAACGCTTTAGGCTTCTAGTTGCCACCCTGATATCTGCAGCAGGTGTGGAGACAGCCTGTGCAATGGTTGGCTATGTTGCTTCTGGTGACTTTGGTTGGGTCCTCTGGAGACCAGAGGCCTTGGGGGCCCTGGTTTGCTTTGGTTGTCCTCCTGTGGGTCAGCTGCTCCCTCTGTAGTGACAGAGGACGAGGTTGAGGGGGGTCACAGGCAAAAGGGATGGAGAGAGAGGACAGCCTCTGAGGCTCCTTAGTGGATGACCCAGAGGTGTCCACCAGCGCTTCCCTTTGGGTGCACGACGTCCCTGGCCTCACTCCTTGAGGGGAAGGAGCACCAGGGGGGTGTTGAGGTGCCTGTTTCCCTCTTGCGTTGCCACTGCGGCAACTTGCCCGTGGCAATTGTGATGGAGTGCAGGTCTACCCGTATCTCAGTGTTCTGCTGAGCCAGGGTCTCCATGGCAACTGCCATCCTCCCAGTGGAGACCTCCATACGTGCACCACTTCATCAGAAGGCAGGTGGACACAGTCCTCTGACTTGGAAGCCCTTACCAGAGTGGCACGCAACAGCTCTGCATGATGTTTCCCCATCTTCTGCTGACTCTTCAGGATGAGTTCAAAGCAAAATTCAGAGGCTCATCATCTGACTCGGACCTCACAGACGCCTCTTCCCCAGCAGCCCTCCGAGTGCCAGGGAGCTCGGCTGAACCTGTCTCCTCCTGCTGTGGACACTTATTCATGCGGTGACAACCAGATTGTGAACCTGAGCCTGCTCTAGGTCCCACTGAGGTGTTTGTCTCTGTGCTGGTGGAGGGTGTGGATAAGGGCCGTGACGGGTCCTCCAGGTTGCTTATTTCCAGCTCTTCTATGGAGAAAGAGTATTCATGGCTGGAAGAGAGGATGTAGATGGAGCTGAGGGACTGGCTGGCTGAGCATGTTGGTCACTTGGCAGGGCTCCCTGTGAACCAAGGTAGAGAGAATTTGTGCCTTTCAGCACAGTCAAAAGCAGGAGAGAGAGAGATATTTGTGTTGAGAGAGGGATGATGTGCAGGATCCTCACGAGGGTGTTCACCGCCAACCTCTCTGTCTCCACAGGCACGGTCCACATCCTCACCAGTCAGCACCATGGCACACTCCTCAAAGTGGCCTCATGTGGGCCACTCCACCCCTGTTTTGGGACCTCTCCCTGCTGTTGTGAGCCAGCTTCTCCTGCATGAAAACAGATGGAGGGAGTGTGAGCAGGACATATGGCACTGTGTGGAATGTTTGTGCGGTGAGTGGAGCTGTGGACAGGATGAGGGTGCGAGCTCCAGAGGATATGAGCCTGATGGAGATGTGGGGATGTGTGTGAGACAGTTAGTGGTGTTGTCCTTTGAGGTGTGAGATCCCTATGGATGTGTGACGGGTTTGTGGGTGTGTGAGTTCAGAGTGATGAGAAGAGTGAGCTACCTGGTGGGATGGATGAGACCATTCATCCTCATGCGGCACTGGGTAGCTGTCCTCTTTTGCAGGGCATTGCTGTTGACCAACACTGCCACCGCCTCTTATGCTGGATTAGCAATGTTGCTGCCCATCCTGTGACCATAGAGGACATCGTGGCAGGTTTCCACTGCCTCCAAAAGACGCTCGAGGGACACATCATTAAACCAAGAGGCTGCAGTCTTCTTGCCTTTCAGGGCCATGTCTTCTTTGCAGCAGTCATGGGCTGGAAGCACAAAGGTGTGCATGTGGCTGCACTTTAAATATGGTGCCCCCGGCATGGTGAAACGGCAAGGTGACGGTGTGGTGGGCAAATGAGAGCCTGCCCATCAAAATGGCATGTTTCTCGAGAATGCATAATTAATGAGGTGATATTGGGGTGATACAGTGTGAAAAGCCACCACTGAGGTCAACGGGTAAAACGTTCTTTTTCACCCTTAGCCATATGTCATTGCATCACAATTACATTAGCAGTTTCATCAGTGTCAGGTGCTCCAGATTTTACCCCTTTGCTCTACAAGAGGCCTTGATTTTCCATGACTGGTGAAGTTGGGAGTGTTCTATGGCATAAGTGGACAATATGGCGAGAAGACCAAAAATCAGTTTCACAACGTCGTGAAACCAGTTTGCGATCGTGCACTCAGCCCATCGATGACAGGTCGCGTTCCCTGCCATTGGATGCCGGAAACCTCACTGTAATACATCAGCATATCATTAACAGGCCAGCCTGCTGGAGTCATCCCCCTCAGCTGGATCATCTGCCCCCATCGGCAGGAAAACATGCAGGTGCAGAACACGTCTTAATAATTGTGATGTGCAGAAGTTTGGACTTACCACCAGGTCCTTGCTCACATCGCGGGCATCTGAGGAGCAGAGGATGCTCGAGCCTGACAGCAACGGGATCCTGGAGCAACATCCATGGCATGCGGGGTGGATTCTCATGGACATGGGTCTGCTGCAAAGCAACTCATGGAAGATGGAAAGTCACCGTTGACGCTCACAACGGATGATGGTTGAAGGGGTGGGAGAGGAAGGTCTAGGATCGACTGGGAGAGGAAGAGGTGTTGGAGGAGTGAGGTTGTGAGGGGGGAAATGAAGGTGTCAGGTTGGGGTGATGTTGGGGGGTGGGAAATGAAGGTGTCAGGATGGGGTGAAGTTGGGAGGGGGCAGGGAGTACAGGGGAAGAGGGGGTAATGGGGAGAAAATAGCAACTGGTGAGGTGGGTATAAGCGGGGGTGGGGTAGAATGTGTAAGGGAAGGAGTTTGGAGGGGGAAGAAGTGTGGGAAGAAGAAGTCCAGGGGGAGGAAGGAGTCCGGAGACTGGAGGGAGTGCAGTGGGAGAAAGAAGTGCCAAGAAGGGAGGAATTCCAGGGGGACGAAGGAATGCGGGTTAGTGGGGGTGGAGGGTTTGTCCAGCAGGAGGAAGGCAGAGAATGGAGAGGGTCCAGGGGGAGGAAGGAATGCAAAGGAGAGGGAATAAGGGTGGAGGAAGAATTGAGGGTGTCGGAAGGAGTCAGGAAGGGCTGAATGGGTAAGGCTGGAGGAAGGAGTCGAGAGGGGGCAAGGGCTAAGGGTGGCGGAAGAAGTAAAGGTGTCTAAGGGAGTCAGGAAGGGGAAGGAAGAAGGGAAGGGAGGAAGTGGGGCGTGTCGGGGGGTGGAGTCTGGAGTGGAGGGGAGGATGTTCAAGGTGAACGTGCAAGGGAGGGGTCTGATGGGTCTATGACAGCCGCCTGGGGGGTGAACTAAGGGTGGGCGTGACTTAAGTGACTGAGAGCAGAGTGAGGCGGTAGGGTGGGAGGGTGAAGGATCCGTGTGCATGGGAGTGTACTCTGAAAGGCCCTGCCACACACATGCTTCTCCCTCTAGAATCATTTGTCAGTCAGCTGCTCCCTCTGCAGTGACAGAGGATGAAGTTGAGGGCCTCACAGGCAAAGGGGACTCGGAGGGAGAGGACAGTCTCTGACATTCTTGAGTGGATGACCCAGGGTGTCCAGCTGCCGCTCCTCCTCTCTTTAGGTCTCCAGGAGTCCAGCCTGACTCCTTGAGGGGAAGGAGCATCTGGAGGGATGTTGAGATGCCCTGTTCCCTCTCGTGTTGCCATTGCAGGAACTAACCCATGGCTCCCATGATGGAGTGCAGATCCGCACACACTTCTGCATACTGCTGGACCAGGGTCTCCATGGCTTCTGCTATCCTTCCCATGGAGACCTCCATATACATGTGGGCACCACTTCATCAGTGAGCAGGCGGACGCATTCCTCCGACTCACGTGCCACTCTGTTGAGGGCTCCAAACAGCTCTATGTGATGTTTCCATGCCTTCTTCTGACTGTCCACGATGAGTTGGAAGGCCTAATATAGAGGCTTGTCACCTGACTCAGACCTCACAGATGCCTGCTTCCCAGCAGTGCTCCAGGTGCTGGGGAGCTCACACGAACCTGCCTCCTGCTGCTGTTGACATGTGTCTGTATGGTGACCACCAGGTTGTGAACTTGAGCCTACTCTAGATCTAGGTAGTGTAAGGCAGCAGAGTCAAAAGCAGGAGAGAGGGCACTCACATTTGCATTGACAGAGGGATGGCGTGGTACAGGATCCTTATGAGAGTGTTCACAGCTAATCTCACCCTCACCGCAGGCATGGTCCATGTCTCACCAGTCAGTGCGATGGCATGCTTCTCAAAGTGAGTGAGGGGCCTAATGTGGGCTACTCTGCCCCCGCGGTCTGGGACCATTCCCTGATGTGAGCAGGCTTCTCCTGCATGGAAACAGATGGAGAGATTGTGAATAGGACACATGGCACTGCCTGGAATATTTGTGTGGTGAGCAGAGCCATGGACAGGATGAGGGCATGAGCTCGAGAGGGTATGAGCCTGATGGAGATGTGAGGATGTGTGTGAGAGAGTTAGTGGTGTTGTCCTTTGAGGTGTGAGATCCCTGTGGATGTGTGATGGGTTTGTGAGTGTGCAAATTGTGAGTGATGAGAAGAGTGAATTACCCTGGCGGAATGGATGAGTCTATTCTGTAGCGGCACTGGGTAGCTGTCCTCTTTTGCGGGGCATTGCTGCTGACCACTGCCTCCCAAGGCGGATTAGTGAGGTTGCTGCCCATCCTGCAGCCAGAGCGGGGGTAGTGGACATCACAGCGAGCCTCCACTGCGTCCAGAAGGCATTCGAGGGATGCTTCATTGAACCCAGGGCTGTAGTCTTTTTGCCTTTCAGGGCCTTGTCTTCTTTGCAGCAGTCATGGGCTGGAAGCACTGAGAGGTGTGCTGGACTTTAAATATGGCGCCCAGCATTATGAAGCGGCGAGTTGATGGTGTGGCAGGCGAATGAGAGACCACCCGCTGTGATTCCCAGGAATGCATAATTAATTCAGTGGCTTTGGGACGATACGGTGTGAAAAGATACCATCGCGGCCAGCATGTAAAATATCATTTTACCTGCCCACTATCACACTTAGTGCAGATCTGGGACGATTCTCCCCAGAGTTCATGTATCAAGAAACATGCTACAACCCCTCCCTTTCCTGTGCAAGTGTAGAAGATTCAACACCTGTCCTTTTAACTCCACCATTCTCAATTTCCAAGGTCCCAAACACTCCTTCCATGGAAACAGTAATTTACCAGTATTTCTTTCGATTTAGTATACTGTATTCACTCCTCACAATGTAGTCTCCTCTACATTGCAGGAGACCAAAAACAGGCTGGTTTTCTGCTTTGGGGGCAACCTCCTTCAGTCCACATGAGTGACGCTGAGCTTCCAGTCATCTGCCATTTTAATTCTCCACCTTGCTCCCACGATGACTTATATCCTTGGCCTGCTATATTGTTTCAATGAAGCTTAACACAAGCTCGAGGAACAATGCCTCATCTTTGCACTGAGTACTTTACAGCCTTCTGGACTCAACGGAGTTCAAAAATTTTAGATCACCAGCTCTGCTCATATTTTGTTTTGCGTTTATTTGCTGGTTTAGTTTTGCCCTCCCTTACTTTGTGATTGGATGGCAGCTATCTTCCCATTTGCAGCTCCTCTAGACAGTTCTTTAGTTTCTTTACTTCTCCCATTACAGCCCTTTGGTCTCACACCATGCAAATGTTCTGCAATTTAACCTCTCCTGTCCTCCACCCTAACACAGATCTTCCCTGTTGATCTTCTTTCCACCCTCCTCTTTTCACTTGCTCAAAACCTATTAGAATTCTAACAATGCTCAGTTCTGATGAAAGGTCACAGAACTGAAATGTTAATTTTGCATCACCAGATGTGCTGAGCATTTTCTGTTTTAAGGTGGAATCAGATTTATTTTAAGCAGATGCCTCATTTTTTTTTATTCATTGGATGTGGGTGTTGCTGGCTAGGCCAGCATTTATTGCCCTTGTTCAGAGGGCACTTAAGAGCCAACCACATTGCTGTGGGTCTGGAGTCACATGTAGGCCAGACCAGGTAAGGACAGCAGATTTCCTTCCCAAAGGGGCAATAATCTTTCAGATGAAACCAAATAAACCAAATCAACAAAATGAGGTCAAATCAAGCACAGCCCCTAATTCAGGTCAGCTGTAAAACCAAGAACAAAGTTTAAAGGAACCTTACAAACTTCAACCTAAGCGGCAATAATCTTTTAAGTGAAACCAATTAAACCAAATCAAACAAATTGGGATAAATCAGGCACAGCCCCTAATTCAGGTCAGCTGTAAAACCAAGAACAAAATTTAAAGGAACCTTACAAACCTCAACCTATGGGGCAATAATCTTTTTAATTGAAACCAATTAAACCAAATCAAACAAATTGGGATAAATCAGGCACAGCCCCTAATTCAGGTCAGCTGTAAAATCAAGAACAAAATTTAAAGGAACCTTACAAACCTCAACCTAAGGGGCAATAACCTTTTTAATTGAAACCAATTAAACCAAATCAAACAAATTGGGATAAATCAGGCACAGCCCCTAATTCAGGTCAGCTGTAAAACCAAGAACAAAATTTAAAGGAACCTTACAAACTTCAACCTAAGGGGCAATGGTGGACTAGATGGGTTTTTACAGCAATTGATGATGGTTTCACAGTCATCAATAGACTTTTAATTACAGATTTCTATTGAATTCAAATTCCCCCATCTACCATGGTGGGATTTGAACCCAGGTCCCCAGAACATTACCCTGGGTCACTGGATCACTAGTCCAGCGACAATACCACTATGCCATCACCTCCCCCTATCCTGAAGTACTAAAGCACTCTGAAATCACATTACATCAAAAAGATCAACAAAAAATATCAAAAGTTATTAGTTTCATACATAGGCTTGCACATTTCTTTGTTCAAAGTTTTAAATTCAACTCCAATATTTTACTGGTTTTTAAATAAATTCAGTAGTGATAGTGTCTAACTCTTTGTGATCTTGAAGACATTAGGAATAACTTAAATCATAATGTAATTCACTAGGGGCATGGAGATGGACATTGGTGGGTTAAGCTGATGTGGGCTCTTGTGAGTGAGGCACAATCTTTAACCCAATGGTAGATTTTGTTGGGATGTTTAGAGGTGGCACTTCTTTTTGCACAAACGGCGAGGAGCCACTATAGGTTTCTGGAGGGGCCAGTGATTTTCTGCCCACATCCTTTTGTGGTGGATTCCCTAGGAATCACTCCAAATTTTGAATAATGCTAAGCTTGCTGAATTCAGTGGTGAGAAAGCTGACTAAAAGTTTCCAATGGAGGATTAACAGCAGCTATAGGGAAATCTAAACTGTATGGTCTAAAGAGTTTTTTGTGCTATTGTCTGAAACAGCAGAAACTAAGGGCGTAATTTTCCCAGAATTGCACCAAGTGCAGTAATGGGCGGGTAAAATAGAGTCCTACCCACCGACGAAAATGGCGGGTTTTCATACTGTACTGCCCCGAGCCTGCCTCACTATTTATTCATTCCCACAAAACACGCCATTTCCATGATGAGCAGGTTCTCATTCGCTCGCCTGCCATCACCCCGTTGTTGCATCACGCCAGCTGCAGCCCTTAAAAGGCAGTCACCAGAAAAGCGCACATCGCTACCAGCTCACTAGCGTTGCCCATGAGACATGGCCAGCTAAGGAAAAAAGGACTGCAGACCCCCCGCTTCAATGACGGGTCCCTTGAGCGACTGCTGGATACCATGGAGGCCTGATGGGATTTGCTCTCCCCCACTCTGGCCGCAGGATGGGCGGCAAAGTCACCAACCCGGCTTGGGAGGCAGTGGCAGGGATGGCCAGCACAAACACCCTTCAGAGGGGGACAGCCACCCAGTGCCACAAAAGGATGAATGATTTCCTTTGTTCCGCCAGGGTAAGTCACTCTCTTCATCAGTCCCAACTCTCACACTCACAAACCCATCACACATCCACAGGCCCTCACACGCTGCCAGTGCAAGGGACATCACCATTCACTCTTTCACACACACCATCATTGTCCTTATCCCGTCCATGTGAGCATTCACCACCCACACAGGCCAGGCAGGCATCCTGATACACTCCACCCATCTCTATCCATGCAGGACAAACTGGCACACAACAGGATAGAAAGGTCGCAGACAGGTGGAGGGATGACTGAAATCAAAGTTCTGACAGAATTCAAAAACAGAGCCATCCAGCTGGCCAGCAATCTCACTCCAGCTACCCCTTCTGCTCACGGAGTCAGCCGGGGGCCCTCAGGCAACCATAGGGAGGAGGATCAGCAGGTGCACACTCTGGGGCCATCCACCCAGGTGACTCTGGGAGTGACCGGCTCATCTGACTCCTGTCTTCCTGTGACCTCCGCAGCTCCAGCTTCACAGGCCAAGGAGGGTGCCACTGCCACACAGCAGGACTCTGAAAGCAGGCCGCGCCCTACCAAATCTCAGCCCCCTAAGAGGACGCCTGCCAAAGTCATCACAGAGCATCACAGTCAACAGGCTGCCTCCACCTCCACTGTGGATGCTCGGGGAGCACCAAGATTTAGGGGCAGGGTTCGGAAAGTTAGGTTAAAGTAGTTGCACAGCCCTCCATGTCCCCTTGGCGCCAAGTCCAGCAGTAAGTGGCAGAGGTGAGCCACCAGGTCCATAGACATGCCAGTTGTCGGTGACACTGGTTCTCAGTCATCTGCAGGAATGCAGGTGGTGTCTATTGACTCTGGTTGTTGCTAGGCACTGACCAGCCACGGCTGGCTGTCGCTCCTGGGCAATGTGTGCAGGAGCCCCTACTACCCCTTCTTCTTGAGGTTGCTGCTCCTGCCTTTGCACATTCAGGAGCCTCAGTTGCTCTCTCCTCCGCCTTCTACAGTCTCCATTGGCCATCAGGCATACAGCTAGGTCACCATGATCCTGATGTGGGCCTCCAGCAGTGTGAAAGAGAGAGACGTGGCTATCATGGTTGTACTTAGCACCTTTCCTGGCCCTGTGTGACTGCCCCTTAATGCTTCCTGGAGAATGCAGGTCACCCCTGGATGGCCAGAGATGAGTGGGCTGCATGGCTGCCCTGTCAACCTGCAACATGGGGGACATTGGTCCAAACTGGGATGCTGAGATTGCAAGGGGCTGAGAACGCCTCCAACAGTGACTGCTACATGGCCAGCGTTGGCGAGGAGGTTGTACAACATGTGCAGTCCAGCTGCTCCGTGGTGCAATAAAGTGGTTGGGGGTGTGATTGAAGTATGGAGCACTTGGTGGGCCTTTGCTGCCACCACATTGCTTGTATGGGCAGGCAGGCTAATAGCCCGACCCCAATCATATCACTGTGGCTGCGCATGATCTGTCTCAGTTGCAGAGGCATGGTGAGTTTCTACAGGTGTTGTTAGTACGTGGCCACTTCTCTTACTTACCCTGACCCCCCACCTCCATTGGTTGTACGCGGGGTGCAATGCCAGGGCAACACTTGACCCCCCACTACCCCGCCCGCCCTGCTCAGCAGTTGCCTCCGAGGCTGGCCAGCACTTGCCCCGGACATCCCCCCCACCCCCAACAGCAGTCACCTCCGAGGCTGGCCAGCACTTGCCCCGGACACCCCTCCCCTCAGCAGTCACCTCTGAGGCTGGCCAGCACTTGCCCCCAGCCACCCTCCCACAGCAGTCATCTCAGGGGCTGGCCAGCACTTGCCCCTGGACACACCCCCCAGCCCACCTCAACAATCGCCTCCGAGGCTGACCAGTACTTGACCACCCCCCCCAGCACCTGAGGCCACTAAACAATGAGCAAGCTGTGGAGAACGCTGCGGTTCACTCACCTCAGTTCCCCCAAAGTGAAGGCCGCCTAGTGCACGTCACCTGCTTGCTGTTGTGAAGCATGCTGGTGTGCTTCCCCGCCAACATGGATGGAAAATACCACGGGGTTCCAAGAGCCTGGTGGGATGTCGTTCTAATAATATGCTGATGTATTACAATTAGCTCCCCATCGACCGATGGTGGGAAATGCGGCCCGCCTTCACGCTGTCGTGAAGCAGGTTGCGCCAAATTTTCTGCACAGGCCACCTATCACGCCCACCGCCAGCATGCTTAGAAAATTCCACCCTAAGTTAAGAGTTACGAGTTTCCCCATATAGTAGGATATTATATATATTTGGAACAGTAATAAATATACTTCTGACATGACAAATTGCAGCATCTTTTATGTACAAAGCAAAATACTGAGAAGCATAAGAGTTTCAAATTTAATGTTCTTTTGAGGAAAGGTAAAGAGACAGAATTGCTTTACAGATTTGTTTCCATTGGCATGTGTGTAAAATAGACATTAATAAAATTGACAAATAATTAAGTTTTGAAATCTTAATTGCAAGTTCTGACATGGTACTCGACTCAGTTGTTACTTTTGATGCTGAGGTCGTGTAGTTTTGCACTCTTCTGATATTTCAGTGGCTCTCAAAAATGCATCAGAGCTATTAAAAAGATAAAAGTGACTTCATCTGGAAATCAACTTTATTTCACTTCACTTGGGAAGTACATTCTCAGCTTCACAAAGTTCTCAATATACACAAACCTGCATATCTTAATTATATATGAATTAATCTAATCTCCCAGAAGTTATGAAGATGGAACATATTCATGTATACAATTGCTTCTAGAAATGTCAATGGTTTTATACCATATCAACACTCTGGGGTACAGAGGGAGTCTGTGTTGTCAATTTTTTACTAAAATACAGCAAGCTCCTGGGAGAAGGAACAAAATGGCTAAGTGTTCTCATAAGGCAGGAATAATCTTGAGACTAAACAAAATTCAGCTACTTTTTACATTTCTTCTGTAATATAAATTTTCAAAATATTGATTGAAGTTTTGCAACATTGCCCAATATACAATGGAGACAGAAAGAAATCTCTATAGATATACAAATAAACGATTTGTCCCATGATCATTTAAGAATGCACAAGGAAAAGCAGATAATGGGAAGGCATATTACATATTACCACTATTCATACAGAATATGCAGTGATTAGAACATAGTGAATGGCCACATTTAAAATATACCAAAACAACACATTAAATTAAGCATTAGCAATACTTCTGGCTACAACTGATATTTCAATAATTTTGAAGACGTATGGAATGGAAGTGAACAAATAATTCATTAGTGAATTACAGTACTTTTGATATTTATTGGTTTCCCTTTGTGCTTTGACATTTCTCAATACAGTGAGACATTTAACAGTTCTGCAAAATTAAATTATAGCATTTTCCATTTTAATCTTGCTAACACAAAGATTTCCACAAATAGGCATGGTAAGAATAATTTTTATTGCGATATTAAACAGCGCATCTTCAGCCATTACAAATTTTATAGACAACTACATAAATCACAATACATAATATATATTTTACCATATGATATTTACACATGCAGTTAGTGCTGACATCATGCTACGTACCGTTAGTTGTAATATTACACTTCACCTACAAAATAATAATGCTTCCTTGTAGGAAAATACATCTGAATAGCTGGAATGTGCATTATGCTGCACGTCAGCAATTTAAAGTTGACTTAATTCAAGTTCAACTGATTATACAGACACTCTTAAATGATCCCTTTTCCCCTTAATGAATAGATCACAGAAGATTGAAAACATATTGAGTGCAAGCCCTATAAGAGCGCATATCTAAATACATCCAGAATTTTCATCATTTCAACAATAACTTTCAGCTTGGCTCCTGTCAGAATTTACTTACAGTATTTTTTTTAGTTTCTTGGTTGGAAGCCATGCACAAGTAAATAGTGTAACTCAGCTGCATTTTCAGCGCTTTAAGTTTGTTTATTTTATATATATATATATATTTATATATGATATGTCAGTGTTTCAAATAAAAACAAGTCTATATATTTCATTTTGAGGAAGATTTTTTTTGTCAAGCTAAGTTTTGGAGCTGAAATGCTAAGAGACCATTTACATTCCTTGGAAAATTCATATCTTATAATTTAAAATGAAAATATTCTGTACATGTTTGTGCCATAAGATTGATTTGGTGAACATATTTTGAAACATAACTTTACATCTACATACAAACTGAAAACTTACTATACATTCCTGAATTGTGCACAAGTAATCTGAAATGTTCCTACTGAAAAAAACAAATTATGTACAAAGTACACAATGTGCAGCAAAGCAAGACTGCTATCATAATTTCCTAGTGATAATACCCAATAACTAAAGGGTCATCTGATTTAAACTAGCCAAATACAGTTGGACAAGAAAATGCTTTTCAAAACAGTAAATATGATTAAAAGTGCAGTAAATATACAGATAAGTAATCAAGTAGGTGCAGGGTAGTTGCATTGCACAACCAAGCATAGATTGCTAAAATATATATTTCGGTAAGCTAAAAATAGAACTCCAGTGTTCTTAATAAAAATAGTTTACAAGGAACAGGTTTTAACTACAAATGGAGTGGCAACACACATTTCCAAATTAGCAAGAGGCAACACATTTGGCTTAAGCAGTAAAATAATAATTAAAAACTCAACATTGACTTATGGCTAGTTTTGAGGAATTAGGAGTGTAACTTTTGTTATGATGTGGTCATTAGGATTTATTAGCTGACCCAGAAGAACGCCGCAATTTCATAGACATACGACTCTTGCTAGCACGAGGTGACATTGGAGAGGCTAAGTCGATCCCGTCCGCCCCCTGTGCTGCAGGACTTTCGGCCTGCAGATTCTCTGGGCATGAGCCTGCAAGACAGTGGAAGGGAAACATTATTTATATATGAGATACAGTTATGACTTCTTCTGTTAATCATAGCTCTTTGTAAAGAGATTTTATAAAGCTAACTCTCCTGAGGCTTATATTAAATATTTTCAGGATTTTACAAGATTTTTTGTACTGCAAAAAGTACAGAAATGATTGGAGAATTAAATTAATTAGCTCCCATATACGTAATTCCATTGATAAAGGAAATAGGATATGCATGCTCCAAAGGAAAGTAGTAAACACACATTATGTTATGTGAGCAATCAAATCAGCCCACACCCAGAAAAATGCAAGAGCAAGAGATTCATTCCATGTTAGAAAGTGACTATGCAGTGTCAAGTGAACCAGTCCTGCTTTAGTAAAACGTAAAAGGAGAAATGGGTTTTCTTCTGCAGGGTTCCATACATCAGCAGAATTCATTAATGTATAAAAATCAAACGGCTTGGGCACTACATCACTGAGATTAAACCGGAAAGATATTTTTCCGTTCTGGGTAGAAATAGAAATATAGAAGGTAAAAAAGTAAAAATACATTCAATAAGATAAAACAATGTAGAAAATACCATAGCAAAAATTGCCAACATAAAATTAAAAACAAAAATATAAACTAAACACGCAACAATCTAGAACTACTGGTTTAGCACATTGACACTGAACTGTGCACTTATTGCGACAAATTACAACACATCTGAAGCAATATGGAAGCTTGACTAAATCTGCACAACTTATTGCAATTAAGCTTAATTAAACTAAAGTCAAATTAATTTGGACTGATGAGATTCAGCTCAGAAACTGTATTCTAACAATGCCATAGTTGTTAACTACGCTTTACTTAGAGACATATTTAATTTGGGTTATGCAACACTCGGTGCATGACTCAAAAAACATCCAAAATAGGTTTCAAATAAAAAGCAAACACCTCAACTATACAATTTAATTTCCATCCATTTTAAACAAACAAAAAATAATTTTATTTCAAAGCACCTTAGCAAGGAGAATATTTTATGATCCTCTGCAGTCCAAATTAAAGCATTATTTGGACTGGAAGTGTAATTTAAAGAAACTTATTCAAAATTATAGAAACATATTGCTTGGTTCCCTTTTTAAACAACATGTAAAATAAATAAAGTATTTATATCAGTTACGAGTATATTTAGGAACTAGAAATGACAGGCTGAAGGAAGTTTTTTTAAATTTTGCACAGCATACCATTCATAGCTAGCGTGAAAGACCTTCCGTTTCAAGCCTTTGCCCTTTACCTTGATGAGGCCAATGTTTTCTAGTGGAGGTTTGGGAAGAAGAAGAAATATCACAGCATTTCTTTCTTTAAAGTGAAGAAAATGAAGCAAAAATAGTGAATAGACAAGAGGAGAAAAGGGAAAAAGAGAACAGGTGTGAGAAATGACACAAATATTAAAGTTGAAGGGTATTAATAATTAATGTCCAGATCAGAGATAATGAGCTGATATCCTGATGCCATACCTCACTGGCTTGTACTTGCACACCTAAACAGAAATTATAGCTGACAATTAAATTTAGCAATAAAACAAGATCTTTTGGGAACCATACGTATCTTGAATATTAAGTACTCTTAAAAAACAAGAGGTATTTGGTAGAAATGTGCTCCTAGATATTCTTTACTTTTATTTTTCAGTCTATGAAAGATTCAGTTTAGAATACTAAAATGTTATGGTTGGAGCAAGTGTGGCAGGTCACTATTGACAATATACAGATGATCCATTAAACACTACATCCAAACTAGAAGTCTACACATTCAATTTATTAAAGGGAAACAATAATGGAATAAGTACCGTCAGATAGAGTATCGACTCCTGCATGTGTTATACAACAGTTAAGCATATCTGAGCACAGAGCAAATGACTCAATTATAGATGTTTATTAAAAAAAAGCCTTGAATTGGCTCAGGATTCTCATTTTAATCCAGCATTTTCAATTTGGGTTTGCAGATTATGTAGGTTGACGTCTCCATGGGCTGTGATTCAATAGAAGTCAATGTTGTTAGGATCAAAACACAAAATTCCATGTTATATTTAAACCTTTGCCTGCTGACCTCTACTGAGAAGAGCATATATATATATATATATATATATATATATATATATATATATATACACACATATATATGAAAAGACAAATACAAAATAATGTTTTCAATTTTAAAACTTGTGGGACACAAACTGCATAGACACCACACAAAATAATTTACTGCTGCGCTAATAATTTCCTTACTTATTCCTTTCCTTACTTATACAGCTAATACTTGCAAGTAGAGACAAAGATGGGATTACTCACTTAGATATATTCCACACTATTCAAATTAAATTTTGAATTAAATTTAACATACTGGTATGAAAAGGGGAATTGCTACGAATCCTAGTTCATTTAATCAATTCAAGCTAGAATTATCATGCTCCATATCAGAGACACCAACATGATCACATTAGCTCTACAAGGTAGAAGAGGTATAATCAAAGAGACTAATATGTGCATTTTGATGAACTAAAATTTACCAATCGCTATACAACCATTAGGGTTAAATCTTGTGTGGTATTGCATCTCTAGGGCTATATGAAATGTACATGACATAATCAGAGGAATATCACAATGTAAAATCAAATGGAAAAAAAAGTCAGTCTGAGATCAAGGTGCTAAAATCTGACATATGGAGGGTATCTTTTGAAGAATGAAGACCACTACAGTTTAAAAAAATAATCTTCATTCATAATCTTTACATATTGCAAGCAACTTTCCAAAGGAAAGAAAAGTTTACTCAGAAGAGGAAGGATCAATTTATTTATGATCCAAGGGAGTTAATACTGAAACTCTGTAAAACTTTGCAGCCAAATCCAAAAGAGTTGTTTGGTGAAAAGTCTGAGAACTTACCTAAGTGACTGTCTTACATAAGCCAAATAAGCTTGAAAAAGCTGTTAAACCAGCAACTGCTTTTTGGAGAATGTTAATTTACTTACCATAGATGAAGTCTTCATTATTTTTTGAAGATAGTACATCTCCAAATAGCAAAAGAGCATTCCATACAGCTGCATGGAGAAAATATCCCATTAAATCTCAACAGACCTTGAGCTCTTTCCCTGTCCCCATCTTCAAAATTAGGCGTAGAGATTGTTCAGAATACATTCTCAGTTCCTTCCAGGGGACTTCATTTGAGCACATTTTAAATCCTAACAGTTTCATAATAGGATAGAGAATAAAGCAGGAACCACAGATGAAGTAAAGAAAATGCCTCAAAGCATCTTGCAGAAAAGTCTCCAAGCACAGCACTCGATTTTGCTATGGAGTGCAGCGATTCCCAGGTAGGCAAATGTGGTGGACATTTTGCCTGCTGGAAGATCCTATGACAGTAAATGAGATGATTAGCCAATTATCTTCTTTGGTAGTGTTGATTGAAAGAGGAATAATAACTGAGACATTAGGGAAACTCTTCCTCCGATAGATCTTTAACATCTACCTGAACCATCAAACTATAGCCTACTCCTGAATTTACTAAAGAATGAACAATACTAGGCATCGAAGACTATGGGTGTAGGTAGCAATTATAACTTGAACATTTTTAATGCTGAAATTGCCACCTCAACTGGGTTAAAATTGGCATCTGCAAAGATGATAATTCTGTCTTATCTTCTCGTCCTTCTGCAAACACCCTGAGGCTTAGTAGAGAACAACTTGCACTTTTATAGCATGACTAGTACTATCACAGTCGATGGGGATCTGCTGAAAATATTTAGATTGATCAATATTGTGACTGGAGGAACTTCCAGTCTTTAAGGCCCCAATGAATTTTCTATGAATATATGCTGGCTGACTGTTTAGCAACACAAATCATGGATAAGCAAGAATGTTATTTAACTTAGAATCTGCAAGGCCAAGTCCAAATATCACAAAAAAACCTTTACACTCAAACTTAATTTTATTGCTGGCCACTTGATCAGTGAAGCCTAAAATGTACAAGTTCGATGTCCTGTTTCTCTCCAACTTGAGCTTCAAACTGATGTATCTTAACCACAATGACAGTTTTATTTCCCTTCACAGCATTGCACAGCTTGACTGTTACATCATTGGCACTGTTGTTGAGACCTTCCTCCACATCTTTGTTTGATGGCCCATGTGCTTTTGGGGGAAAAACCTATATTCTATGTTGGGGTAATGTCCCCTTTAAGAACTAGTTGATGATTTTGGACAACGCACCTGGCTTCCAGTAAATGATCATGTGACCAAACTGCCCTGGTGATAAACAATAGAATAGCAAAGGGTCAACAAGAAGTTAATTATAGGCATGAGTAGATTGTGGGTGTGGCTCTGATCTCAAGCAGGGTTTTCATTTTTAAAATTTAGAACAATCAGGCTGCCAAGCAGGGAATATCTTTTTCCAGCAGAGTTCAGTTGAAATTTTGCAGTTGACTAAAAGAGCTTAAACCGCTTGTTAACTGAAGAACTCTTAACAATGAATGAACTTCTAGGGATAGCCCAAGCTGGAATAGCCAAGCTGAGGAGAGAAAGGGAACAGAAAAAGTGTTTTAGATGCAAGAATCCAAGTTACAGAATATTAGAACTAGGAGAGCTGTGACCCAAAACAAAAACAGAATTACCTGGAAAAACTCAGTAGGTCTGGCAGCATTGGCGGAGAAGAAAAGAGTTGACGTTTCGAGTCCTCATGACTGTTCTGTTGAAGGGTCATGAGGATTCGAAACGTCAACTCTTCTTCTCCGCCAATGCTGCCAGACCTGCTGAGTTTTTCCAGGTAATTCTGTTTTTGTTTTAGATTTCCAGCATCTGCAGTTTTTTGTTTTTATCTCAGAGCTGTGACCCAAGGTGGATATGCTTAAGACGCTAGCGACTCCAGTGTTTAATGGGGAATCTACAACTGTGGGACGGTTGGGGGAGATCTAAAGGGACAACCTTGCCAGAAGTAAGCGGAAGGCCCAAGAAATCTTGGCCCTTATACGAATCCTTGAAACAGTACTCAGACCAGGAAGTTAATCTTCCAATTTTGGATAAATATCTGACTTGTGTTTTGGGGGTGTAAGTCAAATGGGTGTAGAATGAAAGTTGAGGTAGGAAGTTCTGTTTAAAGTATATGTGTTCATTGTACTTCTAATATCTTTAGCATAACTAACTACTTAAGATAGCGTAGCTATTAGTATTTATATTCTTTGACTTTTGTGTAGTAAAATACTTTTGATTTAAACTGTGAACCTTGTGGCTTCATTCTTTTAGTAAATACATGGGTTTTTAGATTCTAAAAAACAACTTTTTTACTCTTTCATGGGGTGAGAGTGTCCCTGGGTAGGCCAACATTCATTACTCATCCCTATTGCTTGTGATGGGCAATAAGTGATGGCCTAGCCAGCCAAGCCCACGCCCCGTAAAAGAATATCTTTTTTTAAAGAATCCAAAAACTCAGGTATTTACTAAAAAAATTAAGTCATAATAAACATTATATTGGTCTCTGCTGAGATCATAACAATTGAGCGCTCTAGCGGGATTGCAAATTCACAGACTGTAATGGGTGTGCTGGCATATCAGCCAAGGTTTAGGCTAACAGGAATACACAGTAAATTTTATTATACTAAGTGGACAACAGGATGGATTTGTCAATTGCTAAGGCTTTTCTGGAGAGGGAAAATTTATCACTGGGTGTTTTGCAACAATTAACCAAGGTAACATTAATAGAATCAGCAGGAGAATTGAAGCTGGAGATGAACCAGGCACTCAGAAAGCCGAAATTGTGGATATTTTGACACATTTGGAATTGGAAGAGGCTAAGCCAGTTAAAATGCAATTGCAGATGAGACAACTTGAACTCAAATCAGATAGAAAAAAGGCAGCAAGAGCATGGCATATGTAACTTAAAGAACTTGAATTAGAGGCTCAAAGAGAAAAAACAGCAAGGGAGGAAAGAGACAGGGACAGATGGTGGAATTTTCCATCTCTGTTGGATGGGGCACCATGGTGGGCGTGAGCAGACAATATGGCGGGAAGGCCAAAAATTAGTTTCACGACATCGTGAAACCAGTTTGCAATTGTCCCCTCCGCCCGTCAGTGGTGGGCTGCGTTTCCTGCCGCCAGATGTAAGGAACATCATTTTAATACAGAGATAAAAACAAAAAAACTGCGGATGCTGGAAATCCAAAACAAAAACAGAATTACCTGGAAAAACTCAGCAGGTCTGGCAGCATCGGCGGAGAAGAAAAGAGTTGACGTTTCGAGTCCTCATGACCCTTCGACAGAACTTGAGTTCGAGTCCAGGAAAGAGCTGAAATATAGAAATATATTTCAGCTCTTTCCTGGACTCGAACTCAAGTTCTGTCGAAGGGTCATGAGGACTCGAAACGTCAACTCTTTTCTTCTCCGCCGATGCTGCCAGACCCCCTGAGTTTTTCCAGGTAATTCTGTTTTTGTTTTATCATTTTAATACATCTGCATATCATTGTAAGCCCTGCTCGCCGGAATCATCCCCTCATGCTGGATCATCCGGGCAGTGTTTCACAAAAGCATTTATAAGGTGTGCAACTGGCAAGCTGCCCTTCAAGGGGAGCTTGGAGATGAGTACACACTAACATTGTGTAATAACCTTGAGGGTTGCCCTTTGACTTCGGGGTTGAGACGCTGTGCATTCAGCGACGGCACAGGCAAGTAGCTTTTTCCTGGCCGGCAGACAGTGCAGTGTCGGGGCAAGGGCTGCACTGCGTTGCAGCGAGTTGTGGAGGGCAAGATAGCACGCTGTGAGGCAAGTTGGGGAGGGGTGGTGCAAGGCAGCTGGTCTGATGGTCATGCACAAGTACGTGGGGGAATGGTTGGGTAGTGAGGGAAGCAGCCACATATTAGAGACACCCTGTACAAAATGACCATTCCTCTGCAGCTGAGATAGTTCAGGCGCAGCCACGTTGACATGCTCGGAGTCAGGCCTCTAGCTTATTTGCCCAATCAAGTGACACAGAGGCATGAAAGTGCCACCAAATGCTCCAGAGTTTTTCACCCCTCTGACACAGATTGCAAACTAATGAATGATTTAGTGGACTGCAGAACAACTGGGCAAGTTGTACAATCTTCTCGTGAAAGCTGGCCATGGAGCAGTCACTGGTGGAGGCACCCCCATCATTGAAGCTAAATGCGTAGCCTTGTAGTGTGGGTTAGGAGAATGCCTGTGCCTGAGCTGAGAGCACAGTATGCAGTCTAGTGGGCGAAGCTGCAGCCAATCAGTCAAGTGGAGTGGGTTGGGGTTTTGGGCAACCATGCAGCGCACTAAGCTCAGGCCATCCAAGTGGTGGCCAGCATTCTCTGGGATGCGTTAAGACTCCTTCAGACTTAACCAAGAGAGGTTCTTAGTACACCTTGCAAAACCATGTGTCTCGCTCTCATCCTGCTGGAGGACTACATTAGGAGCAAGGAGTCTGGTGACCTAACTGTTTTCCTCATGGTTTACAGGGAGTGGAGAGGAAGAAGCCTGGCTGGAAAGAGGGAGAAGCAGCACCCTCAAGAAGGGGCGGCTGCAGCTCCCGCGCATGCCACTGAAGAGCCAAAGCGAGCCCTCACTGCTCAGCACCTAGCTAGACCCAGGGTCCATAGATGGCACTTGTCATTCCTGCAGATGACTGAGAATCAGTGTCACCAAAGACTGCACCTGTCCAGGGAGCTGGTCGGTTACATATGCCACTTACTGCTGGATTTGGCACCACAGGACACGGAGGGCATCCAGTCAGTGGCTGTGAGTGACTGCAGCACTCAATTTTTACACCAACGACTCCTTTCAGGGTTCCACAGGTGACCTCTGTAGGATGTCACAAGATTTCACGCAGAAATACATCCATGAGGTCACAGACGCCATCTTCGCAAAGGATCAAAACTTTGTCCATTTCGCCTGGGGCCAGCAAAGCCAGGCAGCAAGGGTGCTGGGGTTTGCCCAGATTTCAGATTTTCCACAGGTGCTGGTGCCATTGACTGCTCAGATCTCGGTGGCAACAAGTGGTCAACTATGTCAACTGCAAGGGCTTCCACTTGCTGAATGTTCAACAGGTGTGTGACCACCATAAATGCATCCTACAGTTCTGTACACAGTTCCCATGGAGACTCCTACATTTTCAGTAGGTCTCAGATCCCTGACATCTTCCAGGACCCAGAGAGGCTGCAGGGTTGTCTCCTTGGGGTCAAGGGCAATCCGCAGAGGACATGGCTGATGATGCCCGTGTGGCAGCCTCAGAGTACAGCAAAGAGAAGGTGGAATGAGGCTCATGCTGCAACTTGCACTTTGGTGGAGCAAATGGCCCGAATGTTGAAAATGAGTTTCCAATGCCTGGACCGGTCTGGTGGAGCTCTGCAATGCAGTCCACAGAGGGTGTCACGCATCGTCTGCTGCACCCTTCACAACCAAGCACTGCAAGGGGGAGAGAAGCTGCCTAAGGGGGCGGTGGAGACAAACAGGGTGTCGATGGAAATGAGGGTGAAGTCATCAGAGGCCAGGATGATGGTGATGAGGCCATTGCACAGGCGTGCTCTGGAGCTCCTCATAGCTGCTAGATTCCTGGAGGATGATGACGAAGTGCAGTAAAGAGATACCATTGATCCTCACATTGCATCTGTGAACATTTGACTTCTGTCTGGCTGATGGCAACGCACATGCCCTCTGTGATAAGGCTCCTGTCATGGAGAGACAGCGAATGCCCATAGTCCCTACATTCCAGGAGGATGACGACGACATGCAGCGGGGACACTCCATAGATCCTCTCGTAGCTTATGTGAATGTCTGACTCCTGTCTGGCCGATGGCAGATCGCTTGCGCTCTGAACAGGGTCACATCATGGAGATGCAATAGGGAAACTTTAATTCCTCCCGATCCTATGGCATCCTTCATGAGCTGAATCCTTCAGGCCCACAGTGTCACCGGACACAGATACTGATGAGATGGGAGGGCCAGCGGCACCTCAAAGGTGCAGAGAGCGCACAGAGAGAATGAGGGAACTCTGTGCCACTGACCCAGGATATTCTGGCAGCAATGATAAGTCCCATCGAGGTGCAGGCATGACTGAGAAGGCTGCACAGAGCACAGGGAAGAGGCCCTGGACTGAAACATCTGCCTTTATCTTATGCAGGGTCCAAGGTTCCACATCTGAGTGACACGAACACTGTTCATCATAACCAGGAGACATAGGCAAGAAATTCTTGGGAGTTTATTTAAAATAGTGAACATTATGTATAACACCCATGCTCAGGCTGTGCAACTACATCTTCTTAACTTTCCTAACCCTGCTGCTACATCTTGGTGCTCCCCCGACATCCACAGCAGAGGTGGAGGCAGCTTGCTGACTGATACGCTCTGTCAGTGATGACCATGGCAGGCCTCCGCTCAAACGCCGAGACTTGGGGGGCCGCGGCCTGCTTTTGGGGTCCTGCTGTGTGGCAGTTGCAGCCTCCTTGGCCTGTGGAGCTGGAACCGCTAGGGTCATAGGAAGACGGGATTCAGAAGGGCTGGACACTCCCAGTGTCACCTGGGTGGATGGCCCTGGGTTGTGCACCTGCTGATCCTGCACCCTATGGATGCTCAAGAGCTCCTGGTTGACTCCTTGAGAAGAAGCTGGAGTGAGATCACGCTGTCCTGCACCCCTCTTGTGTACACACTGTTGGAGGGCAACTATGGTGTCAGCGTTGGAATTCAGCCTGTGTAGCAGTGCAGGAGAGATGTCCTGGATCAAGGCCGCCATCCTGCCAGTGTTGACTTTGGTGTGTTGGCATGATGGTGCAATCACCTTGGACTGAAGGTGCAAGGACTCCTCCATCTTGCCTTGCAATCTGAGGAGTGCAGCTGTCATTCTTTCCTGCTGTTCCTGTGATTTACGCTGCAGCTCCAAGAACTGATTGAGGACCGAGTCTAGAAGCTCATCATCTGACTCGGACTCATCAAATCACTTGCCTCCAGTAGTCGTCCGAGTGTCAGCGACCTCGGGTGCCCCTCCTTCGCCTACTGTGGAACAGATTTTGCGTTGTGCTCACCAGATAATGAACCCAAGCCTGCTGTACATGTGGGTCCCACTGAGGTATGTCACTACACTGGTGGAGCATGTGGGTGAGCACTGTGACAGGTCTTCGAGGGTGCTGTCCAATGGGTCCTTAACTGAGGTGCTGGAGGCAGGGCCAAGGTTGTCTAAGGGCAAAGTGGTCAATGCGCCGATGAGAGGAAGTGGAGATTATTAGTGCATGGCTGTCGCGGTACACAGAACAGTGGACTCACAGTTGAGTTGCCAGAGGGATGATCTGGTGCATGATCCTCACTTGGATGCTTGGTGCTGACCTCGCCATCGCCGCAGAATGATCCACGTCCTCTCCGGCCAGCTCTAACACACGGTCTTTGAAGGGAGTGAGGACCTTGATGTCTGGCACTCCACCCTCGGTCTGGGGCCTCTCCCTTTTACTGTGCGTGATCTTGCCCTGCATAAAGACAGATGAAGAGTGAGAGAGCAAGGTGTATGATTGGCCAAATGAGAAGGATGCCAGATGTGCGTGTGTGTGCTGAGTGGAGCCATGCGCAGGATGAGGAGGCGATGTCCAAAGGAGATGAGGCCAGGAGACGAGAGAGTGTGTGAGTGAGTAATGCCCCTTGAGTTAGCAATGAGTGAGATGCCAGTGAATGTGTGAGGGGCTTGTGAGTGTGAGAATTGAGAGTGATGAGATGGTTGACTAACTCTGGCGGCACAGATGAGATCATTCATCCTCTTACTGTACTGGATGGCCGATCTCTCGTGGGCAACGTTGGCACTGACCACCACTGCCACTGCCTCCCAAGCGTCCAAAAGGCATTCCAGGGATGCATCACTGAATCAGAGAGCTGCAATCTTCTTGCCTTTCTGGGCCTTTCCTTTTGTGCAGCAGTCGTGAGCTGGAAGCACTGAGAAGTGTGTGCGCGGCTACACTTTAAATATGGCGCCTGGTGTGAGGAAGCGACGAAGTGGCAACATGGGTCAGCAAATCGGATGCCGCCCGCCAGCAAACGATGTTTCTCCCAGGAATGCATGATTGATGAGGCGGGATTGGGATGACATGGCTTGAAAACCCACCATTGTGTCCAGTGGGTAAAACATCCTTTTTACTGCCTGATACCGGCACTTAGTGCGAATCTGGGACAATTCCGCCCAAACTTTCAAAGAGAAAAGTCATCAGAATATTTGGTAGATAGAAAAAGGCTTCATTCACTTGGTGAAGGAAGAACTGGTGGTTCGAATCCAATTCAATTTTGATTCGGTGAAGGATTTTCGCCTAGTGTCTAAATTTACTTAAAATGGGGTTGAAAGATATTCTACCTCATTTGAGATGACAGCTACACAGCTACGGTGGCCCAAGGAGACATGGGCTTGATTTTGCAAAACATTTTGGTAGGCAAGGCAATTAATGTTTATTCAAGTCTTTCAGAAGAGCATTTTTCCGATTATGCGACTATTAACAATGTGGTACTTAATGCACATAACTGATACACCTCGGTAACCAGCTTAAGACATTGGACTGTCAGGAAAAAAGGAACCAGGCATTAGTGGAATATGCTACAGAGAAAGAGGTGTTGTGGGACTGATGATATCATTCAATGAAATTACGAGACTTTTGAAAATGGGAAGAAAGTCACAATCCTAGAAGGATTTAGCAACAGAATTACAGTAGCTATTAGGTCTCATGTGGAGGGCGGCAAAGTTTCCAAAATAAGGGAAATTACAGTTTTAGTCAATGGGTGATATTTTACAAACAGCTAGGGAGCTTTAAATCTCTATTTATGAACCCATAAGAAAGATGAGGAATCAAATTTGGAAAATATTCTGGCTTTAAGGGAAAGGCTGAGGCTGTTATGGTTCATAAGAATGATGATATCGACAATAAGAATGATGGTAGCAAAAATAAAAGTGATAATGAAATCCATATGTTTTTATTATTGTAAGATGGGGCATGTAAAAGCAAACTGTTGGAAGCTTAAAGGAAAACAAGTTGCAGTAGTATGAATATCTAAGGAGTCTTCAGAAGACTGTCAATAAAAGAGGTAATAAAACCATGGCAATGGTACAGTTGCAAAGTGTTCCCTCAGAACCCACTACAGTGGTGGATGTAATTGGCCAGTATAATCAGGGAGATTCTGCCTTATGTACTGATGAAATGAGTCAGGTTACAGAAGGTTATAAAAGTTTTGTTCCTAAAGGAGAAGCAGTTCCTTACTCTAACAAAATAAATATTTTGAGTGATAATGGATCAGTTCAATCATTGATGGTGGCTGATGATATGATTTATCTTCCAGATCGTCTAGTGATTGGAAAGGTACTGATCGGTGGTATATTAAAGGTACAAAATAACTTAGTACAGAGGCATTACAGTGGACTTGTTCCTAGTTTGCCTTTTCCTAATTCATTCAAGGGATGTGGGCTTTGCTGGCTAGGCCAGCATTTATTGTCCATTCCTAATTGCCCTTGAGAAGGTGGTGGTGAGCTGCCTTCTTGAACCGTTGCAGTTCATGTGGTGTGGGTATACCCACAGTACTGTTAGGGAGGGAGTTCCAGGTTTGAAGGATTCAGGTGTTTGGCTCGCCAGGGCTTTTTTTGGGAAACTTGGATGAGAATATAAACCTTAAAGAATGAGGCTGACTTATTTAGTTGATCATCTTTAATTGTAGCCCAGTGGATTGATCCTGGTTTGCAAGGATTATTGCAGACATTATATTCTAAGGAAGAATCAGAAAAGGCTCCTGAATGTTACTACCTGAAAAAATATATTAATGAAGAAATGGAGACCTCCTCAAAAGATCAGTGGATGAGGAATGGACCACAGTTCATCAAATTGTTGTCTCCCCTGGTCAATGCAGAGAAATTTTAAAAATTGCACGAGATTCCTAAATGACCTGCCCGGAATAGGAAAGACTCAAGGTGGGATTTTCCAGCCCCTCCCGCCGGCAGGATCTTCTGGTCCTGCTGAAGTCAATTGAGATCTGAATAGCTCTCCGCCTCTGCTGCAGAGGAACCTGCCATGGTGGGGCCAGAAAATCCCAGCATCAGGCTAAAATAATGAAATGTTTTTACTGGCCAGGATTGCATAGGAATGTGGTTGACGCCTAAAAGACATGTCACACATAGCAAATGGTTAGAAAACCTCAGCTGTCAATTAAATCAACTCCAGTGATCCCAACACCCTCTTTCGATGAATTGTTTGGTAGGGTTCTAGTAAATTGTGTGGGACCTTTACCTAAAACCAGATGGGGTATCAATATTTTTATCTACCATGGATTTGTCTACAAGGATCCCAGAGGCTATTCCTTTAAGAAAGATTATTGCAAAGAGGGTAATTGAAGGGTCAATTCAGTTTTTCACTCGGAATGAATTACCCAAATAGGTTCAATCTGACCCAGGATCAAATTTTATGTCACATGTATTCCAGAAAACTATGTGCAGGTTAGGAATAAAACAACTTAGATCAACTGCATATTGCCTACAATTGCAATGGACATTTGAAAATGCCATCAAATCTTAAACATGATGATCAAAGCCTTGAATAACCAGAGGATTGGGAGAGAAGATTGTCATTTTTACTGTTTGCAATTAGGGATGCACTTAATGAATCAACAGGTTTTGTCCCTTTGAGTTAGTCTATGAACACAAAGTAAGAGGACCACTTAAATTTATTAAAAAGAGAAATTTATGGATCAGGAAGAGGAAATTACTCCCTTAGACTAAGTGCCCAAGTTCCAAGGCAGACTATCACTTCTAGGCTCTGCTACTTTCAATGACCATGCTCCAGAGTATAAATGTCAATTTGCCCAAAATAACATTTCCTACGTCCTATTCCACACTAAGGGCAGAATCGTAACACAACAGACCTACATGCAACTGGGGATTCCATTTGTAATTGAAGTGGGCTTTACTGTGGGTCTTTTAACATAGCCACTGCATTAACATTCCACTTCCAGGCTTCCTGGCCAATCAAAAAGCATGGGTGAGTTGACACCACATTTGTGAAAGGCAAGAATTCCAATCAAAGGGATCTGTACAGGCCAGAATGGCTGAACAGTACATTTGTTCCTAAGGCTTCAGCAACTCCAGGAATGAGAGACTTGGGAACGCTTCCCCAGACAATCACCCAAACACCCCAACTCCCCCCACCACTCACCACCCTCCCAGTCCCTACCTCTCAAACCACAGGTCTCTGATTCTTAGCTGGAGGTCCTGGTGTGGGATCTTAGGGACTGAAGTTTGCAAAAGATGGGGTGAAAAGGTAAGCCTCTCAAACCAGGCAGCCAAGGAAGTGAACAGCAGGAATGTGGCCCCTCGAACCTGGAAACAGTGCACCAAGAGGATCCAGAGCCTTAGGAGGGCAGGAAAAATGAGTGGCATAACACTTTTGAGGTGCCAAGCTCCACACACTGACTTTTCCAGCATTCTCCTGCACATCGCTCCTTAGATGAATATGCTTTGTAACACAGTAATGGCTCTGTTACTCTCCACTAATATCCCTTCCTCCTCTCCATTTAATCTATTTCTCACACATAGTTCTCTGCTTTCTCTCTTTACAGGAGAAAGTGCAGAACTCCAGGGAGAGGCAGAGAACCAGGGTGTGGCACTCCAGTGATAGCTCTTAAGGACCAATGGTAATGCATGCCTACCTGGTCTATTGGAAAGGTGGTCTTGTTTCATGTGGGTGTAGATATCAATAACAACCTGCCATGAAAGCCTGAACTTCCCGAAGGAGTAGTGTTCACCTGTCAAGACACATGAGCCTTTAAACCCTGTTTTGGGGTCTTGTCACCTTTGAGCTGTGCTCATCTCCTCTGTCCTGTGGAATGGCGCGTGGCTGAGGAGAAGGCAACTGCTGCTTGCTATCCCAAGTCTCATTGCCCCATCACTTTTGGGCTTTGCCAAATTCTAATGCCTCACTTACCCAATGCTACAAATTCAAAATCCCTGGGCTTGCCTACAATTTCCACTTAGCTTTTTTTGCTCCATGGCTTTGTAGCTCTTCCAGCCCTAGATACCAGTGCCTGCTCATCTTACCCTAGCCTCATTTTGCCTTCTCCCTTCCCATGCTTTTTGTCATAGAAGTTCCAGCTGCCTCTTGGATCCTCCCGAAAACCTACCACTTTGCTCCTCTCTCCTCTTTTAAAAGCCTCTTCCAATCCTCGCACATTAAACCTGCCTTCAGTCCACCTCCCTTAGCTCTTCTCCTTTCACTGTTCATTAACTGTTTTTGCTCTGTGAAACACTTTGGAACCTATGAATATTTTAAAGATGCTATATAATTGCAAGGTGTTGTAGTATTGTAGGAGTCACTCCTGATCCTTTACTCCAATTTCTTAACAATACAGTGATAGTATCCATTGAGAAACTTTTCAGAGTTTTACTGTGCTGCTTTGAAATCTTCAAAAGAAAACAAATAGCAGCTTGGATTTATATACTGCTTAACATTGTAAGAGGAGTCAAGGCGATTAACAGGAGCATGAACAAACAAAATTTGACACCAAGCCACAAAGAAAGGTTAGGGCAGATGATGAAAAATTTTATCAAAGAGGGAGGTTTTAAGCAGTATCTTAAAGGAGGAAAGAGAGGTAAAGAGGCAGACAGGTTTGGGAAAGAAATTCCAGAGCTTAGGTTTTGGCAACTGAAGGCACAACTGCCAATGGTGGAGTGATTAAAATCAAAATCAGAGGGGTTCATGAGGCCGGAATTGGAGGGGTACAGATATCTCTAACGGTTGCAGGGCTGGAGAAGCTCACAGAGATAGGGAAGCGCAAGGACATAGAGGAATTTAAAACAAGATGAAAATTTTAAAGTTTAGGCATTGCTTAATCAGGAACCAAAGTAGGTCAGCAAACACCAGGGTGACGGGTGAACAGGGTCTTGGAGTTGAGTTAGGACATGTGTAGCAGATTTTTGAAAGACCTGAACTTTATGTAGGATAGAGCATAAGAGGCTGGCCAGGAGTGTGTTGAATAGCCAAGTCTAGAACTAACAAGGGCTTGGATGAGTGTTTCAGCAGCAAGTGAGCTGAGACAGGAGTGGAATCGAGCGATGTTATAAAAGTGGAAATAGGTGTCATAAGGCACTGCTGAGAACTGCTCCAGATGAATCAGGCAAATTTGCCGTTGATAACAGGACAGAAGAACTGCAAACATATTGCAGAATAAGCTACGGAATGAAGTGAGAGAGAAGTCTTAGGTGTAAAGGGACAATATTTTGAGTGCTTTTCCTCAAGCCCATAATATCCTACTTGTAATTGGAATTTTCAAAATTGAGACAGGGCTGCTTTTCACAACTGGGATCATTCTTCAATATCTCATAGCAATATTACATGCAGCACAATAACTAATTCAATTAAACAAAAAAACAAGTTTAACTGCTACATGGATTTGAACGTCTTATCTCCTGATACAAATATAAGGTATCAGTTCCCTATTCCATACTTGTGTTGAGTAAGGAAAACTGTTGATAGCAAGAATTTTGCTTATGATTATGGAAATGCCACAGTCTACAATAAATGTGAAAATCAGTGACTACGTATACAATTCACTTAGACTTCTTATGACAGTAAATCCATCAGGATGAGTTTTTCACACAAGCAGTTTGTATCAATTATGGTTAATCATGTTTTCCGGTATAATTTAGTGTAGTGATTATTCAGGTTCTCTTCAGAAATGACTTTGAATTGTGTCTCTGAATTACCTGCTCTTAATAAAAAGGAAAACAAGGCAGATTATACCTTCTATATGCACAATGATGGAACTAAGTTCCTGATTCACTATTATGTGTAAATAGACTAAAATACTCAGGAGGCAGGGCTTTCCTGCTTGTCCGCATACTTCATTTCAATTTTTCCATTTGTTATTATAGATCTGAGTAGCAGGCTTAAAACCCATAATGATGTCAAACACCTGCAGTTATAGTAGCCCTTGGGCACTCCATCTGTTCCTTTCAATAATCAGGCCATCAGCTGAAGGTTGCCTAGGGCAGAATGCCAAATTGAGATTGTAAATCTTTCCTTTGTGGTACAGCAAGTAAAATAATTTTCAGGAGGAGAGGATATCTGATGCAGAGCTTCCACAGACAGTGCGGACCACTTAGAATCAGAGGTTTCTAGTTTCCTCATTTCATAGAATCACAGGAACTTATAAAACAGGAGGAGGCCATTTGACCTATCATGCTGTGCTGGCTTCTGGAATAGCAGTTATGTTTATGCCCACAGAACAGTAGTCATTCTGAGTCCCATGGTCATGCTTTATGTCTGTAGCCCTGTAAGATGCTCATCCTGAAATCCCTATCCAAATACCTTTCAAAGTTATCTATGGAATTAGCTTTCACCACCTTTTCAGGTATATTGATCTAGATCTCATTAACTTGGGTGAAAATAATTCTCATCTCCCTTCTAGATCTTTTGCCAATTATTTTAAATTTATGACCTGGTACTTGACCGACTCAGCAGAAGGAATGGTTTTTCAATATCTACTTTGGCAAAACTGCTCATCTTAAAGCCTATAATAGGTCATCTCATAACCTTTCCAGTTCTAAGAATAACAGCTCTAATTTTTCCACCTCTCCACATTAGCACCTGATAAATCTACTCTGTATGGTTTCGAAGGCCGTTATTTCTTTCTTAAGGGGACACACGGATAGGAGACTATTCCAGAGTGAGATGTAGACAGTGTGTAGTTGGGAATTCGGTTCAGGTGGTGAGTTCTGGTAAGTTTTTTCTCAAGTTTCAATTTAGATTAAGAGTCAGGCTCTGACATAGAACTTTTAAGCTTCAAATGGGTTGAAGAGCCTGGTTAAACAAGGAGCTGAATGGTAATGGCAGTTATGTGTCAATCAGATGAAGTTAGTTGGTTCAACAGGTGTTAATTGCAGTAGCAGGAAGCTAAACTAGCTAGTGACTCATCTGAAGCTCTATATAGGCAGGCAGGTTCTTCAAACTGCATGGAAATGGGGCTTTGCCAGAGTGAGATGTACACAGAGTTTGGTGCAGAGAGGTAAAGAGGTGCAACATTTTCTAATTAATTTCAGCCTCCACCTGTTGGAGAGTTTTCTTCCTCTGTCTGGTAAGTGCAACTTTCTATTATGTTATCTGTGTAAATTACTAACCAATTGACTAATTAGGCCATAAGATGTAGGAACAGAAGTGGGCTATTCAGCCCATCGAATTTGCTCCGCCAGCCAATGAGATCATGGTTGATCTGATAATCCTCAACTCCACTTTCCTGCCTCTTCCCCAGAAACCTCGATTCCCTTACTGATTAAAAATCTATCTCAGCCTTGAATATATTTAATGGCCCAGCTTCTACAGCCCTCTGCGGTAAAGAATTCCACAGATTAACTATCCTCAGAGTAGAAATTCCTCATCTGTCTTAAATGGGTGACCCCTTACTCAGATTATGCCCTCTGGTCCTAGACTCTCCCACAAGAGGAAATAATCCCTCAGCATCTACCCTGTCAAGCTTCCTAAGAATCTTATATGTTTCAATAAGGTTGCCTCTCATTCTCCTAAACTCCAGTGAGAACAGGCCCAACCTACTCAACCCTCTCCTCATAAGAAAATCCCTCCATACCCAAAATCAGCCTAGTGAACCTTCCCTAGACTGCTTCCAATACCAGTATATCTTTCCTTAGATAAGGGGACCAAAGCTGTTCATAGTATTCTAGGTGTGGTCTAACTGATACCATGTATAGTTTTAGCAAGACTTCCTTATTTTTATACTCCATTCCTGTTGAAGTAAATGCCAGCATTCCATCTGGCTTCCTTATTACCCATTGAACTTGTATGCTAGCTTTTTGGGATTCATGCACAAGGACTCCCAAACCTTTTGTGCTGCAGCATTCTGCAGTCTTTCTCCATTAAAATAATATTCAGCTCCTCTATTCTTCCGGCCAAAGTGCATAACCTCATATTTTCTCCACATTATATTCCATCTGCCACTTTTTTGCCCACTCACTTAACCTATCTATATCCCTCTGTAGGCTCTTTGTGTCATCCTCACCACTTACCTTCCCACCTATTTTTGTATTATCTGCAAATTTGGCGATAGTACATTCACTTCCTTAATATATCATTAATATATATTGTAAATAATTGAGGCCCCAGCACTGATCCCTGTGGCACTCCAGTAGTTACAGATTGCCATCTGAAAATGCCCCCTTATCCTAACTCTCTGTCTCCTATTAGTTAGCCAATCCTCTATCCATGCTAATATACTACCCCCAACACCACAGGCTTTTATCTTATTAAGTAGCCTTATCTGCAGTACCTTATCAAATGCCTTTTGGAAATCCAAATATATTACATTTACTGGTTCCCCTTTATCTATCCTAATTAACTCCTCAAAGAATTCTAATAAATTTATCAGGCATGATTTCCCCTTAAATAAGGCTGGACAGAGATGGCAAGACTGATGTTGTGTCATGGCTACGGTATGTGAGGATATGTGGAATGCATTGCAATCCCGGACAACCATATCTCCAGTAAGTGTCTGCAGCTTAAGCAACTTCGGCTCAGAGTTACGGGGATGGAGACTGAATTGTGGACATTGTGGGGCATCAGGGAAGGGGTGAGTTACCTGGACACTGTTCCAGGAGGCCGCCATAGCTCTTAGGTTAGGCAGAACTTTAGAGTTGGGCAATGGTCAGGGACAGGAGGGTCTGACTGTGAGTCGGGTGGTAGGAGGAAATCAGCATGTAGAATGGAGAAGCCTCAGCGCCTGACTTTGTTCAACAGGCATGAGGTGTTTAACACCTGCGTGAATGAGGAAAAGGACTGCAAGATGGATGAGTGGCCTTGGCACCATGATGAAAGATGCCATTCAAGTGGGGGGAGTGAAGAGGAAAGTGGTAGTGATAGGAGACAGCATAGTCAGGGGGATAGATACTGTTCTCTGCAACCGTGACTGGGAGCCCCAAAAGGTTGTGCTGCCTGCCCGGGCCCAGGATTAGGGGCATCCACTTGTCATTGGAGAGGGGCTTGATGTGGAAGGGGAAGGATCCAGTTATCGTGGTCCACGTGGGAACCAATGACAGAGCAGAACGTCATTTTTGGTTCTACCCAAGAGAATTTTGAGGAGTTAGGATCCAAATTAAAAAGAACATCAAAGGTGTTCTTTGGAATGTTACCTGGGCCACATAGAGTCAAGCAGGTTATAGAGTTAAATGAGTAACTCAAAGAGTACGGGAAGGAGTTTTCAAACATGGGGCACTGGCACCAGTGCTCAGGGAAGAGTGAGCTATTCTGTTGACAAGGGCTCCACTTAAATTGGGCGGGTCCAGTGTCCTGCCCAATCATATAACTAGGGGTGTGGGCTGGGCTTTAAATTAATGGGGGCGGTGGGGGGGAAAGAGGGTGGCAGTGTGGTGTGGGGAAGAGGGTTCGATTGAAGGAAAATTTAGAAATCTAAAGGGAAAAGTTGAGGTATCAGAACGGAATAGCAATGTGGGTAAAGAGAAGCAGAGTGGGACAGGAAGGAACGGAGAGTTTAACAAAAATTGTATATTAGCAAATAATTTCATTGCAGCGGATAGATGTAAAAAAAATGAAATTAAAGGCTCTTTATTTGAATGCAGAAAGCATCTGCAACAGGACGAGTAACTCACCTCCTGATTCCCCAAAGCCTGTCCCATCTACAACACACAAGTCAGGAGTGTGAAGGAATACTCTCCATTTATCTGGATGAGTGCAGCTCCAACAACACTCAAGAAGGTTGACGTCATCCAGGACAAAGCAACCCATTTGATTGGCACCCCATCCACAAACATTCATTGCCTCCAACACCAGCGCACAGTGGCAGCAGTGTCTAGCATCTATAAGGTGCACTGCAGCAACTCACCAAGCCTGCTTAGACAGCACGTTCCAAAACCCACAACCACTACCATCTAGAAGGACAAGGGCAGCCAACACATGGGAACACCACCACCTGGAAGCTCCCCTCCAAGCCACTCGCCATCCTGACTTGGAACTATATTGCCATTCCTTCACTGTCGCTGGGTCAAAATCCTGAAATTCCCTCCCTAACAGCATTGTGAGTGTACCAATGCCATATAGCCTGCAATGGTTCAAGGCAGCAGCTCAGCATCACCTTCTCAAGTACAATGAGAGATGGGCAATAAATGTTGGCCTAGCCAGTGACACCACATCCCATGAACGAATAAAAAAAGGCTGAGCTCATGGCACAAAGAGAGATTTAGATCCAATCGCCATAACAGAGACATGGTTACAAAGGTGAAATAAACACTCCAGACTACACAATATTTCAGAAAAATAGACAGAATGGCAAAGGAGGAGGGGTAGCTTTGTTAGAAAAGGATGATATGAGGTATGGGTAGAAATTAGGAATAGCAAGAGTCAGAAAACACTGGTGGGATAGGTTATAGACCCCTAACAGTGGTTATACTTTTGGGCAGAGCATTAAACAAGAAATTATTGGAGCTTGTAACAAAGGATTGTGAGTGACTTTAATCTTCCCATAGATTTCGACAATCAAATTGGCAAAATAAAAGCAAAATACTGTGGACGCTGGAAATCTGAAACAAAAACAGAAAATGCTCCAAAAACTCAGGTCTGACAGCATCTGCGGAGAGAGAAACAGAGTTGACATTTCGAGTCCGTATGACCCTTCTTCAGAGCTACAGAGAAGTAGAAATGTGATGAATTTTATATTGTTTAAGGGGGGTGGAGCAGGTGAAGCTGGATAGGAGGCCAGCGATAGGTGAGGGCAAAGGAGAAGTTGACAAAGATGTCATGAACAAAAGGACAAAGGGAGTGGTAAGGGCTAAAAAAAAGTGCTGATAGCAGCATTAAGATAAGGAAGTAGATTGTGATAATAGCAGGACAATGGTAAGCACTCTGAAAAGAACATGAACAAGTAATAGATGGCCCTTGTGGGGGTGGGGTGGGTGAGGTGTTGGGGGCAAAAGGGGGCTCGAAATGGGATAAAAAGGGGGTATAAAAAAGGGATAAAACAATTAATAAATGAATGAATATAAAAATAAGTGGATAAAAAATAAAAATGAATTTTGAAAAAAGGGATAAAAAGGGGTGTAGATAGAGGGAAGAGTTCATGGTCTGATTGGCAAGACTGGTCTAGAAGATGAGCTTGTTGAATGTTTTCATAACAGCTTCCTGGAATAATACATTAAGGAACCACCTAGGTATAAAGCTATCTTAGATCTAGTATTATGCAATGAAGCAGGGCTAATTAGTAATGTCGCAAAAAGAGATCCACTGAGAAATAGTGATCACAATACCACTGATCTCCAGGTTATATTTGAAAGTAAAATACTCCAATCATGAACAAGTAAAACTTAAACAAGGACATTTAAATAGGTATAAAGGGACAATTGGCTAAGGTTACTACTGGGTAAACAGACTAAGAGGTATGGAGGTAAATGGACATTTAAAATATACAATTCAAAATTTTCAACTAAAATACATTCCATTGAGAAGCAAAAATGCAGCAAGACTGACCCATCCGTGGCTCACTCACTCTAATACTATTAAATTCCTAAAAGAAGACGCTCACAATGTTGCAAATACAGTAGCAGTCTGAGGATTGGGGATGTTTTAGAAACTAGCAGACTACCAAAAGGTTAATAAAAAGGGAAAAAGGAGAATGGGAGTAAACGAGCCAGAAATATAAAAAAAGTTTGTAAGAGCTTTTATAAATATATAAAAAGGAAGAGAGTTGGCCCCTTAGACAGGGACAGCAGAAATTATCATGGAGAATGAGGAAACAGCAGAAGCATTGAACAAGCATTTTTTTGTCTGTCTTCACAGTAGAAGACACATGTTTCATACTAGAAATAGATGATAACCTGGTCACTTAAAAAAGGTGAGGAAATTAAAGAAATTAATATTGGCAGAGAAGAAGTATTGGAGAAACTTAAGGGACGAAAATACGACAAATCCCCAGGGCTCGATGGCCTACACCACATGGCTTGAAAAGAGATAGCTGCAGAGATAGTGGATGAGCTGGCTATGATTTTCCAAAATTCCTTAAATTCTGGAATGGTCCCATTAGATTGGAAGTTGGCAAATGTTACTGCTTTTCAAGAAAGGAGGGAGAGAGAAAGCAGTGAATTACAGGCCAGTTAGCCTAACATCAGTTGTTGGGAAAATGCTGGAATCTGTTAAGGAAGTCTTAATAATGCACTTAGAAAAGCATAGTATGTTTTGAACAAGTCAATATGGCTTCGCTAAAAGGAAATCCTGTCTGACAAATTTAATGTTTTTTGAGGATATAACTAGTAGGGTAGATAAGTGGGAACCAATAGATGTAGCATACTTGGATTTCCAAAAGGCATTTGGTAAGGTGCCACACAAAAGGTGAAGAGGCAAGATAGGGTCTCATGGAGTTAGGGGATAATATTTTAGCATGGATGGAGGATTGGTTAATGCATAGAAAGAAGACGTGGGCATAAATGGTGCTTTTTCAAGTTGGCAGACAATGAATAGCAAGGATCAGTGCTCGCACCTCACCTATTTACCATCTATTATGAATGACTTGGACGAAGATGCAAAACTTAATGTGTCAAAGTTTGCTGATGATACCAAGCTAGGTAGGGAGATAAGCTGTGGGGAGGAAACAAGAGGCTGAAAAGAGATAAAGGCAGGTTTAGTGAGTGGGCAACAAGATAGCAGGTGGTATCTTGGTCGTAATAGAAAAGCAGCATGTTTTTTTAAAAGGTGTGAAACTTGTAAGTGTTGACATTGAAAAAGACTTGAGTGTGCTTGTACAATGAAAGCAGCAAGTTGGCATGCAGGTGCAACAAGCAATTAGGAAGGCAAATGGCACATTGGTCTTTATTACAAAGGGATTGGGGTACAAGAAGAAAGAAGTCTTGCTACAATTATAGAGTGTTTTGGTGAAACCACATCTGGAGCACTATGTGCAATTTTGGACTCCACATTTAAGAAACAATACACTTGCACTGGAGACAGTACAGTGAAGGTTCACTAGATTGGTTCCTGGGATAAAGGGGTTGTCCTACGATGAGAGACCAAGTAAATTGGGCTTTTATTCTCTGGTGTTTAGAAGAATGAGAGGCAATCTCACTGAAATGTGCAAAATTTTGGAGAGGCTTGATAGGGTAGATGCTGATTATTTTCACTGGTTGGGGAGTCTAAAACACAGGGGCACAGTTTCAGGATAAGGGGCCGATCATTTAGACTGAGATGATGAGAAATTTCTTCACTGAAAGAGTTGTGAATCCTCGGAATTCTCTACCCTGGAGGGCTGTGGATACTCCATCTGTAAATACGTTTAAGCCTAGGATAGATTTTTGGTCTCTCAGGGAATTAAGAGACATGGGGAGCGGATGGGAAAATAGAGTTGAAGCCCAAGATCAGCCATGATCATATTGAATGATGGAGCAGGTACGACAGGCCTTATGGTCTACTCCTATTTCTTGTGTTTCTCGAAGTGCACACGGTGCCCAGAATTATTCTACAATACTCCAGCTGTGACCTTTGTTTGATTTTGCATTATATTCCTCTATTTAAGCCATGTGCTTTTTAAATCACCTATTTCTGTGATAACCCTGTAAATCAGAGGCTAGCCAAGGAAAGTGTACAAGAACTGTCTGCACTTGTATTAACAGGTCAGCGTGATAAAAGAATCTGATTTGTGTTGTGTTCACAAGTGACATTTCTAGGTATCCTAATTTCTGAAACCTGGAAGGCTGTTTACAACGTATGATGTACTCCTGGAACCGAATTGAGAGTTACCTGCTAATTGATACACAACCATATTTCAAATACCTCTTAAATGGTTAGCAATGCTTACTTTCAGTACCAAAATCAAACTAGAGGGCATGCTTGACAAAATATCACATTGACATGCAAAGAATCAATTCAACGTTATATCTGCTTGAGATCTACTCTCAGCAATGTTGCATGCTCTACATATCTCTGTGGTTTCGGCTAATCTACCAATAAGGGACAACAATGAAACTAGATTATGAAGAACTAATCATCAACGGTGATACAAGACAACGGCTTGAAATCAGCATAAAGGAAAGGTCCCAAAGTTTCTGAAGCTTGAATAGTCCACCCACTAATCATTTGCTCTTGCTTTTATTTCACTGGCATTCAAGTAACTTGTGCAATTTCAGCAGCTGGGCTGATCATAACTGAAGTAGAGGCACAGATAGGGTAGCAGGTCTGTGAAGCAGTAAAGCTGAAGAGACTGTGCATATTATGAATATTTCTCTTGCAGAGGGTCAGGGAACTCTTTGTGATTGTTCAATGTAATTCATTATTTTGGCTATGTGCCCATTGTATTGACTGGGCTTGAACTAGAAGCAGTAACTTTTGTAAGGCAGGCCGGACAACTCTTATTGCAGATTACTGATAGGCTACTGTAATAGTTGGACAAACCAATTAACCTGTCCTTGCCAATTCACTAAGTGAAGTACTTGGAAAGAAGCATATTTCTTATGCTTTAAAGGGAATGCTGGATGCAACAGTGGAGCAATATCTAACAAGGTGGTCTAGGAGAGTTTCATCACTGGAAGCCTTCAGCTGAGGAAAAATCTACCCATACCAGTTGCAATGAATGACAGGTTTTGAGATACCATTGTGTCAACAAGTTCCGACATTATGGGATTCTCAGATCACAAAGGTGGTTGCGTAGCACGTTGTGGTAGGTTTCGCCAGAACTTTGCCCACTGAATTGAAATCGAGCTTCTAGAAAGATAATGTCTTTGGAGGGTTTCAATTGGGATTTCTTTAGAGTTACTGGGTGGCATAGCTGGAATTCCAAACTTTTGCGAAAAAGGATTACAAAGTTCTTACTGAATGGCGGCAGATTTTTGTTAAGTACAGATTCAGCATTTTTTTAAGGTGTTTAAGAAAATTAACGTATGTGGTTAAACCAGTGTTGCTGTAACCACACCTGTGGCTAATGAGCAATTTCCATTGGGCAACATTTGGCTAAGAGGATGAATGGGGAAAAAACTGGAAGGCTGTGTACACTTCAGGAAATATACAGAAGAGAATAATACACTAAACAGCAGATAGAAATCCAATGCAAGTTGGTCAAGTTTGAGTCTAAGGGCAGAATTGTCCCCGAATTGCACGAAATACAGTAACGGGCATGGAAATTGACACTTTTCCCGCCAGCCGCAATGACGGGTTTTTGCACTGTATCGGCACTGTCCCTCCTCATAAATTATGTATCCACATGAAACTCACCAGATTGTTGGTGGGCAGCCTCCAGTTTGCCCACCCTGACATGACCTCACTGCTTCCTCACTCCCGGTGCCATATTTAAATGGCTACAGTGCATACAGTTCTCAATACTTGCAGCTCAGGACAGCTCCATTGAAGGGATGGTCCCAAAACCTAAGAAGAGTGCTGCCCCCAGGTTTAGTGATGCCTCAATTGGGCACCTGCTGGTCACCTTGGAGGCCTGCCACAATGCCCTCACTGCCTAAATTGGCGGTTGAGGCTGAAACGCTCAATTAATTTAAAAATACTTGGATCTGCATCTGAGGCACTGTAACCTGCAAAGCTATGGACCAGATAGTGGAAAGTGGGATTAAAATGAATGGCTAGTTTCTTTTTAATCTTTTTCTGGCTGGCACAGACATGATGGGCTGAATAGCCTCTTTCTGCACCGTAACATTTCTCTGGTTCCATCAAGAAAAGATGTCAGCTGCAATACTCAGATTGCAAGGGTGATGGAGGAGTCAATCTGCATTCAGTCTGAGGAAATCACACCATCATACCAACGCTCTGAGGTCAACACTGGCAAGATAGCGGCCGCCATAGACACATTGGTCCGGGACATCGGTCTTGCACTGCTGCGTGGGCTAAACTCCATCATTGAAGCCCTAGCTGGCCCCCCAACAGTGTCAACATGAGGGGGTGTGGTGCAGCTCCATTTCACTCCAGCTGCTCCTTCTCCTCAAGGAGTTAGCCAAGGTCCCTTGAGCACCCATAGGGAGAAGGACAATCAACTGAACACTCCAGGGCCATCCACCCAGTTGACTTCAGGAGTGTCCCACCGATCCAACTCCCCTCTTCCTGTGACCCCATCGGCTTCAGCTCCAAAGGCTGAGGAGTGTGCACCTGCCCGACAGCAGGACACTCAGAGCAGGCCGGGGCCCTCCAGAGGATGCCCGCAAGGATCATCACAGACAGCAGGGCACAGCAGTCAGCAGGCTGCCTCCACCTTCACGGTGCATGTTGGGGATAGATCAAGATGTAGCGATAGGGTTAGGAAAAGAAAGAAATATAAGGAGCACAATGGTGGCACAGGTGTTCACAACATGTACATAATGTGCACAATTGTAAATAGAATATGACCCCATTCCAGGTCTCCTCATGTTTACCTTTTTATTAAGAGCTGTGTTACAGTCAATTAGGTAACAGACCATAGACCCTCACCCCCATTTATTGCAAATGTCATTATCATGGGCATGTCATATGTGTAGTCTGCTTATATTTCATAACTGTGTCTGGCCATTTTCATATCAGTTTCAGCACCAGATAACCTCATCTGTAATGTTATCGCTGCTTGTGGAAGGCACGTTGTTCACATGCTTTGCAGGGTTGTCTCATTTTGACTCTTGGCTGTGTGACAGAGAGGCAGAGGTATTCTCCCATGTCATATGCAGGATTGAAAGGTGAAGGTGTAGTGTAGGTGGTCAGAAGTATTAACGCATGGAGAATGGTGATATGTCCTAGAACTCCATGCACTCTTGTCATCTGCCAGGGCTTCCATGCTATGAGCCCGTACTCTTAAGGAACAATGCATTCCTGTCTGGCAGCTGCACTTGTGACTTTCTGACTGTAAATCTAATAAGCTGAGCAATAAGTGTGAACACTTTGCCACCTTAAGCCCACGGGACTCTAGCCCTTTCAGCCAAACTAGTCTCCTGGCTTTCGAACCTACAGGCTTGAGCATCTTGAACCATGTAGTTGTGTGTGCTGTGGCCATGAGGCTCGCGTTTCAATGTGTGGTTGCAGCTCTGTGCATCCCCTTATCTGACCACTGGCCACAGTCACAAATGCCAATCCCAAATGGTCACATGCAGTGGACCATGGATCCATTGAGCATGAGCGGGAACTACCAGCTGTACCTTCAGATAATATTGATGGGAGAAATAGGGTATGAGCAATAACGTACTGAAGCTTAAGCGTGCGTTACATTGGAAACTACGCATGACTCTGAGGGCTTCATGGTGTCAGAGATTTTTCAATTTGCCTGGGCCAGCGCTGCCCATGAGGGCACAATGTCCGGTTAAAGAGGAGGCATGTTAATTTCAGCTATGCCAGCTTTTGAATATTGTTATCCTCAGGTGGTCCACATCCATAATAAGGTAAGAAAAGATGCAGGCCACCATCCCTGAGTGAGAGTGCTGGATTTCAATGGGATTGAGAAGAAGGTGACAGGAAGGACTGACTCATTTGTACATGGGTTGAGACCTGCCAAACCTCTTTGGCTGCCTTGGCCCAAGTCTTACACATCTGTTGCACCATCGATGTCACTCAGAATGCATAGTCACGTTGCTGGACATGGATCGCCTCGGAGCGTAGTCTGATTGAAGGCTAGCACCTACAAGTCCACTCACAATAATGGATCAGCTCCTGCATCATGCAGGCTACCGTCATGACTGGGATGTTGCAGAGATGCTTGAAGAATCAGCACCTTTGGACCTTTGATGGCAACGCACCCTCCTTCAGACAGTACTTCACCTCAGTGAGGAAGCACACTCCCAATGTTTCATCAACCTTCAAAGGATCATGCCAAGGGGAGCCTGATGTAGATCTACTGATTCTCATTTTGAATTGCATAGTTGAAAAGATAGGAGTCACAAATTTCCTGTTCATGTCGGCCCCTCATGTAGGTCACTTGTCTAAGAGGATATTCACACCATCTCTTCATCCACCTGCTTGAATTGTGTGGCGATGAAGCCCTCCTGTGCACGCCTGCCTTGTCTAGCCTGTGCTATGGCCTCTTCTTTTGCAGCACTGGCTTCCTCGAACATCTCTACCATCCCCTTCGAGGTGCTTCCCATTGGGCAAGTCACCACCCCATCCTTGCAGTGCCAGGTTGTGTAGTGCACAGCAAGCCAGGATGATCCCTGACACCCTCTGGGGAGTGTACAGGAGTGTTCTGCCAGATCTGTCCAGGCATCGGAATCACATCTTCAGCATCCCTCTGGCGTGCTGGACCAATGTTTGGGTAACGGCATGAGCCTCATTGTACCTTCTCACTGCATGAGTCTGAGGTCGCCACATGGGCGTCATCAACTACATCCTTTGTGGGTATCCTTTGTCTCTGAGGAGCCAGCCCTGGATCCTGTGTGGTCCCTCCAAGATCTGCGATCTACTCAAGATATATGAGTCAGGGATGCTCCCTGGATATCTGGAGCAAACCTGCAGGATTTGTTTTGGTGGCACACCAGTTGTACATTGAGTGAGTGGAAGCCTTTCCTGTTTATGTATTGTACTGCCTGCTGCCAGGGAGCTTTGATAGCCATGAGCGCAGTCGATGGCACCCTGCACCTGTAGAAACCTGGAAATCTTTGAGAAGGCCAGTGCTCTGGCGTCCTGGTGTGATTGGTCTCTGTTGAGGTGGATGCAATTGTGGGCCTTGGCAAAAAGGGCATCTGTGACTTCATGTATGCATTTTTGAGTGGATGTCTGAGAGATCCCATAGAGATCCTCTGGAAGGAGCCAGTAACAAAGTTGAGTGGCACAGAAGTTGAGTGCAGCTTTAATTTTCACAGCCAATGACAGTGTATGTCCTCAGAATCCATGTGGCGCCAATTTGTGCAGAATGTGGCAAATGTGAGTTACCAGATCCCTGGACATGCGGAGGCATCGGTAACACTGGTTCTCAGTCATCTGCAGATAAGACAGGTGACTTCTGTTCACCCTGGCTCTAGCAAAGTGCCTATGCACAATGTTTCTGCTCTTCACATCTTCTGCATCTAGAGGGGCAATTATGCAGCCAGCAATGAATCCAGATGCCATCTTTCTGGTGGCCTCCTCTCTGCAGTGTCAATGAGAAACAGACAACAGTCAGGACTCGTCTGCAATACTAATAAATGGCTTATGAACGATTGTGGGTTCATGGCCCTGGTTTCCGTATCACCAACTGCTTGCCACAGAAACTATCTACAATGTGGCGAGTGTACCAAGGTGTTCTCCTTCCCCCTAATCATGAGCAACTGCTATGAGATTGCTTTGGCCAGGTGCCTGAATGTGCTGCTTTCAGCCAAGGCGCTGGCATCCTCATACACAGCACTATAATGCTATCGAGTTCGGAATATATGTGTCAATTTTTAAACAGTCTATGCAATATGTTGAGGGCGGCCCAAGTTTTGCCTTCTGGGAACCGTCCAACACCACTACCACAACATGATTGAAATGCTTATCTAGGTGCCCAGTTGCACTTAACTTCATCATTGCTCTGGGGAAACGCCACACTGTGTGAGGGTTAAACCCAGGAGATCAATTACTGCCACTTTGCGCAATTAGTGTCACATGAATGCACACCATTGCAGGGAATCACCAAAGTGATTGAGAGGTGTCATTGAGACCACTAACATTCCCCAGCTGTGCCTGTTTGTTCATGTGGGTATGCACAGTTCAGTTGGGTGGCCTTTTAATCACAAACCACCCCCCCATCACCAGTGCAGTCAGCTGGCACCCTTGTGCCTGTAGAGCCCCCAGCAGCAGGGTTTGTTCTCTTTATACTTTATATCTACACAATTGAGGTAGGTACGAAGATGGTAGTGGTGGTGAATTCTCACTTCCAGATCAGCTTGGACCTTCCCTGTGCAAGGATGAAAACCAACCCTCCTATTTCATCACCAAGGAAGCGAACGTTAAGATTACCCTCCCTTGTAGGCATCTTAATCCTCCCCCTGTACCCCTTGATCCCACTGATCTTTTGGAGCATACCCATTAGTTAGCCCATGGACATCTCAGAGGTGGAGGTGCCTATGGCTCATGTCCACCTCAGCCCTCAACATCGTGAGGACACTTGCACTGTTAAACATGTAACCCCAGACACTCCCTAGGATTCCATACCCCTTGCCCTTCCTTTGCGAAGCAACCCCTCACCCTGCAGGCTTTGAATTTGCCAGAAACCACTTCCTCCCCTTCCCCAAGCAAGCCCTCGCCCTGCAGCCATTGAAGACACCCCTGCCTTACCGCTGGTCTGGTAGGTTGACACTTCTGTGTTAGCCCCCCTGAAACCGAGATGGTGCTGCCAGTGAAGCCTGGCACTGAATACCGTGCGCGCTGCCCAAAACAAGGTAGGTGAATAGTCCTCAAACTGAGGAGCAAAGTGCAGGTCGCCAGGTGCACGTTGTTTATGTATCGTTGTGAAACACATCAGCGTGCGGGTGACCTCATGATCCAGCCTGGGGGTGATTCTGGCGAGCAGGGATTATAATTACATGCAAATATATGGAAATGACATTCTCAATGTTCAGCAGCGGGAAATGCAACTCACCATTGACAGCAGGAGCGGACGATCGCAAACTGGTTTTACGAGGACTTAGAACCAATTTTTGTGATCTCATGAGATTTTTCGCTCCCACCCACCATGATGCCCGTTGCAAAAGGAAGCGGAAAATCCCAGCCTAAGTCTTAGGAAATCCTATTCACGACAAAGAGCAGTAAATAATTTTTCCAACAAATACCTGTTGTTTTTTTACCCATCAGCCCATTTTGTAACCTTGACTGAGATTAAGTCTGAATTCCCTCATGGCTGAGTTTAACAAATAACCCTTTGTCAAGTGACTTTTGGAAGTCTAGGTGGATTATATTGTGGCACTTATCACAGTTAAGTTGGAATGTTACTTCCTCAAAATAGTTAAATTAGTCAGGCTGGATTATCCCTTCCAAATCCATTTTCACTGCTATTTAGGAAGTTATGAACCACCTTCAACAGATAATGAATTCAATTAATTTACGCAGCAGTGAAGAGAGATAACTTCTGTAATTGCCGGTGTCTGATTTTGGAATATTCCTGTAATTGAGTATTGCTGAAAAAGAGAGACAATTTTTGTTGAAGCATTTTGTCTTGCACTCATCAGGACAATTCACAAGAAAATGCTGATGTCAGGGGAAACAACATATTTATACTGAGTGCTGATTGGTTAACTCCAATTGATACGGACATTGCCATTGAAAATGCACCAGCTGATGGTGATTGACAGTTAACTACCAAGCATTGTTTGAAATTTAAACCAGGCAGTTTTATGGATTGGTCAGAACACTGCCCTGGGGAATGAACCAGCTGTCACTTATTTTCCTTAGCTGAAACAGGCACAATGTGTGTACATGTTCTTTCTGTCTGCAAAGAACAGGGCCCTGTCTATTAATATATGTAGCTTCCACTACATGCAAATGCACCATCCTGCGAGCCCAACTAACAATCTTAAATTAGTTGTCAGCGTGATTCTTAGCACATTGTGATTGCTGGTGTCTGATTTCTGAATATTGCTGTACTAGCCTACTTCCAATCTAGACATCTCCCTAGCATTCAGTGATTCCCTCAATGATAACCAGTACTTTATAAATTTCCTCTCCAATTTATCTTGGCATATTGGGATAACTACCATTTACCATGATTTGTTTTTTAGTTTGTCTAGAACTTCTCTATCATTGTATTGAGGTTACCAATTTTGTATGATTTATTTATGTGGAGGATGTGTTGCTAATGTTTTCCCTTGGAGAAAGTAATCACTCAATATTTCCTGTTATGCTCATCCCCTGTTTTGAAGCCATTTTTTAAAAAATTATTCTCACTTTGTGAATTTATTGACTTTTTTTTGGCACTTGCAGTACAGTTTTTTTTTGTCTCAGTCTTCCTGACCCTCTGATCACACTTCAAGATGTTTATCTATGTAATTTTGATTATCCCATTTGCTTTCTCCCTGCAAGATTTGTAGAGGCAATTTTGCCTCTATTTTGCTTTTGAATCTTTTTTATTGGTCGGTGTAGTCTAAGCTTGCTGATTCGAGATATGTATTGATCCTGCATGGTCGAAATTGGGTCTTCTATAACTAATGTTACCTCCAATGTTATCCACTCATCTTGCACAATTGCTGTGCAATAAATTACAATAAATGTAGTTCATCATTCTATTTGTCTTGATGGTTATCACTCCAGTAACTGATCATGTTGAGCCTCTGGATGTCTTTTTACTGCAATCATAGCTATTGCAACACGATTCATGGAATACTTATATCACCCAGTTTTCCTTCCGATAAGTAGTACTTCACATTCGCACAGAATGAGTGGAATTTAATTCTGCCTTCGGGAGTGAGCTGGGAGATGGAGGGGACCTGCAGAATTGGAGGGGACCTGCAGAATTGGAGGGGACCTGCAGAATTGGAGGGGAAAGCCCGGGGTGAAGTACTCATTGCCTTTCTGATCCTATGCAATTCACTCGGGGATGGGGGAAAATGGGGGACAACCTTGCAGTCCAAAGGCCAATTAAGGGCCATGTCCTGCTGCTGGTATTCTACCAGTGATTTTGGGGGTGATAGGGTTGGTGCCTGTGGTGGGTCCAATGCCACCGGGGGAGGCCATCAGGTACCCAGTAAAAGCTGGCGGCCTTCTTGTGGGTTTGGGAGGTGATGGGGGTGAGGCTCTCTCCTGATCAGGTACTCTGTGACCATGCACAGCATCCTGGTCAAGGGTCACGCCATTTGATAGATCCCCCTTACTCCCCTCACTGGGTGCTGCTTGATTGGTCCTGGCGAGCCCTAAATATTTATTTCCATTCCTGGGCCTACTCCATTGTTGGTGCTTTTAGCCAGCTGCAGTACCGGTATTGACCACCGCCCCAGTTGGCCCGCAGTACTTGGAGGCAGGGTCTCCACTCTTAAAAGGAATGGAAGCCCCAGTGGACAGACACTTAATTGTCTGAAGTGCATAGAATTCCTCTGGGGCTTAAATTCAGCCCACTAAATTTCACACCTCTTTTGTCCCATCAGAAACATTTTGTCAGACTTACCTCAGGTTATCTCGTCATATTTAAGTGGCCCTCCTAGGGCTTCTCAAGTTAGACCAATTTACATTAGATTTCTGAATCATTAGTGAAAATTTGAAACAGTTCAGCTTTCACACCATTCCTCTTAGCACTCACTCTGCATTTTCCCATACTCCAATACAACTACGTTTTCTTGTTACTTGCTACCTTTAGGTCAATTTCTTTTCTACTCCTACACATAGAACATTTGAAATTCATACAAAATTAGGAACACATTACACATTCAGATTTTGCACACAAAATAGCCTTTCCAATTACAACGTACTTGCTATGTGAAGGGACATTGTTTTAAAGTTGCTCTATCCATTTGGATTTGTTCCTTCCATCCACTGAATTTGCTCCTCCAGTTTTCCTCATTCATCCAATTAACACAACCTTTCTTATTGTTTTCCGACATTGTCTTCTTAATTTCCTTAAATTGTTTTCAACTCAGTAAACTATTGATTAAAGTTTTATCCTACTTTCCTGCTCCAGTAATAGCTGAAAAAATTCTTAACTTATCTACCATCTTTGTCAGCTTGAAATGTGGCCTCTGGAAACCCCAATACATTATATTTAATACACTTTACAACATTTCATTACAGGGTCAAACCTTCAATCATAATGATTATTGGTATGCAAGTATTTTCCAGCATCTCAACTTTATTACTAAAAAGTGGGTGAAGTACAGCCTTGTTTCTGAAAGCTGTCTCCTATTAGCTCCAGGTATTTACCTTACCTTTTGAAAGATTCTCATTATTATTCCTTTTAGATATGGGCGATCTGAATTGCCCAGAATATGTACCTACTTGGCCTGCAACGATTTCCTGATTTGATAAAAAATTTGACATGAGTTGCATCACGTCACCCTGACACTCTATAATTCCAGTTGTTCAGTTCTTCACTTGTCATGGTTTTCCAACCAAACTCAAACATTCCTTTACCTGAAGTTGTATTAACATGTAACAACATTATTGTAATTTTTGTAAAGTTAATGGAAAAGAAATGTCTTCACTGAAAAAAATAAGAAAAACCACAATGTATTGACGAAAAATGAAAAATGTATGAAGAAAACAAATGTTGGAATAAAGACTTGACAAAAACGAACACAAAAATGTAGCAATTTCTCTTCTTTGCAACATAGAAATAGCATATAACACATTGGAATAAAAATTGTCATAAGTGACTGAAATATAAATCAGATCAGATTTGATTCAGCATGAAGCCTGAGAGTTACAAAAGATTGAATGGAACAAGAGAAGAAAGAATGATTTGAAGCGAGAGCAAGATAGATTAAAAGGGAGCTCATGAAGAAAAATCTCAATTCCTTGATGCATTTCACTTACAAGCAGTCAAATCAAACAACCAAAAACAAAGTTGAATGGACTAGCTTATAGCACACCCTGTGTATTATAGTACACATAATTTTGGAAATCCTGCACCAGACTTTGTTATATTAAGGATGTTAGGGCACTAATCAACAAATTACAAATGTAATACATATTAGCTACTTCCACCTACTGAAATTGTTAGAAAATGTTCACCAATAGGCCAACAGCTGAAGGTAAACTCTGATGAAATACCAAGCTATACTTGAGCAGTAAAACCTCTGGTGTTTTCTGAATCAGCTAATCTCAGAGCAGGGTCAGGGGCACTAAAACTGACAGCAGGATCCTGAAAGAAAACAAATGTTGAAAAGACATCCATTCTTGATTTTTATATGTTGACAACTGCTGGAAAGATGAATGTACGGCTGTTAGGTAAGAATAGATTGGTCTTTGCAATGATGACTCTCGCAGTTAAATAGATTCTAGCCACTCTCAGTCTAAGCTCAGACATTATGAACGGCTACTTGGTTAAGTCACTGGTGGTTGCCAGTGTCCCTTGTAGTCCAAAACTAGTCATTGCCTTCAAGACAGGAGGAAAAGAAGATAAAGTGAAGAAAAAAGAATGTCAGGCACTGAGGCTATTTTTTTCAGGAGTTACTTCTGAAGTTACTCAAATTATAAAATATTCAGGAGCAGGAGCAGTACCTAGAGTGGAGGATAGGAGGGGAGCGAAATCGACTAAGTTTAATTAATTCATATTTTAAAGAACAACTGTAGATGATTCTCTCTTTGCTTGACATTTCAGATCTTTCCACTGGTAATGATCACCACTTAGTCTGTCTTAATTCATCATGATTGCTCATTTCCCCGTCCTACAAGATAAGACAACCCTTTTAAGCAGTTCTGCTGCTGGGTTTATACCCGCATTTCTTTTTTTTTAAAGCAAAACAAGTTAAAAAACACTAAACACAAAAATAATCCAGAAAAGAACAAGCTGCAGTTGAGTTAGGCTTCATGTTTGAAGTTTTCATTAAAATGTCCCAGAACAACTGAAAAATTTACAAATATATATCAATAGGAAATACTGATATGTACTTAGCTTCTGGGTGCACATTAAATTCAGTACAACACGTATTTGTTGCAATTTTTCTCCCAAAGAAACCAACTTGTGGGAGAGTAAGAGCTGGCATGATTTTCACCTCAATCTTGTCACCCTCTCACCAACACCAATGTGATCATGTGGTAACATTGTAAAGACCAATTGTATTTTATTCTGTAAATAAACTAAACTTTGTAAAATATAATTCTAAGCATAAGGGAAAAGAAATAAATTTATAAAATCATTGGTGACATTTTGTACCAATACAAAGGAGACTACATCAGGTTATAAAATGAGACCACAAGTTAAGTGATGTCTTGAACATTTACTATTTCATGTTTTAGTTATACTGCTACTTAGCAAAAATCTTCATAAATGCCCTCAATCATATTGATTATTTCCATTTGAGCTGTGGGAAATTGTGCATATTTGAGCTTGTGATAACTTCCTGGTGAAAGTTTTCATGAAATATGTAAACAATACATTTAGTGTACGGTAATGAGACAGTATCTAGTTACAAAAGGGCCACTGTATTTTAGATATTCAGGGATAGTTTTAAGATACTTTTGGAATTCATTCAAAAAGATAGCACAAGTGCTAGAAACTAAAATTAATTTGGTGAAAGTATTTTTTCATCTTAAGATAGAAATGAGCATAGTTCTCATGATGTTATTAATGACATTAATTTAGTGAACCAATTAGGCAATGTTCATTAAGCTAGCTCAAACCTAAAATACATTTTTTAAACCAGTATGTTAGAATGACAAATTTTATATCTGCCTCTTCCTTTTTGAGAGCAAGAATGTAAAATTCTCAGATATGGTTACTATACTTGTGTTTGGCAAAATGGTATGACATATTCCGACTTGTGCACTTTAATAATTTTCAGTGATCGTGGTTCAGAGTCATAATAGTACAGGAGGCCATTTGGCCCAGAGTACATGCCACCTCTCTATAGAGCAATCAAATCAGTCCCATTCCTCTACTTATCCCCTCAGCCTTGAAAATTTATTTCTCTCGAGTGTCCAGCAATTTCCTTGAAATCATCTATTGTTTCCGCTTCCACCAACCCTGCAGAGCAGCGAGTTCCAGGTCATTACCAATCACTGCATAAAAAATTCCTCCTTGCATTCCCCATACATCTCTTGCCAAACTCTAAATTTGTTTTTGTTCTTCTATCACCATCTAATGGGAACAGCTTTTCCGATATGGCTTATCTTCTGAGTTGTCCATCATCTGGATATCACAAAGCGGTTTTTGAAATATTTGGAAATACAGCTCAGTTGCTTTTATTTTAAAAGGTTTACTAGTTTAAAAATAGATGGAGGTAATGTATTTCCTTAAATTTTAAGACTGTGCCCAATAATAGCAGCTTATTCTTTAACTTCTCCAAAGACTCTTATCAGGTGAATTCTTTATTTTATAAAAAGCTATGATTAACTTTTATTGTTGTTGATCTGTTTTTGAATATTTATTGAAACAGTGCTATTGAAATCATTAGGAAGTCTGCTTGGGGGAATTACATTGTCTGGGAGCTAAATTAATAGATGTGTGGTTATTTGCTTGGAGGGCTTAAGCCATCAGGTAATTTTAATTTTATTAATTAACATTTCTTGTACATCATCAGGTTCAGTAACTCTCCTCCAAGTGACTTCTCATTAAAGTCATCAGCACTCATAACTTTAAAATAATTTTGAAAGATGTACAAAAGGGAAGCAAACAATTCTTTACGGTGGGATTTGTAAAAAAAAATATAGATAATGAAATGCTTTGTTCTAGTTACAAATCTCACTAATGATTTTATCCCATCTAAAAACTTACTTTCTGTATAATATAGCACACTTACTGCTGACATTAGTTCTAAATAGTACTATGGAGTACTATTATACATAGAGATATACACATGCATCAATGCAATTGCTTCTGGTTCATGCAAGAGGGAAACAAAGAGTACAGCGATGTTATTTGTCCAAATTAGCCTGGATTGTTAACATATTTCAGTGTTGAAAGATTAGTATGATGTGCAGGTCTGGTTAGTAAACTCTTTAGACCAAGAAAATACTTCAAAATAAAGAACTTGAGGAAATCCCTTTTAGTGTGAACAGAGCATCAGAAAAGTTTGCTTTAAACTGTTAAGTGTTTAGTGCTCTGATAGGAAGTAACCTGAATACAAGTTCTCTCACTGAATCTTACCTTTTGATTTATAGAACTGACATTTTAATGATCTAAAAGGGGAAAATAAAACAATAACATAATCACTTTGATATATGGTAGATATGTACAGGATAGGAAGGCTGTGTTTGCCATTTCTATAAATTTCAAAAATGGTTGATATCAACACCAAATGCCCAAAATAAACCTACGAATACCAACAGTGATGCAACATTTTAATTCCTTCTTGTTCCATTTTTGGTCAAAGCTTTTTTTTAAAAAAAAAAGCTTGTTGCACTTTTAGGAAATGCTGTCAACTAAACCCTAAGTCTAGGCTTTTTTTAAAAAAAGGTGGAGACAAATCATCTGCACCCAATTTAAAATAAAATGCAAAACTAAAAAAGCCCATTTCCTGAATGAGAAACAATAGATTAAATAGTTAAATAAGGATTAAATTAGCATTCCACAGAAAAGGGCAATTTCCCTTGCATGTTTTGGTGAACTCTGAAACCAGCTGTAGATACACAGATTTATATTCACTCCATAATTTTTCTACAAGACTCAAGATGAATTGTAGATATCAATTAGTTCATCCAGGCATTCTAGATAGTCAACATTGTAAATAAAGATAGGAAAAAAAGTATAGCAGATAAGGTGGCCTTTAAGAAGTGACAAATGTTTGCAATTATGGTAACAAAAATGTTGCAAATCAAAAATATAGAACTGTGACTAATATGGAACTAATTTGGAAATTAAATTATTACAAAGTCAACTCAAGATAAAATATTTGCTGTTACCTGAATCGGATGGTAAGTTGTGACAAGGGGCTGGACAGAAGACCTGGGCAGCAAAATCTTCAAAAGTGGTTGGCTCCTGGTGGTGTTGTACAATTGTTTCCAGGTATCGAGCTCTCTCTTCATAGCTGACATTCGAGTTAAGCACAAATCAATTAAACTAACCAATGTACCAAAGGGAAAAGTAGGCAATTATACACTTTAATCATAGCTATAAAACTTGTGTTTCCATCATAGGAAATGTTTGGTGAAGTCCTGGCTTGGAACATTAGTAGAGTTTATAATGGGAATTTTTGAAATGTATTGGATGCACAAGAAAAATCAGAATAACTCCAAGTTTTTCTCCTGCATTCTATTCAACAAAATAAAGCAGCATTGGTTAAATGTGGGGGAAAGTTCCCTCCATATTCTCCCAAAAACGTGCTTCAATTTTCAGAGAAGGGAGGCTGTACCCTTTTAGGAAAGATGGGACGGCATTAAAGGGAGTGCAGAAAAGATTCACAAGAATATTTCGAGGGATGAAGAACATCAGTTAGGGATAGATGGGAGGAGTTGCACTGGTTTTCTTGGAAGAGGTTGAGAGGAGATTTGAGATAGGTATTCAAAATCATGACAGGTCTGGACAGAGTAGATAGGGAGAAATTGTTCCCATTGGTGCAAAGATCAAGAACTAGACGGCACAGATTTCATATAACTGGCAAAAGAAACAATGGCAACATCAAGAAAAAAACTTTTTCACGGAGCGAGTTGTACTGATCTGGAATGCACTGCCTGAGAAAGTAGTGGAGGCAAGTTCAATGGAGGTGTTCAAGAGCAAGTTGGATTATCTGAAAAGGAAGAATGTGTAGGGTGATGGGGAAAGGGTGGGGAAATGCACTCGGTGAATTGCTCCTTCAGAGAGCCAGTACAGACATGATAGGCCGGATGGCCTTTTGTTCTACAACCACTCTGTATTACCACTGACATTACTAGTTCTCAGACTAATTATTAAGGCCTCTCCGGATTATATAATATTACCTTGCAATCAAATCCTGAATTATTGGAAGTGTTATGCTATAGATCAGGCATGTCCAACCTTTGCATGTGAGGGTCACGTTTCAATTTCTTTCTGACTCAAAGGACCGGTGAGCAAATTTTGGAAAGATAAGGCTTGGGACAACATCAAACATGAATTTTTTTTAAAAAGATGAGGTATGAAAAGAACCAACTAGCTGAGCAAAAGAACAGTTTCAAAGGAATAAGTTGATTATTTATTACTCATTACTAAAATAAAGATGACCATAAGAGTGCGAGAGGGAGAGTGTGTGTGTCTGACTCACTGCCAGTCTCAGGATGCTCCCTCACTCACCTTCACCCATTGTGTTGATGAAAGGGTAAATGGGAAGCGAGACTGGGAGTGAGCCAGCCACATATACTTTCCCTGCTCTTCACTCTCTCACCTACTCAGTCTCACACATGCCCACTCCCCCTACATCCACCAAAACCCACTCCTGCGGGTCTTCTCTCCATTCCCACTCTCTCACACACACACACACTCTCCCTTCCCCTCCCTCTCACACACACACACACTCTCCCTTCCCCTCCCTCTCTCTCACACACACACACACACTCTCCCTTCCCCTCCCTCTCTCTCACACACACACACTCTCCCTTCCCCTCCCTCTCTCTCACACACACACACACTCTCCCTTCCCCTCCCTCTCTCTCACACACACACACTCTCCCTTCCCCTCCCTCTCTCTCACACACACACACTCTCCCTTCCCCTCCCTCTCTCTCACACACACACACTCTCCCTTCCCCTCCCTCTCTCTCACACACACACACTCTCCCTTCCCCTCCCTCTCTCTCACACACACACTCTCTCTTCCCCTCCCTCTCTCTCACACACACACACACACACTCTCCCTTCCCCTCCCTCTCTCTCACACACACACACACACACACACACTCTCCCTTCCCCTCCCTCTCTCTCACACACACACACACACACTCTCCCTTCCCCTCCCTCTCTCTCACACACACACACACACACACACACACACACACTCTACCTTCCCCTCCCTCTCTCTCACACACACACACAGAAACTCTCCCTTCCCCTCCCTCTCTCTCACACACACACACACTCTCCCTTCCCCTCCCTCTCTCTCACACACACACACACTCTCCCTTCCCCTCCCTCTCTCTCAGACACACACACACTCTCCCTTCCCCTCCCTCTCTCTCACACACACACACTCTCCCTTCCCCTCCCTCTCTCTCACACACACACTCTCCCTTCCCCTCCCTCTCTCACACACACACACTCTCCCTTCCCCTCCCTCTCTCTCACACACACACTCTCCCTTCCCCTCCCTCTCTCTCACACACTCTCCCTTCCCCTCCCTCTCACACACACACTCTCCCTTCCCCTCCCTCTCTCTCACACACACACTCTCCCTTCCCCTCCCTCTCTCTCACACACACACTCTCCCTTCCCCTCCCTCTCACACACACACACTCTCCCTTCCCCTCCCTCTCTCTCACACACACACACTCTCCCTTCCCCTCCCCCTCTCTCACACACACACACTCTCCCTTCCCCTCCCCCTCTCTCACACACACACTCTCCCTTCCCCTCCCTCTCTCTCACACACACACTCTCCCTTCCCCCCTCTCTCTCACACACACACTCTCCCTTCCCCTCCCTCTCTCTCACACACACACTCTCCCTTCCCCTCCCTCTCTCTCACACACACACTCTCCCTTCCCCTCCCTCTCTCTCACACACACACTCTCCCTTCCCCTCCCTCTCTCTCACACACACACTCTCCCTTCCCCTCCCTCTCTCTCACACACACTCTCCCTTCCCCTCCCTCTCTCTCACACACACTCTCCCTTCCCCTCCCTCTCTCACACACACACACACTCTCCCTTCCCCTCCCTCTCTCTCACACACACACACACTCTCCCTTCCCCCCTCTCTCTCACACAAACACACACTCTCCCTTCCCCCCTCTCTCTCACACAAACACACACTCTCCCTTCCCCCCTCTCTCTCACACAAACACACACTCTCCCTTCCCCCCTCTCTCTCACACAAACACACACTCTCCCTTCCCCCCTCTCTCTCACACAAACACACACTCTCCCTTCCCCCCTCTCTCTCACACAAACACACACTCTCCCTTCCCCCCTCTCTCTCACACAAACACACACTCTCCCTTCCCCCCTCTCTCTCACACAAACACACACTCTCCCTTCCCCCCTCTCTCTCACACAAACACACACTCTCCCTTCCCCCCTCTCTCTCACACAAACACACACTCTCCCTTCCCCCCTCTCTCTCACACAAACACACACTCTCCCTTCCCCCCTCTCTCTCACACAAACACACACTCTCCCTTCCCCCCTCTCTCTCACACAAACACACACTCTCCCTTCCCCCCTCTCTCTCACACAAACACACACTCTCCCTTCCCCCCTCTCTCTCACACAAACACACACTCTCCCTTCCCCCCTCTCTCTCACACAAACACACACTCTCCCTTCCCCCCTCTCTCTCACACAAACACACACTCTCCCTTCCCCCCTCTCTCTCACACAAACACACACTCTCCCTTCCCCCCTCTCTCTCACACAAACACACACTCTCCCTTCCCCCCTCTCTCTCACACAAACACACACTCTCCCTTCCCCCCTCTCTCTCACACAAACACACACTCTCCCTTCCCCCCTCTCTCACACAAACACACACTCTCCCTTCCCCCCTCTCTCTCACACAAACACACACTCTCCCTTCCCCCCTCTCTCTCACACAAACACACACTCTCCCTTCCCCGGTCACTCTCACACAAACACACACTCCCTTCCCCGGTCACTCTCACACAAACACACACTCCCTTCCCCGGTCACTCTCACACAAACACACACTCCCTTCCCCGGTCACTCTCACACAAACACACACTCCCTTCCCCGGTCACTCTCACACAAACACACACTCCCTTCCCCGGTCACTCTCACACAAACACACACTCCCTTCCCCGGTCACTCTCACACAAACACACACTCCCTTCCCCGGTCACTCTCACACAAACACACACTCCCTTCCCCGGTCACTCTCACACAAACACACACTCCATTCCCCTTCCCCGGTCACTCTCACACAAACACACACTCCATTCCCCTTCCCCGGTCACTCTCACACAAACACACACTCCATTCCCCTTCCCCGGTCACTCTCACACAAACACACACTCCATTCCCCTTCCCCGCTCACTCTCTCACGCACGCACTCTCCCTTCCCCGCTCACTGTCACACACACGCACGCACTCTCCCTTCCCCGCTCACTCTCACACGCACGCACTCTCTCTTCCCCTCTCTCACACCCTCCCTTCCATTCTCACTCTCACACACGCACTCTCCCTTCCCCTCCCCCTCCCTCGCACACAAACGCGTTCTCCCTCTCCCTTCCCCCCTCCCTCTCACACAACCTCTCACGCGCTGGCCCTTCCCCCCTCCCTCTCACGCGCTGGCCCTTCCCCCCTCTCTCTCACGCGCTCTCCCTTCCCCCCTCTCTCTCACGCGCTCTCCCTTCCCCCCTCTCTCTCACGCGCTCTCCCTTCCCCCCTCTCTCTCACGCGCTCTCCCTTCCCCCCTCTCTCTCACGCGCTCTCCCTTCCCCCCTCTCTCTCACGCGCTCTCCCTTCCCCCCTCTCTCTCACGCGCTCTCCCTTCCCCCTCTCTCTCACGCGCACTCCCTTCCCCCCTCTCTCTCACGCGCTCTCCCTTCCCCCCTCTCTCTCACGCGCTCTCCCTTCCCCCCTCTCTCTCACGCGCTCTCCCTTCCCCCCTCTCTCTCACGCGCTCTCCCTTCCCCTCCCCTCTCTCTCACGCGCTCTCCCTTCCCCTCCCCCTCTCTCTCACGCGCTCTCCCTTCCCCTCCCCCTCTCTCTCACGCGCTCTCCCTTCCCCTCCCCCTCTCTCTCACGCGCTCTCCCTTCCCCTCCCCCTCTCTCTTACGCGCTCTCCCTTCCCCTCCCCCTCTCTCTCACGCGCTCTCCCTTCCCCTCCCCCTCTCTCTCACGCGCTCTCCCTTCCCCTCTCTCCCCACACATGCTCTCCCTTCCCACCCCCACTCACTCTCACACACACGCTCCCTTCTCCCCCCTCACTCACACACTCCCTTCTCCCACTCTCGCTCTCACATACACACTCCCTTCTCCCTTTCTCTCTCTCTCCCACACACGCATTGTTTGCACAAAAATGATGGGAAATTGCCAGTTCTGAAATAAAACAGGCAGGAGGCAATGTGCTCTTACAGAGGACTTAAGTTGTAATCTTTTTCACTTATAGACAAACAAGTGGCCTTTAGACAGAAAATATTTTTGCCATTTCAAATCAATAGCTGTGCAGCAGGCTGTAAATTCGGAGCAGTAGGTAATAAGCTACAATTATCAGAGAAAAAAAACTTGCAGATGTCATGACTTGCTGTTTTTGTTTCAAAAACTTGTGAAATAACATACCACAATGTTTTTTATATCTGTGGAGTACTAATTTTTTCAAAGCTCTGTGGTATTGTTTTTGTTTGCAAAACCATTAGTAAACAATCAATAATGCTATGGAGGTGGAGGTAGGGAGGGAAGGGACAATACATTAAGAGCTCTTGCAACGATATTACAAATATGCAAGCTGGAACTTGCTGAGAGCATTCAGTCACATCAAAATTTGCTGACATTTAATGTAAGAAACATGGGATTAAATCAAGTGATTGTAGGAACTACACCCCAGAGATAATAATTTTGGTCCAAAGGTGTCTCCTTTTCCTAAATCTAAGCAGCTATTCAAAAATACCGTGGGCATTAGCTTACACTCTTATTTTATTAGGTCTCGGCTTCAATTGATACCATGCTGATTTTGCACTTTCAAATAAAAATACATGCAACATTCAACAACTTGATTTATAGTCTACTTACTTCAGAATCGCAGAACAAAATAAAATTTACTATAAACTATTTTAGGTTTATTCTGTGAACATTTTTCAAATATTGGTGGTAATAGTACTATCATACCTTTGCTACTGTATGAATAGAAAACATTTCTGGATAAGTAATGTCATGACATCTACATTAACTTAGGAGTCAAGTCTGACTCAAAAGTGCACTGAAACCAGAAGATGCAAGATCATCTCTAGTAGCTTTCTGTGAAGCCACATTCAGGTTGTTTACTGTAGGTTATGGCATTTTTACCAAACTTCCAAACCATTTCAATTTCAGCAGAATCCCCATGCTTCTCCTCATGCTCCCAACATTAGAAATTATTTGCCCAAGGATTGTCCTACAAGTTGCGTTCGTATTCATGCATTCTGGTCCTTGTTCATTGAGTTCAGGGCAAGGTGTAGCCAGCAGTGAAATTCTGGTCTGGCTGTGCATTCTGTTGTTCAAATAGCAGCAATCAGCTGATTATTTTGGGAGGGCAGCCCTAAGCATCAAGGCACTGGGCATCCTATCTTCTGACAAAATGCTGTTCATATCTCAAAACCACAGGTACTAATGCTCAAATGGTTCAAAATTTCAGGAGGGGTCCAAAATTTTAGCACTAACAAGAAAACAGCTGTCTGTGCAGTGTTTTGGGGAGACAATCTGGCCTTTCAAAAGGGAATTGGATAAGTACCTGAAGAGAAAAATATTGCAGGGCGATGGGGAAAGGGGCCAGCTGAGATGCTCTCAGAGAGCCAGTATGTACGGAACTGGTTTAATGACCTCCTTCTGTGCTCCAACCATTCTATTGTTCTGTTAAAACAGCTTGCTGGTATATACCTTAAAACATTTTTCAACAGGCCAGACAAAAATCAGGAAAATAAACAGATTTCCATTCTTTTGGTTTGCTGTGATTCTGAAAGTGCTGAGCATGCTTAGACTGCAGACCAGGAACCTTCTTTTGCCAGTTTCAGAACTGTTCAGCTTTATGACCTTCCAATATAATGTACTAAAATACCTAGACCTTTCTGCAACTAGCTGATGTGCGGATGACTGAGTAATTGCTATTATAACACAAAATAGAGATTAACGTGTGAATAGCTTGGACCTTTTCAGTTAATCTTTTAATCCCTTATCTGCTTTTAACATTTTTATAACCTTCTTTACTTACAATCTATCCTTATATCACTTAATTCTCTCACTTGCCCTGTCTGCTATTCTTTTTATTAAGATAAAAGCAAAAAATTGCAGATGCTGGAAATCGAAAACAAAAACAAAAATACCTGGAAAAACTCAGCATGTCTGGCAGCATCTGTGGAAGGGAGCAGTTAATGTTTCAAGTCCGCATGACTCTTCAACTAGTTCTGTTGAAGAGTCATGCGGACTCGATACGTTAACTGTACTCCCTTCCACAGATGCTGCCAGACCTGCTGAGTTTTTCCAGGTATTTTTGTTTTTGTATTCTTGTTACTAATGTTACTTGTTTCCACCATACAACTTCATGTATGCTTTGACTTAATATCTAAATAGAGATAATTGGTAGGACAATACTAACTTCATCACAATAAATGTTTTATTTGAATTCTAGAAACGTGCAAGTTGCTACTGTTACATAATATTTCAAGTGATACTATACAGCAATGCAATAAATGCCAACTAAAGTGATCGTGTGGCTCTGCATTTTTAGAGCTTTGTTCAAAAAAGTATTTTTTTTTTCTCTGTAGCTTCACAGCTGCAGAATTACTGGGGCGAAAAGTGCCCTGTTCACAGCAGTGTTTCTTGCAGGGAAAATATGGGGCTCCTACATTACCAGAAAGTAATTTTCTGTTAAAAATAGGATCACTGGAGCTCCCACCTACTGTGCTTTTCAATCAAATTGATGCCCTCAACTGAGAGCCATCTCTTGAAAAATTATGTTTGAACCGAGGATACAAAAATGAGCTTGTTAGCAAATTAGAAGTGCAGTATCGTTGGGCTCCAGAAAATTCCTAGTGGAGTGATAATTTATCTTTCCATACATGCTGGCACACACAGCTTTCCAATTGATCATTCTTTTCACACAGGAGGTACCACTAGAAGGAAGAGATACGAAGGTCCATAGCATAACTACCCATTATCAAAACAAGAATTTCTAAAGTCTACTTGAACAGGAGGTGAACAGTATCACGAACAAGGCGTAAAATGTATCCTTAGGAATATGGATTATTCCATATAGGGGTAATTGAGAATAGGTTTCAGTGAAATAAATTTTAAAGTTATAATGTGATTACACAGCACACATTAGTAGATTCTTTTTGCGAGTTGTCATCTTGAAATAACATCAATGAAATGGAAGGAATAAACTAGAGACAGCTGCTGCAATCAAATGCAAAATGCAATTCGAGAACAATTTACTTCAATCCAGGAAAAATTATAATGGCAGTAAACTGTCATGCTTACCAAGAAGAAAAATTAGGGACTAATAAGTGATTCATTCATTCATTCCAGACAAGGAAAGTTGGGGACAGATGCTATTGACCTTTAAAAAGAATTCATTTTTTAAATTGGAGTAGAATCAGAAAAAGCAATATTCTCTTCGACTTTGCCTTTTTTTTTAAACTACAGCCCGTTAAAAATTGGTAAGCTTATTTAACTTCTGCAAATAATTTTAGGACTACACTATTGCAAGACTATTTTTGTTGCATTGCAAAGGTTTTCTGGCTAAGGAATTATATTTCTCTGTTGAAAGGACGGCAACACAAATAAGCCTAATTTCTAAGCCTTATATTTTATGATGTTGCATGAAATTTGTAGCACCAATTATCAAATATATATCCAAATGACAATACTATATTGCAGTAAATGGGGGTGAGGAGTTTTAAATATAACTAGCAATATTAAATTGTGATTTTGTTCAAAATATTGGCACACACTAAACAAATTAACCTGCAAGTCTCATGAAATATAGACATTACTTACTATTTCCAGTTCTTTCACCTGAACCACTTAGAATATGCAAGACCAAGCTGGGCTACTCTGTACAAAGAACTTTTAATTACTTAGTAAATGTAAATAGCTCAAGGCTAGACAAGGCACTCTCTCTAGTTCAGAGATTCTGAATGCATCTGAACATTAACTTTTTTATCATAACTTACCATGGTGCCTGAAGTATTACATTAAGACTGCGATACAACACATATTAATTGCTGAATTCTGAGATTTACTATATCTGATAGAATGAAAGATGTGATTTTGCAAAGGAAAGCTGTACTAATTCATGCAGTTATACTACAACATGTATGAAAGATGTGATTTTGCAAAGGAAAGCTGTACTAATTCATGCAGTTACACTACAACATGTATACTGTTTATAACATGGCTCAATTAAGAACTAGGTGAACACCTGGTACTACTTTAGCTCAGTTCACGGGCTGCCAGATGACCAAAAATCTATGACAGATGCTCAAGCAGAGCAAGGCTGTTAATAGTAGAGAGTCAAGTTAGGTGTAGACCTTGCATGACTTCTTCTAGGTCTGCCAATTATTGAACTAGTAATTTGCCTTAATAAATTGTATCGTGCTCTAACCACTGTGTGAAGATGGATGTTATTTTTTAAAAATATTTTTGGGAATATGGTGGTATTCTGTGAAGAAAACAGTGTGTGTGTGTGCGCTTGTGTGTAATTAAACTGGGGGAAGGTTAGTAAAGACAGCTGGTCTGTGGGAGCAGAGAGCTGAAAGGTAAAAGGTGATAGATGCATGCATTTGTTGTGGGAGGCTATGGTGAAGTTGAATGTACAATTAAATAGGTTGGGTTTTAAATTTGCATTATAAGTAGGAACTTGACTTTTCAGCTTTTAAGTTTCAAAGGGAGTTTAGAAGTGACAAGGGATCTTTACAACGTTTACCTGAGAGCAGAGGCAATAGGAAGACACGAAAGACTTTTATATTTTAGAAAAAAAAGAGTTCAAAGAGATGCTTAGAAGAATGGAGCCTAAGATGAAAGGGGAAAAGGATATTTAAGGAAAGATGTTTAGTTCAGTTGTGTTGGCTGTGTGAGGGAGATGTCTTGAGACCAGCTCTGTGCTGAGAAAAGTTGTGAATTTTGAAGCAGCAATCCAATTTCAAGCCAGGAAAAGTCTTTGTTTTCAGAAAGCAGTCTGTTTCTGAACTTCCTTCGGTTCCACAGCAGAGTGTAAGAGAGTGAAAAGTCATGTGGTGTACTTTATTAAAGTAGCAGCAGTTATTGCCTTGAGTAATATTACTGGATATTATGGTTCAAATCTATAAGGAAGCTGTTGCCAAGTAGTTTAATTGTGTGTTTTGACCAAGTAGGTTTTTCTTGGGGAATGTTTTGTAAGACTGCTCAATTGTGTAATTGTAATCTTTTGTGCTTAAGCTTTTTTTTCTTATTAATACATCTTCTAGTGTTACTGGGATTCTGTGCTTCTGGGATTGGTAGTTTTCCCTTCATTTTCAAAATACAAAAAAAAGTTAAGTAACACAAGTTTCCCTCTGGGATTTGGCTTGCACAGCAAATAACATTGGCTGTAGTTATAACAACCGTTTAACATTCCATTAAGCACTAAGTACTGTAAACATTATTGCAGGTCACAACTAATACCAAATTATTCACCACTCATGTTTTGATGCTCATTCTTCTAACTTCTCTTGCAAACACAATTTCATCACAATGGAGATCCTTCCAAAGATGCAAAGTAAAACTGCTTTGAGATACTCAGAATAAAGTTCCTAGTATAAGCAGTCAATTTCTCTCAAAGCATGATAAAAGTAGAAGTGCAAACCTCAAGCCAAGCTGTTCCAATACAGCTACAATGCAGGCATCTACCCAACAATTTGAAAAATTGTCCAGGTATGCCTTGTCCACAAAAAGCAGGGCAAACAATTTGGCCAATTACTGCCACATCAGTCCATGCTCAATCATTAGAAAAGTGATGGTAGGTGTGAATGATAGTGTTATCAAGTGACACTCACTCAGCAATAACCTGCTAGATGATGATCAGTTTCAGTTCCACCATGACCAGTCAGCTCTGACCTCATTTACAGCCTTGGTCCAAACACGGGAAAAAAGCTGAATTCAAGAAGTGAAGTGAGAGTGACTATCCTTGACATCAAGGCAGCATTTGGCTGAATGTGGCATCAAGGACTCCTAGCAAAACTGAAGTCAATGGGAATCAGGTGGAAAACTCTCCACTGGTTGGAGTCCTACCTGGCACAGAAGAAGATGACTGTGGTTGTTGGAAGCCCATCATCTCAGCCCTAGGGCATTGTTGCAAGAGTTCCTTGGACTGGTCTCTCAGGCCAACCATCTTCAGCTGCTTCATCAATGATTTTTTCCTCCATCATTAGATCAGAAGTGGGAGTGTTCACTGGTGATTACACAGTCTTCAGTATCATTCGTGACTTCCCAAATACTGAAGCAGTCAGTGTCCAAATGCAGCAAGACCTGGATAACATTCAGGCTTGGGTGGTTAAGTGGCTAGTAACATATATGCCATGCAATGACCATCTCCAACAAGAGAGAATTTAACTATCATCCTTGACATTCAATGGCATTACCATTGCTGAATACCTCACTAACAAAATCCTGAGGGTTACCATTGACCAGAAACTGTACTGGACCAGCCATCTAAATACTGGGGCTACAGTTGGTCAGAGGCTGGAAATTGAGTGGGGTAACTCAATTCCTGACTCCACAAAGACTGTGTTTACCACCTACAAGATACAAGTCAGGAGTGTGATGGGATACTCTCCATTGCCTGGATGAGTGCAGCTCCAGCAACACTCAAGAAGCTCGACAGCATCCAAGACAAAGCAGCCCGCTTGATTGTCACTCCATCCGCCACCTTAAACTTTCATTCCCTCCACCACTCGCTCATATCCCATGAAAAAAAAACCCTTGGTGAAGATGAGGCTACCTGGAGGTGACAGAGAACCAGTACCGCAGCAGACTGCGACCTTCCAGGCAGATGGCCACAGACAAAGAAACATAGAAAATAGTAGGAATAGGTCATTCGGCCCTTTGAGCCTGCTCCGCTATTCAATATGATCATGGCTGATCCTCTCTCTCTCTCTCTCCCTCTCTCAATGCCATACTCCTGCGCCCTCCCCATACCTCTTGAAGCCTTTAGGGTTTAGAAATCTATTTCCTTCTTAAATATATCCAGTGACTTGGCCTCCACAGCCTTCTGTGGTACAGAATTCAACAGGTTCACCATCCTGAGTGAAGAAGTTTCTCCTCATCTCTGTCCTAAATGGCCTACCCCGTTTCCTGGGACTGTGACCCCTTGTTCTAGATCTTCCATCATCCCTGCATCCAGTCTGTCCAGCCCTGTCAGAACGAAATCCCCTCTCTCTCTTCTAAACCCCAGTGAATACACGCCTAGCCGGCCCAACCTCTCCTCATACAACAATCTTGCCAACCCAGGAATCAGTCTGGTGAACCTTCACTGCACTCCCTCTATGGCAAGTATATCCTTTCTTAGGTAAGGAAACCTAAATGGCACACCATACTCCAGGTCTGGTCTTACCAAGACCCTGTATAACTGCAGTAAGTCATCCTTACTCTTGTACTCAAGTCCTCTTGCAATAAAGGCCAACATACCATTTGCCTTTCTAACTGCTTGCTGCACCTGCATGCTTGCTTTCAGTGATTGATGTACAAGAACACACAGGTCCCTTTGTAAGTAAACATTTCCCAATCTATCACCAATTAAGTAATACTCTGCTATTCTGTTTTTCCTACTGAAGTGGATAACTTCACACTTCTCCACATTATACTGCATCTGCCATGTATTTGCCCACTCACTCAACTTGTCTAAATTGCCTTGAAGACTTAACACCCTTCTCACCGCTCACATTCCCACTAAATTCTGTGTCGTCAGCAAACTTGGAAATTTTACATTTGGTTCCCTCATCCAAATCATTGGTATATAATGTGAATAGCTGGGGCCCTAGTTCTGATCCTTGCTGTACTCCACTAGTCACTGCCTGCCACTCCAAAACATACCTATTTATTCCTACTCTGTTTCCTGTCTGCTAATCAATTCTCAAAAAAATGCCAATATGTTACCCCCAATCCCATGTGCTTTAATTTTCCACACTAACCTCTTATGTGGGACTTTATCAAAAGCTTTCTGAAAGTCCAGATACACCACATCCACTGGTTCTCCCTTATCTATTCTGCTAGTTGCATCCTCAAAAAAATCAGTAGGTTTGTCAAACATGAATTTTCTGTCATAAATCCATGTTGACTCTGTCTAATCCTGTTGATATTTTCTAAGTGTCCTGTTATCACATCCTTTACAATAGACTTGTAGTATTTTCCCTATGACTGATGTTAGGCTAACCAGTATGTAATTCGCTGTTTTCTCCCTCCCTCCTTTTTTAAATAGTGGGGTTACATTTATCATCCCCCAATCTGCCAGGACTGTTCCAGAATCTTTATAATTTTGGAAGATGACAATGAACGCATCCAGTATTTCCTTAGCCACCTCCTTTAGTACTCTGGGATGTAGATTGTCAGGTCCTGGGGATTTATCTGCTTTCAGTCCCATTAATTTCTCCACCACAATTGTTTTAGTATTACTAATTTCCTTTAATTCCTCCTTCTCACTAGACCATTGGTTCCCTAGCATTTCTGAGAAGTTATTTATGGCTTTCTCTGTGAAGACAGAACTAAAAGTCGTTGTTTAATTGCTCTGCCTTTTCCTTGCTATTATAAATTCACCCGTTTCAGACTGTAAGGGAACTACATTTGTCTTTAATAATCTTTTTCTTTCTACTTATAGAAGCTTTTACGTTCGAAGCTCTTATGTTCCTTGCAAGTTTACTCCAATACTCTATATTTTCCATCTCAATCAACCTCTTGGTCCTCCTTTGTTGAATTCTAAATTGCTTCTAATCCTCAGGCTTGCTCGTTTTTCTTGTAACTTTATATGACTCCATTTGTGATCTCGTTGCTAAAGACTTCACATCTTGCAGCGTTGGTTGCCATGCCCTGCCAGTAGTCAAAGTTACTGTAGCCTTGCATTTCTTTGCTTCCTTCCAAGTAACAGTTGCAGGCCTTGGTATCTGGCATATTGCAAATGGCAGCATGTCACTGCATCACACAGGACAATGCATTCAGCTCATGACAGACATGGCCTCACAGAGACAGGGTAGTGGGTTTTGTCACTATTGTTGGATTCCTCTGAGTGCAAGGCAACACTGATTGCACCCATGTGCCATTAATGCACCCCCTGAGATTCATCGACAGGCACGGCTTTCACTCCCTCAACAGTCAGCTTCTCTGCAATCACAACAAGAGCTTTCTCTATTTGAAGGTTCAGTTTGCTGGCAAATGTTATCACTCCTTCATCCTCCGCCAACCCAGGCAGCTGAAGCTCTTAAATCCACCCTTTCCCCCAAAAGTCTGTGGATAGAGTCTAAAGAGACAAAGGATATCCCTCCAGGAGCTACTCACTCTTTGAATGTGCCAGAGGCACTACAACCAACAACACCTACTCACCAGCATCACCTTTGAGCAGGCCACTGGGCTTCTCAAGAAACAGCTCTGGTGACTGGATTGATTGGCTGGCGTTCTGCAATACACTCTTGCAAGGGTCTTGCTAATTGTGGTGTTCTGCTGCGTTCTCCATAACATGGTCCTCTAGAGGTGTGTGGACCTTGAAAACGGTGAGGCTCTGGAAGGAGACAGCTCAACAGAAAAAGAAGATGAGTAGGATATGGGAGAGGAGGAGGAAGGGGAATTTGAGGAGATGCATGCAGGATACAGAGGTGTTCCGACTGCAAAAGGAAAGTGCCTAGGCGATGTGCGAAGATGTCATGATTGTCTGAGTTATTTGATGCAAGAACCACTCAGCTGAGCCCCTCTGACTCAGGATGAAAGGCCTGGTATGGAACTCACTCTGAAGTCTCTGTGCCAGCACATTCACTGAAGTAGTAGCCTGGAACATCTAAGCTCTCACTGCCAATGAAGAATACATTTCTGGCCAGAGGCTTTGCCTCAATGTTGATGAACCCTTGCTCTCCTTCACTATTTCATACCTCTTTTATTGTCCCACCAAAGCAGTCTCACTAGTGTACCTTCAAATGTCTGTTACATAGGACTCAGAAAGGAAAAAGCAAGAACACTCAATGAACCACTCGATGCCTTGCGTGATGCAGTGGCCTCCTTGCTAAGCCACTTCTACATGGTGCTCCCCCGTGTCCTTGGAGAAGGTGGAGACAGCCTGCACCTTGTCTCGGCTTGCAGCTGAACCACATATGATGATCGTCCTCAGAGTGGAAATACCCGTGGGGGAATCTCAAGAGGTGGCTGCACCTTCATCACCGCAGGAGAGCTTCATTCACTTGACCCTGCAGCATTTATGCTCCCACTGTCAGAGGAGCCAAGGGGGCTGATGATAATGAAGGTATCACGTGATGGTACCTTCCTGGTGTTCCCAGTGACATCCTCAGCCATCGGTGAGCCCTCTGGGTGGTTGGAGGGGAGTGCCAGGTGCGGTGCATCCCCACAACCCAACTCCACACCACCAGTGCCACTGACCAGTCCAGCTACACGGTCTGGCATGCATCATGAAGACCTAAGTGTGTAGTTTCTACAAGCACTCCAAGTACGGCTCTCTGAGATTGACTGATAGCTCCATGGAGGAGCTCATGCGTCCATAGCCCTGATGGTGCATGAGAGCTGTATGGACTGTCTTGTTCTCTGCCCATGAACCTGCACTGCCTCAGAGAATTCTGACATGTGGAATCACATCTGCTGCTGCTGGTCAAGTTGTGATGGTGCTTCTTTGGTAACTTGGTCATCATCTTGGGCTGCTGGTGAAGAGGGTGAAGGTCTCATGGGTTGGACACCTCATCTGTGGGAAACACAGGAAGAGATCATGAGTGCTTGTCTTGGGGAGCAGGAGCCTTTGCAGTGCTGAGGCTTCCCAATGCAACTCAATGTCCTGGATGCTACTGGACAAGGTGGAGCGGAATATACCCCTTGACAAGCTCATTGGCCTCTAATCACCATTTGTAACATCTGTCCATTTTGCTGGGCCCAATTTCCTCCTCATCTGTGATTTTGGCCATTTCCATCACCTAGTTCCTCTATTGCCATGATAACTGGGAGGAAGGTATCCCTCTACCTGCCAGAGCCCTCTCTTGGGCAACGTGAGTCTATTTCTCCTGCAAGGACAAGAGAATACAAAAAGACATTGTTGTTGTCCTCTATGGCCAATTGCACTTGCTCCAAATCACTGGAGGGTGCATATTTCAGTGACGGCAGATCCTCAGCAGTATTATGGCTAAGAGCGAATCTGAGGGATCAGTAAGTACATTGGGCATATACACCTCTCATATTCAGGAGCAGCATGTGCCAAAGCTCATCAGCTGGTGTGTCTTCTGGAGAGTGATTACTTGGAAACCCTCCATGTCCTGAGGGTTGGGGACAGCAGTCACCTTGCCAGAGTGTATGAGGTCATTGAACTTCTTCCTGCTCTGGATCCAGCTGATTGACATTATGCTTCTGCTGCTCTCAGTGGCAGCAATTTCTATCCTGGTCTGTGTGCGTGGCCTCCTGCAGCCACCTTGCAGGCAGAGGATCTCCCTTCTCTCCTTCATGGCCTCCAGCATGACCTTAAGGTTGTCATCAGAAAAAACTAGGGGGTGCTCTGCCCCAGGTTCCAGGCCTCCAGCTTGTCTGAGATGACACAGAGGTGAAAAATTGAGCCCAAAGTTTTCCATGAATCTTCAACATGCACGTTCACCACTCAAACGGCAGCCACAGTAATGGCTGCTGTAAGCAGTTTAAATCAAGTCCCCACTTGAGTTGATCCGCCTCCATTCCTGCCTCCAGGGCCGCTAATTGGTCGCCAAACTGGTCTCTGCAAAGGGCTGCTCTCCACTACACCTGTAAAACTTGGCACTCATTCGTTTCCCTTGGGGCAGAGAGAGCGAAAGAGAGAGAGAGTGAGAAAGGCTTGAAGACTAAAACTGGCAGAGAAATGATTTGTGCACACTAACGTCCAGATCTTGAGATTATACTGTACATCATTGCTGAGTTAATGTCAATAGTTTATCCAGAATTTAGTAAACTTTTCCTGACTTTGGCCTAGGATGAAATTCCTGCCCGAAGTCAACGGACCTTTGGCTGGTTGGTCAAATTTTCCGTTCTGCCTGCAACGATACCCACTGTGGGCAGGACCGGAAAAATGATTCAGAACCAATCTTTGCTGTCAAGTCTGTTTCTGCCTAATAGGGGTGTAAGCCCCCAAATTCTGACATCAAATTAAATGCGTGACAGGTGTGCAGTTAATAAGATTATCTTTTAGGGTTATATCTATTGGTTTATAAGATTATCAAGGTTTGGCACTATATCTTTAAATATAGGTTAAATGTAAAGGGTTATGGGACATGTACTGGAGTCTATTTGACAGAAAACCATGTGGTTTAACTGTTACAGTACTCAGTTATGATATTACAATTTTCAGCAAATCTGTTCTGAAGGTCAAATTTTTAAAAAAAACCTTGGACTGAGTTTAAAGGCTGTTCTCAAAATGGCTTGAGGCTATTACCCCCTGAGGAGACTAGGATGCATTCCTCAGACATAAGCATTTAAAATTCAATGAGTGTTCCAAAAGAGTAAACAGAAACTCAGTGACTTGATGGCTTTTCCTCCAAACACAACACCACTAAATAATAAGGCATGAACAACCTTTAACAGAAACAGAATTACCTGGAAAAACTCAGCAGGTCCGGCAGCGTCGGCGGAGAAGAAAAGAGTTGACGTTTCGAGCCCTCATGACCCTTTGACAGAACTGAACAACCTTTACCCTTTTGATCAATACAGGGGTTTGGAGGCTTCGGATTGCTAAATAGGATTACCACTTGTGTTATATGGAAGATGAGTCAGTATTGTTGTACAGGTCACAAAAAGCTTTGAAAAGGGCAGGAAAGAGAAATATCCACAGAGAAACATCTTCAGAGAGGCAGACAAGAGCCTCAACTCAAGGAAAGAGGGAGACACATCCAGAAACAGATAATGGTCTGCTGTAAGTAATTGGGCAGTTTGAAAGCGCCACACCTGCAGAACCAAAAAAGCAAGGAACCTTCTCTCCTCCCTGTAAACCCAATTCCATCTACTAAGCTACCTGTGAAAGCAACCTCTGGAAAGTTAACTGTGGAAGCCATTGTAGCTGTGGAGATAATCCTCCAACCTCAAAATTTTCACTTCAGACGATGCAACATTTTGACTTCAAAAACTACCAGGTCTGCAACAATAAAGACTGAACTGATTCAATTTTTATAAGTATCATTTTATCTTCATCTGTAACTAATCTTTGTGTATATACGTGTTAGTAACTTTCTCTCTTCTTAAGTAACTTGCAGAGCAATAGCGTGAAATAAACTAACCTTTCCTTTTTAAGTAAAAAGGCTTTGCTGCTGGGTTATTTTAAACTGGATTTCTCACTTCACAGGTAGGAAAATATATACACACACACACAAACACAAATACTTCGTTCATCAGTGACTTTGGGAAACACCTTTAAAGCATTCATGTCACTGTTAAATATGGAGGTGCCAAATAGTTACACTTGGAGATAATGACAGCTATTTTTATGTCCACACTGAGAAGACACTATGTCTCCTAGGACCCAGAAAGGTGTAATCAATATCAGGCTGTAAACAGTCATGCTAGAATCTGTCTCTTTGTTTCTAAGATAAAAGGCCATGTGATCAGAGATAGCCGATTAGCATTTCTACTCGGATACAAAGCTAATGTGTTTCCCATTGCCATGGGAGAAGTGGATAGAGGAAGCCATTTGAGATCAAGTTTTGAGATCTGAGAAAGAAGGTAGTTGCAGTTTCTGGTCTTGTGTGATGTGCAGCCAACTGAAAGGGGAAGTGCAAAAGATATTAGCCAGGCTTGAACCTTAAGCAGAGAAAATGCTGACTCAATAATTCACCATGCCAAATGTGAGTGGGAGCTTGCTCTTAGTTTAAACACCAAATTTCTGAGATGCTGGAGGGAGAATCCCCAAGAAAACTCTCAAGGTGCAAGATAGTATTGGGAAAAAAAAAGAACAGAAGTAAACCCTTGGTAGCTGTGAACGACTTTGGATTGGTTCCAGGAGAATTTAGTGTCTACTTAAGAGACTGAGTAGCGTAACAAATTAGATTTTCGGTTGTCATTAAAAGTAGAAAGGGTATATCCTGTTCAATAATTTAAATTTTAAGTTGCCTAAAAAAAGAAAATGGTGTTTAGTCAATAGTGTTCAAACGCTTAGTTGAATTTCAGTAAACATGAAAAAGCTTGTTGTGTGTCCTTCTTTCAGCTAATACCTGAAAGTTTAAATTTCTCTTTAAACTGTTACGCATCTCTATGGAGATCATAATAAATACTTTTCCCTTTGTGAAGTTTGAACTAGGGTGCCCATTCATATTATATACTCAGCATAATGTGCCATAACAAGCAATATTAAACTGATAAGCTTCAAATCATGATATATCACATCTATAGAGTCAATGTGCCCATGGATTTCAATATCCTTTTCTCGCAGCTACTCACTATGTAAAGATTGTGCTTAGCAGAGTAAAAACCCCGTCCAAAATAATGGCTTGGACTGCACAGTGCCACTCCTAGTATTTAAATTGACTGTTACTGCCATGATCTTTAATTCTAGTTTTCGGCTAGACCAGGTATACTGCTGTATTTTTTTTAAAGAAGTGGTGGTACATAACAAATGTGCCTTCTCGTCAGTTAATGGACAAAGTACAAATCAGTTAAAGTTTCTTGGTTCCATCTCCCAAAACAAAGGGATACAAATAAAATAGTTTAAATCTTTACTATAGCCTATGTTCATACTTGTACTTTGAGAGGGAAAAAGAAACTGCCCCTACTCTCAAATGCTAGGCTGGGAAGGTTCCAGACCCAATTTCCACAGTAGCAGCTTGCCTTCTGACATGCACACCACTCACATAAGTCAAATAACTTTCTTCAGACTAGAAGGCAAATATAGAACATGTACAGCAAATTCCTGGTAACTTTAAAAATATATATTTTTTGACAAAGAAGGAAGTTAGTGTAGTGATTTTGTTAATGTAGAGATTTCCACAAATTGGTGTGGAAACATTACGCAAAATTGAAATATCATGATTACACAGTATCTATAAAATGGGTTCTAATAACACAATGCATGTATTTTAAAAAGTTACAGTAAAAACAAGAAAAATAACTCACTGGAAATTGCATTAAATGAAAGGGAGCCTGAATCTTTGGAAAAGTAATTTTAAAAATACAGAATAGTTAAAATAAAAGAGCTCAATACTGTACTCTGCATATTAATCAAAACAAAATTGAAAGAACAATGTAGCAATTACTTAACTTTGATTTTAAAAAGACTTTAGTTCAAAAAATCTAAAGAGAAAAATCACTATGGCTCTAGTTACATTTTTCTTTTGTCATTCAAACAGCAGTTAAAGAACTTGAATAAATTAGTACAACAATTGCATCCAACTTCTTCAGATGGTCAATGAGAACCTACAATTAAATTCGTCACGAGGTCTCCTCTATGCTGTATAATTTGAGAAGCTATAATGTTGTGATTGTGAATACTCATATGACTATTCTCACAGGGTTAAGTAGACCATTGGTGTCACTTTATTTGAGTTAATCGAAACAAAACTAAGCAGCTAGGTTTCATTGTCTGAACTGAGATGAGTTAAAGCTGGCGAAGGCACTGACCCAAGCTCCCTATCACACTGAACCATATGCCAAGCTTTCCATCATTGACACTTTATCACACAAAATCAGGAGCCATGGCTTCCCTTTGAAAATCCCACTTCACATACCCTCTATGCATTGTGTCACTTGTCTGGGGATGTGTGTTTGACAATATTGCCTTTTCACAATCAGCAGGAACAGATGGATGGTGACAAATGTGGCTTGGCAACTAAAAGTTATTAAAATTTAATAGCCTACACATTAAAAACAAAGGGAGATGCAGAATCTAAGGAAGAGGGCAAGAGACCCAGTTACATTTTGTCTTCAAAAATGGCAAGTGATTGAGAAAAAGGCTGCTGAAAAAAGTGGCGTGACTGAATCGTTCACTAAACTATGGTAATACTATAATGACAAAGTCAATAAACAAGATTCCATCTCTTCACTGGCAGAATATTTAGCGCGATATTTCATTTCACAATTATGAATTATGTACACTGGATCACATAAAAGTAGTTTTGTGTCAGCGACAGAGCTAAAGTTTTTCTTGCGTCAAAAAAAATGCAACTCCCCCAACCTCAAGTAGACTTACTATTAAAGCTAAGAGTTTATTCTTCATGAACCAGTGATTTGCATATTTATCAACTTTAAAATAAAAATCTAGAAAATTGAAAACTTAGTGGTTGAATATAAACTGTTCTTCCACTGGGCAGGAGTACATCAGGCGCCTCATTTGCACACCGTAGCATTTTCCTTTACATTAACTATTTCATAATTGGAGGTCAATTTTAATCACAAAAAGTCAGGGGCGGGGAAGTGCAGCACCTGCCTCCACATTTTTCAAGAGCAGAAGCAGGCCAATTCCGTTTGGACAAGCATGAACTAATCAAAGAGAGTCAGCGCAGATTTCATTTAAGCACAAACTGTGTTTGACTAACAAATTTTTTTGAAGAGGTAACAAAGAAGATGGAGGAGGACAGTGCAATTGTGTATATGGACTTTCAAAAAGCACCTGATAAGTACCACATAATCAGCTCATTAGCAATATTAAAGGCATGGATAAAGGGACAGTAGGAGCATGGATACGTAATTGGCTGAACGATAGAGTGTTATTTTTGGACTGAAGGAAGATATCGAGTGGAGATCTTCAGAACTCAGCATCAGGACCATTGCTGATTCTGATATACATTAATGACTTCAACATAGCTGGTGGGGGTTGCGGGCGGGGCGGGGGGGGGGGGGGGGGGTGCGTGACTATAGGGCATAACTTGGGAGTGCAATAAGCAGTGAAGAATATTGTAGAATTTAAGGAGGACACAAACAGGGGGGTGGAATGGGCAAAAACATGGCAGATAAAGTTCAGTGCCAAAAAAATGAGGTGATGCATTTTGATGGCAAGAATGAAGAAAGACAACACAAGTTTAATGGTACAATTTTAAAGAGGTGTAACAGGAAGCCCAAGGGTGTTTATATATAAATCTTTGAAGGTGGGAGGACAAGTTAACAAATCAGTTAGTAAAGTATTTGAGATCCTAGGTTTTATAAATAGAAGGATAGAGTACAAAATTCAGCAAGTTATTTTAAACCTATATAAAACTGTAATTTGGCCCCAGCTGGAGTAGTGTGTCCAATTCTGCACACCACACTTTAGGAAGGACATGAAAGCTTTGGACAGGGTAGAGGTATATTAGAATGGTTCCAGGGATGAGCGATTACAGTTACATACATGGACTTGAGAATCTGGGGCTGTTCTCCTTAGAGCAGAGGTTAAGAGGAGATTTGATAGAGGTGTTTGAAATAATAGAAGGGTTAGGAAGAGTAAATAAAGATAAACTCTTTCCAACGGTTGATGGATTGATAACCAAAGGGCACAGATGTAAGGTGTTTGGTAGATGAATCACAATAAGAAAAACTTTCATGCACAATGTGGTTAGGATTGGGAACACATGCCGAGTAGGCTATTGTTGATTTGTTATCCATCACCTTTAAAAAGGGAAACAGATAATTACTTGGAGTAAAAAAAATTGCAGGGATAAATGGACAGATTCAGGAAGTGGGGTGAACTGGGTTGCTCTTTGAAAGAGCTGCCACAGACTTGATGGGCTGAATGGCTTCCCTCAGTATTGTGCTGTTCTATGATAATGAATGTTCTGAAGGGTTCTATACTTGGAACATTACCCTACCTTTCTTTGTCAGAAGTTGATTGGCATATTGTGCAATTCCAGCATTTTCTGTTTTTATTTCACATTTCCAGCATACAGCCATTTAGTAAAACAGAAGTTGGGTATTGCTGTAAAAAAAGGTAGTTGTTTTTGCAAAACTTTGTCTTCTACTCATCAGTACAATTCACAAGAAAACACCAATGTTAGGGGAAACAGCATATTTATACTGTATCAGAAGGGAATGCTGATTGGTTGGCAAGTGGACTCCGATTGGTTGAGGCATTGCCATGGGGAGAATGCACCAGTGGATGGTGACTGACAGTTAACTGCCGAACATTGTTTAAAATTTAACCCAGAAAACTTCACCAATTGGTCAAAACATTGCCCTGGGGAATGGACCAGCGAATGGCTGTTACTTATTTTCCATAGCTGAAACAGGTGCAATTTCTGTACATGTTCTTTGTCTGTAAAGAACAGGGCCCTGATATTAATATATGCAGCTCCTAATATATGCAAATGTGCCACACTGCGAGCTTGACATGACTATCTTAAATTGGTTGCCAGCGTAATTCTTAGCACACTGAGGATTATTTAGCAGATGCTGTCCAATCACAGATGTTGCTCAAATTTTTTGCCACGTGCGATATATGACAGGGTTCATCCTCTCGGCTCGCTGCGCCGTATCTAATGTTGGACACTGTCTTATAAATTTTGCAAGCATAGGTTGGTTAGGTACGGTCTGTACCTTATCCATTGCGAACAGTGGAAGGGACATGCTGTTTGATACGATCTGCCAGTCTTTGGGATGCACGGCCTACACAGCTTGCATCACACTGGCACTGAAATTCATGTACCATATTACTCATTTGTGTGATAGGCAGAACGTCATTTTGGCTTGGCAGTAGCATCCAGTTAGTGGTGGGTCTAGACCACCATGATATAGTGCTGCAGTGCAAATATCTATCGCTTCCTTAAGTGGAACATTGGTGAATAGGCTAGCAATATCAAATGAAACATGGGCACAGCATTACTATTGATTTGCAAGTCTTCTGACACTGAAATTCATACACCATATTACTCCTTTGTGCGATAGGCAGAATGTCTTTTTGGCTTGACAGCAGCATCCTATTAGTGGCGAATTGGTCTGCGCAAATGTGAAGGAATCCTTCACTGTATATCTGGAAAACATGCTGCAAACAGGTTGGAACAATTCACCCAGCCATTTGGCCAATTCATGCTGTGCAGAACTGGTCAAAGATAAGATGGGGCATAAAGGGACATCAATTTTTGTGTCTTAGGTAGCCCATACAGTGCAGCGAGCCATGAAGATATAGCACGTCATATATAGCATGGCAAAAATTTTAAGCAACAGGTGAAGCTAGCTGCTTCATGCTGCTACTATGCAGTAGTAACATGAGTGGTATTCGCCACTAATAGGATGCTGCCATCAAGCCAAAAAGACATTCTGCCTATCGCACAAATGGGTAATGTGGTGTATGAATTTCAGTGCCAGTGCGATGCTAGGTATGTAGTTGTATGTCCCAAAGAATAGCAGATTGCATCAAACAGCAGGTCCCTTCTGTTGTTTGTAACAGGCAAGGTATAGACGGTGCCCAAACAAGCCCAAGCTTGAAACTCAAAACATAGTGTCCAACATTGGAAATGGTTCCGCAATTGGACAACATTTGCTGACTAATCCCCAGTGTGCTAAGAATTACGCTGACAACCAATTTAAGATTGCCAGTTGGGCTCGCAATGTGGCTCATTTGCGTGCATTGGAAGCTACATATATTAATATATAGGGCCCTGTTCTTTGCAGACAAAAAGAATGTGTACACACACTGCGCCTGTTTCAGCTAAGGAAAATAAGTGACAGCTATTCGTTGGTTCATTACCCAGAGCAATGTCTTGACTAATCAGAGTCAAGCTGCCTGGTTTAAATTTCAAACAATGCTTGGCAGTTAACTGTCAGTCACCATCCAATGGTACATTCTCCATGGCAATGCCTCTACCAACCAATCAGCACTCTCTTCTGATACAGTGTAAATATGCTGTTTCCCCTGACATTTGTATTTTCTTATGAATTGTCCTGATGAGTGCAAGGCAAAAGCTTTGACAAAAAGTCTCTTTTTCAGCAATTTCTAGCATATGTGGGGTTTCTATTTGTCTCATGTATATTCTGACATGGGATCAGAAATTATACTTATAGCTATTGCTGCAATTCATAATATTCTTTAGTAATTCAAGCAACTGGGCTTCAATTAATACATCAAATAAACACAAAATAATCTAATCTGCCTATGTAACAAATAATGCACAATAAAAGTTTATGCAAACTCTCTTCCCAATACTATAACCTTTTACTTCTTGTGCCTTTTCTCTTGATCTTAGTGATGTATTACAACTGTAATTGCATGATCAAGCCAATAAATGGTTCACAAGGAAGAACAAGCTTCATTAAAGTGCTTTCTTCAGAACAAGGCAATCAAAACATTTAAATGATTGTTGAATTATCATTGATCTGAAAAGAGAAACAGCAAGAACTATCAAAGATAGACAGACATCAATTGTAACAGATTACTATTATTCTGGCTGTCAGGAAGACCAATCCATGCAACATTTGTCAATCAATAACTGCCTTATTAATTGAACAATGAGACATCTAGGATGAAAATGGCCACGGGCTGAGTTTTCAACAGCCAACTCTGGTTTCTGGCATAAACAACACTATTACTAGAAACTTTGCACAAAGTAATAATTATTTCTTCACTGGCTAAAAAAAAAAGCTATACAGGATAACTAGAATAAAAGGAAACCTTAAGATCTTTAAACTGCTTCAGCAAGAGTAAATATTCTTCAGAAATGAAATCAATTTTCGTTGGTTAAAATCACACTTATGTACTTCAAATGTATTTTAAGTCATGTTCGAAGTGTGGTTTGGAAAAAGCATAAATATTAATTGATACACTAAGAATTCATTCATTTCAGCAAGCACTACAGTTAAGCTGTTCACCATTATCAGTAAAAAGATGCAATCTGTGCTTCAGTCTGGCACAATAAAAGGTATGTGGAGTACTTTCATCAATGCAACATGCCAGCACCCATCTGTACAATGTTCTTATTGTACTAGAAGTGAGACAAATCTGAATTCCACACAAATGACTAGATGAAGATGCTGATGATTCTTCATTTTGAGAAGTTGACGTAAAAAGTGTCAAACTCAGTCTCTTCAAGGTTATAACTATTCTTGGAGCTCACCAAAAACCAAGTGCAATTCAACCTGTGGAATGCCTTTATAAAGTGCTAATAAAATAACTATCAAATTGAAATTAAAATGCCATGGCTAAATATGAAATTTGGCATTTCAGCCTTGAAGCATTTCTAATTTAATGCAGGTTCTATATTTAGTTAGGACGTACTATAACTACATTGTAGCAAAAACATACCCTAGATGTCAAATGACTTTCACTTCTTTGTTCCATCATAACCTTGATCTCAGGGAGGCCTAGTGTCTTTTGGCCAGTAAAAGTTGCAGCCATAACTACAGAGCTGGTGATTACATAAATGACTGAACCAGTTTCTGCTGCTGCCCTGAAGTGGAAAATTTTATCAACTCTACTCCCAATTTCCATCTTTTCCTCATCGTCACATGGTCCATCTCTGATTCCTTCCTTTCTAGACTTCTTTCTCCATTTCTGGGGGCAGGCTGTCAACCATTATCTAAAATAAGCCCACCTTGACTACTCTTCCTCTCACCCGCTTCCTATAAGGATTCTATTCCATTCTTCATCACATTTGTTCTGACAATGCTGTAGTCTTCCCTTTCCCTCAACTGAGGACTGCCCTTTACTGTCGTTGAAAGGACTCTACGCTGTCCATTCCATTTCCTTCATTTGTTATCTTCTTTTCCCCTCTTTCCTAGAGCCATGATACCCCTTGTTCTCCCCCTCCCTCCCACCAACCCTCACATTCAACGGATTTTCACCATTTCCAAATACTTCTTATCTTTGCCTTGCCTCTTGGCATTCTGAAAGGACCATTCCTTCCGCAATACTCTGGTCCACTCCTTAACACCCATTCTTCTTTCCGTGGCATCTTCCCATGCAAGCTCAGGAAATGCAAAACCTGTCATCTTACATTCTCCCTCCCCACCACCCATGGCCCAAAACACTTCTTCCAGGTGAAACAATTATTTATTTGTACTTTCAATTTAGTATACCACATACGCTGCCTAGAATTTAGTCCCCTCTACATTGGGGAAATCAAACCCAGAATGGAGGAGTGCTTTGATGAACACTTCTTTGCAGCCCAGCATGACCCCTAGCTTTCGGTTGATTGTCATTTTAATTTTCATCCCACTCTGACCTCAGCCTCTTACACTGTTCCAACAAGGCTCACCCTTCATTGGCACTTCACAACCTTCCGGACTGAGTTCAACCATTTCAGACCATAATTTTTGTCCCCATTTTTTTGGGATGGCAACTATTAGTGATGATTTTCTGATTCCCATTCACAACTCTAGACCAATCTCTAGCTTCTTTCCTTGCCACATTAACATCTGCTTTTGCCTTTCAGTATCAACCCTTCTGTCATTTAACCACTCCTGTCTTCTACCCTATCAAGACCATCTCTTTTTTGTTTCTCCTTTTCTGCATCTGTAATTGATTAAAACCCGCTACACCTCTAAATTCTTCCAATTCTGACAAAACTTGAAATGTTGACCAGTAACTGAACCTGGGGTGAATAATAAGCTGGCATGCTGTTGATAAGTTACTGGAAATAGTAGGAAACACCTTGCATCCTCCTGTTCTCTGACTGATAGATCATATAGCTCAGGCTACAAACTGAACCGAGTTTAGCAAGAGATGAAATTGGTAGAAGTGAAACTCAAGTACAGCAAAAAGAAAAATCACAGAGATTCACTTCACCTACAAAATCTGTTTCAAAATAATAAAATGTTTTGAAACTCTGATTTCAGAGGTTACACCAAGTTTATACAATGTCTATGATGTGAAGTTTATTTACGAAATCAGAAAATCATGTTCCCAGCTGTCAACTACTGAAGCAAAAACTTGCCAAAAGAACCTTGATATGACATGGGGGAGGTGGAAGGGGGGGCAGGGGAGGGGGTTGTTGGTGGTAGTGGTGTGGTAACAGTTATTGTTTTGAGGTCTGAACTACTTTTCAGGAGGAATTGGTTCCTTCTTTGCAATTTCTGGATCTAATTTTAAAATTACCACAAAGCTAATGCACAAGTTATTAGTAGAATACCAAAATATATACAGCTGTTTCTGACATAACAGATCTTCCATCCATGTCACTTGACTATTAGTAAAACTAGCTTGATGGGAGGCAATTATCAATGAAGTTTACCTAAAGGCAAGGGCAGCTATTGGCCATAGTGGAAAAGGTTATGTGTGGTCAGAGAAACTTCAATGCCTGCTTAAAAATATTGCCATTTTTAAAGGAGGATGAATTCACCTGAGTGTGGAAGGTGGTTGAATCAAATGATTTAGAGGTCCTCCTGCACGGGGGAAAACTCGGATTAGACATCCTGGGTGTAAGTGTCTTGCAGTAATTAAACAAATTAGTCTTTTGAGTTAACTTTGTTCCAGGTCTCATAAGGCAAAATACATTTTAAAAATAGGAGGCAGAGACAGGTGTTTGGGATGCCCATCACTGAGAATGACCGATGAACTCTTCTAAGTTTTAAGCCAGATGCTGGCACTATTCAGCAACAATGGGCCTAAGGTTAAATCAGTTGATAAAGACTTAATAGGTCTCAATAAAAAAAATTGAGTTAACTGATTTATGAATTCCATCTATATGCTTCTCCTTAAAAACAATAAAAAGAGACAAGGAGAAAATCATCTGTTGCAAAAGATGGGTAAATAACCTCAATTGTTAACACTGTTGCTCGCTCCATTGATGCAATCTGATCTGCTGAGTATTTCCAGCATTTTGTTTTTTTATTTCAGATTTCCTGCATCCTCAGGTATTTTGCTTTTAAAAATCATATTGAAGCCCTCTAATTGTGTTCATAGGACATCTTCTGTACTACAAAATAGCTATTATTGTGCGAGCTGTGGTGTTCAGACGCAGCAGTAAATACAACACAAGCAAGATTTTTTTCAAATAAATTGCAGCAAAACAAATACTATGTCGAGTCAGAAAGACTTGGTAATCTAATGTAGCTTTATAATTTTTCACTATTACACTTAAATCTGTTTAATTATCTCAGCTTCTCTAAGATGCTTGATAGGTTTTCAAGTTTATTATATTACATCATGGGCTAAGTTGATTGATTTCACATTTTTCCAACTGTTCTTCATATGCTCAGAAGGCTCCTTTATGCTTGTTAGGATAATGAACTAATTACCTTTCTTCCTTCTAAAAACATCTTGCAAATATATTTTTCACAGCTTGGTTCCCAATACAGTGCATGAAGTTTCAGTTTTACCTTTGTCCCCCACAAAAATAAAGACTCGAACATGTGGATTCTTCTCCCAGACACTAGCAGAGGCATTAAAAAACGAAGCAACGTAAATCATTAAATCCATCTTACTTAAGAGGTCTTTGAAGAATAAAAGGGAGCATCTTGATGAAAGGAAAAGATATTTTTAAAAAGGATACAAATTTTGATACAGTGGAATTAGTGATTTTAGTGCTCGACTTGCATTCATTGCTGTAGCTCGGACCAGACTTGGTAGAACTTTCCCATCCACGATTGCACCATCAAACAGTGGACCAAAAAATGGCACCTGTTTGAAAGATTACTTGGTTCAGTTTTACAAAACGATGTATCATCTATTACTGCAATAAGTTTAATAAGATTTCTGATAGCCACATCTAGTTTAAAAAAAAGACTTATGCTTCAATAGAAGGAAATTAAAATAGTAACTGATAAAAGATAAAAAAAATATCTAATTTAAGTCTAATTTTTCTTTTGGCTATTTGAATGGAATGTAGCTCACCTCTCATCTCTATAGCCTCCTCCTGTTCCAAACTCTTCCAACTGGCTGTTCGAGCATCCCCAATACTTGCTCCACCATTGTTGGTGGTGCTTTCAGCTGTCTTGGCCCTAAGTTCTGGAATTCCTTTCATAACCCTCTCCCTCCACTTTTAATATGCTCCTCAAAACCTACTCTTTGATCAAGCCCTTGCCCTGATATCTCCTTCTGTGGCTCAGTGTTTTTATTGTTATTACTTGTTCAACACCTCTAAATACTTTATTACATTAAATGTGCTATATAGAGGTAAGCTGTTGTTAACTCTGGGCTGTGTTCTTTCCTCAGAAAATAGAGGATTAATACACAGGTAACATGCGCACTGAAAGATACAACTGATGTTGAAGAATAGTTCCAAGTCACAGTAGATCGGAAAGCAAATGGAGCATATTCTTCATGTGGATGCATGAGAATGAGAATGCAAAGCATACCTAATGTATTTATTCCTTCAACCTTCACATACATTTGGAAACTACACCAAGGAAATAGAAAATGGTGGTAGGATTAAGAAATGTACTCTTCAGGCCCGTGAGCAACACAACAGTGTTAAAGCATTGAGCTATGAAATGGAAATAAAGTTTAGTAAAAGCATGTGTTCTGCTTCAGGTCACTGCCCTGCAGCTGGCCTTTACAGGACCATATTGGTCCAAGAAGCAGCTGCCATACAAGTAATTACCACTATTTTTCTCTGGTGGATCCTGTGCTGCCAAGGAACAGTACACAGGGATATGAACATTTACTTACTTTGCTAAACATCCTTTTGACAATAGGCTAATATATAAAATCATGTCACCAAAAGAAATTAATTGCATTAAACAGCAGAGATCTTTTGTCCCAGTCGAAGATTAGAATCAATGTCTTTTGCAAATCAACTAATTGATTATTCCATTCAAATGGAAGCGACATTGTGTGGCCAATAAAACATTGGCATGTTATGCCCTCAGAAAATACTACACAACTTAGAATCATTCTCATGCTATATTCTTTTTCCCTGAACCAAAGCTCTTCATTTCCAGCCACGAATGATGGTGGACAATTAGACAACTGATCAGAGAGGAGGGTCACAATGTAACCTCCTTTTTCACTCATACAATAAAGGCGGGGGGGGGGGGGGGGGCCCGCGGGGGATAGGGCAAAGACCATAGAATAAAGAATTGTTCTACACAAGTCCAGAATCAAAGTCCAATGGTGTATTCCTTCACAGAGATCCACAGGCTGAAGACTGACGCTGGATAATTCACTTTTCCAGTAGAGATGACTTCCACAATGGGACAGAGGGGAGGCAGTAGCAGAGTGGTAATGTCACTGGACTAGTAATTCAGGCACCTAGGGTAACACTCTGGGGACTCTGGTTCGAATACCACCACGGCCGATGGCGGAATTTGAATCCAGTAAAAAATATAGAATTGAAAGTCTCATGATGATCATGAAACTATTGTCGATGGTTGTAAGAATGATCTGGTTCACTTAAGTCCCTTAGGGAAGAAAACTGCCGTCCTCACGTGGCCTGGCCTACAGTAATGTGATTGACTTTTAAATGTCCTCTGAAATAGCCTAGCAAGCCACTCCGTTGTATCAAACCGCTACAAAGTCAATAAAAAGGAATGAACCCAGCATTAACCTTGGCACCAGAAACATCTGTCGAAGGGTCATGAGGACTCGAAACGTCAACTCTTTTCTTCTCCGCCGATGCTGCCAGACCTGCTGAGTTTTTCCAGGTAATTCTGTTTTTGTTACGGCAAACTCAGCCCTGTCGACCCTGCAAAGTCTTCCTTACTAACATCTGGGAGCTTGTGCCAAAATTGGGAGAGCTATCGCACAGACTTGTCAAGCAACAGCCTGACGTATTCACAGAATCATACATTACAGGTCATGTCCCAGACACCATCACCATCGCAGGGTATGTTCTGTCCTACCGACAGGACAGACCCAGAAGAGGTGGTGGCACAGCGGGATATAGTCAGGAGGGAGCTGTCCTGGGAGTCCTCAACATCAACTCTGATCCTCATGAAGTCTCATGGTATCAGTTCAAACATGGGCAAGGAAACATCCTGCTGGTTACCACGTACTGCACCCCCCACCCCCCCCCGACCCGACTCCTTTCAGCTGATGAATCAGTACTCCATGTTAAGCACCACAGGGAGCACCAAGGATGTCAAGGGTGCAAAATGTACTCTGGGTGAGGACTTCATGCCCAGCACCAAGAGTGACTTGGTAGCACAACCACAGGCTGAGCTGACCAAGTCCTAAAGGACCTAGCTGCTAGACTGGGTCTGAGGCAGGTGGCGAGGGAACCAAGAAGAGGGAAAACCATATTTGACCTCATCCTCACCTACCAGCCTGCCACAGTCATGGACAGATGCATCTGTATCAGTAGGGGTGATCGCTGCACAGTCCTTTTGGAGATGAAGTCCCATCTTCACAATGAGGATACACTCCATCATGTGCTGTGGCACTACCACAGTGCTAAATTGAATAGATTTTGAACAGATGTAGCAACTCAAGACTGGGCATGCACGAGGTGCTGTGGACCATCATCACCAGCAGCAGAATTGTACTCAATCACAATCTGTAACTTCATGGCCCGGCCTATCCCCCATTCTACCATTAACTCCAAGCCAGGGGATCAACCCTGGTTCAATGACAAGTACAGGAGGGCATGCCAGGAGCAGCACCAGGCATACCTAAAAATGAGGTGTCAACCTGGAGAAGCTACAACAAGGACTACTTGCATGCCAAACAGCATAAGCAGCAAGTGATAGAGCTAAGTGATTCCACAACCAAGGGATCAGGTCTAAGCTCTGCTGTCCTGCCACACCCAGTAGTGAATGGTGGTGGACAATTAAACAACTCACTAGAGTAGGCGGCTCCACAAATATCCCCATCCTCAATGATGGAGGGGCCCAGTACACCAGTGCTAAAGGTAAGGCTGAAGCATTCGCAGCAATGTTCAGCCAGAAGTGCCAAGTGGATGATCCATCTCAGCCTGCTCCAGAGGTCCCCAGCATCACAGATGCAGGTCTTCAGCCAATTCGATTCACTCCATGTGATATCAAGAAAAGGCTGAAGGCACTGGATACTGCAAAGGCTATGGGCCCTGATAACATTCCGGCAATAGTACTGGAGACTTGTGCTAAAGAACTTGCTGCGCCCCTAGCCAAGCTGCACCAGTACAGCTACAACACATGCATCCACCCAGCAAAGTGCAAAATTGCCCAGGTATGTTGTGTACACAAAAAGCAGGACAAATCCAACCCAGTTAATTAGTATCTCATCAGTCTACTCTCCATCAGTAAAGTGATGGAAAGGATCATCAACAATGCTATCAAGCGGCACTTGCTTAGCAATAACCTGCTCAATGACGCCCAGTTTGGATTTTGCGAGGGTCACTCAGCTTCTGACCTCATTACAGCCTTGGTTCAAACATGGGCAAAAGAGCTGAACTCCAGAGGTGAGGTGAGAGTGACTGCCCTTGACATCAAGACAGCATTTGACAAAGTGTGACATCAAGGAGCCCTAACAAAACTGAAGCCAATGGGAATCAGGGGGAAAACTCCCCACTGGTTGGAGTCATACCTAGCACAAAGAAAGATGGTTGTGTTTGTTGGAGGTCAATCATCTCAGTTCCAGGAAATCACTACAGGAGTTTCTCAGGGTAGTATCCTAGGCCCAACCAACTTCAGCTGCTTCATCAATGACCTTCCTTCCATCATAAAGTTAGAAGTGATGATTGCACAATGTTCAGCACCATTCACGACTCCTCAGATACTGAAGCAGTCCATGTCCAAATGCAGCAAGACCTGGACAATAACCAGGATTGGGCTGACAAGTGGCATGTAACATTTGCACCACACAAGTGCCAGGCAATGACCATCTTCAACAAGAGAGAATCTAACCATCACCACTTGACATTCAATGGCATTACTAGGATCCCCCACTGTCGACATCCTGGGGGTTATCATTGACCCGAAACTGACCTGGACTAGCTATATAGATACTGTGGCTATAAGAGCATTTCAGAGGCTTGGAATCCTGCGGCGAGTAATTCGCCTCCTGATTCCCTAAAGCCTGTTCACCATCTACATGGCACAAGTCAGGACTGTGATGGAGAGACCAAATGTAAACTGGGCGACCGCTTTGCAGAACACCTGCGGTCTGTCCGCAAGAATGACCCAAACCTCCCTGTTGCTTGCCATTTTAACACTCCACCCTGCTCTCTTGCCCACATGTCTGTCCTTGGCTTGCTGCATTGTTCCAGTGAAGCCCAACGCAAACTGGAGGAACAACACCTCATCTTCCGACTAGGCACTTTACAGCCTTCCGGACTGAATATTGAATTCAACAACTTTAGGTCTTGAACTCCCTCCTCCATCCCCACCCCCTTTCTGTTTCTTCCCCCTTCCTTTTGTTTTTTCCAATAAATTATATAGATTTTTCTTTTCCCACCTATTTCCATTATTTTTAAATCTTTTTAAATCTTTTATGCTCCCCCCACCCCCACTAGAGCTATACTTTGAGTGCCCTACCATCCATTCTTAATTAACACATTCGTTTAGATAATATCACCAACTTTAACACCTATGTGTTCTTTTGTTCTGTTGTCTGTGACATCTTTTGATGATCTGCTTCTATCACTACTTGTTTGTCCCTACAACCACACCAACCCCCTCCATTTCTCTTTCCCCACCCAAACCACACCGTTCCACCTTAAACCAGTTTATATTTCACCCCTTTCTTGGATTCACTCAAGTTCTGTCGAAGGGTCATGAGGACTCGAAACGTCAACTCTTTTCTTCTCCGCCGATGCTGCCAGACCTGCCGAGTTTTTCCAGGTTTTTGTTTTGGATTTCCAGCATCCGCAGTTTTTTTTGTTTTTACATTAGTGTGATGGAATACTCTGTGCTTGCCTGGATGAGTGCAGCTCCAGCAACAGAAGCTTAACACTATTCAGGGCAAGGCAGCCCACTTGATTGGCACCACACCCACAAATATTCACTCTCTCCACTACAGGTGAACAGTGGCAGCAGAGTGCACCACCTACAAGATGCACTGCAGAAACTCACTGAGACTCCTTAGGCAGCACCTTCCAAACACATGACCGCTACCATCTAGAAGGATAAGGACAGCAGATACATGGGAACACCACCACCTGGAAGTTCCCCATCAAGCCACTCACCGACCTGACTTGGAAACATATCACCGTTCTTTCACTGTTGCTGGGTCAAGATCCTGGAACTCCCACCCTAACTGTACTGTGGATGTACATACACCACAGGGACTGCAGCAGTTCAAGGTGGCAGCTCACCAACACCTTCGCAAGGGCAATTAGGAATGGGCAATAAATGCTGGCCTAGCCAGCGACATCCACATCCCCTAAACGAATAAAAAAAACAATAGGCACGTACAGATGAATTAGTGCTGTAGACAATGGTACAGAAGTCCCATTAGAAACAGTGTAAATGGGGGTCAGGGATTCACCTGGACTGAGCCCTTGTTCTGAGCTGCTGCTTGCTACATGGAAGATGGCAGACTAAGCTTTGCAGCTCCACAAGACAATATTACTCGTTTTGCTAGCTGGGGTGGGAGGGCAGAAATAGGGCCATGTCACATGGCTCCTACCTCTCCACTGTGACAAAAGATCTGTATCCCTTTGTCTGGGTCCTATGTTCTATCAGATGAATTAACAGCGGTTGGGCAGGCCTGGTTTGTGAAATGTAGACGGCCTTTAGTTCCCTTTGAATTTGGTCTCTGCAGCCCTCATGAAGGTCTCTTCATAAATAATGAGATGTTAGCTTCCCTGATACTGCCAGAATGGCTTCCGTCATTTTAAAGTCTTCGTCCAGTTTTTAAAATTTTAGGAAGTAGCCATTATCATATAGATATATTCCATAAAAATATAGTGTGAGGTCTTACAGGTGCGTTTTTGAATGCAGGTTTCATAATATTTTTATTGGGGAGAAATGGGAAATGTTGCCCCTTAACTTGGGACGTCAAGAAAATAAAGTGAACAGTGAAGAGCACCCCGGCTACTGAGACTTTTGCACTTGTAGAGGAATTGTCATGGAAGGGAAATTCCATATGGGGAAATGGCGAAGCAAATGTCCCAATAGAATGTTATATAGTCAATTGTTCCCTTTGGCATAACATACACCCCACAAAGAGTGTGAGTGAAAAAGAATTATGAATTGATATCGTAAGTCAAAACAAATGGAGGGGAAAAAGGAAATCTCTAAACTCAAACTGGCCGATAAAAACCATCAGTTGTAAGATTGTTTCACCAAAAGGAAGGTTTCTGGTTAAAAAAATTATTAGGAGTATTGGAAGAGGGACGAATCAGGATGAGAGTCTTGAAAACGTGTATTTATTTCTCAGTCTTCAGTTTTTTGTCCGAAAAGACAATGCACTTTTTAATTTAATCTCTTAATGTTGGAATCATGCTGCAATGGAGTGCATGCTTTATATTTTTAATTGACAGTAGCTGCCAACAACTGCAGAAAGAATAGGGAATTATTGCAAGTGTATAAAAAAGTTTATATTGGGTTGGGGGGGGGTGGGGGGCAGGGGTGTAGAAGCAGACTCTGCCTTTAACCTGTAGCCTTGGGAATAAAGACTGGCTTCAGATTCATCTTCTCCTCAATGTAGGAATGGTGACTGTAATACATCACTGGCTTGGCCAGCATTTGTTGCCCATGAGAAGGTAGTGGCAGTGAGCCGCCTTCTTGAACTGCTGCAGTGCATCTGGTGCAGGTACAAGTGCAGTGCTACTTGGAAGGGCGATCCTGGAATTTGATCCAATAACGGTGATAGAGTTCCAAGTCAGGATGGTGAGTGGCTTGGAGGGTTCCCTTGTGTCTTCTGCTCATGCCCTTCTAGGTGATAGAGGTCATGGGTTTGGAAGATGCTGTTGAAAGGGTCTTGGTGAATTGCTGCAGTGCATTATGTATATATTACACATTGCTGTCGCTGTGCATCAGTGATGGAGCGAGTGAAGGTTTAAAGTAGTGCCGATCAAGGGAGCTGCTGTATCTTGGGTGGTGTCGACCTTTGATTGTTGGAGCTGCACTCATCCAGGCAAGTGGACAGTATTCCATCACACTCCTGACCTGTATCTTGTAGATGATGGACAGGCTTTGGGTATTCAGGAGGTGAGTTACTCGCCTCAGAATTCCAAGCCTCTGACCTGCTGTTATAGCCACAATATTTATATGGCTGGCCCAGTTCAGTTTTTTGTCAAGGATATTGATAGTTGGGGATTCAGCAATGGTATTGCCATTGAATGCCAAGAGGAGATGGTTAGATTCTCTCTTGTTGGAGATGGCTATTGCCTGGCACTTGTGTTACCTGCCACTGATCAGCCCAAGTCTTGTTCAGGTCTTGCTGCATATGCACATGGACTGCTTCAGTATGAGGAGTTGCGAATGGTACTGAACATTGTGTAATCATCAGCGAACATCTCCACTTCTGACCATGTGATGGAAATACTGTGGCCACAATAAAAGGTTAGGGGCTGTGTATTTCCCTTGCTATTCTGTATATCAGTTAACAGTTGAAAATCATGTTGGAGGCAGAAAAATGGTACAAGAACCTTAAAGATCGAGACACCCAATTTTTGAAATAAAGTTTCTTCCATAGCCTTGTACATAAAAGAAGTTAGAACTGATTATTAAGAATCTGAAAACTGATTCCAAGTTTTATTCTCAAGGTCGAGAAATACTGCACACAAATAGAGAAAACCAACTCGATATGGAACTCTGAAATTATATAGTCAAAATAAGCTAATTGAAGGCTATTTTGGCCAGTGTGTGAAAACAGGCACTAAATGAAGACAGTGCAAATAAAAACTAGCCTATTTGAAAGCCTGGACTGGACTTGGCACACAAGTTAATGCTTCCTGCTGATTACCATTATTTGAATTTGCATGAAGGTGCTAAAACCAACACCTGCAGGATTAGCACTCAAATACTGATTAGGCAGTTTTCACCGAGCAATATATGTGTGCATATGTGTGCTGAAGCAGGTTAGGCTCAGTTGGCTAGATGGCTAGCATGTGGTTCAGAATAACATCAACTGCGAGTGTCTATGGTGAAAAGAAAACTGGGCATGTGGGAGCGACGCTCCTTCTTCATTGCGGGTAAGAACCTGGTCATCAGGAGTGAGGCACTCTCGCTGTTGCTGTATGTGGTGCAGGTCTGGCCCATTCCAGAATCCTGCACGATGGCAATCGCCCGAGCCACCTTTCGCTTTATCTGGAGGTCGAAAATGGATTGTGTCCACAGGGACGTGATGTACAAGCTTCTAGATAAAGGAGAAAAAAACTTCCCAACTGATGGCCACCTTTGTGTGCGCCTGCATCAAGCTGTGCGTAGACACTCGGTACGCAAACGCCAAGTGGCTCTACGTGCTGAGGTTCTACCTGTCCTCGGTGTTGCGAAGGATGGGTCTGGCCACGCTGCCGCGGAACGCTCCAAGTAGTTGGACCGTGCTGTACCATCTGTCCCTCTTGGAAAAATTTATGCAGAGAAACACCTTCGACCACAAGTCCATCAGGAAGTGGTCAGCATGTAACGTCTTAGAGGCCCCACAGGAAAAAGGAGAGGGTGGATCCTGTGGGATGGTTCCCCGAGCAGACTGTCAGTCATTTGGCAGAATGCCTCATCGCCAGAACTTTCCAACAAGTACCAAGATGTAGCTTGGCTGGTGGTGAGAAACGCCCTCCCCATCAGATCCTTCCAACACGCCAGGAGTCTCACCCCCTCTGCACATTGCCCTCGAGGTGGCTGTGGTGGGGATGAGACCGTTGTTCACCTCCTTGTGGATTGTGCCTTTGCAAAGAAGGTCTGGAGAGAGATGCAGTGGTTTCTGTTGAGGTTCATCCCGAGAGCAGTTCTGTGACACAGGACTCTGTGCTCTACGGGCTGTTCCCCAGGGACACACCGAGACAAACATCAACTGCAGCTGGAGGATCATCAACTCGGTGAAAAACGCTCTTTGGTCTGCCCGAAACTTGTTGGTCTTCCAGCGCAATGAGTTGTCCCTGACCGAGTGTTGCAGACTGGCACATTCCAATTGTCCAGGACTACGTGCTGAGGGACGCATTAAAGCTTGGGGCAGCTGCCGCAAAGGCGCAATGGGGAAAGGTCGCTGTCTAAGACCTTTCTGCCACAGTGCACCGAGGGACTGGGAACTGTTGAGAGCCTCTCGGGCTGTACAGCTCAAAATGAATGTATGCAGTGAATACTAAGCGTATTATAAACGTACTGAAGCACCTCAGAGTGCAACACGATGTATGTTGATAACTCCAACACCATTGTCTGATTGTCTGCATTGACCATATTAAAATGATTGTAACATTCATTGACTGTATTGATGCACCTTGTGATACATGTGTAAAAGTTGAATCTGATTGTACTTATGTGATGGTGATTTTGAAATGGTTTGGAATGTTCTTCCAGATATTTTATGAATAAAATATATTTTTCATTAAAAAAATCAACCGCATGGGTCCAATTCTCATTCCTGCTGAGGTAGACTTGGGACCTTTCTCCTCGCCCTGCTCCACGCTTGATGTGGAATGGCACTCCTCAAGCCGTATAACCAATTGTCTTCAACAGAGAGAGGTGCCTACAGTCCCTTATTGACTATGGCTAATTATCTACCTACCTATGTGTAGGCTTCTTGCACTCAATCCCACTGAAGGTGCATTGTATGCTGGCTAGCGAATAGTGACATGTTGCAGGATGGCTCGGGGACCGAGGGGCAGGGCATACAAATTCTTAGGCACAGCACTGGAGGCTCAGAGGAGAGCTCTCCTGTATCTGCAAAGGGAAAAGATGCCATCTCACCTTCTTGTCCCTCTCTCCTGCAGCAGCTGGTACTGCGCTGTCTGGCCGTATACTCTCCTTCCATTCTGTATCTAGTCAAGTGGGACCCCTAGTAAGCACACCTTTTCTCCTGGTGACTCCTATAAAAGGTGTCCAATAAGGTGGAGTAGGAGAGCAATTATTCTTTTTAGATGAAGTGCTCAGAGAATTTGAATAATAAACATTGGTAGAGTGTTAAAGTCTTGACAAAGTGTCCCAGAAAGTTTCTTCCCCTTCTCAGCTGCAACAGCAAGTTAACATGAAACGACAAGCACCCCTTTAAGCAGTGTTTGAAATCGACATTAACACCATTTTTACTTTTAAACAGCTGGTCACTATTGAAGCAGATATTAAGCATTAGCCATCAAAGTGTCATGCAACCTCTTTCATGAGTGTCAACAGCCCTTAACAAGACTCTGGGCAGCCATTCCTAATGCAGCCATCAACTCCTTACCAAGATGGCATCTTGCACTAAACTGGAGGATTGTTAACACTTTAATGCGCTGGCAAAAACTCCCCCTACAGTCTCCAGTAATTCTGCTCCATTGGCATAAAAATAATAATATTCATATCTGGAGGTTGAACGTTTGAAAAAATTTCAATGCAAACAATATGGTTTTGTAATTTAAGAATATTATAAATGTTACTTTGTTTTAGAACACAAAGTTATTGCATATGTGGCTATTTCTGGGATGTACCCAAAATAAAATGCTGGATTAAAAATACTCAATTGCTTTGGAGTGGCTTGAGAAATTCTGATGGTTTCCGGGATACCTGTAATAGTGGGTGGATCCAAACACAAAGGGTGGAATTTCAGTTCAACAGTTTCCAGTTTCTTGGCCCTTACAGGATCCTCTTCACCATGGAAGTACAAGCCTTCTACACCTCCATCCCAAAACAAGACAGTCTGGCTCTTCTCCACTTCTTCCTGGAACAGAAGCCCAACAAGTCTCCATCCACCACCACCGTCCTGCATCTGGCTGAAATTGTTCTCGAATCGAACAGCAACTTCTTCAACTCCACTCAGTTCCTCCAAATAAAAGACATTGCTATGGGTACCTGCATTGGTCCTAGTTATGCCTGCCCTTTTTTGTGGGATATGTGGAACACTCCTTGTATCATTCTTACTCAGGACTTCTCCCTCATCTCTTTTTCCAGTATATTGATGACTGTATCAGTGCTGCTTCCTGCTCACACCCTGCGGAGGGGTGGTGGCAGAGTGGTATTGTCACTGGACTGGTAATCCAGAGACCCAAGGAAATGCTCTGGGGACAGGGGTTCAAATTCCACCATGGCAGATGGTGAAATTTGAATTCAATAAAAATCTGGAATTAATAGTCATAGAAGATGCAGCTCTTGCTCTTTTACCTCTTCTCACCATCCAAGGATCCAAACACTCCTTCCAAGTGAAACAGTGATTTATTTGTACTTGCTTCAACTTAGTATATTGTATTCACTGTTCATGATGTGGTCGCCTTTACACTGGGGAGACCAAACATGGACTAGGTGACTGATTTGCAGATCACCTCTGTTCAGTCCACAAGCATGACCCTGAGCTTCCTGTTGTTTTGTCATTTCAATTCCCCATCTTGTTCCCACTGGCCTTTCTTTCCTTGGCTTGTTACAGTGTTCCAATGAAGCTCAATGTAAGCTCCAGGGGCAGTACTGCATCTTTCGACCATTCTACAGCCTTCTGGACTCAACACGTAGTTCAAAATTTTTTGAGCATAACTGCTGCTTCCATCTTGTTTCATGTTTTGCTTTACTGGTTCATTTGTTTCTCATTTCTTTCTTTATTCCTTCACTTTGCATTCAGCAGCTGCTATCCAGCCATTCACACTTCACCTGTACATATCTTTTATTTCTTTACCTATCACATTACATTCCCTTTCAATTTTGTACCATAGAACCTTTTGTGATTAAAGCTCTTTGATCACAGATCTTTCCTTTTGTTCTTCCCCACTCCATCCTCCTTTCACTTTCATTTCCATCTTTCCTGAGTTCTAATGAAGCATCACTGACCTGAAACGTTAACTCTGTTTCTCTCCACTGATGCTGCCTGACCCCCTGAGTACTTCCAGTATTTTCTGATTTAATTTCAGAATTATACCAGCAACTGCAGTATTTGGCTTTTGTATTGTTGCAGCAATTAAATAAATTGTGCTACATTTTCACAAACATGACTTCATTAAAATAGTGTGTAAAATATTTTGGTATTATAATAATTCAGTTCTATATAGATACAAACACACTGGAGGATTTCCTTACCTCAGGCTTCTTCATTATGTGGATACTGAACATATAATTTTTCATTGGATAAATAACAATGAGGACATCACCAAACTCTGTGGGAATAATTCCTCTTCTGTAGTCTCTTGTATGCTCTGACCAGACTATGTGCACTTCATCATTCCCTAGGTGTCTTAACTGCCCAAAATAAAAGAGAGAAGGGTAGAGCAGAAAAGCATAAATTTCAATATTAGATAATGTGAGCAACTACAAAAAAAAAATCATTACTCTAGCCTTAGCAAATGAGCTCTATGGTTGGCCATTGCATTTTTTCTGGTTTGCACCAATAGGTTCAGAGAACACACATACATATGACATGGTGATGCATGAAAAATGATTACTTAACATTCTTCCTAATTATTCTAGGAGGACCAGGGATATGCTGATAAAGATTTTTTTAGTCTGAAACAAGAGCTAAGATAAAAGTATTATGTGGGACATAAATGTGGGCATCTCAGTAATTCAGTTCCATGCAGCAACAGGAGGCAATGAAGATAGGTGTTGTGAATATATATTCCTGGAAAGGGTCCCCAGCACCATGGACATTTTAAAGATAAGCCATGCAACTGACCAGCAGCCATAGTGTTGGATCAAATAAGATTGAACACACCAGACCGCCATGCAACTGAGAGCAGCTGGAATGGTATATGAACATATTCAGTTTAAGCAGTGGCTGAAAATTCCATAAAGATTTCTCTACCAATGCCTGTAAGAAAAGGCAAATTATACTAGCAAACAGGCCTAGAAAAAGAAAATGTGTGTAAGCATTCTTCAAGTTTATGACAGTCATAGATTTGCTACTGACAACCAGAGAAAAAGAATATGTGGAGATAAATTGGTTATATAGCAAAAAGGATTAAGATTACCCAAAGTGTGAATTTCTTAAAATAGATGGTGTCCAACTGATGTACTCCGGCAGAGTGATGCAGATCTTAATTTTTGTACAAAAGTAGGGTAAATTGTTGAAATAATTCTACCTACAAAAGGTTTCATTTAGCATCGAATTACAATTTTATACAAAAATCCAGACCTTGCCATAGCTTCACATGTATTTCATCAGAATCTGATTTCACTGATTCAGGAATTCAAGTTCATCTTCCCTCATTTTATTGCAAGTGATAAAAGGGTCGGGGTCGGGGGGGGGGGGGAAAAGGAGAGCAAAAGGGTCGGGGGGGGGAAAAAGGAGAGCAAAAGGGTCGGGGGGGGGAAAAAGGAGAGCAAAAGGGTCGGGGGGGGGAAAAAGGAGAGCAAAAGGGTCGGGGGGGGGAAAAAGGAGAGCAAAAGGGTCGGGGGGGGGAAAAAGGAGAGCAAAAGGGTCGGGGGGGGGAAAAAGGAGAGCAAAAGGGTCGGGGGGGGGAAAAAGGAGAGCAAAAGGGTCGGGGGGGGGAAAAAGGAGAGCAAAAGGGTCGGGGGGGGGAAAAAGGAGAGCAAAAGGGTCGGGGGGGGAAAAAGGAGAGCAAAAGGGTCGGGGGGGGAAAAAGGAGAGCAAAAGGGTCGGGGGGGGAAAAAGGAGAGCAAAAGGGTCGGGGGGGGGAAAAAGGAGAGCAAAAGGGTCGGGGGGGGAAAAGGAGAGCAAAAGGGTCGGGGGGGGAAAAGGAGAGCAAAAGGGTCGGGGGGGGAAAGGAGAGCAAAAGGGTCGGGGGGGGAAAGGAGAGCAAAAGGGTCGGGGGGGAAAGGAGAGCAAAAGGGTCGGGGGGGAAAGGAGAGCAAAAGGGTCGGGGGGGAAAGGAGAGCAAAAGGGTCGGGGGGGAAAGGAGAGCAAAAGGGTCGGGGGGGAAAGGAGAGCAAAAGGGTCGGGGGGGAAAGGAGAGCAAAAGGGTCGGGGGGGAAAGGAGAGCAAAAGGGTCGGGGGGGAAAGGAGAGCAAAAGGGGAGGGCAGAAAGGAGAGCAAAAGGGGAGGGCAGAAAGGAGAGCAAAAGGGGAGGGCAGAAAGGAGAGCAAAAGGGGAGGGCAGAAAGGAGAGCAAAAGGGGAGGGCAGAAAGGAGAGCAAAAGGGGAGGGCAGAAAGGAGAGCAAAAGGGGAGGGCAGAAAGGAGAGCAAAAGGGGAGGGCAGAAAGGAGAGCAAAAGGGGAGGGCAGAAAGGAGAGCAAAAGGGGAGGGCAGAAAGGAGAGCAAAAGGGGAGGGCAGAAAGGAGAGCAAAAGGGGAGGGCAGAAAGGAGAGCAAAAGGGGAGGGCAGAAAGGAGAGCAAAAGGGGAGGGCAGAAAGGAGAGCAAAAGGGGAGGGCAGAAAGGAGAGCAAAAGGGGAGGGCAGAAAGGAGAGCAAAAGGGGAGGGCAGAAAGGAGAGCAAAAGGGGAGGGCAGAAAGGAGAGCAAAAGGGGAGGGAGAAAGAGGGAATGTGTGGGGGAGGGGGGGAAGAGGCAGAGGGTGGGGAGAAAGAGAGAAAGGAGGTAGGGAGCTGAGGTGAGAGTTGAGGTAGGAGGCAATGAGGCAAGGGTGAAAGGTGCATAAGCTGTGCTATGTGAGGTTGTGTCCAGATTCCATCTTGTATTGAGGGCTCCTTAGTTTAAAAGGCAGTTTCTGGATAGATGTTGAGATATGTCGTGCCTGGAAAGCCCAATCAATTCTATTTTCCTACTTCCAAAAATGCCCAGTTTTGTTATTTAACTTCAAAGTTTGATATAAAATTAAGTATAATATTTAAATCACAATGGCATGTTTAATTTTAAAATGGTGATAGAATTATATCTAGGCACCCTGGTGCAATGATCCATGACCTGCTAACCCAGCTTCTCATGAAGGCCATGCCAGGACTTCACTAACTGTGTGTATGCTACGAAAGCAGATCACATTACTTTATTAGTCAAATCAACAAATCACAATTACAGCACATAACACACTTTCCTACTTCTGCTTGTAAATCCCTCCCAGGTGCCAATGTGGTGTTGAACTTTTATTTGTTTCAACATTTTCATGTCTTTATATTTTTTATATGCATTTGAAACCTGTTATTTGTCTTGATTGTGTTGAAGCATGTGTTTTTCTGTGCCTTAAGCAGTACTTAAGTAAAGATTTAGTTTTTAGCATGACTTTTCTGCATAACCCTAAAAAATCATTGCCAATAGCAAAAGAACCTGAAGAAGAGGCATACGGACTCGAAATGTTAACTTTTTTTTCTCTCCACAGATGCTGTTAGGCCCGCTAAGTTTTTCCAGCATTTTCTGTTTTTGTTACAAAAGAACCCAGTTTATAGTGCAAAGAATTTTCTTTCTTGACTGCAACCTATTCTAACCCAATAAGATGTATTAAACTAATTACTGAAATCAACCAGTTATGCTGCAATAATATTTCAGCTACTGCTTATTGATAAATACAGTGAGTAGATTATCACCCCCAAAGATGTACGTTTGGGTGAACAGGTGACAGCCGAATTATGCCCTATCATTCATTCATAACAGAATACGAGTTTTAAGGTTCAAAGCAGAACAAAACTTCAACTCATTAGCATAGAATTTATAAAATTCTGTAGAAAAACACCAATACAGATGGTCATTTACCATGGTACAATGGGTGGATGAAAAAATGTTTCCACAGCACATCTAAAATCTGTGCTTGTTTTCCCACTATATTCATTTACTGTAAATGCTCAAAAGATTAGACAATCTATCCAACTATTGATCAATTCCTATATTATATTAAGTATAGGTAATGAAGATAGCTCCAAGAAAGATCCAGCAAAATCCAATTTTTCAAATAACGCCAGAAGGCAAAATGATTAATCAAATCACTGACAGTCAGAGGTTTTAATGCCTTAGTCTGATAACATTTGTCAATGAATTTGATTCAATACTATTCAACCAAAGTGTACAAATAGTAGCCACACAAATAGGAAACTCTGACCCCAATATTTTAATAGTAGCTCGCTAATGCATTGTATCAACATTGATATGTTAAATGACGAAAACCATTGGCCTTACTGTCCATCTCCTATCTCTTAACTAAATCCCTCCCCGTGCCAAAAGGTTCCTTCCGAGGAAAGGCAATGGTAAAGAAAGTTCATGCACTGCTTTAGGGAAAGAATAGGTGTGGAACACAGTGTCTTTTTGTTTCATGCAGGCAGGTAAAAATCTAGTTTTAAGTGCAATGTTACCAAAGGCCAGGTGAGTAGGTTTATCTGCCACATGCATGTGTTATTTGAGCAAAATATGTATGAAAATATAATTTAACAATTAAACACAGTTCACATTTCCTTCAAGCACAAAACCTGACTCCTGATGGAAAAAAATCATGCAATTTTTTATGGGAGTTTTAGTCTCCAAGTTAATACTGAAAGCTACATTCTTCCATAGTTATATTGAGGCAATGTTAAAAAATAGTTTGTCATATTTGCTAAAGGAAAAATAAGCTGATTTTCTCAGACAGTGCTCGTAATGCCTTATAAATACAGTACTGCATTATAACAAATCCACCAATGAAATCTTATGTCAGAAAATGAGAATTTCTGGATTCCTGCTATTATGTTCCGTTGCAGTTTAGGTGTAGTAAAATAATCTGCAGTAACATTCCACTTTTAACGCAGAAGTCCCAAGGCACTTCACAGGTAAAGAAAGAAACGGGTGTTGGCTGTTTGTGGGGGAGAGATGGCTAAAAACTTAGCTTTAGAAATGGGTTTTAAGAAGGCTTTTCAAAATGTAGAGAGAAGTAGAAATGTAGAGGTGTTTTTTTAAAGTAAATTCCTAAGGATTGAGGTGAGGGACAGAGTAATTGAACACTGACAAACATAAATTGTTCAGACAGCCAGCATGGGTTTGTAAAGGGCAATAGATCATGTAATAGCTGAGTGTGCTAATTGATGTTATTTATATAGACTTCAGAAGGTATTTGATAAGATTCCACACAAGAGACTACTAGCAAAAATAGGAGCACATAGAATCAGAAGGAATCTTTTGACATGGGCAGGGATTTAGTTAGGAGATAGGAGATGGAGGGTAAGGATAATGGGTATGTACTCTAATTGGCAAGAAGGAACTAATGGTGTTCTCCCAGAGATCTGTACTGGGGCCTCAGCTTTTCACTATACTTATAAATTATTTTGATATAGAGTTCTGCCTTCACCTAAGTCGCTGGCAACACTTGTTAGCACAGAAAGTAGTGTAGATGGGAGCAGATAGTTGCAAAAGGACATCAATAGATTTTTGCTGGGAGAGACACATTGCTGAAGTTTTTCACCTTGCAGTCATCAAAGCGGAAGCAAAAATGCCAAATTTCAAATGATCGCAATGACCTTTTCTATAAGAGTACTACAGGTAATTCAAAACAGACGCAAGGCTTGAACATATTCCTTTTGTTTGCAGAGAGTGGGTTCCTACATATGAATGTATGTCACCTTGCACCTTTTTTCAATTACTTGGGAGCTTGGGGAACCTGTAGTTCCTCGTTGCTTTCTCCATGGCAACGCCTCAGTCAATCAGAGTCAATTTGCCAACCAATCAGCACCCTGTAGTAAAAATAGTTGTGATTGTTTGAAATTTGGTATTCTTGCGTTTGTCCTGTGAGTGCAAGATGAAAAGCTTCAGCAACATGTCTCTCTTTTCAGCAATATTCAAGTTCTGTACTGCCAAGTGACTAATTGATAGATTAAGTGAGTGTGTAAACTGTGGCAGATGGAGTTCAACATGGGGAAGCGTAACAGCATCTACTTTGGAGCCAAGAAAGAAAGATGACAGCATTTACTGAATGGTCTCAAGCTTTGGGAGGCCATGTACAGGAATCAGTGTCAGATACAAAAATAATTAAAAAGGCTAATGAAATGTCAGCCTTCATCTCAAAAGGGCTACATGGTCCGAAAGGGTGGAAAGCATGGAATCCCATAAATAACCTTTATGTCTATGCCTTAAGGCATAGAAGTGATGAGACTTTCTTCTGTGATCTTTCCTCTTAATCACCACATTTCAACAATTGCAGTAAGCTACAACACATATCAATTGAGTGCCAGCAGTGTGTCCGATTGCTAAACATGATGGCAGTTGGAGACTGTTTATTAACTTGTTGATTGATTCTGACAATTTCTTAGCCAGATTGGGGCAGATGATTGTCTGTTGTCAATATCAATTTATAAAATGGATAACAGGCTTCAGCAGAGGCCAGGACAAAGATAATCACATTTGCCTTTCCTCACTGGAAAAGGGCACTCTTGTCTGTTCAAATAATTCTCTAAACAACAGCCATGATGAGATTTAAAATGTGTGTGTGGAATTGTGGTTGTGGAGTATGATTCCTCAAGGCAGAGTGTGCTTATTATAATACTGGTAATTTTAATTCCCTTTGCCATTCTAAACTTACACAGTTAAAATTCTCCACTGCAATCTAAATAGAACTTAATTGGTGCCACCTCAGAACCACTACTCTCAGCCGAGGTAATGTTCAGCTAGAAGGAAAATGGGAGTGATGGTGCTCTAACAGTGTTTGTTCCTGAATATTCTTTGAGCATTTTCCTCCTGAAGCCCGGGTGATATTCAGTTCTTTCCTATCCCCAATTCCTAATGGGAACTGAGAGGGTGAGGGAAAGGAGGCAGAATTGATGAACTCACTAATTAATACCATGCTTACTTTGCAGATACAGCATCTCATTAGACAGCTGATATTACCTAAAATAGCTTACTTAAATGGATAAAATATGAGAGGAAGTCAAATTAATGAATTTTAAAATAAGTTAACCAGAATTTTAATAGATAATTTTATTATAGTAGCAACAAGCCAGCAATGAATAATCAATCGGTACAATATCCAATTTCAAAATCAGACACACCCAATTTCAAAGCATGGATACATAAAAAAAATACTTAATTTCGGATTTTCTTTAAATATATTAATTTACTAACTTAGAAAAAACATTTTAAAAATATATTTATTGCACACTGTACCTTTTTCGTTAAAGAATCATCTGAATCAGAAGGCATTCTTGTAGATACATGAAATATTACTTCTGCGGTAGAGGTAGCAAAATATGGAGTCGAGAGTCCAGTGCTTTTATTTCTTTGCAGGCCACCCATGAAGCCACAATGATTAGTAAGGTTAACCTTAAACAGTAAGAGATGAGAACACGAATAAAAAACCTAACAATATCATGATATGCATTAATTATCTGTTTGTTGAGACCAGAGAATGCTAAATGGCATTAGAATATATTACAATTATTAGTCTATATTCATGCTCTATCTCAAATCTGAGACTTAATCTTTCATGGGATGTGGGCTTTGCTGGCAAGGCCAACATTTGTTGCCCATCCTGTAGTGCCCTTGAACTAATTTGCTAGGTCATTTCAACCACATTGCTGTGGGTCTGGGGTCCGTAGGCCAGGCTAGGTAATGATGGCAGATCTCCTTCCCTAAAGGAGAGTAGTGAATCAGATGGGTGTCTACGGCTATTGATGATAGTTTCATGGTCACCATTACTGAGGCTAACTTTCAATTCCAGATTTTATTAATTGAATTTAAATTCCACTAGCTACAATGTTACTATTTGAACCAGTGCCCGTAGAGGATTAGCCTGGGCCTCTGGATTACTAGTCCAGTCACATCACCGTTATGCCACTGTCTCCCCAAAACTACGATAATTAAGTTTCTATGTATAAGTAATTTAATTTTTTGTACATTAGATGGTTTAACATTACGCAGCTGAAGGAAACTGGAATAATAAGGGCAAAGAAATCATTTCTGGTAGCCATCAAGAACGTGGGATGACAGGGGAATTGTGCCAACAGCAATTAGGATATTTCCCATAATCTAAGGCAATTTCCAATACCACTGCTTCATTTCAGAATGCAGGTCTTTGAAGAAAGTGAAAAGGATGACTCAGCAACATCACAATGTCAGTTGCTATGAAATACAGACTGGTTCCATTCTCAGTGCCTGGCAGCAGAGGATTTTCAGGCACTGATGCAATAAAGTAATTATACCTTAAACCATTGGTGGCCACAGCCCCCCTGAGAAGTCAAACATTTCTGCTCTGGTGTCACACAAATAATGTAACCGATGTCTCAGTTAATGCTTTGGGGCTACTCTGGTGGAGAAATCTGTGCATGCGGCCCAGAACTTCTGATTTCTGGACAGTTGTACCCTGGAGGTATCCCCCAAGATGTGCTGGGGGGGCATGTCAGAGGTCCCCACGCACTGACTACATGGGAACTGCCTGGGAAGTTTGGACTTCCAACGGGCAACAATCCTGCAAATGGAACTCTCTGAAACTCAGGGACTTTGGAGATTACCAGAATAGTTACCCCAGTAAAAATTAGAAGGATTAAAGCCAGTTCTAATTCCTGGTTAACTATACTACGACTCCACACAGGAATCTTCTCTCCGTAGCTTGTCAAAGTGGCTTTGGGACATTTAAACTTACCGGAATACCGCAGCAATTGCTGGAAAAAGGGAGAGTAGCTTGGCTTCTCCCAACCCTCGTACGCTAAGGAAGGAAGGACTCCTGAACAGATATGTATTCTGAGGAGGTCAGTCCAGGCAAGGAATGAGGAGCTCTGGTGCAAGCTAAGTAAATAGGAGTGGAGTGGCAATCTGACAATGACTGCCACTCCTCGGAAGATTTGGCCCAATGAGTTTTTATGACCAGAATGCTTATTTCTTATGGGATGATGACGGGCCAATTTTGGAGTACTTGAAAATTTTCTGCAATGAGAGCTGAAGATCGTTTTCTAATGTTTAAGCTCTTGAGAAGTTATTCCAGTGAAACTAATGACTCTGCCTCATTAGGTTGGATTGGAATTGAGTAAGATCAATATATCTCAAACGTTATATCTTTTCATATGCCACCAGCATTGGCCAATCTCTAAAGATAGAAGACTAACAAAAGTCATTGAACCATAGGTTCATAGCTGTGGCTGAAAAATAGCTTAAAAGATAGGAATGGCAACTCAGCATTCCTGGTTACAGAGTTTTCAGACAGGATATAGAGGGACTAAAAAAGAAAATTCAGTTGGGGGGGGGGGTGGGGGCAGTGTTGCAATATTCAGTAAAGAAGTAATCACAGCAGTGAGGCGGGGGGGAATGATATGCCATAAGGATGTCAACTAAGGTCATGTGGATTGAACTGAGGGAAAAAAGGGGGCAGTCACATTCCTGGGAGTATACTATATTCCCACAATCAGAGGGCGTTACAAAAATGAAAATGTTGACATGTTGCTAATAAGTGCAGAAACAATAGGGCATTTCAATTATCCTGATATTAACTGGGATAAAATCATCGTAAATGGTACAGAGATCACGCATAATTCTGAAAATGCATTCAAGAGAACTTTTTTTGCAAGCCCAACTCTGGCATTTCTGGACTTAAGTTTAGGGAATGAAGCAGGTGGAAGGGGCATGAGTGAGAGTGCATTTTAGTGGTAGTGATCATAATTCAGTTATATTTAGCATAGTTATGGAAAAGGATAAAAATAAAAGTAAAAAATTTTAATTGGGGAAAGGCCAATTTTACTAAGCTGAGACATATGTTTTTCCCCCCAAAAGGTGGACTGGGAACAGCTACTCAAAAGTAATTCAATATCAGAGCAATGGGAAGCATCCAAGGAGGAGATAGAGAGGGGTTCAGAACAAATATATTCCCAGAAAAAAACGGTAACTCTCAAATCTAAATCCCCATCCCATCTGCTGTTGCCAAAGAGCAAACAAGGTAGCATATGGCAAAAAAAGGAAGTTTACGGCAGCTACCAAGAACTCAATGTTGCAAAATATAAAGTACAGAGGTGAAATTAAAAAGGAACTAGGAAATCAAAGAGGGCAAGAAGAAATAGGGCAAAGGAAAACCCAAAGGTGTTTTACAAGTAAATGATGAGTAACAGGATAACTAAAGAACGAGTAGGTCCTATTTGAAACCAAAAATCATACCTGAGTGTCAAGGTTCTTAATTAATGCTTTACGTTCGTCTTCACAAAAGAAGACACGGGCAAAAGGCAGACAGTGAAATATTGGATGGGATAAACATGGTAAGGGGGAAAATTAGTAAGGAATTTAGCATCTTTGAAAGTAGATAAATTTCGAAAGATTCAGATTAATAAAGGGCACTCAGCCTGATGTTAAGGAAAGATAGTGTCTGACTAACTAGACTAATTTTTTAAGGAAAGCACAAGTAGGGTTGATGATGATAGTCTGTTTGATGCAGTCTACGTGGACTTTAGCAAGGCTTTTGACTAGGTCCCCTTTGGCAGACTGGTCAGAAAAACAACAGCCCATGAGATCTAAGGACATGTGGCAAGTTGGATGCAAAATTAGCTCAATGGCAGGAAGCAAAGGTTAATGGTGGACAGGTGCTTTTGAGACTGGAAGGCCGTTTCCAGTGGGGTTTTGCAGGGCTCAGTACTGGGTCCCTTGATGTTTGTGGCTTACATCAATGTGGGGCATGATTAAAGAAATTTGCAGATGGTGCAAAAAATTGGCTGTGTGGTTGTTGAGCAAGCAAGCTATCAATCAAAGTAAGGTATTAATGGACTGGTCAGGTGGGCAGAGAAGTGACAAGTGGAATTCAATCTGAAGAAGCATGAAGTATTATATCTGGGGAGGGCAAACAAGGCAAGGGAACATGCAATAAATGGAAGAATACTGAGGAGTGTAAAGGCACAGAGGGACATTGGAATGTATACCCACAGATCCCTGAAGCTAGCAGGACAGGTAGATAATATAGTTAAGAAAGTGTATAAGATATCATACTTCTTTTATTAGCTGAGGCATAGAGTACATGAGCAGGGAGGTTATGCTAGAACTGTATTAAACCCTAGTTAGGACACAACACAGACATACTGCATACAGTACCGCTTTTTCAGGAAGGGTGTGATCACACTAGAGGGGGTTTTGGCAGGAATGGAGAATTTTAACTCTGAGAAAATAGGGTTATTTTCTTTGGAACAGAGAGGCCTAGAGAGGGTGGGTAGGGAGAACCTATTTCCATTAGCACAAAGATTAATAAATATATGCCCTCAGTTAAAGTAATTGGTGGATGGATTACGTGGTAGTTAAGGAGTAATTTTTCCACTCAGATGGTGGTGGGGTCTGGTACTCAGTTCGCAAAATAGTGGTAGATGCAGAAATCCTCATTATTTTAAAAATACTTGGATGTTCACTTGAAGTGCCGGAACCTACAAGGCTACGAAACAAGTGCTGGAATGTGGAATTAGACTGGATAGCTGTTTTCAGCAGGGTCAGAAGCAACGTGCTAAATGATTTCCTTCTGTGCTTGAAATATTCTACATTTCTAATTACTAGATGATGGAGGGAGGAAGAAAATAAGGTAAGGAGCAAGGCTTGATATATCTATAAAGCGCCTTGCACAGTTCTTAGGACATCTTAAAGTGCTTCACAGATAATCAATTACTTTTGAACTGTTGTTATTGGACAAACATGGCAGCCAATGTTTTCTCAACACAGCCCTACAACAGGACATAAAGGTAATGACCATTAAACTATTTTCAGTAGTCTTGAGCGAGGCTTGAATGTTGGCCTGGAAATTGTACTTCACATAGTACCAATGTTACGTCCACCTGAATAGGCAGATATGTTGTTTAACATCTCATCTAAAAGTGAGCACCTCCAACAATGCAGCAATCCCTGTACTACATTGAAGCATAGGCCTATGTGTTCTCATCTTCTAGTCCTGGAGAACAGCTCAAATCACTGTCCTTCTGATTCAGGGGTAAGAGTGCAACTAGCTGAAAATGGAGAACCAGATCACAAGTTTAAATAATGCTAAAAATTTACCAAACTACCCCAAGAAAGTAATTAAACAGAAAAGGGGGAAAATGTGAAATATGTCCCATAGCGCATGAACTTTTTCCTATGATAGAGCCATACTTTACTGATCACAGCAGAAAGTGGAGAAAAAGAGGTAGGTGTCCTGAGGTTTGCACTGAAGCCTATGGGTGGTGGCTGCCCTTTCCTTCCTTTCTTCTCTTCAGAATGTTATACTGTTGATAGGATTGCTCCACAGATGCTAGGAGCCTCTAGTACCTTAAAGGCCCCATCTCATGTATGCATATGGAAAGCAAATACCAACAGTGTCAAAAGTCTGCTTGATTGGGTGGAAAAGACAACTATGTTATGGAAGAATCTCATGCTTTAGTCCATATAATAACAGGCAATATAGTTTATGGCTTGATTATTTTGGATGAGTGTCGCTACTGCAACATCATTCTGCACGTATAAAGTAAAATAACTTTCTTTTCCAAGGGAAAAGTCAAACTAGCCAATAGCGACTTTTTGAAGCTAGTACTTACAATTTTCAATGAAGGGATAATATTTCAACAAAGAAATCAATATTGTTGCAAAACACCTCTGGATGAACCGAGGTAAAGATGTTGACAAGGTATCAAGATAGAATTGATAAAGATTGGGAACTTTTCTTTCTGGGAGTTCAACAAGAATGACACTGTTAAGGATTACGGAATAAATAATAAACTGGGGGCTAGTTAATGGTGCCAGGCATGTACTGAGATCCTGAGAAAGTGGCATAATTTCTTCAAGTGTAAAATTCTTGAAAGCATTACTTGATTTTTAAAAAAAATCCTAATTTGATAATAGTTCTCCAAGATATGTGGAGAATAGATGAATAAGGGAGAAAACAATTTTAGTCCCATGCTTCAAACTATTCTGCAAACTAATCTTCAAATTCCATGCCCATTTCCTCAAAGGGCAGCCATTTTTGTGGAATTCTATGTACTTATTGATATTTAATATGAGAGTTACAGACATTTTCCAATACTGAAAATCCTTAATTTACTCAATTTTATTCAGTGAAGTGAAAAATAAATTAAGAAAGCAAAAGGTACTTTACCTCCCAACCAAGCCCTGCTATAAAATCCTCATAAGATTGGCTTCCTCCAGTATTCGTAAGAATGGAGTGCTTATCTTCCTGCCCCTCAGCAACATAAAACACCGCTATCTTGTGTGTTTCTCGACTGCAGGAAACAAAATAGTAATTAATTTAACACTACGCAAAAAATTAGTGTAAAATCTTTATTATAATTTAATTTCAAACAATGCAATAGTTTTGTATAATCTCCAGGTTCTCCAAAGGTTTCAGCCTTCACATATAGTCAAAGCAACAATCATCAAAACAAGGGAAAACTTTTGGGACGTTTTGCCCTTCAAAAATTTGGAGTTACAACTCATCCTCCTGCACCCAAGGCTTTGTTTATTATTGCACTTTAATTCTTAAGGGAGAAATGTAGAGACCTTCCAAATGCATGATCTCTACCACCTGGAAGCACAAGAGCTGCAGAACGCATTGGAACACCACCATCTGCAAGTTTCCCTCCAAGCCATACACCAATCTGACTCAGAACCAAGTGACAGTGAGGGCACGGCGACAGAGTCAAAATCCTGGAACTCTCTCCCTAACAGCACTGTACCACATCTCATGGATTACAGCGGTTCAAGGAGGCAGCTCACCATTACCTTCTAAAGGGCAATTAGGGATGGGTGACAAATGTTGGCCATGCCAGTGTTGCTCACATCCCATTAAAGAATTTTTTGAAAGTTGAAACAGTTGTGGGGAAACACACATGTAGATATATACACTTGTCAGGGAGAACTGAAGGGGAAATGAGAGTTTTGTATTTGAAAGTTAAATTGAATGATATTCATCCAAAAATTAGATAAACTAGTAATTTTCTACACTCACAGAAATAATTTATGTCCAAATAATATGATAATTGGTAAAAAAAAAAGCTTAACATTGAAGTCAGCTTGAAGCAGAAAAGAACTTGCCACGTTGCATTTTCCATTCAAGACATTACCTCACAGGAGTACACACCTCTTTTATATTTTTCCTTAGTTCTGTTGAAGAGTCATATGGACTTAAAACGTTAACTGTGTTCCTCTCCGCATATGCTGTCAGACCTGCTGAGTTTTTCCAGGTATTTTTGTTTTTGTTTTACATAAAAAGTTAGTTCATGTGCTAGGTTAAAAATTAAGATAAAATGATCATAGGTAAGAATGAGGTTTTACTATAGTGTTTTTTTGATCAGCTGATGAATAATGGAAAGATAAAACTTCAAGTATCAATTTTACTATTTAATATTCAGTAATGGATCTACACAACATTTCTTTACTGAATGAAACAATATTTATAAAGCGCCTTAAACAAAGTAAAATGTTCCCTAGGAGCATTATCAAACATCAGCAAACAGCAGTTGCCTAGAAAGGTCTTCGTCTTGGAAAGGGATCTGGAAGTAGTCACAGGCCTGGGTTTGGAGTGGCCAGAAGCCAGTGGTCAAATCACTCAATTCCTCTTCTTAGGTAGTCCACTGGGATCGAGGATAACTTGCTTCCGCACTGCTTTGATGGGTTCTGAAATGGCTGATCCAATGCGCAATCTGCAGACTGTCACATGCAGAGCAGGTGGTGCTTGCAGGGTCAGGTAGATGAGTTGTTTTGAGGATTGTCCGCATTCTCTGATGCCTCGACTTCGCCTCTGTGTGCTCCCAATGAAGTCTCTTGACATGTTCGATGACTTCATGAATGCCTTCTCCATTTTAGTCACTCACAAGCTTGGGACTCCCATGAGCCAATGGGTATAATTGCTTCTTTAGGATGCTTTGAAGATATCCCTAAAGCGTTTCTGCTATCTACCCGGGAGTGTCCTGCCATGACTAAGTTCAGAGTCGAGCAGTTGCTTTGGGAGTCTGGTGTCAGCCATATGGACGATGTGTCCTGCCCAGTAGAGCTGGTTTTGACTGATTGACACCTCGATGCTGGGCATGTTGACTTGGGAGATGCTGCTGCTGTTGGACCACCTTTGCCACCAGATTTGGAGAATCTTACGAAGGTGCTACTTACTGGTGGCACTTCTACAACATTTGAGATGCCTGCTGTAGTTTGTCCAAGTCTCCAAAACATATAGGAGCGTTGCCCAGCAAACCCTAACCTTAGTATCAGCCAGTAGTTGAAGAACCCACTGAGAGGCACCATAGATATGATATTCACTGTATAGCAAATCCAAGAAAAATGCAAAGAACAGCACCAACTGCTGCATGTGGTCTGTTTTGACCTCACAATAAAGCCTTTGACTCCGTCAACTGTGAAGGTTATGGAGTAGCCTCAAATTTGGCTGCCCTCACAAATTTGTTGCCACCCTCTGTCTATTCCACAATGACATACAAGCCACGATCTGCACCCTAATGGAAAGGCCACAGACCCTATCTCAGTGAAGATTGTCGTCAAACAAAGCTGTGTCATCGCTTCAACCGTCCTCTCCATCTTTCTCGCTGCAATACTGCACCTCAGTTCTAGCAAATAATCCATAAATGTGGCGATAATTAAAGAAGACAGGAAACTGTTCAACCTACACCTTCAATCCAAAATCAAAATCACTCCAATTGAATCATTGACCTCTAGCATGCAGATGATGCTTGTGTGTGTGTTCACTCAGAAACTGAGCTCCAGGTCATTGTTTATTCCTTTTCCGAAGCAAAAGAAAATGGGCCCTTTCACGAAACACCCAGAAAACCAAGGTCCACTCACAGCATAACACCTTCCCTCATTAAGTTCAAGATCCTGGAAAATGTGGACCATTTTCCATACCCTGGGAGCCTCATCTTGATGAAGCCAGACACAGATGATGAAATTGATCAGCCCCTCAAATGCACCAGCTCAGTCTTCTGCCAACTGAAGAAAAGAGTATTTGAGACCATTCATGCCTCAAGCTATCATTGGAAGTTCCTAAGAGGCTGTGCCAAGTCACTTCCTGTATAGGAGGAACAATGGACCTTTAAAGATTTAAAATCAACTATTACAGGATAACTAATGTTGATGGGTCTTCAGCTCAAGTCTCATAACTGGAGAAAGAGGTTGATGAATAATTCAGAATTATTGCTCAATTGTTCCAGCTCTTGGAGCAATACCTGAGCAATCTTTTTCTGAAAAATTAGCTTAACATCAATTTCTGGGTGACACAATCTCTGGCAGTGACATCTTGCACTCCTATGTGATGCTATGCAAAAAAGGCTAAGGAAGTTCTGATCTCATTGATGCCCAACAATGAGAATCATGACAAATAAATGCTGGAATAAGTGTGTAAAGATGTAGGTATACTTCACTATGATTGTGTTGCTTATTCATTGTCTCTCTCATTTTTTTTTACAATAAAAGCTCACTTTAGAACTGGACAAGCCAATTGCTAGCCTGATGGTTCAGTTGGGAGATAAGGCCCTCCCCGTCAGATCCTTCCTGCATGCCCTCAAGGTGGCTGTGGTGGATAGGTAAGAGACCTTCATCTACCTCCTTCTGGAATGTGCCTTTGAAAAGAAGGGCTCTACAGGCTGTTCCCAGGGACGTACACTGAGATAAACATCAACTGCGGCTGGAGGACCATGAACTTGGTGAAAGGTGCTCTTTGGTCAGCCTGAAACTTGCTGGTCTTTCATTGCAAAAGAGTTGTCACGTGTTGCGTACTGGCACATTCCAAGGTCCAGGACGACATGCTGAGGAACACATTGAAGTTTGGACAACCGCAGCAAAGGCACAGTGGGGAAAGGCCAATATCCTGCAACTCCATACCGAACAGCACTGTAGGTGTACCTACACCACACGGACTGCAGTGTTCCAAGGCGGCAGCTCACCACCACCTTCTCAAGGGCAATTAGGGTTGGGCAATAAATGCTGGCCTAGCCAGCAACACCCACATGCCACGAATGAATAAAAAAAGGCCAAATCCTTTCAACCATAATACACCATGGGGCTGGAAACTGGGTAAAACCTCTCAGCTTTTACATAATGAATCTTGTAAATATTAACTGTAAATATTGTGAGTAACGTACAGCATTGGAAGAAACTGATTTGGTTTGCACCTTATATAATGTCAACTTTGAAAGGCCATGTATAATACTCTATTCATAAAATTTATGAAAGTGCATTTTTGAAGAATAGATGGTTCAGCTGGGGGGCAGTGGATCCTGTCAGATGGTTCCCAGATCAAACCAAAGTCACTTGGGAGAATGCCTCATTGCTAGAACTATCAAACAAACACCAAGACGTGGTTTGGCTGGTGGGGAGAAAGGTACGCCCTGTCAGATCTTTCCTTTCTCATCCTTGAAGTGACTGTGGTGGGGAAGAAACTGTTGCCCACCTCTTTCTGCCTGTGCTCTTGTAAAACAGGTCTGGAAAGAAATGCAGTGGTTTTTGTTGAAGTCCATCCCACACAGTTCTGTGACACAGAACTCTGTGCTCTAGGGGCTATTCCCTGGGATGCACACCAAGATAAACATCAACTGCAGTTGGAGGACCGTCAACTCAGTGAAAGACGCTCTTTTGGCTGCCTGAAACTTGCTGGTCTTCAGTGCAAAGAGTTGTCCACGACAGAGTGTTGCAGACAGGCACATTCCAAGGTCCAGGGCTACATGCCGAGGGAGGCACCAAAGCTTGGTGCAGCCACAGCAAATGCGCAATGACAAAAGGCCACCGTCTAAGGCCTTTCAACCAAAGCACACAGAGGGGCTGGAAATGGTAAAACTCCACGGGCTGTATGTTTGACATATAATGTATCTTGTAAATATTAACTGTAATTGTAAATGCGCTGAGTAACATTCTGTATTGGAAGAAACTGATTTGGTTTGTACCTTATGACCTTAAGGCCATGTAATGTACTTTTAAAATTTTTATGAATAAAGTATATTCTTGGAAATAAAAGATGGTTCAGCTGGTAGGCACTTAAGCACTGAGTTATACAAGTCAATAGTGTCAGGTTCACTTACAGGTCCTTGCTAGAGGAGCTAATTCAATCCTGAGTGATGGCACGTATGGTAATTAATCTAAGCACCTAAGTTGGAAGTACAGGTCTGTGGATAAGGTTGCCTGACATGTGGCGGGGGCACATGTTTCCCTTGAAACATGGCTCAACAGGGAGTCAACATTATCTATGTAAAAATAATAGGTATACTTTACTGATTGAAACTGAAGCTGTTTTATTTGTTGATTATCAAAACCTCAAATACGGCATCTTGCAAAATAAGTTCGTTCAATTTTGGAAGCAGTTTCAGGTTTTGGGAAATGTTTAAAATTATGATTTTTCAGCTCACTTGCACTGCACCTGGAATCTTTTTGGTATCTGGTAATAAGTATAATCAAACGTTATTATTTAGAATACAGAAGAAACAATGAGAAAAAAGACCAGCAGTGGACCCTCTTCAGTTTAGGGACGCTCCAAAAGTTATGCTATAAATTAGTGAAATATTTGAGCCTAAAATCCAAAGATAACAACTCCTGAAGAGACATTTACCATTGCCTTGAATCGAGGTTTTTCAGTTCTCGTAAAAGCTTTTCATTTTTCTTCAGAAGATGGAAACTGGTCCTACAGCAAAACGTAAAGTTGAAATTAGAACGGACACTATTGATTTTATTTGTATATATAATAGACTAACGCCGTAAATCAATCATGGTGTTTTCTTGTATTGCATCAAAGACATCAGCAGCACCAGAGATGAAATTTATAGCAATTAAATGAATTCTACATATCTGTTACATTGCTGCTACCTTAAGTAAGCTGTTTTAGTAAAACCAGCACTAGCCTCTGTCTGACAATTTTAAGTTTGTCCTGCTGTACCCCATTGACAAAAAACAGGATTAACCTAAATTCAATTACTGAACCATCAACCTCCTCCTAAATCATTAATACTAGAATCACTCAGCTCTTGACTTTATCATAGCTTAAGAGTCCCCATGCAGGGGGGTGGGGGTGAGGGGAAGAAAAAAAGAGTTCCTGTGGGGGTGGTCAGTGGAGGAAAGAAAAGGAGTTCTTGTGTGTGGGGGAAGAAAAAGAGTCCTTATGTTTGGGGGGTGGGTGCGGAAGAGTCCCTGAGGGGGCAGTAAGATGGTGGTGGTGGGGAAGACACATGGGGCAGGAATTTTAGCTCGGCGTGCGGGCACACGCCTGTTATGCCCGAGTGTGAAATAGCATGCGACAATGTCAGATGAGCATCCCAAAGTCATCACACAATCACGCAATATTTCGGTCGGCGTCGCACGCGAGAGTTGGCAGCGTGTCTGCCGACAATTAAGAGGTCTATTAAGGCCCTCAAGCTGGTAATTAAGTTGAATTTTTTGCCACCCATCCAACCTTATGGTTGGCAGGCGGGCAGGTGAATAGGCCAGGCGGCTTTTGCATTTTTTGTGAAACCTCATCCATAGGCAGGATGAAGTTTTCGTAATGAAATAAAAAAAAATAAAAACGCTTGGCCAGGGTTTTAATAATCGCCATGTAAAGGTGAGTGTGCTGTGCAGACACTTTTTCTGGACTTTTAACATCTTTAATTTTGTTTTTAAAAATCTTCAACACCCTGAGGCAGCTCTGTGCCTTCAGGGAGCTTTCAGTGAGCGCAACCCTGCACACGCGCAAACTTCAGCGCTCGCACTCCTCCTGCCCCTACCCCGGCATTGCTGAGACTCTCAGCGCATATTTCACACTGGCTGGCCACTAATTGGCCAGCCAGCGTGAAATCGGAGTTGGGGCCCGATCGCGGGCAGTGGACCTTCTCGCGGCTGCTCCCAGGCATGCCTATCGTGCCTGCCCAATGAGGGGACAATCCTCCTCATGGGTTACATTCTGGTAGAAGCAAGTACTTGTCCTCAATGTCAAGGTGTTGCGAATATCTGATTCCATAATTCATAAGTTTTAGAATATAGTTTTTAGTTTTAGCAATATAACTTTTAGTTTGGAGGTTAAAGTGTTAAATGTACGTTAAACGGAAACATCTGGTTGAGAACCTGATAAATGACACTGATGTAATTGCAATTAAAATAGACCCGGGGTAATTACAGTTTTTAATTACAAGTGTTTGTTTAATGAGGTTAGACTTAGAAAGGAAGAGGACTTGAACAATGGATAATCTATTGTGCTTTTGGTAGAGGCAGAAAGTCTACTCTTGACTCAATAAAAAATTTAAACTTTTTGTAATTTTCAAATGAAAAGAAGAGAAAGACAATTGGTCAACAAGGGAGTTTCTTGATAGGGATGACAATACTGAGAAAAATGTCATAAAATTCCATTAGGGATACAAGTTATTCATGTGGGTTATATAATCAAAGTGTTGTGTTGAAGGTGAAAATAATCAGTTTGCACTTCTGTTTGAACCACCCCAAAGCATGCCACCTTGTCGTGGGGACAGGCTGTGGGGGTTAGAGGTTCCATTCTTTAATTTATCTGGGCGTTCCACACAGAACATAGATGCAGTTTTACAGAGTTGGGAGAGCAAAAGGAGATAAATGTTGGTCAGGCCTGCAACTCAAGCAGAGAAAATGCTAACACTACCGTTCATCACACATAGGGCAGGATTTTACATGTTGGCAAGCAGGGGCAGGGCCCGCTCGCCATGTATAATGACGCGCGGTGACATCGGGGGGAACTCCCGACATCACCGCACCCCATTTAAATTTTCAGGAAGGCAGGCGCTGGCCAATTGTAATTAAAGGGCCTGCCCGTCCAACCTTAAGGTTGTTGGGCAGGCCAGGAGTTCCGGCGCGAACTAGAAAAAGCATGAAACCTCAACCACGGGCGGGATGAGGTTTCATGTAGGTTTTAAAAATTTTTAATAAAGTTTTTGTGACTATTATGGACATGTCCCAACTCATATGACATTGTCACACGAGGGGGCATGTTAGGGAAATTTTATTTTTCTATTTTTAGGTTTTGGATATTTTGAGCCGATCTCCCTGAGGCAGCATTTAGCTTCAGGGAGATGAGTGTGCTCTATCGTGTGCGTGTGCAAAAGAGCACACTCTCGATTTTGGGATCTACCCCCCACCCCGGCCCGCACAGGGAGCGCAAAGCTCTTCTGTGTGGACATCAAGCTTGGAGGGCCTTAATTGGCCTGCCCACATAAAATGGCACCATGCCTCCAATCGGGTGCGCTGATCGCAAGCGCGCCTGTGCGCGCTCACCCATCAACTTCGTCCTCAACATGGGGAAAATTCGGCCCATAATGGGTTGGGGGCTCAAGCTCAGATTGGAATTTGTGAAGAGGAAAGATGCTGGAAGATTTACAGAGCTAGAAGCTAGAGGAAGATATTTACAGTATCCTCATAGTGAAAGGCAGCTAGCCTTGAGGCAGAATGGAGTTAACTTGAAGAATGTGCAGCATAACCTAAGTTTAAGCTGAGAAGTCCACAGTTGAGAGGTTTTGAAGAGAATTTGGAGGAATGTTTACCCAAAAGATAATGGAAGGGTCCCCATGAAATTCTGATATTCAGTGAGTCTTAACTTCCAAGCTCCAGGACAGTGTACCTGGGGGATATCCCAAAGGCACGCTGGGGAACCCCTCCCCAGAAATGCCCAGATAAGGTTTGCATGGCAATTATCTGGGCAGTGCAAGTTTCCCATGGGCAATTGCCCTGCACTGGGAATCATCCGAAAATGCAATTTAAATCAAAAACTTTGGATGGTTCCGACTGTGTTACATCAATAGTTACCTAGAAAAAGTTAGAAAAATTAAAACCACTTCTAACTTCTGGGTAGCTACTCTACAGACACATCAACCCCCATAAGGACATACCCCCTCCTCCCCATGGGGGTATTTTCTTACCACACCCCCTTTCCCCACCATACTTCCATGGGTACTCTTTCTTCCCCCCCTCAACGTTTCCATGGGTACTCTTTCTTCCAACACCCCCCATACGGTACTCTTTCTTTCCCACGCCCCTTACATGGGGACTCTTCACCCCCTCTTTCGTGGGACTATTTCTCCCACCCCCCTCCCTCCAATGTGGAGGCATTTTCCCAATACCACCCCCATGCAGGGACTCTCTTTCTTTCTCTCCACCCCTCCCACATACCCTTCCATGGGGACTCTTTCTTCCCTCCCAGCCCTTCCATGGGGACTCATTTTTCCCCTCCCCCCTCCTGTAGGGGCTCTTTCCCCCCTGCCCCCCCTTCCATGGGGACTCTCCCTCCCCCAACTTTCATGGGGACTCTTTCTCCCCACCCCCTCCTTCCAATGGGGTCACATTTTCCCAACCCCAAACCCTTATCGGGACTATCTTTCTTCCCTACATGGGGACTCTTTCTCCAAACCTCCCATCCCTCCCATGAGGGCTCTTCCCCACACCCCGAAACCAGACCCAACTCTCTCCCTTCTCTCAGACCTGACTCCCCAGCCATCCGTCACCACCAGACCGACTCTCAACCCCACCACCTCTACCCTGCCAAGGCCCTACTCCCGGCTCTCATCCCCATCAGGGCCCCACCGGACCCAATCCCCAAACTTCTCCTTGCCAAGGCCTGACTGGACACAACCCGCAACCACCCCGCCCCCAGACCCAACCCCCAAGCTCACCCTCCCACCAAGGCCCAGCACAACCAGACCAGACCCCATCCACCAAGGCCTGGCCTGGCCCGACAGCCCCCACCCCACCGCCAAGGCCCTATCAGACCTGACAACCCGTACTCCCTGTCAAGGCTTGGCCGGACCCAACACCCACCCAGCCCCCTGCCAAGTCCCAACCGGACCCGACCCCCACCCCCCCACCCCAACTGCCAAACCTTGACCTGGCCTGAACCCTACCACCACCCACCAAGGCCAGGCTCGACCCAACAACCCCGCCAAGGCCCAGCCCGGCTCAACCACACCCCAGCGAGGCCTGAGCCGAGTCAATCCCCCGCAACCAATCCCACCCACTTACCTTCTAAAATGACCTTCTCCCTACTTGTCAAAAACCTTTAAACCTGGTTGGACCTTTAACTTACCTGCTTTAGGGGTGTGCCCTCCTTCCCTCCGATGCAGCAGCACTCGACTGAAGGCTCCAGTGCTGCCCTGTACAGTTCTCGCAGAGTCGGGTGAGACAGAATTTAAAAAATTTAAATTTATGAAATTAGGAACAGAGTGGTAATCTGACTCTGATTGTCACGCCGTGGAAGTTCAGGCCATTATGTTTACAGGTGCCAATACTTTGAGTGTTTTTGAGTGGCAATTTTATGGTCATGGGTCTCTTTAGCAGTACAGTACCCTCTACAGTGAATCTGGGACCTGTGCGAACAAGACAAGCAACAGCTCATACTTTCAACCAGACTGAAGAAACCTCACTGAAGAATGGGCAGTCTAAACTAGGAAGTGCAAATTAGAATACTTAATTTGATGTAAAATCATGTACAGATAGCAAAAGAAAAATGGGAGAGGAGGGGGGACGTGGCCAGATGGCGAGCGGAAGGGGTGGGGCTAGGTAGGGAGGGCAAGAAGGCAAGACCAAGGTGGGGGAAGAGAGAGAGAGAGAAAAAGAGAGAGAGAGAGAGAGAGAGAGAGAGAGAGAGAGAGAGAGAGAAAAAAAGGCTCTTCAACAATAATTAAAATCTGGAGGAACTTACATTTTTAAAAATAAATTATCAGTGTCAGCAGGGTTATTCAGTAGTAATTAAAACTTCTAACTGCACTGAACACATACACACACCCCCAACCCCCCAGTTTGTGGGGGAGCAGGGCAAATGTGACAGCAACTTCCAGATTTCTGTAGTGTGCGTGTGGACGCCAGAAGTTGCCGTCTGTTTTACTCCACAATACAGAATCTGCTAGTAATTCCTAGTGTGATTTTTACTGCATAACTTTTAAGCAACTGACCAAGTGTTACAAACTAAGCAAAAACAAAAGTAAAAATCAACTATATCAGTCTCCTTAACAGTCTTAAATAGAGGTAATCATTTCCATTATTTCCATGAACAGGATTTAAACACAGGTTACGAAGACTGTCAGACCTGTACCTCAGGAAACAGCTCCACAGAAAAGAGTAATTTGTTTATAACTGATCAGTCACAGATCCAGAAAGCCCAACAAAACAGATGTCTAAACATGTTACAGCAGAAAAAAAGAGTCACTTTGAAATAGCATTTTTGTCTTGTATATAGACAAATCATTCCATTATAATTAGAACTGAAAAGTTGATTTGGCACTTATGAATGAGTAGCACAAGGAAACATTTTATAATTCTTCCTATTGGAAGAATGGCTGCTACATACCACAAATTCAAGAAAATGGCAAAGAACATTAGTCTGCATATTCAGAGCTTTTTTTCACTTATCCTCCTTTGGGCATTAACTAGGTGCTACAGGTATCAGCAAACATTAATGTTAAATACATTATAACTTGTAAATTACAGATTGCAAGTGTTTTAACAACTGTGTGCAAGAGGATTCAAGACGCTACAGAACAAAAAGGTCATGGAGGGTTTTGAAACCAAAGATTAGAATTTTAAATTGAGATGTTACCAGACTAAAAGTCTACATAGGACAGCTTGCACAGAGATGACAGGTGAACTAGCCTTGGTGTGAGTTAGGATATAGGCAGCAGAGTTTTGGATGAAATCAAGTTTATATAGGGTAGAAGGTGGGAAGCTGGTCAGGAGAGCATTGGAATAGTAAAGGACCAAAGGCATGGATAAGGGTTGCATCATATGAGCTGAGTTAGGTGTAGATTTGGGTGATGCCACAGAAGTAGAGACAAGTGGTTTTGGAGATGGAGCGAATGTATGGTTAGAAGCTGTGGAAATCAGACTGATTTCTTTCTGCAATACAGCAAAAATATAGCTCTGAATTTCCTTGAAGATATCCCACAGCAGGTGTTTCATATTATATTTAGCCAGTCATACATTCACAGGATTTAAGGCAGCATTTCTCACAAAAATATTGCTGTCAAATAAACACAGGCAATGTTATGGGATGCTTCTAATTGAATGAAATGGCCTGAGAAACTGACTGATCTGCTCCAACTTTTCTGATCAACAAAAGGGTTCAGGAAATAAATGCTTGCACTGACAGCAAGCAGGAATGCTTCAGGACAAAATGGCAATAATGATTATGTTGTTCTATATTAATGTAGTAAACAAACTTCCACAAAAGGGGTACTCTTATACTAAGCAGTGCTGGTACCCCTCAACAAGGAAGAAATTACGTTTGAAGGGTCTAGCTTTTCATTGCCATTTTGAAAAATTGCAGACTCTGCTGCTGCTTCTTAAAATACTTGTAGCCTCTCCTGAACCAGTCTACAAAAATAAATGCTTCCCATCAGAGGGCTGCTGTAATAGCTGCAGCTAGAACTCCAGTGGAAATAATAAACACTGCCATGCCATTCTGCAGCTCCAGGAATTAAATAGATAAATATCCTGTTGGTAGGTTTCCCCTACTGGTGAAAGAAATTGGAGGATGATTGCTAACTCTTAGACTAGAGTGTTATACAGATGTTCCTGTAATTCTGGGGGTATCCAGTGAGCTCAATCCATTTTGGGAACAGGTCAAGGGGGCAGATTAAGTATGTCAGGACATACCCATGCGATTATAAACCCAAATAAAAAAAAGTGTGCTGGAAAAACTCAGCAAGCCTGCCTGCATTTGTGGACAGAGAAACAGAGTTAACGCATTGAGACCAACATGGCCCTTCTTTGGAGTCATGTTGGACTTGAAATGTTAACTCTGCTTCTCTCTCCACAGATGCTGCCACACCTGCTGAGTTTTTCCATTTCTATTTTTATTTCCAAACTGCAGCATCTGCAGTATTTTGCTATTATGACTATAGTCCCAGCTAGCTGCAGAGAGAATTGGGTAAGTTGCTTGTTATTGTGTGGATAAGATCTGGAAGAATTGTTACAGTCTGGGATCCGAAGTGTTTAATCAAAATTTGTGCCACAGTCTCATTGTTTGTGCTGTTTTAACTTGCTTGGCAGTTTCCTAAAAATGACTGCAAAGACCATATGATGATTATTGCCATAACCAGCTAAACATGCAGACAGCCATTAAGAGCATAATTTTCTTGGTATTATTTATATGCACATCCTACAAAGGGGAGTATTGCTTTAGCTTTCATTGTAAAGCTTCATCGGTTAGCGCTGTAAAGAAAGAATAGGCTGAGCAGCTGGAAGAGAATAAATTTTACAAAAACAAAAAGGACCTTCTCTGTGGGTAGAGTGAAAGCCTGTTCCAATACCATAACAAGAAAACATGAGATGAAGGAACAGAATTTGTCTGGTAGTGCATCACTTGGTGTTTTGTATTATGTTAGTTCATACTACATTAGTTTGCCTACTCTATCTAAATCATAACATTTTGATCTGTCTAACCATGTGGCTTCCTAAGAACCAGTCAATCATCTCTGCAGTGTGGGACAGATGATTAAAATGAAAAATGCATTTTTGGAAGTTTACTTTTGTTGCAAAATTTGATATCTTGAATACATAACATTCAATTTTAATATAAGTTATAGTAACCTTGCAAGTCCACATCTCATTTTAAATGCATCAGAAGCTACTAACAAATGTGGACGGTCTGAAAGCATCTTTCAGAAGTGTGGAGATTAGAACAAAATGGACAGATTTCTAATTAAGTGTACAATTGTTTAAAATTTAAATCTCTTCTATCTTACCTGTTATCCCATGAATTCATGCCAAGAATATTCAGCAGCATCCTGCAATAGTAAAACACAGACTGAGGCTCCTGTGGGCATGGTTGTTCCTGCTCCATTGCTTTCATATTTAGGTCATTGCCATTTTTCTCCACAAACTCCTTCTCTTCCGTGTACTGTTTTAGAATCGCATTGATTACATCATTTTCCTGTTTCTCTGAAATACAAACAGGAGGGGGAGCAGGGATATTAAGTTGCACACCAGCTCTCTGGAGGCACTCTGGACTGGTGGAACCCAGGTACTGCAGCATCTCATCCAAGGCATCTTCATCATCACGAATTACATCCCAAGATGGCACTATTTCCCTGCACCTTCTTTTTGTTTGAGGTACCAAATATTCCCTTAAATCAACATCATCAGTTTCTGCCTCATTGAAGACAGGTTCAACCATCTGTTCTTCTTTATGAAGATTTGTGAACTTGTGAGCAATCTGCCTTTGTTGACAGCAGTGAGGTGGTCCATACAGAATTGCAGAATCCCAGGAGTATTTACCAGATATATCACGCACCACAACTCTAACATTTGAGGTAGCTGTTGAGAGTCCAGCTGACATCCCTCCTCCTGGGATGTTGTCCTCAACAGGGATTTCCAGGTATGAGATAAGGGTGGAACTGTTCAACACAAAAAACTGGAGATTGGGATTCTCAAAAAGTTCAGGGGAAAGCTCAGTACAGTCAGTGAAGGGATTGTCATGGTTCTCACTTATCAAGCTGGTCAGCATTGCTGGACCACCACTCAATGGATAATGACCAACATGGTTCACCAAATGAATTATCACAGTCCGGGCAGCAACTGAAATCAAACCTTGCTGGATGCGGCTCCTCACTGTAAAATATATGAGGGGGATATGTTGTAAAAACATTTTTCTGAATTGATTGCTAATTTTAGTAAACTTAAATAGTAAATCATATTTAGCTCAATTTGAACACCTTCTAAGAGACCTTGTAAAGACCACTTGGTCAGTCTGAACTGTGGCTATAGGACCATTTTCAGTGGATTACTTTAGAAGAATAAATTGCATTGATAACATTAGGATCATAATAGTTGCAACAAGAATTACAGTACATGTTCACATTCAAGGAGTCGGCCTAAATTCTCACACATGAACACTATTCATTTTAACTCCAAAATTGATTTAAATTCTGGTCTGCGTAATGAGTCAGAAGACCTTTTTCTCCTTAACACCTAGGTTTCAATCCAGTGAAGATGGAAGATCTTCTCTGTTAAATGTATTTGATCTGTGTTATGGCACGGCTAATAGTAAATGCCAAGCTGCCCAAATCCCGGGGGAAATTTGAAACAGCTGCCAAAACAGTTTTTGCACTTTGTATGAGAAGTTCTGAAATCAGTAAATGATGTTCCCGAGTAGCTGTGAGGATTTTATTATAGGGTAAACGTTTATTAAAATAATAAAGCAAAAAAGATTAAAACCCAAGACACTTAAACACAAGAATGGTTTCACACAGTAAACAGTACTTTAAAACAGTTCCATAAGATCTTAGCTTAACTGCCCTCAGAGCTAACCTTCTCCCTTTCTGTTCAGCAACGATCCTTATAGATTTTAGAATCAATAGAATCCTGGTAATTTTTACCACACCATGCCTTTTACCTTGGGGCGTCCTCTGAGGCTGACAGCAACTGGGTCTTCAGGTCTGGCCTTGCTCACAATGTCTTCTGGAGTTCTGACCAGCCACCCTGCCGTCTTTTGAGAGATCTGACCAGCTATCCTTGCCTAGGCATCAGTATTTCCTTAAATGCATTCCTTCCCTTTGATCTCTCTATTATCTCAACCAGTCTCTTCAGAAATGCTTTCTTCCCAGAACTGATTAAACTCGTTTTGTTACCCTAGCTCTTAGACTTGTAAAAACAAACATACCCTATCTTTACCTTACTCATACCTTTTACAATCTGCATACCTTTGAACTAAAATAACTCAATTCAAAAACACTCTTGTTATTGCTTTATATAAAATTCTGATGGAAGTTCCTCTTGGTTCATTAATATAACAAACCCACTTCTTACTGTTGGTTTTAGACTCGTGCAGTCATTCTGGCTCTTACTCCAATTACCCCAACCACCTGTCTTCCAGTACATAAGAAAAATGACAGTGATATTAGCCGATGAAAAATATTACAATTTCTTGTTTTCTTGACGCTGTTTCAATACAACACACAAGAGGCTACATTACAAAACTAACTGACAAACAGCATTCGAAAATGTGTTAAAACTAGAACTCTGCAGGTTACAGAAAGAAAATATTTAATTCACCTAGCTCTGAAAACCTCATTTTCATAAACTTGAAATGCTAAAAATGTACTTCATTTTAAAAAAAATCATTTCAGTTGCTTCTCACCTTTGACAGAGAGCTCCATTTCTGGCTTAATACAACCACATTAAACATAAAACACAAACAGAACACTAAAAACTCCTGCTTCTGAAGCTTTAGCTATTCTTATTACTCCCTAAATCAAACTGCTTATAGTCTGTTTGATTTTCAGGTGGCTATTTTATTACTCGTTTCTCTATCCAATTTCCTGCTAACATAGCAGGTTTCAATGGGTGACAACAACCCTCAGATGGTGGAAGTTTTAAGTTAAGAAATTACATGGACTGCTATAATTGATTTTCTAAAGCAGAAGGATTGTTGGGTAAATGACAATTTCAAAAGCCAAATCAGTGATCTAATGGAGAATTTGGCATGTTAAACAGGGCTACAAGGCCTCTCTGCAGGGCACACAAATCAACTCAACATTTTTTTTTAATGAGGTCATCTGAGAAATAACATTTCAAGGTCAGGAAGAGGCTATTAGAATCTTAGTTGGAAAAAATTAAAATAAAAAATCCAATATACTGGGAGTTCGAGCAGGGGGAATGCATCCAAAACCTATGTTTTCAAGAAAAAGATAAAGACAAACTGTTGCACATCATATTAACCACTCTTATTACTTAAGCACCTGGAATTCCTCTCCAAGCCATTCACCATCCTGACTTGGAAATACATCACTGTTCCTTCACTGTCACTGGGACAAAATCCTAGAACTCCCTTTCTGACAGCACTGTGGGTGTACCTACAGCACATGGACTTCAGTGGTTCAAGGAGACAGCTCACCACCTGCCCAAGAGCAATTAGGGATGGGCAATAAATGCTGGCCTAAGCCAGCGACGGCAATATCCATGAATGAATTTTAAAAATTGTGGAAGGCTTTGTGAATGTCCAGAATAGAGCAACAGTATCAATAGCACCAGATGATACAAGAGAACATTGTAATTAGGATTTGCCAAAGCTAAGTTTGATCTCCAAACACCATAGCTAGTACAACCTCAAAGTGGCTCCTCTTCATTGTAGGGGCAAGGATCTGATAGCTCTTTTGAGGAAGTAACATTTTTGGATGCAGAAAGTTTAGTGGATGTGGCATTCAACTGATATACCACAACATTTAGTGGATGTGGTATTCACACAAGAGGCTATTGGAGAAGTTTATGGAATTATGGGGAAGTTGCAAACTGATTTAAAACCTGGTTAGAAGGAAGGAAAGCAGGAGTTAAGGGCAATCTCTTAACAGCTCTATTAAAATTGAAGTGGTTGGTATGAGTATGAGGGTCACTTGCTAGGCTGCTATTTGTTTGTCTGTACTTAATTGAGCAAGGAAGAATCAACCACACTGCTGTCAAACAAGAGTCACATTTCAGTTAAACCTGAATATGCTTGTCAGAATATTAGTTGTCAAGTTTCTAGTTACCTGGAAGCTGAATGGCCACTTGCCCCATGAAGCAAGAAAATTACCATTTATTAACTTCTCTGTTCTTGTTCTCTCTGGATGCCTCTAAATAATAATACATTTAAATGTGCAGGATTACTCTTTGAAACGGTGAAAGCAGGGCTGGCCTTCTGAAGCACAGCTGCCCAATTGTTCTCTAAATTTTCTTGGCCAGTATGCTAACTGAAGAACTTGGTTTTGTTCAGCTAGTAGTTTTTGCAGAACAGTTGAAGCGCGTGAGCGACAGACAGCGCTGCATGGCTGCCAATGAGTGTTGAAATGTGCAATTTTGGCGAACTGGGGTAGTGTAGCAACATCTAAATGTATTCAGCCTTCATGTTAAAAGATCAGCTGAAACAGGTAACTGAAAGGAATAGGGTGCTATTGTTATAAAAGGAGAGATGACAGAATGCTGGCCATGAGGCAGAGGCCTACTAAATATGTCTGTACACCACAGCATAAGAAAGGCAAGAGAGCAACACTTAGAGATTTGCTGATTCTTTTTGCTGCCCAAGATTCCTAATACATCAGTACTGATAAAATAGAATGGTTTACAATTGACGAAATAAATTGGAGCAGAACATCAGAAAGAGAACATTCCGGTTAACAGATTGTCTCCCTCTTTGAGAGTGTAACAGTAGATTTACTTTGTGGAATAGTTGGATTGCAAAACCCTTTTGAAGCTATTCTCCTAGTTTTGGCAGTGAGTGTATTCACTTTGAGTGCTGATGGTTCAGGACCTCAAACTTATTTTCAAAAGATTGTACGCTTGTTTTATTAATATTGCATAAATTTTGTTTCATGTGGCAAATATGATGACCTAATAGCCACAAATGTGATGAGTATCAAAATACTCCAACAACATTGGGCTAGAGGGAGTCTGGACGATACTGTATAGGAGGCATAGTGATTAAATCTTCAAACCAAAGGAAGCTGCAAAGAGATATTACTGAGATGGTGAAATGGGAAGAAAAGGTGGCAGATGGAGTTCCATGTCAGAAAGAGAAATGGCATATTTCGGATAAGTCCATTTAAAAAACTATTAGAATACTGGGTTTTAAGACAAGAGATTGCTGAACATAAAAGTTGAGATGCAATGGTAAATCTATATAAAACCTCAGTAGGAACAAAATTGGAGTAGTGTGTGCAGTTTTGGGCTCCAGACGATAGGCTATTTAGGCAATAAAGGTGGTTACAAAGCAGATTTCAAGATGCTCTCTGGTATATTTAAATAGATAGAAACAAACCATTTCCAGTAATTGGAAGGTCTAGAATGAGAGGACACAGATATCATTAAATACAAGAGAATTAAGACAATGGACAGGGAAAAAAAAACACCTTTACAATAGATTTAAGATTCAACATTTAAGGACTATTATGACCACCACCGGTGTTAATTGCTGGGCAAACCAAATCCCAGAGAGAAACTTGCATTATGAGCCATAACTTTTTTTTTTCTTTGTATTCTAAAAACGAGAAAACAACGTACTTATCTCAGTAATAAGAAGTCCAGTAACACTTTTGGTGTTTAAAAAGTTAAAAGTAAAAGTTTAATTAATAAGAATGAAAGAAAACTTAAGCAAACAAGATTACACTTATGCAATTAATATCTTACAAAACATCCCCAAAAGAAAACTCTACTTGGTCAAACCCACAAGTAAACACCTTCTAGGCAACACCCCCTTATAGATGTTGAACCATAAAATCCAGTAATATCACACAAGGAAAACTGCTGTTTGAAGATTTAATCACTATGCCTCCTATATAGTATTGTCTAGACTCCCTCTAGCCCAATGTTGTTGGAGTATTTCAATACTCACCAAATTTGTGGCTATTAGGTCATCATATTTGCCACATGAAACAAAAGTTATGCAGTATTAAAGACAAAAAAGGCATACCACATGACCTCTACACTTTCACTCTGCGGTGGAATCCACTTCAGAATAAAACTGCTTGTTGCAGCCCAAGATTTTTCTGGATGGCTGGTTCAAATGGCATCCTCTCCCAGCCCAGAGCTCCAGCTATAGTTCAACAGCTCAAACAGCTCCAGCTATCTCGATCCTAAGCTCTCCACAGTAACTCTAAAAGATCTTTATTCCCTTTCACCTCCGGGTCCATTGTTCCCACACCTCCTTGAAACTCAAATCCTTCCAAATTTAAAATCTTTTATGTCTATATCTTGTCTTTGCTTTCGGGTCAATAAAATAGAATAGCCCCACGACTATTTACCTATGGAACTCCTGCAAGATCCAAACATGTTTCTTCTAACTTCTGACTGCCCTTTGATATTCAACAAACTCTCAACTTATCTAAAAATGCAAATGTTAAATCTAACCTATATACTTGTACCTCAAACTTAACCCCTCTATCCTTTTCATGTTTCAAACTCCCCAGACAATCTGATTCCTATCAATCTCGTGCCCAACTTAATTAAACCACACACACAGACACCCACCCTTCTTTACAGAACACAATACTCCCCAAAAATATTTTAAAAAGTAACATCCATTCTCACAGAATAGACTAGATAGATTCTTGAAGGAAAGGGGAATAATAATTAAATATGAGAACATGGTAGGCACGTGGATTATTGCTTACATGGAGAATAAACAACACAATGATTGGGCAGACAGGCGGTTTCTGTATTGTACTGTCTTTGTAATTCTATAGCATTAGTTCTTGGATATGGGTGGATCAACTGATGACTCAGCTCAACAGGCCCTACAAGAGATGATTGTAGGGGATTAGTTTTTCCACCAATTAACTACGAATGAATGGAAAATCTAGCCCAGGTTCAACAACAGATATGAAATCCTTCGCAGCTTTTGCACAAAACCAAAATGTAACGCATACTGTGAGCCACTAAAAGGTATATGCTTCTATTTGTGTTTGACATTGCACCTAGAAAAAATAGATCAAAAACTTCACACAATGGGAATAACAATGTAGCTGGAGAAGAATGCTTGAACCCAAACTGTATGAATGCTTAGGAAGTACGCCTAAAAATATTCATCACAAGGAAATTCTGTTGAGAACAGGAAATGACAAAGACTGACCGCTTCACCTTAGAGTAGGAATATCAGCTATGCCAGTAGCAATAGTTAACTTCATCAGGGGGTCATTTTTACAGAACAAAAAAGTTTCTAACAAAATAAAAATTGAAATATATTCAAATATATATTGGATGCTAATGAGAGGTCACAATAAAATGTTGATTTTTTAGTTTGCTTTTCTTTCAAGTATTGCAATAAATAATTACAAGAGAGTCAGAGTTTGTGTTTGAACTCTTATTTTTTCACTTCTGCAACCTGGGTTTAATAGTGCTTAGATTAGTAGCTTGGTAGTACAGAGCTTCAGTGTTGCTGAAAAAAAAATGCTGTTAAAGCTTTTTGTCTTGCACTCATCAGGACAGTTCGCAAGAATACCAATAGCAAAGGCATTAGTTATGCATTACAGTTCTTTGAAGAGAGTACCTAAGAAGGACAGCATTCCAATAGAAATAATCTACATGGATTTTCAGAAACAAGATTCACATAGGAGGCATTTAAATATTAAGGTATGTGCAATTAATGGCAAATCAGCTAATTAAATCGCAACTAAAAGCTTCTGGTGAAAGGGTAGTGATCAATTAAGCTCCATTAAGATCTAGGCCCCTTACTATTCAAGCAATTCGTGAAAGACATTTATGAGTATATTTGCCAGTTAACAGTTCCCTGGTGCCAGCTATGTGGCCAGATAGTACTCTGAAAGCTTCTAATCAATGAAAATATATGGGCCACAGTGGGAGCAATTGGGTTTTTGTCAAAGCAAGGTTAAATTATGAACCAGGTACATAATGAAGGAGTGAATGTGAATAAAGTTGGAAAATGAAAATTATTCATTGTTAAGTATCCAACTAATCCCAAGCTATCAACAAGGCAATCACTTATTCAGATACATTCCAAAATAATTGAGTATCAAAACAAATTACTCTGTATACAGATAAAAATGATCACCTTTGAAAAATTATGGACAATTTTCAGTACCTTATCTGCAAAGTAACACAGATGATGAAGAGCTGAAAATTGATCCAATGAATTAGAGATTTAAATTATGAAGGTGTTCTACTTGAACTGAATTTGAGGGGAAAAAAATTGGATGAAACAGTGAGCTTGGTTGATAAAATAATAGCCCAAACCTTCCGAGGTGCAGTAAGTACCGCTGTATTGCAGCTCCACTCCTACTTTTCTGCACCATGACAGAGCTCTGCATTTCTGGCAGGATCATCCTATTCCAGTTTCTTCAGAAATGTGGAGTGGTCTTCCATCGAACTGCTGCCTCCTTCCACTAGATTGTCGGTGAAGGAGGAGGGAGGGAAGCTCTGTCGTGTGCAGAAAAGTAAGAGCGGAGATGCAATACAGTGGTAATTACTGCACCTCGGAAGGTTACCAAGCTCATAGTTTCATCCAATCTTTTTTTCCCTCAAATTCAGCTCTGGTAATACATCTTCACAAGCCTTTTTACAGCGCCAGCTGACATATTCTGGTAAGTGTTTACTAACGCACTGAAAAGCTTTGGGGCATTTGAACTGCCTTTCAGTGTTAGTGAGCGAGCGGGCGGGGGAGCTTCAGGTCAGTTTGGGAGGAGTGGGGGTCTAGTGTGAATGATGGAGAAGTGGGGGGGGAGGAGAGCGGAGGTGTCAGTCATATTGCTACCTAGTTAAGCTAGGATTTACCGGTCTAACTTTTTTTGGGTAACTATTCAGGTAAGTACATTGGAACCGTTTGAAGTTTCCGACCCAACTCTAAGTTGGAGACTGTTTTGGAGGATCCCAGGAAGAGGAGAATTGCACGTTGGAAGTTCAAACTTCCCGGGCAATTTCAATGGAGTCACTGCAATGGAACTTCTGACGGGTTGCAATATGTATCTCTGTATCTGACAATACGGACACCAGGTGATCTGGGCCAATAAGTATAAAATTAACAAGCAAAGATTTCATTTATTTTCTCTTCGCCAACCTCTGTGGTGGATATGCAGTAAAGGTTCCAGCTAAAGCAGTTAATGCTGTGGGAATTAACATTTTTTTTAAAATGAAAAAAGATTGGCTCAAAATCTGGTTAGGAATTAGGGTTGCACGTATAAGTAAAAATAGAGATGTGGAACAATATTGGTTTTTGAGCTTCTGAAAGCACAAATAAAGGATAAGTGAAAATGAAAATGTAGAATGTGAAGTGAAATTCATGTTTTAATTTTTGGGGGAAGGGTAACAAAATTTTGGGAAGACGATTCCGCAGAAAATTAAATTTGGGTGGAGCCCATGAAAGAACAGATCTGAAGGAATGGGTTTGACAAACTGATAGGCACTTTATGGTTGTAGCTTTTGTAACTCAACTTAGTTCAAAAATATGCTTCACACATTCCTGGAAGAACAAATCATATGGATGCGGTAGAAAAGGAACACTGAATTCTTCAAATATAGCAAGTTTTAATGTAATTTTGGCACATCAGATTGAACGAATCCTATGGCAAAGTCTAAAGGTAATTTAAACAATACAATTGAAATACATTTAGAATATTAAAAGATTCTATCTCGCATAAGTTTTTGTAGCATTTATTGAATTCTCAATAGATCATTTCAAAGGTAAGAATACCAATAGTTAGTACAGACGTCTTTTCAAACCCTCTTGATTGTAAGCCTGTAGATGATTTTCTATATTTTGCTATCAGGACATTGCTTTTGACAAATGGCCAACTACCTTGCTTCTGTGCTGCTGCATTTAGTAATTACCTCTTATCCTACTGACAACTATCAATCATGCTTGTTGAATCCAATGCCGAGCTTATTAGAAGCAGCTATGTTTAGAGGACTTTGGCACTTCACCAATGGTTCAAAACTGCTTGAAAAGAACTAAACATGCTTTGGACAATGCAGTGATGATTAGTAATTTTTGTTCCAATGAAAAGCATCACGTAGATGCTATAAGCAAGAAAAATCACCTGCTGTTAGCACATAGCAAAAGGGCTCAGCATTTATCTAATCTCTAATACCATTTTTGTGCCCTGAAGGAAACTCAACATGAATAGTGAATAGCACTACATAAAGCCCATCTTACAGATATTGAACTCATCTGTTTCCATTTTGTTTGCTTCCAGACATCAGGATCTTCTCTCTCCAGAAATATATCTGGAGGGAAAAGATCCAGTTACATAGGTATTAAGAAAAAACACAAAAGTGGGATAAATTCAAAATTACACCACTCAACTATGAAGTGCCAATCACAATTCTAAACGCCAAAACAATTGAAAGTTAAATTGAATATTAAAAATAAATTAAGGTGCAAATATATGATTAATTGACAGGTGCTAATATATGAATTTCCATTTTTGTTCAGAGATTACTAAATGTTAGGCATATTTTAGATATCAGAGTCCCAAGATTATTGTTTCATGAAAGTACAACGTATTGAAAATATGAAAATGCACAAATTGTTGAACTCTGCAGGGCTACATTCTATAAGCATTTATGTATTCTGTACCGAACTAAGCATTCAAAAGAGTGAAAATCTATTTTAAAAATGTAATTGCAAAATGCTGGGGCATGAGCAACTCCTTCACAGCAAGAATTTTGGACAGCTTACTTATCGTGTGCACTGCATGAAGATATGAAACAAACTGAAACGTTTTAAAAGTATAAAGATAGTATTTTACTTTGTTCTTAAAATCAATATGGAGTTTGTACTAAAATAATAATGCATCTAAACAAGAAAATAAATCTCTGGAAATAAATTTTCTGCAAAGGAAATAACCAACTGAAAATTACTTGGACTTCAAACAAATGAAAGCGTAAGATGCCCTCTACTGACAGATAGCTGTTATATCACTTAACTAAACTCAACAAGAAGGGAGGGAAGGCTAGATGAAGGCAGGAACAGTGTTATGCTGTTCAGCCCATCCAGTTCTGCCATTCAATGTGATCACGGTTCATACCATAACTTTATCCACCTGCTTTGGCTCCATATACTATTATATCCTTGTCTGGCTAAAAACCTATCATTTAAAATTATTTAAGTTAGCAGCTACTGCTTTTTGTGGGAGTGCTTCATACTTCTTTCACAGACATTAGACGACTGACCTGTCGTTGCTTGGTATATCCACTACACCTTTTTTGTACTGTCAAATCTCAAGGGACAACCTAAATGAGCATATTAACCCTTAGCTCATGCTAGAAGAATTTACTCATTCATACAAATCTGGGTTTCTGGGCTGCCAATGACTACATGGCTGACATACTATTGGGCTTTAATGAGTTTCATACATTCTATACTGACCTGCTATCAGCTTTAAAATTGCAAGTGAGAAAATAATTCACACCCTAAAGTTAAATTTGAAAAAGTTGTTAGCGTATAAAATTTCACCAGCTGAGAAATAAAGCTTAGAGAAAAACTGAGGGAAAAGAAGAAAGTTTGGGGATAAAAAACTATAAACTCAGGGCAAGCAGCAACATCACTGTTATTCCAGCCTAAGTCCATGTCTGATTACCCTATCACAGGCTTTTCCCACTACCAACTGTTGATCCCCTTAAAGGGCACTTTACTTCCCATGAGAGAAAAACAGTGCTATTAATGTGTTTAGAAGCCTTAACTCTGTGTACCAGAGTTATCAGTCAGGCTATATTTTAAAGATAAAAACAGAATTACCTGGAAAAACTCAGCAGGTCTGGCAGCATCGGCGGAGAAGAAAAGAGTTGACGTTTCGAGTCCTCATGACTAGTTCTGTCGAAGGGTCATGAGGACTCGAAACGTCAACTCTTTTCTTCTCCGCCGATGCTGCCAGACCTGCTGAGTTTTTCCAGGTAATTCTGTTTTTGTTTTGGATTTTCAGCATCCGCAGTTTTTTTGTTTTTATATTTTAAAGATGTTAAATGATCCAAATTAACTGTTTCCAGGGGTGGGTGCGGCGTGAGGGTTGGTGGTGGTGGTAGTGGTTTCCAATCTCTTTCTTGGTTTGTGAATTTTTTACTTGTGTCATACAGTCCTGTGCTCACTGAAGTTCACGTTTAGTTATTTTGACATTTCTCCCTCAAACGGGAATGAGTTAACTACTTGAGCATAAATGATTAGTCATCCACAGCCTAGGAGTCAGCCTGGTGACTCGGATTATTTCTATCAAGTCTAATTTCTTCTTGAGAAATTGGATGACCAAAGCTGAAAGGCATATTGTACAAGTTTCTCCACCATTAATATGTACAGTGATCTCGCCATTTACTTGTGATCCCATAACCACTAACACCGGGTCTGCTATAGTGATTTACTGGTTTATAAAGTCCAGATGTGTTCAGTGTATGCTTCTATCAGAGCCATGCCAGATGGCTTTCATTACCAATGTATTCTAAATAAATAAATGAGCACTGGCTGGTCACACAATCACTTCCCCACACCATGTGTGCGCACTCTGGGGTTTGGGGGGCAGGGAAGAGTGGAGGAGAGGAAGAGTGGGAGGGGGGGGGGGGGGGCCAGAGGGGAGATGCAACACACGCCCACACTCCTCTCCCCCCTCCACACTCCACCCCCCCTACACACACGCCCATACTCCTCACCCTCCCTCACACACGCACACTCTCCTCCCCACCCCCCATCACACACACACACACACACACACACACACACACACACTCTGCATGCCGGCAACGAAACCAAGGAAGGTTTTTTTGCTAAACTTGACCGAGCTCTGTGGTGTCCCAAAGGGGGACAGGCTTACCCTTCTCTTACACTCCAATGCCAGAGTTGGAAGAGAATCCAATCTCTGGAATGGAACTATTGGCAGGGAAGGAATTGGAAATGTCAACTTCAAAGGCATTCTTCTCATTCCCAAAAGCTCAGGACATGGGCTTATCATTATCACTACCCTGTCCTGCCAGAAGAACAAGCACAAAATGTCAAGGCAACACTCACATGCAATGGCACCTGACTGATTACGTCGACTGTGCCCAGAATTGCAAAGATGTCTGCACCACCTACCTCTTTGTTTGAAGTAGACAAAGTTTGAAAGCCCAATTACCCACCAGAAGAATAAAGCCATAAGATCCCACAGTTTTAAATGAACTTAATTAATTTTACTATACAAAGTCAGAAAATTAAAACCATTTACAATACCTATCTTATACTCTAATATTCAGAATTAACATGAGGTAAATATGAATTAACAGGCAAACTGAACCTTTATGAACCTGTACATATCTGTATGACCCGATGCAGTTGGTAAAGTGGAGTTATTTAAAAATCCAAGAGGGAAACTTTAAACAACTGTCATAACCTATAATTTTAAGTGTTATGTTTGAAATGCAACTCTAAATTCAGGAATCAGACCACCAGTTCTCAAGGTTTTACATTAAACTAAAGGAAACATTTTATTAATTTACACAGATTAAAATAAATATACACATGGCTACAAATTACTATCATATCTTTTAACAAATTCCCAAACTAATCTCCAATAAGGCAATAGCAACCTATAGACTTAGCCAAACACCAGGCAAAGCATTTTCACCGTACGAATTCAAAATTTGATTCTTTTCATTTGGCTCCTGTGGAACCAGTTGGATGCTTAACGCTACTTTTTGATCTCACATTGCCTCTGCTCTGCACACCTGAAAACTGAAGTTATACCTACCACTACCGATTGTCTCACCAGCCTCTTTGAACTTCACCTTTTAACATTGAAGCCCTTTTCATAGTACCAATTTTATTAGTAATATAAACATATTGCTTGGTAGCTGCTAGATAGATGTCAATTTTCACCCTATTCGTGAATGCTCTATTCAAAAAATGCAAATGCACCCTATCTCTCTTACATATCAAAACCAGCACACATCAAAGCACCCAGACTAGCTGGCTTTAATCCAATTAAGATACACCCACAGACTAAACATCTATTTTAAACGAAAAATATTTTCCAATAATATTATAGACATTAATAGCTTCATGACAACACCACACTGCACATTAAATGGCAGATGTGAGCAAGGCAGATCGCAGGGTTTTCTCAGCAACCCATCCAGGCATCAGTGATAGAGTCATAAAATTTTGGTAAAACTCCATCTGCCTCAGGAGGGATTTCAACTCTTCACTTTCGAAAATCTAGCCTCTCAATTCATTCAAAATGTGGACTGTCTCAACGACTGTTCACCCCTTGATGATTCAATCTCTTCTCCTGAGACTGCATTCCACAGAATTCACAAAGCTGCACTCCCACCTCCAATTACCGGCACAATTCCAACTCTTTTGTAGGCTGCTAACTTCACTAAGCTGGCACTGCTCTGGGTTCCTTCGAACTCTGGTCTTCCAGCTGCACTGAGCTATAAATGGCTCCAGGAATTCTTCCGAGTCCAAACCTCTAGCACAGAACCAACCACCTTCCTCCACCTTCTCAGCTCCCCAGGGCTTCTCTGACCCTGAACTGCACCAAATGGCTCCCAGGGCTTCTCCATGAGCTGCAAACTACACAAGGTCGAAACTGCAACTAACCTCTCCCAGCAAACACACAGATAAACTGAAACCAGAGAACCTTCTTAAGCTCTACCCATTTCCATGGCAACGTGGCCTCTCAGGGTTCATTGAATGTTTTCAACTTAATTTAGCTCTAACCTCCAAAACACATCACTCTGAACTGCACTACTTCGCAAGCAGTGTAGACATCACGTCTCCAGCACTCCACCACTCTATGCTGTTTTAGGATCTCACCTTTCTAGCTGTTAACCCCTTAAGTCAACATGGCTCCAACCATTTAAACGTAATAGACTCCAAGCTCTGCTTTAGGTGCATTTATCCCACCTTCTACATTAAATCTTTAATCTGCCCAGAACTCTATGTTACCTTCAAAATATGAACATGAACCATGAAACCATCAAGGGGTAAGGGGAGAGAGTGGGAGCATGGCATTGAGAGAGGATCAGCCACAATCACATTGTATGGTGGAGCAGGCTTGAAGGGCCAACTGGCCTCCTCCTGCTTCTATTTTTCTATGTTTCTATGTCAAAGGGTATAGGAGCACAAAAGCAAGGACATTATGATAAACCTGTATAGAACACTGGTTCAGCCTTAACTGGAGTAGTGTGTCCAGTTGTGGGCATCACACTTTAGGAAGGGCAAAGAAACATAGGAAATAGGAGTAGGAGGCCATTCAGCTCTTTGAGCCTGCTCCGCCATTCATTATTATCATGGTTGATCATCCAACTCAATAGCCTGCTCCTGCTTTCTCCCCATATCCTTTGATCCCTTCTGCCCCAAGAGCTATACCTAACTCCTTCTTGAAAACATATAATGTTTTGGCCTCAACTACTTTCTGTAGTAGTGAATTCCACAAGCTCACCACTCTCTGGGTGAAGAAATTTCTCCTCATCTCAGTCCTAAACGGTCTACCCCATATCCTCAAGACTGTGACCCCTGGTTCTGGACTCCCCCACCAACGGGAACATCCTTCCTGCATCCACCCTGTCTAGTCCTGTTAGAATTTTATAGGTTTCTAGGAGGTCCCCCTGATTCTTCTGAACACCAGCGAATGTAATCCTAACCGACTCAATCCCTCCTCATATGTCAGTCCCGCCATCCCAGGAATCAGTCTGGTAAACCTTTGCTGCACTCCCTCTATAGCAAGAACATCCTTCCTTAGATAAGGAGACAAAAACTGCACACAATATTCCAGGTGTGGTCTTACCAAGGCCCTGCATAATTGCAGCAAGACATCCCTGCTCCTGTACACAATTCTCTTGCTATGAAGGCCAACAAATCATTTGCCTTCTTCACCGCCTGCTGCACCTGCATGCTTACCTTCAGTGACTGGTGTACGAGGACACCCAGGTCTCGTTGCACATTCCTCTCTCTCAATTTATAGCCATTCAGATAATAATCTGCCTTCCTGTTTTTGTTACCAAAGTAGATAACCTCACATTTATCCACATTATACTGCATCTGCCATGCATTTGCCCACTCATTCAGCTTGTCCAAATCACACAAGCATCTTTGCATCCTCCTCACAGCACACCCTCCCACCCAGCTTTGTGTCATCTGCAAATTTGGAGATGTTACATTTAGTTCCCTCATCTAAATCATTAATATATATTGTGAATGGCTGGGGTCCCAGCACCGATCCCTGCAGTACCCCTGTAATCACTGCTTGCCATTCGGAAAAAGACCTGTTTATTCCGACTCTTTGTTTCCTGTCTACCAACCAGTTTTCTATCCATCTCAATACACTAGCCCCAATCCCATGCGCTTTAATTTTACACGCTAATCTCTTATGTGGGACTTTGTCGAAAGCCTTCTGAAAGTCCAAATAAACCACATCCACTGGCTCCCTCTCATCAACTCTACTAGTTACATTCTCGAAAAATTCCAGATTTGTCAAGCATGATTTCTCTTTCGTAAATCCATGCTGACTCTGTCCAATTGTGTCACTGTTTTCCAAGTGCTCAGCTATTAAATCTTTTATAACGGACTCTAGAATTTTCCCCACTACTGATGTCAGGCTGACTGGTCTATAATTCCCTGCTTTCTCTCTACCTCCCTTTTTAAATAGTTGGGTTACATTAGCTACCCTCCAATCTGTAGGAACTCTTCCAGAGTCTTTATAAGGTACTAGAGAGGGTGCAGAAAAGGTTCATGAGAATGGTTCCAAGGATAAGGAACTTCAGGTACACAGACAGACTGGAGAAACTGGGACTGTTCTCCTTGGAGAACAGGAGGTTGAGTAAAGATTTAATAAAAGTGTTCAAAATCATTAGAAGTCTAGACAGAGTAGAGAAGGAGAAACTGTTCCCATTGGTGAAAGGATCGAAAGCCAGAGGACACCTACTTAAGGTGATTGGAAAAAAAGCAATGGCATTATGAGGAAAAACTCTTTTATGCAGTGAGTCATTAGGATCTGGAATGCACCACCCAAGGGCACTGGAGGCAGGTTCAATCATGGCTTTCAAGAATTGGACAATTATGTGATGAGGGAAAATTTGTAGGGCTACAGGAAAAAGATGGAGAAGGGGCACTTGGTGAATTGCTCTTGTAGAGAGTTGGCACAGACATGATAGGCCAAATGGTCTCCTCCTGTACTGCAATCATTCTATGATTCTATCAGAATTGGGAAATGCATCTTTTGAAAATAAAGTTTCAAGTTATTTATATCTGTGCTTAGGTAACAGCAGTGTTAAACAAGAAAATAGAGGATTTTTTTTTCAAAATCAAAATAAAACTGTACACAGGTGACACATTAAACTGCTATGGGCAAGATTTTAAAAAATCTGTTCTTGAATTGTGGGAAACAGACAAGGCAGCATTTATTATAAAAACAAAAAAACTGCGGATGCTGGAAATCCAAAACAAAAACAGAATTACCTGGAAAAACTCAGCAGGTCTGGCAGCATCGGCGGAGAAGAAAAGAGTTGACGTTTCGAGTCCTCATGACCCTTCGACAGAACTTGCGTTCGAGTCCAAGAAAGAGTTGAAATATAAGCTGGTTTAAGGTGTGTGTGTGGGGGGCGGAGAGATAGAGAGACAAAGAGGTGGAGGGGGGAGGTTGGGGGGGTGTGGTTGTAGGGACAAACAAGCAGTGATAGAAGCAGATCATCAAAAGATGTCAACGATAATAGTACAATAGAAAATTAAAGTTGGTGATATTATCTAAACGAATGTGCTAATTAAGAATGGATGGTAGGGCACTCAAGGTATAGCTCTAGTGGGTTTTTTTTTTATATATATAATGGAAATAGGTGGGAAAAGGAAAATCTTTATAATTTATTGGAAAAAAAAGGGGAAGGGGGAAACAAAGGGGGTGGGGATGGGGGAGGGAGCTTACGACCTAAAGTTGTTGAATTCAATATTCAGTCCAGAAGGCTGTAAAGTCCCTAGTCGGAAGATGAGGTGTTGTTCCTCCAGTTTGCGTTGGGCTTCACTGGAACAATGCAGAAAGCCAAGGACAGACATGTGGGCAAGAGAGCAGGGTGGAGTGTTGAAATGGCAAGCGACAGGGAGGTTTGGGTCATTCTTGCGGACAGACCGCAGGTGTTCTGCAAAGCGGTCGCCCAGTTTACGTTTGGTCTCTCCAATGTAGAGGAGACCACATTGGGAGCAACGGATGCAGTAGACTAAGTTGGGGGAAATGCAAGTGAAATGCTGCTTCACTTGAAAGGAGTGTTTGGGTCCTTGGACAGTGAGGAGAGAGGAAGTGAAGGGGCAGGTATTGCATTTTTTGCGTGGGCATGGGGTGGTGCCATAGGAGGGGGTTGAGGAGTAGGGGGTGATGGAGGAGTGGACCAGGGTGTCCCAGAGGGAGCGATCCCTATGGAATGCCGATAAGGGGGGTGAAGGGAAGATGTGTTTGGTGGTGGCATCATGCTGGAGTTGGCAGAAATGGTGGAGGATGATCCTTTGAATGCGGAGGCTGGTGGGGTGATAAGTGAGGACAAGGGGGACCCTATCATGTTTCTGGGAGGGAGGAGAAGGCGTGAGGGCGGATGCGCGGGAGATGGGCCGGACACGGTTGAGGGCCCTGTCAACGACCGTGGGTGGAAAACCTCGGTTAAGGAAGAAGGAGGACATGTCAGAGGAACCGTTTTTGAATGTAGCATCATCGGAACAGATGCGACGGAGGCGAAGGAACTGAGAGAATGGGATGGAGTCCTTACAGGAAGCGGGGTGTGAGGAGCTGTAGTCGAGATAGCTGTGGGAGTCGGTGGGTTTGTAATGGATATTGGTGGACAGTCTATCACCAGAGATTGAGACAGAGAGGTCAAGGAAGGGAAGGGAAGTGTCAGAGATGGACCACGTGAAAATGATGGAGGGGTGGAGATTGGAAGCAAAATTAATAAATTTTTCCAAGTCCTGACGAGAAAAATTTATTAATTTTGCTTCCAATCTCCACCCCTCCATCATTTTCACGTGGTCCATCTCTGACACTTCCCTTCCCTTCCTTGACCTCTCTGTCTCAATCTCTGGTGATAGACTGTCCACCAATATCCATTACAAACCCACCGACTCCCACAGCTATCTCGACTACAGCTCCTCACACCCCGTTCCTGTAAGGACTCCATCCCATTCTCTCAGTTCCTTCGCCTCCGTCGCATCTGTTCCGATGATGCTACATTCAAAAACGGTTCCTCTGACATGTCCTCCTCCTTCCTTAACCGAGGTTTTCCACCCACGGTCGTTGACAGGGCCCTCAACCGTGACCGGCCCATCTCCCGCGCATCCGCCCTCACGCCTTCTCCTCCCTCCCAGAAACATGATAGGGTCCCCCTTGTCCTCACTTATCACCCCACCAGCCTCCGTATTCAAAGGATCATCCTCCGCCATTTCCGCCAACTCCAGCATGATGCCACCACCAAACACATCTTCCCTTCACCCCCCTTATCGGCATTCCGTAGGGATCGCTCCCTCCGGGACACCCTGGTCCACTCCTCCATCACCCCCTACTCCTCAACCCCCTCCTATGGCACCACCCCATGCCCACGCAAAAGATGCAACACCTGCCCCTTCACTTCCTCTCTCCTCACCGTCCAAGGACCCAAACACTCCTTTCAAGTGAAGCAGCATTTCACTTGCATTTCCCCCAACTTAGTCTACTGCATCCGTTGCTCCCAATGTGGTCTCCTCTACATTGGAGAGACCAAACGTAAACTGGGCGACCGCTTTGCAGAACACCTGCGGTCTGTCCGCAAGAATGACCCAAACCTCCCTGTCGCTTGCCATTTCAACACTCCACCCTGCTCTCTTGCCCACATGTCTGTCCTTGGCTTGCTGCATTGTTCCAGTGAAGCCCAACGCAAACTGGAGGAACAACACCTCATCTTCCGACTAGGGACTTTACAGCCTTCTGGACTGAATATTGAATTCAACAACTTTAGGTCGTAAGCTCCCTCCCCCATCCCCACCCCCTTTCTGTTTCCCCCTTCCCCTTTTTTTTTTCCAATAAATTATAAAGATTTTCCTTTTCCCACCTATTTCCATTATATAAAAAAAACCCACTAGAGCTATACCTTGAGTGCCCTACCATCCATTCTTAATTAGCACATTCGTTTAGATAATATCACCAACTTTAATTTTCTATTGTACTATTATCGTTGACATCTTTTGATGATCTGCTTCTATCACTGCTTGTTTGTCCCTACAACCACACCCCCCCAACCTCCCCCCTCCACCTCTTTGTCTCTCTATCTCTCCGCCCCCCACACACACACCTTAAACCAGCTTATATTTCAACTCTTTCTTGGACTCGAACGCAAGTTCTGTCGAAGGGTCATGAGGACTCGAAACGTCAACTCTTTTCTTCTTCGCCGATGCTGCCAGACCTGCTGAGTTTTTTCAAGGCAGCATTTATTGTTCATCCTAAGCTGCATCAAGGGTCAACTTAAAGGTTGGGGACCACTTAAATGCTCCATGAGGAGATGAACTAGTTATTTATTTGCTAAATAGTAATTTTTTAGCCTATAGATGATCAGATTTAGGAATTAAATTTCACAAAATTGCCTTGGGAGATGGAACCGTTGGCCTCTGGGTTGGTAGCCAATTATGATAACTATGCAACCATACAATACTACAAGATGCACCTTCATTATTTGGAAGGATTCTAATACAAGTTTTTGGTTTTTCTTGGTACATACCCTCTGTGACAGTTTGGAGTTTCGATGAGCGCTCAGAGTCAGGGGAGTGCAAAGGTTCTGGTTCTTTCAAGCTTTCCAAATGTAAGAATGGATCATATTCAACAGAGGCTAGATCTGATAAGTTCAGAGGAAAGTATCTAGGATTACTTAAGTATTGAGCTCCATAAACACAGCCATGCAGCACCTGTTGACAAAAGACAGCAAAGATGGTTTACAATTAAAGATCAAAACTGACTACTGAGAATGCTACAAAACAGTGAACTCTCTCACCACAAATGATCATATGGGTTCATTTATTAAATTACAGCAAACCTCTGCCACCACCTCCTCCTTCAGGTACCATGCCCTATGAGAGCATTGGTGATCCATGGATTGGTCCATGATTATCCTTGACAAAGTACTGCAGTAGCTTGCCGTTGTGTTCAGCAGTATAGCTGACCAGGAAACACACCCGCTCTTATCACCTGCCATTAGACATATTGGAAGGATTTGCAGGCTGATAATCAACCTGTTTGCACCTTTTGTGGCCATCAAATCCTTAAGTGGAACTTGAACCCAAGCTTCTGCACCAGAGGTAGGGATGTTATCACTGCACCGCAAGATTTCACTCACTGCAAACCAACTTATCAAAAGGAAAAAAGAGGGAAGAGTAGTCTGTGTGGATGGAAAAATAAATAGGACAAGGGAATATTTAGGACTGATTTTTATTTTATTTATACATTTGTTATTTGATCAAGCACATTTGAACTGATTCTCAACATTGAATGTCATCTTGAAAGAGGCAAGGGTAATTATTTTTGAAGAAGAAAATTGTAATATTGCACTTGCAACCTGGTTAAAGTAACTGGAGGGAAGGCAAAAGATAGCAAAATAATTGGTAGGAAGTGAAATCTTAAACTCACTTTAGGAAGGAAATAAGAATTATTTTGTTGCAAGTGAACAAATAATCAGAACTGGCAGCATCGGCGGAGAAGAAAAGAGTTGATGTTATCCGCATTCAAAGGATCATCCTACGCCATTTCCGCCAACTCCAGCATGATGCCACCACCAAACACATCTTCCCTTCACCCCCCCATCGGCATTCCGTAGGGATCGCTCCCTCTGGGACACCCTGGTCCACTCCTCCATCACCCCCTACTCCTCAACCCCCTCCTATGGCACCACCCCATGCCCACGCAAAAGATGCAACACCTGCCCCTTCACTTCCTCTCTCCTCACCGTCCAAGGGCCCAAACACTCCTTTCAAGTGAAGCAGCATTTCACTTGCATTTCCCCCAACTTAGTCTACTGCATCCGTTGCTCCCAATGTGGTCTCCTCTACATTGGAGAGACCAAACGTAAACTGGGCGACCGCTTTGCAGAACACCTGCGGTCTGTCCACAAGAATGACCCAAACCTCCCTGTCGCTTGCCATTTTAACACTCCACCCTGCTCTCTTGCCCACATGTCTGTCCTTGGCTTGCTGCATTGTTCCAGTGAAGCCCAACACAAACTGGAGGAATAACACCTCATCTTCCGACTAGGCACTTTACAGCCTTCCGGACTGAATATTGAATTCAACAACTTTAGGTCGTGAGCTCCCTCCCCCATCCCCATCCCCTTTCTGTTTCTCCCTTCCTTTTTTTTCCAATAAATTATATAGATTTTTCTTTTCCTACCTATTTCCATTATTTTTAAATATCTTAAAATCTTTTATGCTCTCCCCAACCCCACTAGAGCTATACCTTGAGTGCCCTACCATCCATTCTTAATTAGCACATTCGTTTAGATAATATCACCAACTTTAACACCTATGTGTTCTTTTGTTCTATTGTTGTTGACATCTTTTGATGACCTGCTTCTATCACTGCTTGTTTGTCCCTACAACCACACCCCCCCTCCACTTCTCTCTCTCTCCGCCCACCCCCACACACCTTAAACCAGCTTATATTTCAACTCTTTCTTGGACTCGAACTCAAGTTCTGTCGAAGGGTCATGAGGACTCGAAACGTCAACTCTTTTCTTCTCCGCCGATGCTGCCAGACCTGCTGAGTTTTTCCAGGTAATTCTGTTTTTGTTTTGGATTTCCAGCATCTGCAGTTTTTTTGTTTTTAAATAATCAGAACTTCCAATTAAAGGAAATTAATATACAATTGTTTACTTTGTGGATAGAGGTCGATTGCGCTTGCAGTGTTCCCGAAAAAAAATTACAGAATAAAAATAGGTTGACTCAAATGGAGATTATATGAGTTTAGAAAGTGAACTCAGACAGGATCATTCCCACTGTATTCTCACACACACAGACCGTAATTGTGTCACAAGTCTAAACAAAATTAACTACTGAGCATGAGGCTCAAGATGCTGGCAACATTTCTCAAATCTATTTTAAATTTTAGGAATCTCCTCCTGTCTAAAGAGAAATTCAGATCCAAACTGACGACATTTGCAAGATGAATGAGTCAAATTCAACAGAACTTATATAAGCACAGTGATTGGGAGAGTAACACTGAACCTCAGTTTTGAACTAAATAAAGAACAATTTCTGAAAAACAAAATCGTTGCTAGTCTGAAACAAGTGATTTCTCAGTATCAGATGTTTGCCAAAGTAATTTTAAGAGTAATATTATCACAATGCAAAAATCTCAAGAAAAACAGTATAGCCATTTAAATATAAATTTAAATATTTATTAAAATATTACTTAAGTATACCTTGTAAATACAACTGAGAATGGATTTGTCGGCATTGTCCTTATCTTGTCCTGCAGCTTGGACAACCTGTAGCAGGGTTTTTAAAGGTAGTACCATGCACCAATCCAAAAGGCAAAGCAATAGGGATACTACTAGCTGTGAAGGGTAAGGCACAAAACAAAGTTAATAAAAGCTCAAACTTGTAAACATTCCCCTTATTGCTCGTGTCCAATTGGCCCTGGGCATACCCTTTTATCTTGCTCATGTGGCGATACCTCTGTACCGGGTAGCAGATAAGTAATTGTTGCCATCAATATCTATATGAAAAAAAACACAAGTAAAGTTCATGTTAGAACAAGCTTTGTCTTGGCCATCCAAAAGGGGCAATAACTTTTCCAGAACCAAGTAAATACAGTCATAGGAATGTAATTATGTTTCATAAGATTTTTTAGCAAGTTCTCTCTTGGAAAGGGGATAGCGAAAAAAATAAGTTTGTTCTGGTAGTGCTCATAGTAGTCAGAGGCCTGCAATGGAGGTTTCTGATGTTATTGCGATTCATGCTTTATTATAATAAAGTAAACTTACAGAAGCAATATAACTGGCCAGATGCATTAATCATATTTAGATTTACTAATTGATTTCCTGTAGTATTGCATATGGATAGTGAAGATCAGGGCCAGAATTTTCCTGTCGGTGATTTGGGGGCGGGGCTTGCTCACCGACGGGAAAATGATGCGGGAGGAACCCCCGACATCATCCCGATCCCTTTAAATCTTTTGGGAGGCGGGGGGACAGCGAAATCAGTTGTCCATCCACCGACTTGTCAATGGCCAATTGAGGCCACTGACAGGCTAATTAAAGTAATTAAAGGTCCTGCCTGTCCAACCTTAAAGCTGGCGGGCAGGCCAGGAGCCCCAGCGTGCTTCTGATAATACATTTTCCTTTTTATAAACTTTAATAAATGTAATGTGATATTTATTAACATGTCCCATCTCGTGTGACATTGTCACATGAGGGAGACATGTTAATAATATTTTTATTTCTCTATTTTTTACGTTTTTGACAGTGTCACTAATCTCCGAGACAGCACATTGTCTCAGGGAGTAGTGCGCTCTTTTGTGCGCATCCGTGAAAGAGCGCACTTTGACAGCTGAGGATTCCCTCTCCCCCTGCACAAGAAGCGCATTGCACACTGTCGGGCAGGCCGCTGAGCGGTTCTTAATTGGCCTGCCCACTCAAAATGGCGGGGGGCCCCGTTTCGGCAGCGGTTGTTGGCTGTCCGCCCACTGCCGAGCCAGTGTATTCGCACGCCCACCAAGAACGAAATTATGCCCCAGGAGTAAATTATAGGAGAGGATCAAAGGGAGCGGGAAACAAGGAGACAAGGGGAGGGTCAGAGGGGAAAATAAAGGGTGAAAAGAAAGGGATAGGGGAGTTTGTCCCAAACGGGGGACAGTGAGAGTCTGGGTGTGAATGAAGCTTCAATTTAGGAAAGGCGAGCATTCCGGTTGCTGATTTCTGAAGAAAAGGAAGTCTGTTTTTAATTTGATCCTCATTGTGGAAATGCTTGGCCCAAACTGTATGCTTAACAAAAGCATTCTTTAAAGCTCCTTTGCTAATATTCCATTTCAAATCTACTTCAGCCTTCACATCTTTGGCACTGGGCCTTTTGTTGCACTTCTTTTGTATTGTCCCTTCCTGTTTGTTTGGTTACACGAGCTTGTTTTACATCAGATGATGTGGTGTTACATGATTTTATTTTTTGTAGGGTGCTACTTTATTTTGCCTTTTTATTGCAGATATCTCACTACTTTTTTTTTAATGCCAGTGCATTGCCTTGAGAAGTTTAATTCATGATTCTGCTTACATCTCTAACATTTGGCAAATCTGTAAGGTATTCCTAGATTTGTTCATTTCAATCAGCATGCTGCCTGGTTGGCAAGTGGACTCTCTTGGCAATGTCTCAACCAATCAGCACCCTTTTCTTATGCAGCAAAAACTGTTCCCTTTGAAATTTGGCATTCTTGCATCTGTCCTGATGAATGCAAGATGGAAAGTTTCGACAGCATACCTCTTTTTTCAGCAATACTCAAGTTCTGTACTGCCAAACTATTATTTTTAAAAACTACTGCAGATTTCCCAGACATTTTTAAGCAATTATAAATTTTCCTTACTGTTACTGTTTCTAGGTCAAAGATTGTCATACAAGAAAAAGCAAGTTGTAAAGAAGAAAAAAGCAGAATTGCTGAAGTCGTTTTCTACATGTCGGACACAAAGATAGTGTTAACAGCAGGTCTCAAAAGGAGTCTGTGGAGCAGCTGGGTGATAAAAAAACCCATAAATAGCCAAAAGCTAAGAAAGATTTCCACTGATGGGTTAGGGAGTTGCAGAAAAGAAAGATGATGGAAGTCACATGGCATGTACAAATATCACACAAGGAACAGGATGTTGTATGTATGGATGGACTAAAAAAAGAATTCCCAGGAATATGCATAAAATATGAAAGTGATGGTTAAGGAACATCTTGAGCTGATTAGGGAAATCCCACATCAAATAACCAAATTTCAGGAGCTGAGAAAAAGCTAATACAAGGTACATTAAAGGAAGAGTTGACCTCCCCAGTGTGAATTATGGGAACTATTTTTAAAGTTGGTAGAAGTTAAGTGTCAGTAAATTTAGTGTTTTGTTAATCTGATTTTTAATACTAAAGTCCTTTTAATGCGCGACATGCACATAGCAGGTAAAATATTTTTAGGAAGCTTGAGGGCCAATTTCTACCATTGACCATGGTTGCCAAGTTGGCATTCAATTTATCATTTCCTTCAAATCAGTGCTTTCACTTTAAAAGTTTTGTGTAAAAAACAAACGCTTCCTGAAAGTAACAATGCCTTCTGATGTCCCCATTAAATTTCCTTAGTCCATCATTTTTAGCAACTTTCACTGTATTACCCTTTTTGGTTTCCATATAACAATGAAGTGAACAGAATTAAAATTAAAAAAAGGAGATTCATTGAATAAGCAAAACAAATTCAAAGCGGTTAAAACCTCTGGTCCAGATGGATTATATCCATGTATTTTAAAAGGCAAGAGATAGTAGAGGCATTACTATTCATATGTAATCATTCATTAGAAAAAATTATTGTGCTAAACTGGAGGACAGCTAAAGTAATTCCTATATTTAAGAAGGGGGACAGAACATGGCCAGGGAAATATGGAGCAGTCAGCTTAACATGAGCATAGGAAAAATAATTGAATCCTCACTAAAGAGGATAGAAGGACATTAGAAATGAGAAATATATTGATGAGTAGTCTGCATGGATTTCAAAGGAAAATCGAGCCCTGTATGTGGTTCCCCACGCCAATTTTCAAAATTCTGGGTGAACAGATGAGTTTCAATGGAAGATTCTGCATGGAGCTGCTCCTCCAATCACAGGTCATTTCTCTCCCACTTTTGCTGCTGATAGACTCACTAGTGAGCGAGTATGGGTGACAAACAATGGCGGAGCCCGAGCCTAGGGTGCCAAGCAGCGGCAGGGCCAGAGTCCGGGGCGCCAAACAGGGAGGGTGAGGTCGCGCCGAGCCCAGATAGGGGGATATTTTGACGGACCTGGGAAGGAGTTGGTGCCATGGTGAGTATGCGGGAGTGAGAGAGTGCGTGTATGTGGGAGTGAGAGACTAGCTGAGAGTGGTGGTGGGGGGGTTTCTGTGAGAGAGTGAGTGACTGAGTGTGGGGGGGCGGTGCTGGGGGAGTGCGAGAGAGAGACAGAGAGAGAGAGAGAGAGAGAGAGAGAGTGAAAGTATATGTGTGCGGGGGGTGGGGAGTGTGATTCTGCCTGCCAAACCTTATCTTTCTGAAATTTGCTCAACAGCTGAGTGAGAAAAATATGCAAATATGGCCCACCGCCGAACAAAAAGGTTGGACAAGCCTGCAATAGATGGTTATAATGGTACATTTAAACGAGGAAAAATGGTTAATATGGGGTAGGGTCAAGCTTCCGTGCCACTTATCTTATGTAATTCAATCCTGTTTTTCTCGTAACCAACTATTTTATACTTCATATTGTCAAGTCTGTGCAGTATATATTTGATTTACAATTATTCTTTGCATTCCTCTCTTGCAGTTCTCAATCTATCCTTCTAATTTCAACTTCAAAGGTCACAAAATAAGACCAAGGGTCATCAAGGCCATTAAACCAGTCATTCCTATCTTATTCTAACAATAGCAATAGGATAGCAGCTCAACCTACTCGAGAAGCTCTGCAAAAACAAATCCCGTCAGAACATTACTAATTTTACATATCATCGATAGATACATTGTAACATTAAAATGGTGCACTGCCAGCTGTCAAAAAGTAATCTTTCTGCTCCAAACATCTCTATTGGCAAAGTACAAGAACTCCACATTCCGCCAATTCTAGTCTTTTATGCATACCTCACTCCCTTTAACCACCAATGATGGCAGCTGTGCCTTAAGGAGTCTAGGCCATAAACTCTGGAATTACCTCCATAAATCCCTGCTTCATTACCCTTCTCTCTTTATTTAAAACCCTTATTAAACTTGCCTCTGATTAAGTGCAAAGCTACCCTTTCTAATAGCCCCTTTTTATTGCTTGGCTTCAATTTTTGCCTGCTTACTCTCCTGCGAAGTACCTTGTGACACTTCACTATGTTCTACATAAATGTGAATTACTGTCTCCTGGTAAGCTATCCAGCATCTACAATTACTCAATACAAGCATACGTTCACAAACTTTAGCCAGTTACTCCAATAAAGCTTACTGACTGCAGTCTTGATTGACTAATTGTTAGCCTGTAGAAGTAACTTCAATAAGCAGAATAAATAAATGAATCTTACCTCAATAATTTTTTTTGGAGAATCTGGTGGATAATTCTGAAGTTTGTCCACATAATTGATCAATAAATGCAAGATATCACAAGCCACTTGTGCAACTGCTTTGTTTGGGAACTGTAAGTATATTAGCAATTTTTTTGTTTTTAGAAGTTGTCATATGGCTTTTCAAAAGTGGGACTGAAATAAAAAATCACTATGGTAACATTTCTTACCTTTAAGGTTACACAGATTACATTTAGAGCATCTTTGATTTGAGGATGGTGAGTACCATGTACCAATTCTTCACAGAGCCAAATGCCAAGGCTGCAAAGTGCAACACATCTGTAAAAGAGAGATAGTAATACACATCATGTAGATATCAGATTTCTTGAAATGGTGAATGAACATAAAAATGTATATACATAAATCTATATAGAATATGAATTTATGTTTAATATACAATTTCTGTTATGAGACACTGTACCAACTGGCACACTAGTAACTGTTATTTTTTTGGACCAGGGAGGTCACTCATCCCTTATCCCTGGCACTAACACTTGTTGCTGAGCGGTTATGTTCATCACTCCTGTTAGTCGCTCTCTCTCACAACTGCCAACTGCTAATAATTGTGAAACGCATAGGTAGTTGTTACCAGTGGCCAGCCCTCTTCCTGTCTCAGCCTCCCAATGTTCAGCACCACTCACTCGATTTGCATGCTCCCACAGCTCTTGCAAGACCTCAACACCTGCATCACCTCAAGATCACCCAAGAGCTTTCTGACTGGATGAAAACATGAAACTCTTCTTTCATCTTAGTTAACCGGTATTTTTGATTATCCGCACCATCTTTTCCTGGAGCATGCTGGATAACAGAAATTTTACTGTATTTGTGGTGAAAATATCTGAAACCAAGTAATGTACCTTACATGAAATTTACTTTAATCTTTATCTCCTCTTTGGATTATTCTAAAATCAAAATCTAAGTAATCCAACCATCCTGCCACGTGTCAGAAACCATGGCTCGGATATTGCAGTCAGTGGCAAAGAAATTACTTCACGAAAGCCTCATCGAGAAATCTAACAACCTCCGGCGAGAACTTTTGCCTTTTGCGACGTGACTGTAATGTTTTTAATGGGGGGATTCCCAATGTTGGCTGCAGTGGTGTCATTAAACTGGCCACGCAGCCAATCACATTAAAGAATTTTGAGATAATCAACCAGGAAATCCCTTTAAAATTTATGCAGAGCAAAATAAAAATTGGGGAATATAATGGAGTGAAGGTAGAAACCGAAATATTATGAATGAAAAAAAAAACTTAAATTTAAAAATAATTAAAACAATCTAGTTTTAAATCATAAAAGACATTTAACAACATTCCACCTTTTTTTCAGGGTCAGATCAGTCATTACACAGATTGCTGTTAAAAATCTAGTTATACTTCTCAAAACTTAAAGTTCCGAAAGTTACACCAAAGCATAACCTTTAATGCAGTTTCCAGTAGCAATGAGCATGGAAAAGATGTTCTCATCAAATCAACTGATTTCAGCGATTGCTGGCGCAATTGTTTTGACAGCATACATTAATATAGATTTATATTAGAAACTAGAGAATGAGACACTTATTACTACTGCACTACTATTAAAGATAAAGACATTATGGGAAGAGAGCAGAACTGGATGGCATGGCAGTTTGTATACTGTCCTTTTACTTCTGGAATTTTGGTTCAATTCCAGCCAGGCTAACCTGCCCTCCCTATTGGTCTAAAGGATCCCACATTTAAAAATAAGGCCAAGCTTAATCTAGTTCTTAATGTCTACGGCTCAATACAATACTGTCAAATGGACTAACATGCTGCATGAAATATATATGTTACAAGAACACAAGAAATAGGAGCAGGGGTAGACCATGTGGTCCAACGAGCCTGCTCTGCCATTTATATGATCATAGCTGATTTTATGCTTCAATTTCATTTCCCCATATCTCTTAATTCCTTGAGACCCCAAAAATCTGTCTATCCCAGCTTTAAAAGTATTCAACGATGGAGTATGGACAACGATGGAGAATTCCAAAGAGTCACAACCCTTTGCGTGAAGTAATTTCTCCTCATCTCAGTCCTAAATGATCGGCCCCTTAGCCCGAGACTGTGCCCCACAGTAATAGTATACTCAATTATGGTAGTGGTTTATTCTGCAGCTGGCTGTGCTGAACTTGACCAGGAAATGCTGAATGCAACCTTGAATGCCTGAAATAGAAAGCGTTCTGTTCCTCATCCCTTACATTGGCCAGCACAAAAATGGACATATATAATAGAAAGAATCACATCACCAGTTATCATTATCAGAATACTAACCTAGCTGGTCCAGAAGGTTCTTCTCTTGCTGATTTTAAAATGCTCTTAATTACAAGTTCCTATGAAAACAAATAGAAAGGACCTCATCAAATGTGCACAAAATTAGTGAAGTAAAAAATTTGAAACCAATATATCTGTACTTTAGAGTATATATATTTTAAAATAAATGTTCAGTAGAATATTTTTGTATTGCAACAGTTCAACTCCTCTAGGCCTATTTCCAGAAAAACAAAAAAAAATAATGAAACCCTTTAAAACATGAGTAACTTGAAAAAGAATTTAATGTATGCAGATTTCAAACAAGTAGTGCTTCTACGTAAAAAAAAACTAGAAAAGCTACCTTCAAATCAACCACGTTGAAGAATACATACGTTCGTTAAAAACATTGGCATATCAGAAGAGAATTGTTATGGTACTATGCCTTGCTAAGTTAGTATATTAAATAAAATTCAGTAGGTTCGCACTGTGTCATAGGCCAAAAAAAATTCTACATCATGTAGAAACAGGGATTTTATTCAGAGTATTAAATCTGGTATTTAAAAAATCTCACGGGACTATATTTGAGGTTTGGATGGATAGCACCAGCATTTTATTGTGCCAAATGGCAGTAAGATGTATTGTCAGATCTGCCCTTTCTCTATATGTCAAGTTTTCAGTCTCCACAGTATTGTCAGAAAGTCTTCAAATGAAAAAAGAACAAACAAGAAAAAAAGTATTGTGAGCATTTGCACATACCCTGGTCTAGTGCCCTACTTAGCTGGCGAATTATATATGGCATGGAGAACCTTAACGGGTTGAAAAGTAAGGAGCTTAAAGAAAGACAAGTGCAAATTAAAATAAACTTGGATCCTAGAAAATAACCTATTTACCACCATTTTTCATGAAACTCCAACAAGACTAAAAGAACTAAAACAACTTGTATTTATATAGCGCCTTTAACATAACAAAATGTCATAAGGTGCTTCATAAAAAAAAGACTGACTTAGATTTATTGGTGCATATCACGACTAATGGAGAGCCTAAAACACCTTACAGCCAATGAAGGACTTTTCAAGTATAACCACTATTCTAATGTTGAAAACACGACAGCCAACTCATGTATAGCAAGCTTCCACAAACAATGTGGGAATGACCCAATAATCTGTTTGTGAGAAGTTGAAAGAGGTATAAATATTGGCCAGGATACCAGGGATACCTCCTCTGTTCTTCTTTGAGTCAGTGCCAAGGGGACATTTATATTTGCCTGAAGGGACAGTTAGGGCTTTGGTTTAACATTTCAGCTGAAAGATGGCTCCTCTGAAAGCGCAGCGCTCCCTTCAGTACTGCACTGGAATGTCAGCCTTGATTTTTGTGCTCAAATCTCTGGGGTGGGACTTGAAGCCAAAACCTTCTGACTCAGCATTCTCCATTCTACTTCACAGGGGCAATACAAAACATGTAACACCAAGCCACATAAGGAGATAGATGACCAAAAGCTTGGGAAAAGTAGTAGGTTTTATGGAGTAAAAACTGAAAATGTTGGAAATACTCAGCAGCCCTGGCAGTGTCTGTGGAGAGAGAAACAGAGATAAGGGCTCGTAGCTTCCAATGGAGTGGCAATTGAATTGGTTTGCCACTCCGTTCACAATTACTTACCTTGAAATTCAGCCGCTCCTATCTTGCCCGACCTTCCACCTCAGGCTGGACGGGATCTGTGTAGCGCAGCGGGTGCCTGAGTCCTACAGTAGAGGGCAGCTCAGACAAAGGTAAGCCACGCCCCCTTTTTTTTTTAAACAGCACAAGCTACCATAAAGCAGACAAGTTTAAAGGTCCAGCCACATTGACAAGCCAGGGAGGAGTTAAGTGTATAAGCTGACTGGGTTGGATTTAGGGGAGGGGATGGGGCAAGTCTGGCCGGTGGGGGGAATCCTGTAGGGGGCAAGAGTCCCATGGGAGGTAGTGGGAAGTCCCATGGTGGTCAGGGCAAGTCCAGTGGGTCGTCGGGAAAGGTCAATACAATAGCTATCCAGAAGCTAGAAGTAGTTTTGATTCTTCTAAATTTTTCTGCGTAACTATTGCTGTAAGACAGTCGGAACCATCTGAAGTTTGCAATTTAAACAGCATTATCAGATGGTTCCCATCTTTGAACTTCCTGGGCAATTGCCGTGCAACCCTTACCTGGGAACTACCTATGTGGGGATTACCCAGTGCATCTTTGTGGTACCCCCAGATACACTGTCCTGGAGCTCCGAAGTTAGAGCTAAATGTTTCAAGTCATGAACATTTGATGAAAGGTCACAACGAGGAACGTTAACTCTGTTTCTCTCTCCACAGATGCTGCCAGGCCTGTTGAATTTTTCTAGCCTTCATTTCAAATTTCCAGCATTCACAGTATTTTGCTTTTGGATGAAGTTTTAAGGAGCATCTTAAAAAGAAAGCAAGTCAGAAAGGTAGAGAGATTTACGGAGGGATTTCCAGAGCTTAGGGCCCAGGGAGTTGAAGGCACAATCACCAATGGTGGTGATGCAATCAGAATCAGGGATGCCCAGAAAGCCAGAATTGGAGGGACACATCTGTAAGCATCGCAGAGCTGGAGAAGATTAGAGGTAGGAAGGGGAAAGGCCATGGAGGCATCTGAAAATATGGATGAAAATTTTTAAAACTGAGGCAAAGCTTCTCTGGGAGGCATGTAGGTCAGTGGCACTCTGCCGGGGCAATTGGCTTCATATTTCATTATCGCCTTGGTCAAAACATGGACAAAAGAGATGAATTCTAGAAGTGAGGTGAGAGTGACTGCCCTTGACATTAGGCAGCATTTGACTGTGTGGGGCATCAAGGACCCCTAGCAAAATTGAAGTCAATGGGAACCAGGAGGAAAGCTCTCCACCGGCTGGAGTTATCTGACACAAAGAAAGATGGCTGTGGCTTATTGGAGGCCAATCATCTCAGCCACAAGACGTTGCTGCAGGAGTTCCTCATGGTAGTGTCCTCTGACTAACCATCTTCAACTGCTTCACCAATGACCTTCCCTCCATCATAAGATCAGAACTGGGGATGTTTGCTGATTGTACACTGTTCAGTACCAGTCAAGGCTCCTCGGATTCAGTCCACACTCGCATGCAGCAAGACCAGGACAACTTGCAAGCTTTGGCTGATAAGTGGCAAGTAACATTCACACCACATAAGTGCCGGTCAACGACCATCCCCAACGAGAGAATTTAACCAAGTCCTGATGACATTCAATAGCCTTGCCATCACTGAGTCAGTTCTCTGGGTGTAGCTACATCACATGGACTGTAGTCATTCAAAGAGATGGCTTACCATCACTGTCTCAAAGGCAATTAGAGATGGGAAACAAATACTGGCCTTGCCAGTAACTCTCACATCCCATGAAAGAATTTAAAAAAAGAGCACAGGGGCGATAGGTGAACAGGACTTGGTACAAGTTGGGACACAAGCAGCAGAGCATTGGGTGACCTAAAGTTTACGAGCAGTAGAACATGGGAGGCCAGCTCGGAATGTGTTAGAATGGTCAAGTGTAGAGGTTTCAAAGGTAATAAGGGCTTTATTTGGACAAGTGGAGGAAAGGTAATGTTCCAGAGGTGGAAATAGATTTTTTTAAATTCATTTACGGGATGTGAGCATTGCTTGCTAGGCCAACATTTATTACCCATTTCTAATTGTTCTTCAGGTGGTGGCGGTGAGCTGCCTCTTGAACCACTATAGTTCACGTGGTGTAAGTACACTCAGAGTGCTGTTCAGGAGGGAGTTCCAGGATTTTGACCCAGCAACAGTGAAGGAACGGTGATATATTTCCAAGTCAGGACAGTGAGTGGCTTGGAGGGAAACTTCCAGCTGGTGGTGCTCCCATATCTATTGCAGTTGTCCTTCTAGATGGTAGCAGTTGTGTTCATACTGCTGTCACTGTTCGTCGCTGGTGGAGGGGGTGAATGTTTCTAGAAGGGGTGCCAATCAAACAGGCTGCTTTGTCCTGGATGGTGTCAAGCTTCTTGAGTGTTGGTGGAGCTGCAGTCACTCAGGCCCAGGTCTTAGTGATGGCACGGATTCATAGTTGAAATTCGTCAAGGTTCCAAAGAATCTGATTCGGCCTCAGATGGGCAGCAAGCAGATGGATGGGGTCGATGGCTAAGGAGCAGAGTTTGTGGCAGGAACCAAAGAAAGTGGCTTCTATCTTCCCAATATTTAATAGTTAACAGTAGTGTGCTTTTCAGAGGATCTGGATTTTTAAATAATGTAATTTTACCACAAGTATGTCACATGCCACACTGACATTACTGCAAGCTAAAGTTGGACAACCTACCAACTTTACATTAAGCAACTAAAAGCATTCCATCTTCACTGTTTGCAAGCTAGTTGCAACATCAGGCTGAAAGACAAAATCCTCAACACCAAAGTTCTTACAAAGTGCTGCATACCTGGCATCAAAACCATATTCAGAGCTCAGCTTCGCTCGGTTGGTCATGTAGTTCGCATGGATGATTCCAGCACACCAAAAACAGTAATCTACAGCCAGCTGAGCACGGGAACCTGCACCATGGGACATCCCAAACCTAGATAAAAGGCAATCTTAAAGCAACCTCAGAGCTTGCAAGCTGGATCCCAATCCATGGGGGGGGAAAAATTCTTGGACAGACCCAAATGGAGAAGTCTCCATGATCAAACAATTTTAACATTTGAGAACAGAATCAAGTACCTTCAGGACAAGTGAGTGCTGGACAAAGCCAATGCCTCCATCCATCACTCCAACACTGACTTCAATCAGTTATGCAAACAGACATCACACATAAGACGACATCAAACTAGACTGTAAACCATTTATTTTGCTGAGCACTCATTCATCAAAGTGACAGGAGAATCCATAATTGATACTAATAGCTGGCAAAATATAACCTATTTTCTAACAGTATCAATTTTAAGCTGGTCCTATAGGTCAGTGTACATTTTTAAACTTTGTACCAGATACTGTTCTGGACTGCAGCAAATGTGGAACTAGGGCAGTACAGGCATTCTTGCTACCAATGCCATCCTAATTTTCAGAAAATATTACATTGTGCTGGTACCAATTATAGCAAGTTCCAAAGTATGGAAAGGCATTAAGGAAGAGCTTGCAAACAACAACATTCAAGGATTTACAAATTAAAAACCACAGAATGCATTAAACCTTCAGAATCTGAGTTCAGGACAGGCCGCTGAAACAGCAGACTGGATCTAAATTCAAATCCACAGGCTCTTGAGAGGTTTCAGAACAGCAACATGTGACACTTGTCGTTTGTCTGCATGCTTTTTAGATGATTTACACACTTAACATTTTTTTTTTAAATCCTAAAAGTGGATTTCCATTATTAGAACGAAATTTAATAAAGATTGTTACAATATTTTATTGTAGAATTGGTTGTGGATCTTAGTCTATCAAACTTTTGGAAAAGACAGCAATCTAACTTTGTACACCTACTTTATACTATATAGAATCTTTGTATTTTCAAAAGGATGACATTGCTGGACCTCGCCAAGTGAAAAGGTTGTGGGTCCATGTCCCACACCAGGACATGTGTACAGAAGTCAAGGCTGCCAGTTCAGTTCAATACTGAGGGAATGCTACACAGTTGGAGGTGTCATCTATTCAAATTTTTTAAACTGAGGCATTGATTTCCCTCTCAGGTGGATGCAAAAGATCCCTTTGCTCTGCTTCGAAGAGCAGAGAGGTTATCCCTGGTGTTCTGGCCAATATTTCTCCCTCAATCAACAAAGAAAAAACAAATTATTGGGTCATTATTACATTGTTGTTTGTGAAAGCTTGCTGTTTGTGGGAGCTTGCTAATGCGTTTCCTACATTACAGTGACTTCATTTCATAACTACTTAATTTGCTGGGCAGTGCCTTGGAATGTCTTGTGGTCATGAAAGGCACTACATAAATGCAAGTCTTTCTTTCTTTCCGTGGCATTTCTGTATTAGAAGTTGACTTTTAATTACATAGTGCCTCTAATGCAGGAAAAGATCCCAAGACACTTCACACGGTGATAATTTTAAAAATGGAGGCTAAGCCAAAGAAGGAGATATTAGGAAAGATGATCAAAAGCTTGATCAGAGCCAGGTTTTAAAGATCTTAGGAATGGAGAGAAAAAAGTGCAAGAGTTTAGGCAGGGAATTCGACAGTGAAAATAAATGGTGAAGCACAGGAAGGAAGAGGAATGCACAAGAGGCCAGGGTCAGGGAAACAGAGCTTGGTGGGGAGATTGTCAGAGCAGAGAAAAATTAGAGATTTGGAGGAGCAATGCCATAGTGAGACTTGAACCAGATTTTTCTCAGCACTCGCTAGTACATATATTACAGTGTAAATCATTTAGCAACTTACAATCACCAGCGAGATATAAAATTAAAAACCCATGGTCAATTGGGAAACAAATCAAGAATATTAATCTCCAACCCACTTAGGTGATAAAAAAATCTAGCGGAATACACTGATGATACTTATATTGCCTGTTAGCTAAAGCTTTATTTCAATAAGATGTGATTTCTTATAAGCAACTTGTAAGCAGTCCAGCTCTCAGGTTTGCAAAGTCAGTACTCGCCATAAAAGATAGTAACTTGTTTCAATCATTTCCAGTCCTCTTGTAAAAGAGAAAATGTCTAATACCTAACCTAGCAAAACTCTTGCCCAACTTCTGCACAAGACCTCAGTCTTCTTCAACATACTAAATTGAAATTATCCAGACCTTTAATTATTTAAGTACAATCCACTCCCAAGGCTATGCATCTCTAAAATTACCAAATATTTTAAGCCTTTCTCTTTGGCTTTCAGGAATGATTACATGGCTGCTCGTGGGTGTCACATCAGGACACTTGGCTCATTAGAAGTGTGTAGTGCAGGCTTGATTAACTAGATGGCCCTTTCCTGCCGTTATTTATGTATGTTCGCAAGTACGCGGTAAGGGAAGAATCCTAGAACTTAGAGACTAGTTGGCTTATGGCACGGCCACTGTTGTTGAAACCAAGGTTTGGCGGGGGAGGGGGAACGGGACGGGACGACAAGCGGGGGAGGGGTTAACAAGGAGACAGAGTTGTTGTGCTGCAAGAGCTATCAGCAATTAAGCTATAAATCAAGGGTAAGTTCAGTTCAGAGTATAACCTTGGGGAAGGCAGTGGCGGTGACGTAGTGGTATTGTCACTGACTAGTAACCCAGCATGATGTTCCAGGGACCTGGGTTCGAATCCCACCATGGATAAATGATTTTCAATAAAAATCTGGATGACCATGAAACCATAATGTAAAATCCTTAAAAACTTAGGGAAGGAAATCTGTCATCTTTACTTAGCCTACGTGTGACTCCAGACCTACAGCAATATGGCTGTATCAGAAATGGCCTAGTAAGCCATTTGTATCAAACTGCTACAAAGCCTAAAAGGAATGAAACTGGACGGATCAACCTAGGCACTGGGAACGACAACAGCAAACCTGTCCTTTTGACCTGCAAAGTCCTCCTTACTAACATCTGGGGGCCTGTGCCAAAATTGGGAGAGCTGTCTCAAAGATTTGATGAGATTCAAACACATTTAGTACCATTTACACAAGGAATTTTACCTTAACATCATCACATTTTGTTGACAAAATATCCACAAGAGAAGGCTGTAATGTTGGGAGGTCATCATATAAATTTGGGAAACAGACTAAAGAGCCCAATAGAATCTGCGCTTCCACTCTTGGAGCCTGAAATGGAACAAGGGTAAATTTAGAAGTTTCAGGCAAATCAACTGAAATCAACCAATGTTTAATTCAAATTTAACATTAGCATTGGTATTACTTTAGAAATTCTAGACCAATTTATTAAAATAAATAAATTACCATTGATTAACATAATTTTTTAAAAATTGCTTTATGACTAATAAGATTTAAATCTAACTAAGGAGGAGAATTACCATGGTAGCAGAAAAGGTTATTATCATTTGCAAACATTTTATTGGATACTTGAAACAACGTTTAAAAGTAAACCAGACTTTTGTCTTTTTCTTTTCTCTCTACTGATGGCAATGACTCATGTTGCTGGCATATCACTCACATTGCCACTTTTCATGATTAGCCAAGACAGCAAGGGTCATCAGACTTCTTGATCGATCATGGAGCAGCTTGACAGTCAAGCTCATTCCAGTCATAGAATTCACTTTTATATTACAATACGGATACAATACAAACATGGCATAAGAATGCAAAGGTAAATTCTGGTATCTTCAGCAGTAACTTTGCTGAGATGAGCTAACATAATACAGATGAAAAATAAAAACAATTACCTGGAAAAACTCAGCAGGTCTGGCAGCATCGGCGGAGAAGAACAAAGTTGACGTTTCAAGTCCTCATGACCCTTCAAATATTTTTACTCAGTTCTGTTGAAGGGTCATGAGGACTCGAAACATCAACTTTGTTCTTCCCGCTGATGCTGCCAGATCTGCTGAGATTTTCCAGGTAATTCTGTTTTTGTTTTAGATTTCCAGCATCCGAAGTTTTTTGTTTTTATAATACAGATGAAGTCTGATATATTCACTGGACTGTGCAGGTCAGTATTACATAGACACTGCATTTAACCAACGAACCACCAAGAACCAACTGTAAAAATGATCTACATAATTTAGTACAATATAAAAAATTACCAAAATTACACCTTATTTGGTATTTTTACATTCAGGGAAAATCTAGATACTGTTCAACTAAGCAAAATGTATTGATATATAGAGGAAGTACATTTACTGCTGCATCCATATGTGTCTTAGAAAGAAACCCAGTTGAGACCATGAAATAATTGGCCAAATTTAATGATATTTGCACACTCTTGAAAATAAAAGTAGCAGTTGGATTACAACAAAGGGTTCTAATTTCAAAGGGAACACGACTTTGCTACATTGTTTAAAGTTTGACAAATTGGAGAATTGCAAGTCACTGAAGCACCGCATTAGTGTTCATTATGGGCAGATCACAAACCCATATATAACCTTTAAAAACCTTATGTTTTTTTCTTTAGATTATAAAAAAATTCACATGATAATGTTCCTTTAATTTTCAACATAAGCTAACAGTCAAATCAGCATTTCAAAAGTCCATCTTTCTACCTTGTTTTGGATTCACCAGTAAAGACAGTAACATGCTTGTTGACCTACATTGAGCGAAGAGGAGAACGTCACTTTGCTAGCAGCAACTATGAAGTCCCAAATTAGCATGGTAGCACCAGGCAACCCAATCGAAAAGAACCTTGGGGAACAGTGCTTGATGATCGTATTCACAATATCCTATAATGTTTTTAAATACAGTATTAAAATAGAATACAACTAAAATAGACAGAATCAGCTTTTCTATTATATAAATCAAATATAACAAGCAAGTAACTAAAATATAAAATTGCACATTTGAGTTTCATCTGATACAAACCAAAAAAATCAAGCATTAGCAATTTCTCATTTTGATCGGCTACTCAAAATTAATCAAAATTTGAGGGCAATAATGGGATTTTCTAAAAGTATAATGTAGCATTAACTTTTTATTTTCACATTGAAAATAGAACATGAACTAGATGATCATGTGTACCTTTTCAGAAATAGTGTTGGGTTTAGAGAAGTGCAGAAACAATTTGCTAATTGTTGAGCCAAGGGAAACGTACTGAAGCAATGCTTCACATGAGTTACACTCGATTTAAACATATTACCAGAAGAAGTGAAAGAGACATCACAGTGATTTATTTTGTAGTACATGTATTTCTGCTCCATCACTCTCAGCAAATTTGCAGCATTTTCCTGAAGTATTTTCATTTATTTCTTCTTCTTCCCTTCTCCGCTCCTTCCCAAGTCTTTTTCCCTTAGTCATTTAACCAATTTTAATTTTAATCTGCCCATTACTTCTCACTTATAGCACTTGCTGGAGAAGCTACTTGTGCAGCATATTCAAGATTAATAATTAAAACCTTGACAGATAAGTTATTTATCCTGGTCCAGGCCTAACTAGCTCATTTCAGCTGTAGTATCTTATGTACAGCAGCAAAGCACCTCAAGGACTTGCATCGCCAGTAGTGGCACAGCACCAGTCCCAGAACACCCAACTAGCAAGAAAAATACCTCGCACCAAACAGCACCTTTAACTTGTAGAGTTTAAATTTAATAACTCAAGTTCTTTACAAGTCTAAAAATACATACTTCAGTAAAAATAGTAAACAGACTTTAAACAGAAAAAAACTGACCTGATCAGGGTTTAAGAGTCCACTGTGCATTATATTATAGAAGTGAACCAGGAAATCAGAATTAGGCGAAACATCTTGACGTCGTTTCATAATTTTGCAGATAAGCTTATATGCATGCAGCTTTCCTTGTTTGTATTTTTCTGGTAATGTTGTTGCCTAAATGATAATTAAATTTTCACATTAATTATTGTGTTCAGTAAAAAAAATTACTCTAATTTATAAAGCAGAAAACATTACTGCTTAAATGATGGAAAACAAGTTTGGTTTATGTATAAAATGTAACTAGGAGATCTCCTCTGCTCATAGATAAAAGATGTGAAAAAAGTTACAGACCTTACATAAGTAAAATAATCTCCAAGGACCACAAGAGTCAATAAATGGAATCAGTCACCATTGTGTCTCAATAATTAGAAACAGAATTGATTACAGAAACCTACAAAATATTAGATTAAATTACTGTAAATATTAGAACTATACAATGGTACAAAAATACATATATCTAATTATCTCTAGCTATAATTATACCATTTCTCATACTGCAATTACATCCTCTGACCAATAACACAGCACGCTTGCACTGGCAGGAAGGTACTATGCACTGTGAAAAATGTACATAGAGTTTTCACTATAAACATGGACCCAGGAATTTGACAGAACATCCTGACACACAAGTTTTAATATAATACATTTAGAACAGATATCAAATAGCAGATGAATACATACAATAAGATGCAAATATTAAAAAAGACTCGGTAACTTGATATAAGAATTATACAGTTCAATTATCTATTACCTTTAGACTTGACACTCCCTGTTGGTCTCCCACATTCTACCCTTTGTAAACTTGAGGTCATCCAAAACTCTGCTGCGTGCATCTTAACTCGCAGCAAGTCCCATTCCTCTATCACCCCGTCCTCACTGACTCACATGGCTCTTGGTCAAGTAATGTTTTGACTTTAAAATTCCCATCCCTGTTTTCAAATCCCTCTATCGCTTTCCCCCTCCCTATCCCTGTAACCTCTGCCAATCTCAACCCTCCAAGGTATCTGCACTCCTCTAATTCTGGCCTCTTGAGCATCCCGATTTTAAATGCTCCATCACTGCTGGCTGTGCTTTCAGCCACTAATGTCCTTAGTTTGGGAATTCCTTCCCTAATCCTCTCTTTCTTCATTTAAGATGCCTGTTAAAATCCTAAGCTTTTGATCATCTGCCCTAATATTACCTTCTGTGGCTCAGTGCCAAATGCTCTTTAATAAAACTCTTGGGATGTTTTGCTATGTTGAAGGCACTACATAAATACAAGTTACTTTATTGTTTGTAATTCTAAAGACAGAAATCAGGTTTTAATAAAATTGTTGAACATAACGATTGATTTTAGCCAAGATTTCTGAATTTTAAACATAACTCAGTTGCATTTGTGCCATTTTTCCCTCTCATGGCTTCTAACCTGTGTAGGTTTCGTATCTGTACAAGGGTACAAAAGAGAAGTGGGTCAGGGCCAGGTTCTGAGCTCTAGTCCTAGTTTGAAGTGTGACGATGGCAAGGGCGATAATGGTGATTAGACTGGGAAGAGGATTCATTCGTAGTATTACCCAGAACCAGGCTGGGAAAGCATCGCCATAGAGTTGGGAAGCTGGCTGATGGGCTGAGCAGATGTGAGGAGAGGTGTGACAGCTAGCATGACCCAATGGGCTAAATGTTTTTGTTCTGTGCTGTAAATGCTCATGGTTCTATAACCACCATATTTGGGAATTTTATTGTTGCTACTAATCACATGATTGGTGATACAATCCTTTGTTTTTGGTCAATATTATTTGCATCAGAATAGGTTTTAAATCTTTCCTTTCAACCTCTTGGGAGCCACTTGGTATCTACTCAAACCTCCCCCTACCACCACCTATTAATGCTGGAGCTGACCCCGTAATTGATCTTCAGAAGATTATTGGGCATGAAGCCATTCCAAGCCTGTTTTTTGGAGTTGTAACACTGTACCACGACATTTTACTCTGAAGTTTCAATGTTACCACTAGTTTTTGCCCAAGTACACATTTTGATAGCTAGTCTAATTAATCGACCTTTTCCAAAATCAGCACAAAGACAATCACTGCATTTAAAAATCAAATTTCTAAACCTAATCCTGACCATGAAAGAATTAGATAAGCTTTTATGATTCCACTCCTCATCTTGCTTAGATGTTAACAGGGGTCAAATTCCACTGCTCACCATCCCCAACACTGCACCCCCCCCACTCCACCATGGGTCCTTTACAGATTTTGACAAGGGCTATTTCTTGATCTTTGGGTGCTATATTATGGTTTTCCATTTAGATCTGAAGATTTAAATTAGAAACCTAACTGTTTTCAAAGCAGGAGTTTGCAAACTTGCTCTACACAACTACAGAGGCATGAGGGAGGAGCTGGCCAGAATTCACTGGGAGATGAGCCTAGCAGGAAAGGCAGTGGAATAGCAATGGCAGGAGTTTCTGGGAGTAACTTGGGAGACAGAGCAAAAATACATCCCTAGGAAGAAGAAGCATACTAAAGGGAGGACAAGGCAACCATGGCTGACAAGGGAAGTCAGGGACAGCATAAAAGCTAAATAGAAATCACACAATGCGGCGAAGAGCAGTGGGAAACCAAGGGATTGGGAAGCCCACAAAGACCAACAGAGGACAACTAAAAAAGAAATAAGGAAGGAGAAGATTAAATATGAGGGTAAACTAGCCAGTAATATAAAAGAAGATTGCAAGAGTTTTGTTTAGATATATAAAGAGTAAGAGAGAGGCAAAAGTGGACATTGGGCCGCTGGAAAATGACGCTGGAGAAGTGGTAGTGGGGAACAAAGAAATGGCGGAGGAACTGAATAGGTACTTTGCGTCAGTCTTCACAGTGGAAGACACGAGTGACATCCCCAAAGTTCGAAAGTCAGGGGGCAGAGGTGAGTATGGTGGCCATTACCAAGGAGAAGGTGCTAGGAAAACTGAAAGGTCTGAAGGTGGATAAATCGTCTGGACTAGATGGATTACACCCCAGAGTTGTGAAGGAGATAGCTGAAGAGACAGTGGATGCATTAGTGGCGATCTTTAAGGAATCACTGGAGTCAGGGAGGGTCCCAGAGGACTGGAAAATCGCTAATGTAACCCCCCGGTTAAGAAGGGAGTGAGGCAAAACTCGGGAATTTACAGGCCAATTAGCCTGACCTCGGTCGTTGGTAAGATTTTAGAGTCCATTATTAAGGATGAGATTTCAGAATATTTGGAAGCGCATGGTAAAAATCGGGCAAAGTCAGCCTGGTTTCATCAAGGGGAGGTCATGCCTGACAAATCTGTTAGAACTCTGAGGAGGTAATGAGTAGTTTAGACAAAGGAGAGCCAATGGATGTTATCTACTTGGACTTCCCGAAGGCTTTTGCCAAGGTGCCGCACAGGAGGCTGCTCAGTAAGATAAGAGCCCATGGTGTTAGAGGCAAGGTACTAGCATGAATAGAAAATTGGCTGTCTGGCAGGAGGCAAAGAGTGGGGATAAGGGGGTCCTTCTCAGGATGGCGGCCGGTGACCAGTGGAGTTCCACAGGGGTCAGTGATGGGACCACAACTTTTCACCTTATACATTAATGATCTAGATGATGGAGCTGAGGGCATCCTGGCTAAGTTTGCACATGATACAAAGATAGGTGGAGGGACAGGTCGTATTGAGGAGGCGGAGAGGCTACAGAAGGATTTGGACAGGTTGGGAGAATGGGCAAAGAAGTGGCAGATGAAATACAATGTGGGGAAGTGTGAGGTCATGCAATTTGCTAGGAAGAAGAGAGGCATAGACTATTTTCTAAATGGGGAGAGAATTCAGAAATCTGGAGTGCAAAGGGACTTGGGAGTCCTACTCCAGGATTCTCCTAAGGTTAACTTGCAGGTTGATGCGGTAGTTAGGAAGGCAAATGCAATGTTGGCATTTATTTTGAGAGGACTAGAATATAAAAGCAGGGATGTGCTGCTGAGGCTTTATAAGGCTCTGGTCAGACCACATTTAGAATATTATGAGCAATTTTAGACCCCGTATCTCAGGAAGGATGTGCTGGCCCTGGAGAGGGTCCAGAGGAGGTTCACGAGAACGATCCCAGGAATGAAAGGCTTAACATATGAGGAACGTTTGAGGACTCTGGGTCTATACTCGATGGAGTTTAGAAGGATGAGGGGGGATCTGATTGAAACTTACAGAATACTGAAAGGCCTGGATGTAGTGGACGTGGGGAAGATGTTTCCATTAGTAGGAGAGACTAGGACCCGAGGGCACGGCCTCAGAGTAAAGAGAAGACCTTTTAGAACAGAGATGAGGAGAAACTTCTTTAGCCAGAGAGTGGTGAATCTATGGAATTCATTGCCACAGAAGGCTGTGGAAGCCAGGTCATTGAGTGTATTTAAGACCGAGATAGATAGGTTCTTGATTGATAAGGGGATCAAAGGTTACGGGGAGAAGGCGGGAGAAAGGGGTTGAGAAACTTATCAACCAAGATTGAATGGCAGAGCAGACTCGATGGGCCGAATGGCCTAATTTCTGCTCCTATGTCTTATGGTCTTACACCTGCATTAAAGGACATTAAAGAAATGAAAGACTTGGTGCTGGGCAGGCGACCAAGAACCCAACAACAAATAAACAGTTTTCCTTCAATCACACCCACCTACCCGCCCTCACCCCCCCTCCCCATACTGGTCATTCCCCTCCAACGGCTGATATTAAAGCCTGGAAGGTGGGGCTCTTCTGAATTAACTGGACTCACCAAACTTATTCTACACATCAAAACTTAAAAACACACAGCTGACATCCAAAAAGAGCTTGTATACAGACGGACAGTTCTGTCGCAGAAACACTTAAAGAGCCAAAGAGAAACAAATAGAACTGCATTTCCCCCTTTACCCCATATCTCTCTACATTAAACTTCACACCCAAATAATTTATTGGATAAATGTAAAAGTGGAAGAAAGACATTAATAAGATTTTAACTTTATTCTTTTTTTGTTTGCTTATTGTTGTTCCAGCAGTTGTCTGTATCCTTGCAAGCCAGGCGCAGGAAACGGGTTTGAGAAGGAAAAAAAGATATTTTGAGTTGGAAAATCATACAAAATATAGAAATGAAATGCGCTGCGAATAGAAAAGTGAGCAATATAGCCAGTTGTCCACACCTTCTCTCTCACCAAGTGGCCTACTTCTCCTTCGCCTCCTCCTACACATGTGCCCCGTCCCTCACCCTCACTCCTTCATACACAGGCTAGCTCAGTCCCCGCCTCTCCACACACACACACACACACACATTCACTCACTCCCCCACACTTGCTCACTCCCTCCCACCCACATGTTCTATTCATTCATGCTCTCTCCCTCCTGCCCCCCCTACCCCCCCGAACAGTTACTTAGTACCCTTCCTTCGCTCCACCCACTCGCTCACCCCCTCCTCCCTCGGCCCAGCCACCCGTTTGCTCACTCCCTCAGCCCAGCCACCCGCTCGCTCACTCCCTCGCCCCAGACACCTGCTCACTCCCTCCATCCTCCCCTGCTCCAGCCACCTGCTCACGCTGCCCGCACCGCCCCAACCACTCTCCCTCGCTCCCACTCCCCCCCAACACACACACCCGCTCACTCCTTCCTTCCCCTCCCCCGCTCACTCCTTCCTTTCATCCCCCCCGCTCACTCGCCCATACTCACTCTCCCCCTCTCACCCACTCACTTGCCCTCTCCTGCGTGCCTCTTCCTCCCCCTCCCTCATGCTCCTTCCCTCACCCACACACATGTTCATTCTCAGTCTCCCTCCCTCAGTCTCCCTCCCTCAGTCTCCCTCCCTCAGTCTCCCTCCCTCAGTCTCCCTCCCTCAGTCTCCCTCCCTCAGTCTCCCTCCCTCAGTCTCCCTCCCTCAGTCTCCCTCCCTCAGTCTCCCTCCCTCAGTCTCCCTCCCTCAGTCTCCCTCCCTCAGTCTCCCTCCCTCAGTCTCCCTCCCTCAGTCTCACACATTCCCTTGTTTGACACAGCTGGACCCACTTTGCCTGCATTGACTCTGCTGCCATCTTGGCTTTCTTTTTTCCTGTGCTGTTGCTCCAGTTGGAGCCACTTTATCGTGTGCTGAATCTGCTGCTATCTTGGCCTCAGTCTGTCCTATTCTGCTGCTCCAGCTCTTCCAATGACAGGTTCCCTTCCTCCATTCATTGCTGCTCCTCCAATCATAGATTCTGTCTCAGGAGGATTTGCAATATCTGGAGAGAGGGATCCTGTGAGTGGAGGAGCTGGAGCAGCCAGCAAGGTTGATATAGAATCTGTGACTGGAGGAACAGCTCCTTATAGATTCCATCTCTTCCACACTTGCTGCTCCTCCAGTCAGACTCTGCATTGTTTACCTGTTCTCAAAGGGATGTTTGTACCTGCAATTTTTCAGCCCCATTTAGACCATGGAGTAGCCACAATGTAAGGGGGCAGCTTTTGTTGAATTTTTCACCAGTCTTTGGTTTTTCATAGGCTACTTATGACATTGAGGGCAAATTCACCCACTGCCCCTGTGTATTTTGAACTCTGACCATTAAGAAATGTATAAGTCAATTCCTAAGGTAGAAAAAACAAGACAGACACCAAACCCCATTTTAATTTTATATGAATAATGTAAACAAAAAAATCTTGACTACGAATAAGAAACTTAAATTTATTTTAGATGATGCAGCATTAAATTTTTAAGCGTTCTGCAGAAAAGTGAAGTGCAAGCACAGCATCCTTAAAAATCTAGATCACACTACTATATACAAAACAACCAACTAAGATGCTCGAAGGTACTAAAAAAAGAGAATTATGCTGGTAGTTATGTATTAAATGCAGTTGGCTAGTTAAAGACAATATAAGACTTTGAAAACATACACTCCTTAAAAATTTGAATCTTCACTAAAAACAAAACTAATGCAGGACGATTATGGGCTACAAGTGGCAACATCATGACCAACCTCTATGCATATATCACCTTTAACAAAATAAAATCTTCCGAGATGCTACACAGGAGCATTATGGAACAAAATTATCCAGAATACCCAAGACACAGGCTGATATCTGGGCAGATGGCCAAAAGATTAATCAAAGAGGTGGATTTTAAGGAGCATCTTAAAGGAGGAACAAGAGGTACAGAGGCAGAGTCGTTTAAGAAGGGAATTCTGGAGCTTCGGGCCTAGGCAGCTGTAGTTACAGACAAAAATGATACAGCAATTAAAATTGAGGACGCTCAACAGGCCAGAATTAGATGATAAAAACAAAAAAATAATAAAAACAAAAAACTGCGGATGCTGGAAATCCAAAACAAAAACAGAATTACCTGGAAAAACTCTGCAGGTCTGGCAGCATCGGTGGAGAAGAGTTGACGTTTCGAGTCCTCATGACCCTTCAACAGAACTGATTGAATCTAAGAAGAGGGGTGAAATATAAGCTGGTTTAAGGTGGGGGGGGGGGGGGCGGGGGTGGGGGGGGGGTGGTGGTGGTGGTGGTTGGGTGGTGGGAGAGAAGTGGGGGGTGGGGGGCGTGGTGTGGTTGTAGGGACTGTCCCTACAACCACACCACCCCCCCCACTTCTCTCCCACCACCCAACCTCCCCGCCCGCCCCGACTTAAACCAGCTTATATTTCACCCCTCTCCTTAGATTCACTCAGTTCTGTTGAAGGGTCATGAGGACTCGAAACGTCAACTCTTTTCTTCTCCACCAATGCTGCCAGACCTGCTGAGTTTTTCCAGGTAATTAGAATTAGATGAGTTCAGATATCCGAGGGCTGTAGGGCAAAAAGAGATCATAGAAATTGAAAGCAAGGAGAATTTTAAAATTGAGGCGTTGCTTGACCAGAAACCAGTGCAAATCGGTGAGCACTAGGGTGTTGGGTAAAGCGCATTTCGGGGAACTCTCTCTTAACATATGAGTTAAACTTGTTCCTTAAAGTGTCAAGACAACTGTTACATAACCAATTACTAAATCAGAGTTTTAAGAACACAATTAAAATTTGAAAGGAGAAAAACCTGAGCCTGGATGGACATTGAAACTGTTGGTGCTTGCTGTCAAAATAACTGAAACTGACAACTTCTGGAGGCTGCACACACATTTTAATGAGAAAATCCAGAAGTTGTTCCAGGCTCCCTGCTCCTCCAGAGGGTACGCTGGCAGCAATCTTCAGAAATCACAGATTTGACAGGAACTTCCCCTTTTAATGTAATTTCACTGTTTAAAAAAACCCCTGAAAAAGTTACACCTTGTTAATGAGAAGTAACTGAATGTTTAAACCATGTACTGAGTCAGGCCCTTTAAAACTAATTTTATATTTGTGTAGCGCAAAGTTTTTCCATTATGATAATCCCATACATTTTAAATAGAATTTTTTTTAATGATATTTCAGCTTCTGATTTTTATGTCTGAATCTTTATTTCACTCACCACATTATGAAAAGTGAAGGATAATCAGTGCATTTTACTTCTTAGTTTTCTGTCTAAGAATTGTTCAATGTGATTGGTTGCCTATCCTGCTTTATGACATTGCTGTTGTTGAACTCTTGGAGATACCCTTGACTTTGTGTCAGATTCAAATTAACTTTGGGGAAAGGTGAAATCCAAGCTACAGAGATCACTAGATCTTTGTGGACAGGTCTCTTAAGAGGTCAGCGTGAAAGCGCTTTGCCATGATGAAAATATCTGGGCCCTGATAAATGCAACTTAAAGAATGAAAGTGCCTTTATGTAGCATCTTTCAAGTCCTGAGGGCTTCCCAAAATGGCTAATTTTCGCAGAGCAGGGTCTGACTAAAGGCAAATGACCAACTAGTTAATTTATTTGGCAGTGTTGATAGAGAGATAAATGATAAAATACTTGCACTTTTTTAATTGACTGCAAAGCATTCTAAAGTAAGCACTTTATGTGAAGTCACTGTTGTAATGTAGGAAATGCAGCCAATTTGTGCCCAGCAAAGCCATCAAACAGCAATATGATAACAACCAGATATGTGTTAGTGACATTGATGGAGGGATAAATATGACCAGGAAACTAAGGAAAGCTTTCCTGTTCTTCCTCAAAAAATGTTATAAGATGTTATACCAATCTGAGAGGGCAGATTGTTTAAAGTTTCTGTTTAAAGTCTCAACTGAAAAACAGCAGCTCTGACAGTACTGCACTGAAGTGTCAGTCTAGATTTTGTGCTCAAATCTCTGGAATTAGGCTTTGCACTCAATCTTCTAACTCATAAGCGAGAGTGCTGCCAACTGAGCCACAGCCAGGACACTGATGACAATTATCCACAAGAGCAAGAGAAGCTCTTTACAATCAGTGCCATCACTTCACCTGAGGCTGATGGTTTAATAGCTCATCTGGAAAACAAAGCAACCAGTTTTGTACTTTGGAAGACTTGCATTTAACATATACATCCTGACTTAAAGGTGAGAATGCTACCACTAAGTCAAGGCCAATGATCACTGAAAGCACAACCTAAAATTTCTGAATGCATTGAGGGCTCATTTGGTACATGTATTCGCTGATTGAAATGTGAAAAATAGATCATTCATCTTTTAGAAACAACATCTTAACTCACCTTAAAAAGCCAAGGAGTTAGAATTCTGAGAGGTGGTATCAAAACTGGAGGAGGTGGGGAGGTGTGATTATCTATTGTAATTCCAAGATTATCTCTCACCTTTAAAGAAAGGAAATTGAGTTTTGACAAAAACAAATCTAAAATGTGGTTTTATGTTAAATAAGACAACATTATCTAAATGGGAACATTTCACACAGCAAGGAATTCAAGATTAATACTTTAGGTACAAATTATATTTATTCATTGCGTACACAAAAATACTATGGCTAAATTCTAAATGTTTACAAAGAAAACTATTTATTTTTTTTTTAAAAAGAACAGTTTGACTTGTGCAGTGCTTGCACAACTTAACCTATATAAAATTACTATCTCCAAATGCTGTACATGGCGACTTGGAACACAGGAACTGGTAGACAAGGAAAGACCACAGTCCATCTAGTTCACCGTTTACCATCTTGTTAGTAATTTGATACACCAGTGGTGTTGTTGATCAATCAAGGCAATCAATCTCTATCAATTCGCCTAAAATAGACCCAGACCCAAGATGAGGAAACCCCCACTGTGCAAAGTTTTGGAGACCATAGGTCTATGTCACCTGTTCTCTCAAAACATACTATATTCACCATATGTTGTGTCTTAAATTACTGTCACACTGTTTCCCAAATTATTTTCTCAAAGGAAGATTTCCAAGTTGGCTTTGAATTAATCAAAACTACCTGCTTCACTGTCTCTCCAGGAAGCCTGTTCTGTGGACTTATCACTCTCAAACTAAAATAATGTTCATGCAGATTAGTTTCAAATTTACCCTCTTATAAACACAGGCTGTCCTCTGGTTCCACTATTCTGGAGGAGTTATCAATATCATCTACAATACCTACTCCCATCAATGCTCAATTCAGGTTCTGTCAGGATAACTCAGCTCTAGACCTCAGCATTATCTTAATCCAGACATGGATTGCAAGAATTAAAAGCAAAAGGAGAAGTGAGAGCAACTGTCTTAACATCAAGGTGACATTTAGCCAATTATGACATTCATCTGTTTTATCAGGTTCCTAAATGAGAATAACAGACAAAATCCTCTACTGTTCAGACTTTTACCAGACACAGAGGGGAATCACTGCAGCCTCAGATCATTATTGCAAAAGTTGTTCAAGGCAACAACCTCAACCCAACCACCTTCAGCGATTTCATTTATTCCTTTCTATCATAAGAGTGGTGCTATTAACTGATTATTTTACAGTATTCTGCTCCAATAAGAACTCCTGTAAGAATATAGTTGCTTATGTCACAATACAATAGGACTTGCGCTGACTCGCAGCAGCAACGTTTGTGCACTGTAGGTGCCAAGCAATGACCATCTCTGACAAGAAAAGCCAAACCATCTCCCCTTGATCTTCGACTGCACCACTATAAATGACTGCTCCAACATTATCATTGGGGTCACCACTTACTAAAAGCTTAATTTGATCAACTATAGCTCGACAGTGGTGCCGATAGATTCAAAAGGGATTTGGATAAGCACTTGTAGAAAATAAACATTTGCAAGGTGTGGGGAAGGGCAGGGAGGAGGACCAACTGAGCTGTTTAGCATAGAGCTGGCATGGACATGACAGGCCAAACGGCCTCCTTCTATGCTGCAACTATTCTTTGATTCTATTACAAGGCTGCTACAGAAGTTGGACGCTCAGCAATAACTGGTTCACCTCCTGATCCCTGAATACCTCTCTACCATCTACAAGGCCAAAATCAGGAAGTTAATAGGATTCTCACTTCCTGTCTAGATGGGTGTAGCCAAGGAATACTCATCCAGGACAGATGAGCCTACTCAAATAGCACTCTGCCAATGACACCCACCCCCACGTACACTCTGGCCACAGTATAAACTAGCTACAATATGTTCTGCACAACTGATCAGATTAACTTTACTGGGCCTCCAAGCCCTTGGAACACTACCATTAAACAGAACAAAAACAGCAAACATTGTTAGGACTTCACTTGCAAGTTATGCACTATCCTGATTTTGATAAACATCACAGTTTCTTCAACTTCACTGGGTCAAATTCTTGCAATCTCCTGATGGCTGCACCATCGCTATGATGTTTGCAGTGTATCAAGACAATCCATGACCACATCCTCATGCCAATGAGAAATGGACAATAAATGTGGCTTTTCCTGCATCACCCACAACCCAATAATGAATTAAAAAAATAAAAGCATCATCTTGTTTGGCTGAGTAGCCCCTTTAGGATTACACTGCTCACTTTAACAGAGAAAGGTAGAGGGGGAAAAAAAGTGCTGTGATAAGCAAATTACAGTCAATAGCCACCTCAATCATGTCATCAAAAGCTGAAACAAATACTCTCATATGATTGCTTATGTCCCTAATATTTAGGTGTTAGTCTGACATTCATCCATCCACATCCAGCAGGGATAGTAATCAGAAGGGGGATCGAGGCCTTGGTTTCTTTTCCCCTTCCCCAACTCAGAGAAGCTGAGGTCAGTTGCAGCATTTCTGCAGACAAGGATGATGAGCAGAGTAATTGCCAATAAAGTTTCTAATTTGTTCTGGGAAGGTGCAAAATAAGGCTGTGTCGAGCACTCATCCTGTGTAGGCTATTTTTTTTAAAATACAGACAGCCACACGCAAGGGTGCCATGACTAACTGAGACACCAAGTTTGCATCAAGGTTTTAAACAAGTTTGAAAGTTCTTCAAGTCAACAAAAACACAGTTAACTGGATCCATATGTAGCAAAAGTTTTAAGTCATTCTGGAACACTTTGAAGTCTCAGAAAAAAAAAGTAGGGACTTATAAGCTTGAACTAAATCAAAGTTCAGCACTAGCTAATACTTCACCATCTGAATCCCGTTTTGACAGCAATGAGTGTGGTTTGCAACTTAACTGAAAATTACCAAGTATATACATATGAAGCACTTTCCACAAATTCAACAACCAACCAAAGTATATCACTTCATATCAATAAAGCTAGGTCTGCTTTTACTAGAATGAAGAAGTGAAGCTGAAAATTAAAGTTTACTATATAGCCACGATTATTTCTGCAACATGTAGTTAAATTTACTGCAATTCAAAAATTTTGCAGATCTCATGTGATGGCTCCACAGTTTCTGTCACAAGCCTGGATAAACACAGCAAATACTGCAGGCCAGAAACCATGGTGGGCTGGCATTGTGGCCTGAATAGGCAACAATAGGTTGCTGAACTTGGCCTTTTAAATCTGGTCAAAAGGCAGCAATTGCTCATGAGATGACCAGCAGCAGTAATATCTTGAAAGGCAACCCAAGGGATAGCCCCATTTTTATTGAGCTTTGTCAAAAGACCATGCTAAAAGACAGAATTGCAACCTACAAGAATAGCTTCAAAACATTAGAAACTCTAAGATCTTTCAAAAAAGGCAAACAGGAAAGTACAAAACTTAGCCTCCAATCAATCTATGACGTACGTGACCAAACATGTGTGTCACCTGCTGAATTTGTCATCTTTGAGGCCATAAACATAGTTGACTTATTATCCAACACCGGTGACTGTCAGTGTCAACGTAACAGCCGCCACCCCACTCCAACTCCAAAAGCCGAACTACTTCCGTGATCCTGGAGCCAACCCCCAACTCAAAGCACAAAAACGTTCTAGCGTAATGTAAGGCAGTACAGATCCTGCAGCAGATGCAATGACAAGGTACTATCCCAACCTCTGCAGCTTCCTGCTCATTTGCTCTACCTTTCAGTTATCCATGACCAGAATTTTTAGGTCGTCAGTTGGCCGCACGCACACCCCGAAAGAGTGTAAAATGGCATGCAGTGACGTCAGGCGAGTGTCCCAATGTCATCGCGCATTTGCGCGATATTTCGGTCGGTGGGTGTGCGCCGGGAATTGATAGCGTGCCTGCTGACAATTTATAGGCCTATTAAGGCCATTAAAGTTACAGCTGAATTAAACTTATCACTGCACATCCAACCTTACAGTTGGCGGGCAGACGAAAAGGCCAAGTGGCCTTTGCATTTTTTAAGGAAACCTCATCCATAAAAATAAAATAAAAATTTTAACATTTCATTAATATGTCCCTGCTCATGTGACAGTCACATGAGGGGAGATACTTTCTGACACCTTAAAATTCTTTATTTTAATTTTTTTATATCTTCATCTCCCTGAGGCAGCTCTGTGTCTCAGGGAGCTTTTCCTGTGCACACCTGAGCTAAGTTCCCCGCTCACCCTGCCCCCACCCCCACACAGACAGCGCTGAGCACTGCAACACATGTTTCATGCTGTGAAACTGCAGTTGGGCCCCAATCGCGGGTGGCGGTCGGCTTCCCAACTGCTCCTTCCCGCCCCCACCAAGCCTGCCCAACAAGGACAAAATTCTGCCCCATATCTTGAGCTTAGCCTGTCGCCAATGCATCTGTCCATGGCAGCATTGATAGGAGTGACCACCACATGGTCCTTGTGGAGACAAAGTCCCTCCTTCACATTAAGGATACCATCCATTATGTTGTGTGGCACCACCAACCATGCTAAATGGGATAAATTTTGAACAGATCTAGCAACTCAAAACCGGGATTCCATGAGGTGCTTTGGGCCATCAGCAGCACAATTATATTCAACCACAATCTGAAACCCTATGGCTTGGCATAACTACCACTCACTCTACCATTACCATCAAGCCAGGGGATTAACCTTGGTTCAATAAAGGGTACAGGAGGGCATGCCAGAGCAGCACCAGGCATGCCTAAAGATGTGGTGTCAACCTGGTGAAACAACAACACAGGACTACTTGCATGCTGAACAGCCTGAGCAATATCCGATAGACCGAGATAAGTGATCCCACAGCTGATGGATCAGATCTAAGCTCTGCAGCTCCTGCCACATCCAGTTGTGAATGTTGGTAGACAATTGAACAACTAACAGGAGGAGGAGGCATCACAAATATCCCCATCCTCAATGCATCAGTGCGAAAGACAAGGCTGAAACATTTGCAACCATCTTCAACCAGAAAGAAGTGCCAGGCAAATGAAACCATCTCAACCTCCTCCTGAGGTCTGCAGCATTACAGACAAAAGTCATTAGTCAATTCAATTCACTTCATGTGCTATCAAGAAACGGTTGAAGTCACTGGATACTGCAAAGGCTATGGGCCCTGATGACATTCCAGCAATACTAATGAAGATTTGTGCTCCAGAACCAGTTGTGCCCCTAGCCAAGCTGTTGCAGTTCAGCTGCAACACTGGCATCTACCCAGCAATGTGGAAAATTGCCCAGGTATGTCCTGTCCACAAAAAGCAGGGCAGTTACCGCAGCATCATTACTCTGAACAAAGTGATGGAATAATAGAAAGTGTCAATGATAGCGCTATCAAGGGGCATGTACATACTCAGCAATAACCTGTTCACTGATGCTCAGTTTGGGTTCTGCCAGGGCCACTCAGTTCCTGACTTCATTACAACCTTGGTTCAAACATGGACAAAAGAGCTGAACTCAAGAAATGGGGTGTGTGACAGCCCTTAACACCAGGGCAGCATTTGACTGAGTGTGGCATCAAGGAGTCCTAGCAAAGCTGGAGTCAATGGGAATCTGGGAGGAAATTCCCCACTAGTGGTAGACATACCTAGCACAAAAGATGATGATTGTGGTTGTTGGAAATTAATCATCTCAGTCCTGGGATATCGCTGCATAAGTTCCTCAGGGTAGTGTCCTGCCCTGTAGGCCCAACCACCTTCAGCAACCACATCAATGCCCTTTCCCCCATCATAATGTCAGAAGTGGAGACGTTTGCTGATGATTGTGAATGTTTAATACCTTTTATTACTCCTCAAATAATGAAGCATTCAATATGCAGCAAGACCTGGAAAATATTCAGCTTGAACTTATAAGTGGCAAGTAATATTCGTGCCACTGAAGTGCCAGGCAATGACCAATTCCAACAAGACAGAATCTAACCATCTCATCTTGACATTCAATGGCATTAAGATCACTGAATCCCCCACTATCAGCATTCTGTGGGTTACTAGAAACTTAACTGGACAGGAATATAAACATAGCAGCTACGAAAGCAGGTCAGAGGCTAGGAATCATGTGGCGTGTAACTCATTTCCTGACTCCACAAACCCTGTCCATCATTTGCAAGGCGCAAGTCAGGAGTGTGATGGAATACCTTCCACTTGCCTGGTTGAGTGCAGCTCCAACAACACTCAAGCTTAACATCATCCAGGTCAAAGTGACCCACTTGATTGGTATCCCACCCACCACCGATGCACAGCCGCAGCAACGTGCACCAGAAACAAGATGCGCAGGAGCAACTTACCAAGGTCCTCTGACAGCATCTTCCAAACCCATAACTTACCATGTAGAAGGACAAGAGCAGAAGGTGCATGGGGACACCACCACCTGCAAGCACCCCTCCAAACCAAACACTATCCTGACTTTTTTAAACTCATCCACGGGATGTGGGCTTTGCTGGCTGGGCCAGCATTTATTGCCATCCCTAGTGCCCTTGAGAAGGTGGTGGTGTGCTGCCTTCTTGAACCGCTGCAATCCATGTGGTGTAGGTACACCCACAGTGCTGTTAGGAAGGAAGGGAGTTCCAGGATTTTGACCCAACGACAGTGAAGGAACAGCAAATATATTCCCAAGTCAGAATGGTGAGTGGCTTGGAGGGGAACTTCCAGGTGGTGGTGTTCCCATCTATCTGCTGCCCTTGTCCTTCTAGATGGTAGTGGTCGTGGGTTTGGAAAGTGCTGTGGAAGGAGCCCTGGTGACTTCCTGCACTGCATCCTGTAGATAGTACACACTGCTGCTACTGTACGTTGGTGGTGGAGGGAGTGAATGTTTGTGGATGTGGTGCCAATCAAGTGGGCTGCTTTGTCCTGGATGGTGTCAAACTTCGAGTGTTGTGGGAGCTGTCCTCAACCATGCAAGTGGGGAGTAATCCATCACACTCCTGACTTGTGCCTATCACAGGATTCCAAACCTCTGACCTGCTCTTGTAGCCACAGTATTTATATGGCTGGTCCAGTTCAGTTTCGGTCAATGGTAACACCCAAGATGTTGATAGAGGGGGATTCAGTGACGATAATGCCAAAGAACATCAAGGGGCGATGGTTGGATTCTCTCTTGTTGGAGATGGTCATTGCCTGACACTTTTGTGGCACGAATGCGACTTGCCACTTGTCAGCACAAGCCTGGATATTGTTTAGGTCTTGCTACATTTGGACTTGGACGCTTCAGTATCTGAAGAGTTGCGAATGGTGAACATTGTGCAATCATCAGCGAACATTCCCACTTCTGACCTTATGATGGAAGGAAGGTCATTGATGAAGCAACTGAAGATGGTTGGACTGAGGACATTACGCTGAGAAACTCCTGCATTGATGTCCTGGAACTGAGGTGATTGACCTGCAATAACCAGAACCATCTTCTTTTGTGCTAGGTATGACTCCAACCAGAGGAGAGTTCTCCCCCCTCCCCTACCGATTCCCATTGACTCCAGTCTTGCTAGGGCTCCTTGATGCCATACTCAAATGCTACCTTGATGTCAAGGGCAGTCACTCTCACCTCATCTTGGGAGTTCAGCTCTTTTGTTCGTGTTTGAACCGAGGCTGTTACGAGGTCAGGAGCTGAGCGGCCCTTGCAGAACCCAAACTGGGCAGCAGTGAGCAGGTTACTGCTAAGCAAGTGCCATTTGATAGTACCGTTGATGACCCGTTCCGTTACTTTACTTATGATCGAGTGTAGACTGATGGGATGGTAATTGGCCAGATTGGATTTGTCCTGCTTTTTGTGTACAGGACACACCTGGGCAATTTTCCACATAGCCGGGTAGATGCCAGTGTTGTAGCTGTACTGGAACAGCTTAGCTAGGGGCGCGGCAAGTTTTGGAGCACAAGTTTTCAATACTATTGTCGGAATATTGTCAGGGCCCATAACCTTTGCACTATCCAGTGCCTTCAGCCGTTTATTGATATCAAGTGGAGTGAATCGAATTGGCTGAAGACTGGCACCTGTGATGCTAGGGACCTCCGGAGGAGGCTGAGGTGGATCATCCACTCGGTCCTTTTGACTGGAAATTGTAGCAAATGTTTCAGCCTCATCTTTTGCACTGATGCGCTGGGCTCCTCCACCAGTGAGAATGGGGACATTTGCGGAGCCTTCTCCTCCATTGAGTCGTTTAATTGACTATCCTGACTTGGAACTATATCGCTGTTCCTTCACTGTCGCTGGGTCAAAATTCTGGAACTTTCTTCCTAACAGTACTGTGGGTGCACCTACACCACATGGACTGCAGCAGTTTAAGCTCACCACCACCTTCTCAAGGGCAGTTAGGGAACGGCAAGACATCTACATCCAGTGAACAAATAAAATTTTTTAAAACTCTCAGTATCATACATTACAGCTAATTCCCCAGGTTCTTCCATCAACACTCATACAGAAGCAAAATACTGCAGCTCCTGGAAATCTGCAATAAAAACAGGAAATGCTGAAAATGCCCAGAAGGTCAGGCAGTGTCGCTGGAGATGGAAAGTTAGTTAACGTTGTTGATCGATGATATTTCATAAGCTCAACAGGAATTCTGTTTCTCTGTATAGATGCTGCCTGGTCTGCTGAGTATTTTTAGCATGTTCTGTTTTATTATCCTCAATAAACATTCCTGGGTATATTGTATCCCACCAGGAGTGGCAACACAGTGTATATGCAGTCAGGAGGGAGTGGCCTGGAATCCTCAACTCCAGAGCACATGAAGTCTCATGGCTAAGGCCAAACATAAGCAAGGAAACATCCTGCTGATTACCACCTACTGCTCTCCCTCAGGTGATGAATCAGCACTCTTCCATGTTGAATACCGCTTGGAAGGTGCACTGAGAGGAGCAGGGCGCAGAATGTACTCTGGATGGGGGACTTCAAATGACCGTTACCAAGAATGGCTCGATACCATGACCACTGACCGAACTGGCACAGTTCTGAAGAGCACCGCTGTCAGGCTGTGCCACGAGTGAAAAACCTCGTCCTCAACAATCTACCTGATACAGATGCACCTGTCCTTCATAGTATTGGAAAGAGTGATACTGCATAGCCCATTTTCACACCGAGGACAGCCTCCATCATGCTGTGTGGCAGGACCACCGTGCTAAATAAGATAGATTAAGAACAGATACAGCACCTTATGAGGTCTTGTGGGCCATTAGCAGAATTGTATTCCATTAGAATCTGCAACCTCCTGACCTGGCATATTCCTCATTGTATTATTGCCATCAAGTCAGGGAACCAAACATAGTTCAAAGAGGAGTGCAGACGATTATGCCAGGGGCAGTACCAGGCAGACCTAAAAATGAGGTGCCAACTTGGTAAAGCTAAAACACAGCACTACATGCTTGCTAAACAAAGGAAGCAGCATGATATAGACAGCTAAGCAATCCAACAACCAACAAGATCAAAGCTCTGCAATTCTGCCATGTCCAGTCATGAATGGTGGTGGATAATTTCACAACTAACAGGAGGAGAGAGCTCCAGGAACATTACCATGTTCAAATGATGGCAGAGCCCAGCACTTAAGTGCAAAAGTCAAGGCTGAAGCATTTGCAACTATCTTCAACCAGAAGTTTTGAGTAGGTGATGCGTCTCAGCCTGTCCCTGAGGTCCCCAGCATCACAGATGCCAGTGCATTAGCCAATTCAATTAGTTCCACGTAATATGAAGAAATAGCTGAAGGCATTGAATAGAGCAAAGAATATGGGCATCTACCCAATAATGGTTAAAAAATGCCTAGTTACGTCCTGTCCACAGAAACAGAACAAATCCAATCTAGTCAGTTACAGCCCTATCAGTCTATTTTCAATCATCAGAAACTTGATGGAAGGTTGATGGAAGCACACCAGCTCACCATAACCTGTTCAACGATGCTTGGTTTGAGCTCAGCCAGGAGCACTTGACTCCATATCTCATTATAAATTGCTTCAAACATGACAAAAGAGCTTAATTCAAGAGGCAAGGTGAGAGCAACTGCCCTTGACATCATGGCAACATTTGACTGTCTGTGGCATCAAAAAGCCCAAGTAAAGTTGAAGTCGATGGAATAGTGGGAAAACTCCATTGGCTGGAGTCATACCCAGCAAAAAACGTGGTTATAGCTGTGAGAGGCCAATCATCTCAACAGCAGCAGTTCTTCAGGGTACAGTCCTAGGTCCAATATCATCAGCTGCCTCAATTACCTCTTCTCCAATATAAGGTCAGAAGTAGGAATGTTTGCTGATGATTATATAAGAGAGAGTATTCAGTAGTATTTGCAATTTCTCAGATAATGAAGCAGTCCATGACTGCATGCAGCATTATCTGGACAACTTCTCAGGCTTGGGCTGACAAGTGGCAAGTAATATTTGTGCCACACAGGTGCTAGTCAATGAGTATCTTCAGAAAAGGCTATCACCATCCCTTGACATTCAATGACATATGCATTTCTGAATTCCCCACCATCAATATTCTGGGGTCACCAGTGATCAGAAACATAAGCGAAGTAGCCACTAAAATGCTGTGACTAAAAAAGCAGGCCAAAGACAGGGTATTCCGTGGTGAGCAACTTACCTCTTGATTCTCCAAAGCCTTTCCACCATTTATAAGGCATAGGTCAGAAATGTGATGAAATACCCTCCACTTGCCTAGATGAGTGCAGCTCAAACAACATTCAAGGAACTTAAGCTTGACACCATCCAGAACATAGTGGCCTGCTTGATTGGCACTCCATCTACCATCTTGAATATTCAATCCCTTCATTACTAATGCAACACAGCTGCAGCATGTATAGCTCAAGTAGCACTGGAAGCAACTCAAGGCTTCTTCAATACGCCTCCCAAACCCATGACATCTACTATCTGAAAGCAGAAGAGCAGCAATGCATGGGGGCATCCTGAGTTGCAAATATATTGCCATTCATTGTCAATGGTCAACATCCTGGAACTCCTTACTTTACAGCATTGTGAAAGGGGGTTACCTTTACCACGTGGACTGCAGTGGATTATTACTGCAATTCACAATCACCTTCTTGAGCAATTACGAGTGGGCAGTAAATGTTGGCCTTACAAGTAACACTTGCATCCCGCCATTGAGTCCAGAAATTTTTTTAAAAACACATTCCTATGAAATTAAAACACATTACCTTAGGTTGCTAAAACATACTGCCTACTAAATCTCGGGTTGCTATCATAACTTTTAATCTATAAATAGCTGCTGTGCACTACCTATTGTCTATGTATTTATTCAGGATAGGCACGATATCAAAAATTATATATGTGGAAAGTTGATGCCATAGTCGCACTGCTAATCTTTGCAAGCAAAATTAAATTAACTGCTTACCTTGGCCAGGTTCTGCCATAGTTCACATAAATAGTCAAAGACTTGTGCATGAATTTCAGGATCCTTAATGCAGTTGACATCTCCCAAAATACCAAGCATTCTTCTCCACATAACTGTCGCAACATCTTCATGCCATCCTTTAAGACTCCCTCCTGCCATCACACTGCAATCTTCATTTGGAAACTCGCTATTTTCTGCTCAATACAACATTTAAAGTTATACAACACGCGATACACATTCTAATTTACACAATTTAAATTCAACCTCAAAAAACATGCACAAAATGATCCAAAAGTTAAAATTTAAGTATATTGAAAATATCACTGTATAGAAACCAATGCCATCAACACAGTATGAATTGTACTAAGCTCTTGTTCTAAGATAAAAATGACCACACTACAGCTTCTTTACTGAGAATCTTGAATACCTTACCAATCAAACAATCGCACAAAAGATAGACATATACATGTTGCTTAATGTGTCGCATATTAGCAGTTTCCTTTGTGGGATCCAAGATTAAAAGTGTGGAACAAGGTGCACATTAACTAAGTTAATTAACCATGAAAGTAATACCCAAGTCATCAGGCGTCTGCAAGACTGAATGATGCAGTTTTTCATCTAGTGGTAAATCTTTTTGCTCCACATGATCAGCATTCAAAGTGGATGGAGAAGGTGTCTGAGATCTTGAACAAGTGTTTGAATGGGTTGGAGAAGCACTTTCAGAGCCTAAAGAATATTAAAAAAAAAAATCTATACTAACAGAGGAGACTACAATAATAAGCAAAAACTGAAATTGAAAACAAGGCAATAGATGACATATCATTTGGTAACAACAAAGCACAAACAATATCCCTCATATATATAAAAAATGTTAAGACAAAAAAAAACTATGCAGGACTTCAGTGTGTGCATATAACTTAGAACAACTGTCAAAACACCAACAAGTCAGGTTCTATTTTAAGGCTGTTTCGTTTTCTTTTAATTTCAAGAATATTCACTGACAGAATTTTCTGGCATGAATCACTCAATTCATTATATTCTTTATTCTCAAGAAATTGAGTTTATAACATTGTATTTATCACAAGCAAGGCACTAATCTTTTATTCTAGTGCACACAATTATTTGAATTGTACGCAAGTTCAATGGAAATATAATGCCAGTCCGTCTTAGGCCATGTTAGGCAGTTTGTATTTTTGATAAATACTGGCTCCAAAAAAATATTCTTCAAAGCGTCTTGTGTTTGGTATCTTATTTCTACAAAATACAACTTACCCAGTTTCCAGAAGGGTAAGAAACAGTGATAGTATAATATATTGAGATCAATATGGCAGATAAATTATATTGATAAGTCTACGTTTCTTTTTTTAATGCAGCCAGGTAATACAATCTGGGCCACAGATTTCTCCACAACCAAAAGTCATCACTGTGCAACTGAGTTAATAGGGAAAAGCAAAATATCACAGATGCTGGAAATCCGAAATAAAAAAAAACAGAAAACGCTGGAAACATTCAGCAGGTCTAATAACTCTCTCACTCGACAGATGTTAACACTTTAGGCCTGTGACCTTTCATCAGAACTGATAAAAGGTCACAGACCTGAAGCATTAACTCTGCTTCTCTCTCCACAGATGCTGCTTGGTCTGCTGAATGTTTCCACCATTTTCTATATTTATGCTGAATTGATAGGGAATGCACATTTGCAGTTAATATCCCCAGAACAGAAGATGCAGTCTTCACTCAGAGCACAGAGCTGGATTTAGCAATGTTTTCCGAAACTTAATTCACAGCAAACAGAAAAGTAATTTAATATTTTTGCCCGAGTTCCCTCCTATCATACTTGGTTACACAATTGATGCACATCAAAATGATCAAAACTATTGTCTTTACACTGTCTCTAAGATTCTGTTCAGTTTTTCAATATAAAGAGAAAATAAAGCTGTTTCCAATCTTTGTTCACTATAATAGCCTTCAGTCATACATTCTCATGGCTGAATAAAATAATTCCTCTCTCCCATTTCACAGATTTTACTCTAGCCATGTAACCCATTTCCTAAGAATCAGTCAAAAGAAGGCCGCAACAATTTGCTGCAATGTCATCCCAAATGGCGAAGTAATATTGAGAACTAACTGGATTGGGCATACAGTTGACTGGGAATACTTAATCTGCGGTATTCTATTGTGTAGCATGACTCTTTAAATTTCCATGCCTGCTTTTCTTTGGAACAATTCAATTACCAACACAGGATTTCCTCCTGTTTTCTTGAATTGGTACAATGATACAGCAACTGCATGCACATTACTATTCCATCATTGTCACTTGGTCAAAATCCTGGAACTCACTACCTAACAGCACCGTGACTGTACCTACACAACATGGAATGCAGTGGTTCAATAAGGTTGCTCACCACCACCTGCTCCAAGGCAATTAGACAGGGACATTAAATATTGGCCTTGCCAGTGATGCCCACTTCCCATGAATTGAATAAAAGTCTTGTTATTCATTCAGTGTCTACCACAAAGGAGTGGCAAGATTAAAAACAGATGCTTAAGACAAGTGAAGCAATAGGACACTGTGTTAAATGTTAACAGCTGATTTTTACCTTTCCTCAGCAAGCAAAACACACCTGTGATTGTAACTGTGTCAGCAGAAGTGGTCTGCAGATTGAGGCTGCTAGTTTCGGAATCAATGTGCATAGCAGTTAAATTCGTCAATTCTTGCTCCACATCTGTTTGCCGTGGTGCTCCTAGATCTGCTTCAGTGTATACAGCAGAAATGGTTTCACTGCCAAAGCTAAAGCCTACAACGGAACCAAAAATGATGACCATCATGAACCCCCTTTTTAAGCAAAAATAAATCCTGAGGAAGTATGATCGAGAAGATTGTGCAAATTATATATTAAAAACAGCAAAAATTTTTACTTTCTAGAGATGCAGAAGAAACAAAAAAACCCAAAAATGTTTGCAAAATGCTGATTTTATAGAACCAAAATCACTTCACAACAATAAATAAAGCAGCTCAGCCAGTATTCTGAATATGCAGATGTCCATTCTGTCAGCTCAATAAGCATGCTCTTAAAAATTATGCTTTAGCCATTCTTTTAGCCAATCTTTTACTTTCTATTGCAGTCAACTGGATAAAGTTTTTTTCTGGGGTGGGGGTGGTGGTAATGAAAAGCAAATGAAGGGAAATACATGAACAATACTATTGTTCGAGCAGAAAGCTTTTAGAAAACCATTGCACAATTGACACATATGCAGTTCAGCATATCATCGAAAACAGCTAAACAGAAGCAGATGCAAAACTCCATAATTGGTAACTGAGGGAAGTTTTAGATGTGCAGATTTGGAGGGAAAATACATCCAATTTCTTGAACAAATCTACAGAATACAATTTTTTCTTAATTTCTGCTACAGAAGTTATGGTACAGAAATTATTTCTAATGAACTTAACTATCAGACTTCTGAGCATCGAACTAACTACCTATACACTGCATAATATTTGTCATACAATGCACCTCAGCATCCATGTAAAGTAATCCAATAGTGCTGCACATGGTCTGTTCACACACCCTATAAAACACCAGGAACTGCAGCATTGCGCCAGTTCATTTTGACCTGAACTTAAGCAAACAGGAACAAACTAGAAAATTCCAAGACCAATGCCACCACAAGGCTAGAGTAAACAGTTCAGCAGGATCTTGTGGAAGGAGGATATTCTTTGAAGAATGAAGATCAAAAATTATTTTTCCCCCAATTTAAGCTTTCGACGCACACCAAAGTAACACCAATTTGGGAGGGATTTGGGCGATGGTAATTCCTTGTACAGTAGCTATAACATCAATTTCCATCACAAATATGACAGGCTTAATAGCATGCAACAGTCAAATCTAGATATAATGCAAGATCAAATTTAAATAGTAGATTACTCTATGTAGTAGCTTTGCAAATATCAATCACAACCTGACAAAAATGCTCTTGAAGCTTTTAACTTGTGACTTTTAATCTACCTTTGCATAAAAAGCACTCAAGCTTCTAGTTAACTATTCACTGTTGGATAATAACAAACAAACTGATTATCAAGATGATGACTTCTATCTTGATCATAATTCATGTTTCAGAATATAACTTTTAGTTTTAGGAATTAAACTTCTAAATGCAAGATAAATGGAAAAGTCTGGCTAAGAAACAAGTAAACAAATCTAATGTAAAGGTGAATCAAACAAGCCTAAGTTTAATTAACTTGTGCTTTGCTTACAAGGTCAGAGCTGACAGTAGAATAAAACTTGAACAATGAATGATCGATCCCCAAGCTTGTATTGGAGCCAGAAGGCCTAGAAAACTAGTAAGACTCCAAAAGCAATACAAATTATTCATATGGGTTACAGTATCAAAGAGTTGAGTTGAAGGTGAAATAATTTGGTTACATTTGTTTGAGACTATCCTAAAGCTTCCCATATCGTCAGAGATGGGTTGTTTGGGGAAGGGGGGGGGGGGGGGGGGGGGGGGGGTAGAAGGCTCTTTTGTTTAAGCTGTGTGCACTTGCCGATGGAAGCAAGCAGTTCAGGAAGAGACAGAGGCAGTTGCAGTTTTGCTTTGGTGTAGACTGCATTTCATTCGATTAAGCATACCAACAGATGATTGTTAGTCAGGCCTGCACTTTAAACAGAAAAAAATACTAACTTTATTGTTCACCATGTGGAATGTGGGTGGGGCTCAGGCTCAGTTTGAGTTTGTGAGGGAAAAGCAGCTGGAAGATTTGCTTAGCTTGCAATGAGAGGAAAAAATCCACAGTGGTGTTCATGGTGTCTTGTGCAAGAAGTCAGTTTGCAGTTAATTTGGAAGCAGTCAACTTGGTCAGCCAGCTTGGAACAAGCAGAGAGAAATCATTTGCCAGGAGCTGGCAATCAGCTGTGGGATCAGCAGCTGTACAAAATCTGTGGAAGCAAAAGAGGGCCATTAGGAATCAGGGGTGTTCCTGATGTTTAAATCCCCAAGTAAGAATGCACTGAAGCCCAAGTTTGAGCTGAGAACTTCACAGTTGTGAGCTTTTGAAGATGATTTGGAGAATCACTTAGCCAAAAGCTAATGGAAAGATCCCATGTAATTTCATACCTTGGACAATAGCTGGAACATGGAAGGAAAATCAAAGTGACTCCCAGAGGGCTATGGCATGCCTTTGGGTTGGTCCCTGAAGAAATGAATGAACCTTCGAGATTTCATAAAATAAGGGAATTATTGGGAGGTGGGAAGTAATAAGTAGAACTGAGTTTATAGCATAAACCTTTATAAGCTATAGGTGCTAAAGTAATGGTGCTTGTTTTATTTAATTTCTTTTTGCATACAATCAAGTTTGTTTTTGTTTAGAAGTATGAAATCTTGTGGCATGGTTCTGTTAGTTAATTATTCAGTGTTCGAATTTCTCTAAACATTAAGGGTCTCTGACAGGATTGCAACATTCTAAAATTGCTTGGTATTGAGACAGTAATTTGATGTCCTGCTTTCAAATAATGAAAATGTCTTTTCAGATTGGTGTGGTAGTAGATAAAAGCAATGGACTTAACCAAATCTATAAGAAGTTTAGTATCAACATTGAGTGCATTCTAAACACCGTCTAATCAGAATTCCCAATTAAATATAGATGATCTAGAATAAGGGTTTGCAGTTTATGAGTTCTACAAGCTGAAACTACAAGCTAACAATCTAGATAAAAACAAAAAACTGCGGATGCTGGAAATCCAAAACAAAAACAGAATTACCTGGAAAAACTCAGCAGGTCTGGCAGCATCAGTGGAGAAGAAGAGTTGACGTTTCGAGTCCTCATGACCCTTTCACAGAACTGAGTGAATATAAGGAGAGGGGTGAAATATAAGCTGGTTTAAGGTTGGGGGGGGGGGGGGGGGGGGGGGGGGGGGGGGTGGGTGGTGCGGTTGGTGGTGTGGTTGTAGGGACAAGGAAGCAGTGATAGGAGCAGATAATCAAAAGATGTCACAGACAAAAGAACACAGAGGTGTTGAAGGTAGTGATATTATTTAAATGAATGTGCTAATTAAGAATGGATGGTAGGGCACTCAAGGTACAGCTCTAGTGGGGGTGGGGTGGAAAGACTAGTGGGGCATAAGAGATTTAAAAATAATGGAAATAGGTGGGAAAAGAAAAATCTATATAAATTATTGTAAAAAACAAAAGGAAGGGGGAACAAACAGAAAGGGGGTGGGGATGGAGTTCAAGATCTAAAGTTGTTAAATTCAGTATTCAATCCGGAAGGCTGTAAAGTGCCTAGTCGGAAGATGAGGCGCTGTTCCTCCAGTTTGCGTTGGGCTTCACTGGAACAATGCAGCAAACCAAGGGCAGACATGTGGGCAAGAGAGCATGATGGAGAGTTAAAATGGCAAGCGACAGGGAGGTTTGGGTCATTCTTGCGGACAGACCGCAGGTGTTCTGCAAAGCGGTCGCCCAGTTTACGTTTGGTCTCTCCAATGTAGAGGACACCGCATTGGGAGCAACAAATACAGTTGACTATGTTGGGGGAAATGCAAGTGAAATGCTGCTTCACTTGAAAGGAGTGTTTGGGCCCTTGGACACTGTGGAGAGAGGAAGTGAAGGGGCAGGTGTTGCATCTTCTGCGTGGGCATGAGGAGGTGCCATAGGTGTGGGTTGAGGAGTAGGGGGTGATGGAGGAGTGGACCAGGGTGTCCCAGAGGGAACGATCCCTACGGAATGCCGCCGGGGGAGGGTGAAGGGAAGATGTGTTTGGTGGTGGCATCACGCTGGAATTGGCGGAAATGGCGGAGGATGATCCTTTGAATGCGGAGGCTGGTGGGGTGATAAGTGAGGACAAGGGGGACCCTATCATGTTTCTGGGAGGGAGGAGAAGGCGTGAGGGCGGATGCGCGGGAGATGGGCTGGACACGGTTGAGGGCCCTGTCAACAACCGTGGTGGAAAACCTCGGTTAAGGAAGAAGGAGGACATGTCAGAAGAACTGTTTTTGAAGGTAGCATCATCAGAACAGATGCGACGGAGGCGAAGGAACTGAGAGAATGGGATGGAGTCCCCAGGAAGCGGGGTGTGAGGAGCTGTAGTCGAGGTAGCTGTGGGAGTCGGTAGACTTGTAATGGATATTGGTGGACAGTCTATCACGAGAGATTGAGACAGAGAGGTCAAGGAAGGGAAGGGAAGTGTCAGAGATGGACCATATGAAAATGATGGAGCAGTGGAGATTGGAAGCAAAATTAATAACTCTTTCTCCAGTACATCAATGATTACTTCGGTACTGCTTCATGCTCTCGTCGGGACTTGGAAAAATTTATTAATTTTGCTTCCAATCTCCACCCCTCCATCATTTTCACATGGTCCATCTCTGACACTTCCCTTCCCTTCCTTGACCTCTCTGTCTCAATCTCTGGTGACAGACTGTCCACCAATATCCATTACAAGCCTACCGACTCCCACAGCTACCTCGACTACAGCTCCTCACACCCCGCTTCCTGTAAGGACTCCATCCCATTCTCTCAGTTCCTTCGCCTCCGTTGCATCTGTTCTGATGATGCTACCTTCAAAAACAGTTCCTCTGACATGTCCTCCTTCTTCCTTAACCGAGGTCTACCACCCACGGTCGTTGACAGGGCCCTCAACCTTGTCCGGTCCGTCTCCCGTGCATCCGCCCTCATGCCTTCTCCTCCCTCCTAGAAACATGATAGGGTCACCCTTGTCCTCACTTACCACCCCACCAGCCTCCGCATTCAAAGGATCATCCTCCGTCATTTCCGCCAACTCCAGCATGATGCCACCACCAAACACATCTTTCCTTCAGCCCCCCGGCGGCATTCCGTAGGGTCCGTTCCCTCCGGGACACCCTGGTCCACTCCTCCATCATCCCCTACTCCTCAACCCCCACCTATGGCACTCCCCATGCCCACGCAAAAGATGTAACACCTGCCCCTTCACTTCCTCTCTCCTCACCGTCCAAGGGCCCAAACACTCCTTTCAAGTGAAGCAGCATTTCACTTGCATTTCCCCCAACTTAGTCTATTGCATTCGTTGCTCCCAATGCGGTCTCCTCTACATTGGAGAGACCAAACGTAAACTGGGTGACCGCTTTGCAGAACACCTGCGGTCTGTCCGCAAGAATGACCCAAACCTCCCTGTCGCTTGCCATTTTAACACTCCACCCTGCTCTCTTGCCCACATGTCTGCCCTTGGTTTACTGCATTGTTCCAGTGAAGCCCAAAGCAAACTGGAGGAACAGCACCTCATCTTCCGACTAGGCACTTTACAGCCTTCCGGATTGAATACTGAATTTAACAACTTTAGATCTTGAACTCCATCCCCACCCCCTTTCTGTTTGTTCCCCCTTCCTTTTGTTTTTTACAATAATTTATATAGATTTTTCTTTTCCCACCTATTTCCATTATTTTTAAATCTTTTATGCCCCGCTAGTCTTTCCACCCCACCCCCACTAGAACTGTACCTTGAGTGCCCTACCATCCATTCTTAATTAGCACATTCGTTTAGATAATATCACTAGCTTCAACACCTCTGTGTTTTGTTCTTTTGTCTGTGACAACTTTTCATTATCTGCTCCTATCACTGTTTGCTTGTCCCTACAACCACACCACCCACCCCCCCCAACTTCTCTCTCCCCCCGACCACCTTAAACCAGCTTATATTTCACCCCTCTCCTTATATTCGCTCGGTTCTGTGGAAGGGTCACGAGGACTCGAAACGTCAACTCTTTTCTTCTCCGCCGATGCTGCCAGATCTGCTGAGTTTTTTCAGGTAATTCTGTTTCTGTTTAAGCTAACAATCTCATTGGGAAATATCCTACAAGGCATCACTGGGGGACTAGAAGATAGCTGAAACCACTAGAACTATGGTGGGAACCTTTCAGCATTGTCCTGCGTGGTCTTGATCATAGGTCTAAGAAATGAGTGAATTTATGGTAAAAAGCCCAGAACCCCTGCAAAAGAGATGTCCCTCTATTTGGCTTGGTCAATGGTCGATAAGGTGACTGAGAAAGAGTGCATGGCAGTCAGCATCTCCCTTTCAATGAGCAAGTTTTTGTCCAGTGGGTCTTGCTACATCCAACCTAGATGGACCCTCGCAGTTATATTTGTAAAATTAAATGCAACTGTACTTTAAGTCACTGGTGAAGTTCAGGAATCATACTGTACATAGTCAGTTTTCCATGCTGGCTAAGAACCTGGAAAGTGACCGCTCCCAATCTTCAATAGTGTCATTATAAAATGGCTCTTTTCATTCCTTGATCTACTGTTAGGACTGATCCCATTGACACTCATTCATCAGGACAGTTGGTCACTACTTCAGTTCACAGGAAAACAAGCAAAAGGACTGTATGAAAGTTATTGGTGGTGATCTATGCATGCTCTGCAGGAACAGTTCTATGGATCAAAATACATTTAGATGTTGAGCCATTCATAAAATCATAAGAAATAGGAGTAGCTCATTTGGCCCCAATGAGCTTTCCCTGTCATTCAATAATATTATGGCTGATTTGATTGTGACCTTAACTCCATTTTCCTGCCTGCCCCCACAATCCTGTCAAACATCTGTCTAACCCAGCCTTGAATATATTCAATGTTGCAGATTCCACTGCTCTCTGGGAAAATGAATTCCAAAGACTAAGTAAGCAGGCCAAAACTGTACAAAGTACAGGTGTGGTCTCACCAACACCTTATACAGTTGTAGCAAGACTTCTCTACTTTTATATTCCATTCCCCTGCTTTAAAGGCCAGCATTCCATTTGCTAACTAATTACTTGCTGTACCTCAATGCTAACTTTTTGTGATTCACTCACAAGGATACCAAGATTCCTCTGTTCTTTAGCAATCTGCCGTCTCTCTCCATTTAAATAATATTCCTCTTTTCTATTCTTCCTGCCAAACTACACCACCTCACATTCTCCCACATTGTACTCCGTCAAAATTTTACCCATTCACTTAACCTATCTATCCCTTTGTATCCTCCGTATAACTTGGTTGCCTACCGATCTTTGTATCATCAGTAAATTTGGCTACAATATAGTCAATCCCTTCATCCAAGTCATCAATATAGGTCATAAATAGTTGAGGTGCCAGCACTGATTGCTGCAGCACTCCACTAGGTACAGTTTGCCAACCTAAAAATGACCCATTTATCCCCATTCTTCCTGTTAATCCTCTATACAGGCTAATATGTCATCTCTAACACCATGAATTCTTATCTTGTGCAGTAACCTTTTATGTGGCACCTTATTGAATGCCTTTTGGAAATCCAAATACACAACATCTACTGGTTCCTCTCTATCTACCCTGCTTGGTGCATCCACAAAGGGCTCCAATAAATTTGTCAAACATGATTTCCCTTTCATAAAACCATATTGTCTCTGCCTGATTATATTATCATTTTCTAAATATCCTGTTACTACCCTCCTTAATAATGGATTGTAGCATTTTCCTAATGACAAATTGGTAGCTTCTATGACTCTGAATTTTTGGTCAAGTATTCCATCCTTGGGGGAGCTGATCATGGTGTTCTTCCTGCCCCCCGACAAAGGACTTCTCTTCGGAGCTGCTTATCACTGTCTTTTTCCTTATCCCCAATAAAGGATTGCCATTCTGAGTTGCTTGTGCAAACAAAAGAGAAATTCTCTCACGAATCCTGTTAAAGTTTGTTGGCAATTGAACAGCTGATCTCAGGAGATAAATTGCAGCATTTCTCAACCTTTATTTAAAATGCCTTCTTCAAGGCTGAGCAAATGATGTTTTGACCACTATGCTACTGTACTCCCATGGAGATTATTTTACTGGACTAGTAATCCATATGCCTGGATTAATGATCACAAGATACAAGTTCAAATCCCACCACAACAGCTGGGGAATTTAAATAAACACGGAATGAAAAGCTAATATCAGTAATGGTGACATGAAACTACTGATGCCCAATACTGTACTAAAGGGAGGGAAATCTATCGTTCTTACCTGGACTGAAGTGTGAGCCCCATTTATAGTATTATGATTGACTATTAACTTCCTTCTGAAATGGCCTAGCAAGTTACTAAGTGCATAGGGATGGACATTAAATTCTGGCCTAGCCACTGCTGCCCACATCCCTCGAATGAATAAAAAAAACTAATGTCTAATAGAGATAAAATATGTATGGCACAGACCATTTGGCAAATCGCAACTGTGCCAGTTAAAAAACGTACAGACTAATCTCACTTTCCAGGACTTGGTCTGTAGCCTTAGGGTTACAGCACTCTGAAATGCATGTCCAAGTATTTTCGTAATTGCAATGATATTTTCTGTCTCTATCGCCTTTTTAGGCTGAGTTCCAGATCTGAACTGAAACATTGGCACAAATCTTCCGCAGAACAGCTGCTCTACTTGAAAGTTCTCCCAACTCAATGCTGCTCTGCATTTCTTCCGGGACCTTCAGAGTCCAGCTTTTCCAGAAATGCTAAACACATCATCCCTCAGAGAGCTCCACTTATGCGGTAGAATCAGTACATGCTCCCTTTTTGCGGCACCAACTGTGGTATGGTAAGTTTAAATGTCCAGTTTGAGTGTAGGTGGATAAATGGGCGAACAGGAGTGAGAGTGGATGAATGGATAGGGTAAGTAAGGTGTGAGGTAAGTGGATAAGGGGGTGGTGAGGTAGTTGGGTTGTGTGGGTAGGCAGGTCAAGTTAGATGGGGCAGTCTGGTAGTTGAGGCTGCCTATTCAGGTTTGGATTGGCAGTGGGATGGTCGGAAGCTGTCAGGCCAGGAGTTTGTTGGGTCGGGTTGAGAGGGCTGGTCGGATTGGGTCTGGTCAGGAGGACAGTCGAGTTAAATTTAAGGGGAGGTGGTGGTGTAGTGGTATTGTCACTGGACTGGTATTCTAGAGGCTGGGGGGGTGGGGGGGGGGGGGGCGGTGGGGGCAGTTGTGTAGTTACCCAGAAGTTTCACGAGGCTTTTGTCTGTCTAACATTTTCTGGGTAAACATCCAAGTAAGTACATCAGAACTGTCCGAAGTTTCCGACTCTAACAGTTGGAGACGTTTGCAGAAGGTCCCAAACAGCAGGGAGAATTGTCCATTGGAAGTTGAAACTTCCTGGGCAACTACCATGTAGATCAAAGCGTCAGGACTTCTTCCACAGGCTCACGTCTCAGTGGTAGGTCTGGCCTCCGGTGATCCAGAGACAAAAGATTTGGGCCATAAGCTTTATTTCTCTCTAAATAGATGCTGCCAGTCCTGCTGTGTATTTCCAGCATTTTCCATATTTATTTCTGATGAAATGGTCATGTCATTCCAGATGCAGCTACAATCTCCCACTTGCAATTGAGGATCTGCATTGATTATTTTCTCCTTGTTTTTACCTTATATGATATTTAGCACCTGTGAGTTTCCAGTTTCAGAGTACAGCTAGCACATGCTGGCTCAGGTTTCACCACAATTTGCACTGGTGATTCCTGGGTATTAATTGCTGCTACGGAGTGCTGGGAACCAACAACCAGGAGTGGTCAGGCACATTAACCATAGTAACTCCATATTCAAGAGACAATAGTCATATTGGAGTTAAAATGTTAACTGTTTCTCTCTGCACAGATACTGCCAGACCTTTTGAGTTTTTCTAGTACTTTGTTTTTATTTTAAAAAATGATTGCATTGTAAATACAATACATTTGTTAACTGAACAAGTTTTAGAACATGGCCTACAACTATGGAGATTAAAAACTTTGTTCCAATTCAAAGGAGGTGCAACCCAAGGAATACAGAATACAACATTTTTAGCTGGGAAGAAACAAACAGGTGAGTGGTAAAATAGTACAGGTCCCTGAGATTTATAGGACACGCAAATCATAGAATAGTACAACAGAGGAGACAACCATTCAACCCATTGTGTCTGCACCATATAGAGATCTACATGTGGTCATTATTCACATCGGGATGACGTTTTTAACCATTTTAACCAAGTTCAATTAGCTTTGGTTGACTCCTATAACATGCACAATGAGCAATATAATTTTCTCTCACGCTTGGTATGGAGAGTGAACAACAAGCATTGACAGGCGCTGTAACAGGGCAAGATGCATGTTGAGGGTAACTGTTGAACTATTATGAATGTTTGCACATCTAAAAGGTTTCTTTGAATGAGCTGGCAGCTCAGAGTTCAGTAAATATCTCAGGTGTATAAACATTCCATTTGTTTCGCATTATAAATGACTCGTACTACCTGGCTTGCCACAAAAACTTAGCAGTACATTAAATAGCTGCAAGAGAGAGAAGATCCTCAAATCCATCAATATGGGCTAAATTTGGTCTTCACTTTGAGGTGAAAAGGACATTCACAGCATCTCAAATTAAAATCAAAGCTGTGGTTATTTATGTTGAAAATCAACAATTATTTCAGAGATAAAGTAGGATATGCAAAATATCAATAAATGGACATACCGCCAAACTTAACAGAAATGCCAGAGTGAACATACTTACTCTCAAATTTTCGTCCATCATATTGAAAAGCATTAAAAGAATCCGAATGGCTGTCAGAACTAATGAGATCGCTGCTTCCAGCACTGGCTGGAGAAGTCCATTCTGATGGGATGCCTGGGTCATCTACTGGTCGGGTCTGATTCTGTCTGTTCAACAAATCAGGAAGGTCTTTTGGCACTTCCAAACTACCAGGACTGCTTCCTCTCCTCAAAACATTCTAGTACAAAAAAAAAAAATACTTTTTTTTTCATAATCATATCAAATTGACATAACTGAAAAGTAATTAAACCATTCAAGTAAGAGCAGAAGTGAATTTAATGAGGTCATTTATTGATTTGGTAATTAATCCAGTGAAACATCAAGATATATTTCATTACATTGAAGGGGTAATATAACAGCAAGTAGTTGCTATTGATACTTTAAACAGCTTTCATTGCAACAATTTCTACCATCAGACCAGCTGGTTATCAACTCACTGATCCAACTTGAACCATAAAGCATCATTGCTGAAGAAATTCTCTTTAAAAAAATTGCAAAAGCAAATACACAAAACAAAGGTTTTCCATGGAATTCTAATGTGGAACAGCAACAATTTTTTTTTTAAAATTCAGATTTTTTGCAATGAAACAAATCCATTGGCTTTGTGAGTAAAGGTTCTACTCACTGTGGCATTAATCCATAATATATGAAAAACCCAGATTCAATCTCTGACCTAGACTGAATTAGCTAATCCTGGTTGTGATGCTACAGGTGCTTATTACCTAGGTTCATGCACAAAATAGAGTTTGGCAAAATGCTGAAACCTCTGGAACTAACCTCAGAAAAACTAAGCATCTCAAGAGCAGAAAGGATAAAATGGGAGGAAAAAACAAGTTGTAAAGTTTCTTGAGGAGAATGTTGGAATAGGATTTGCAATACTTTATTTTTTAAAAACTGTTCTATTTGCCTCACATTTGTTTTAAATGCATTATCAGGGGACAAATAGAAATATCTTATGAACTTTTTTTGAAATGGGAGACAGCTGTGCTGCTTTCCAGATTAGTACAAAAATCAAGGTTAACTGATTGCACGGGGAGGTTGGGCAGGAGGAGGGTTCTGGCGGTGGGGGGGGCGGGGGGGGGGAAATCCATATGCTTACAAAGGAAGATGATATGGCAGGGCAGCTATTTAGGTAATGATATCCAGAGTGTGACAGTGTACAAACATTAAAACCCAGCAAATTAAAGGCTCTTTACTTAAATGCACGTAGTATTTGGAACAAAATAAATGAATTAATGGCACAAATAGAGGTGAATGGGTACGATTTTATAGACATTACAGAGACATGGTTACAAGGAGATAAAAGCTGGAAACTAAATATTCAGGGGAATGTGTCTTTTCAAAAGAACAGGCTTGAAGGAAAGGGTGGTGGTATAGCTTTGTTAGCACAAAGTGGAATAAGTACAATAGCAAGAAACAATCAGAGGATGTAGAATCCATAGGAGTGGAGGTAAGAAATAACATGGGGAAGACGACACTGGTGGGAGTAGTCATTGGCCTCCTAACAGTAGCTACACTGTACGGCACAGAATAAATCAGGAGATAATGAGGGTATGTAAAAAAGGCAGTACATTAATCATGGGTGACTTTAATCTTCATGTAGATTGGGAAAATCAAATTGGCAGAGGTAGCCACAAGCAAGAATTCAGAGTGTATTTGGGACAGTTTCCTAAAAAAATACGTTGTGGATCCAAACAGGGATCAAGTTATTTTGGACCTGGGAATGTGAAATGAGGCAGGTTTAATAAACAAGCTCAGAGTAAAAGATCCCCTAGGAAACAGTGGCCATTACATGGTAGAATTTAACATTCAGTTTGAGTGTGAAAATCTTGGGTTGGAAACAACTGCTAAACTTAAGTAAGGGTAATTACAAAAGAATGAGGGCAGAGTTGCCTGGAGTGGACTGGAAAAAGAGTTTAGCAGAAAAGACAGTTGATAAACAATGGTAGACGTTTAAGAAAATAGTTCATGACTCACAACAAAGAAGGAGGAGGATTCTGAGGTGGGGGGGCAGTGCGGGAAATAAGCAAGCCATGGTTAACCAAGGAAGTTATGGGTGGTATCAAATGGAAAGAAAAAACATACAATGTGGCAAAGATTAATGGTAAGCCAGAAGATTGGGAAAGTTTAAAAGCCAACAAAAGATGATCAAAAAATAATAAAGAAGGAGAAAATAAGCTTTGAAGGTAAACTAGCAAGTAATATAAAAACAGACAGTAGAAGCTTCTTTAAATATATAAAAAGGAAGAGCAAGGCCAAAGTGAACATAGGCCCCTTAGAGAATGAGGCTAGGGAAGAAATAATGGGGAACCAGGAAATGGCAGAGGAGTTGAATAAATTATTTGCATCAGTCTTCACAATAGAAGACACTAATAGCATTCCAAAAACACTAAACAATCAAGGGGCAAAAAAGAGGCGGGGGGGGTGGTGGGGTTGGAAATAAATACAATAATCAAGACTGGAGAAAAAGTACAAGGGAAATTAATGGGGCTAAAAGCCAATAGGTCCCCTGGACCTGATGGGCTGCATCCTAGGATATTAAAGGAAGTAGCTGCAGAGATAGTGGCTGCACTGGTAGTAAACGTCCAAGGATCCTTAGATTCTGGATAAGTCCCAGAGGATTGGAAACTGCCAATATAACACCCTTATTCAAAAAGGGAGGGAGCCAAAAAACAGGTAACTATAGGCTAGTTAGCTTAACATCTGTCATTGGGAAACTGTTAGAGTTTATTCCAAAGGATGTAATAGCAGAGCATTTAGAAATGCACAATGTAATCAAGCAGAGTCAGCATGGCTTCATGAAGAGGAAATCATGCTTGACAAATTAATTAGAATTCTTTGAGGAGGTAACAAGCAGGATAGGTAAAAGGGAACCAGTAGATGTAACATATTTGGATTTCCAAAAGGCATTTGATAAGGTACCGCACACAAGGCTACTTAATAAGATAAGAGCCCATGGTGTTGGGGGTAGTATATTAGCATGGATAAGGGATTGGCTGGAAGACAGAGTTGGGATAAAGGGGGCATTTTCAGGATGGCAACATGTAACTAGTGGAGTGCCACAGGGATCAGTGCTGGGGCCACAATTATTTACAATATAGATTAATGATTTGGCACATGGAATAAAACATGGGAAAATGTGAGGTAATGCACTTTGGCAGGAAAACGAGAGGAGCTGAATATTATTTAAATGGAGAAAGACTGCAGAAAGCAGCAGCACAGAGGGATTTCGGAGTCCTTGTGCACGAATCCCAAAAAAGCTAACATAAAAATTCAGCAGGTAGTAGGGAAAGCAAATGGAATGTTGGCCTTTATTTCAAAGAAAATATAAAAATTAGACCACACCTAGAACACTGTGTACAGTATTGGTCTCCTTATCTAAGGAAAGATATACTGGCATGGAGGCTATCCAGAGAAGGTTCACTAGGTTGATCCTGGGTATGGTGGATTTTCTTATGAGAAGAGACTGAGTAGGTTGGGCCTGTATAGAAGAATGAGAGGTGACCTTATTGAAACATAAGATTCTTAAGGTGCTTGACAGGGTAGATGCTGAGAAGTTTTTTTCCCCCGTTGTGGGAGAGTCCAGGACCAGAGGGCATAATCTCAGAGCAAGGGGGTCACCCATTTAAGATAGAGATGAGGAGGGATTCTTCTGAGGGTAGTCAATCTGTGAAATCCTTTACTGCAGAGGGCTGTAGAGGCTGGGTCGTTAAGTATATTCAAGGCTGAGATAGACAGATTTTTAATCAGTAAGGGAATCAAGGGTTATGGGGAAAACACAGGATAATGGAGTTGAGGATTATCAGATCAGCCATGATCTCACTGAATGGCCGAGCAGACTTGATGAGCCGAATGGCCTATTGGCCTACTTCAGCTCCTACATCTTATGGTCTTATAATTCCTAAAAGAAAGAAGAATTTTCCCATGTGGGATGATAACTGAGTTTATATGTGGAGACACAGAGTTGCCTTCATTACTTATGTCACATTCAATAATAGCAATAATCTGTTGGCCTATCAAAACAGAAAACAAGTACAAAAATATAGGACAAATACATTGCACAGAGCTTTACGCTCCATAATTTGATAGAGTAGATTATTAATGAGTCAATTCGAGTCACTTCAATTTAACCTTCATTTCTATACTCTTCCCTCACTAACTTTATGCCATTCCTGTTTAAGATGGACAGGGATCCTGCAGCAGTCCTCTGTCACCCATCAATATCGTCTATTTTCTGCCATACCAGCCCTTTGGCCAGGAAGCCAACTTTTTAAACTCTTTAAAAAAAATTTGAAAAAATATCAAACTATGCATCTCACTAATGTTTCCTAAGATTTTGCAGCAAAATAAATACATGCATGCATATCAATGTGATTGCTTAATAAACATAGATTCCGTTTTATTCTCGCATTATTAGCATTTCTACTGAGCATGCTCTTGTGCTATTGATCAGATGTTTCCTCAGGCAGATTCAGCCAACTTTTAAAAAAAGCTTGCGCACAAAAACACTGGAGTTTACATAAATTCATCATTTCCACTGAGCATCACACACCCACCATCCACCCTCAGACTGACGTCAATCTTCAGAAAACCTTTTACTAATGTGATGGTGAATGATTAAAGTTCACAATGTAACCAGACAGAAAAATCTGTTGGCCTGATTATACCTCCTTCATGGTGAATGGCTGCAGGAATCAGCAATATGGAAAGAATATAGAATAGAGAGAGAGAGTTGCGACTAACAGCTACTATAAATATAACTGCAATACAAGAAAGTAAGCAAACTTACCACTGAAGTGCCAGTTCGCAATCGCTCTGCTATAAACTCATCCATAAGATCACTGATGTTGGGATTACTATTGCCAATATCAGTGCTGAAAGGTCGAGGTTTTTGATTAGGATCTTCCTTATTGACTGAAAGCAAATAAGGTATTTAAAAACACAATAACACAACTTCATAATTAACACAAAACATAATAAATTTACTAATCAAAGCAATAAAAGGAATTTAGCATTGCAGAGGTTACTAGCCAAATCATGCAGTTCCCCAAGATATGAATTGTCCTATCCTTACTGTGTGCAATTAGAGGTAATCTCAAGTTAGCATTAGCGTATTTCACATGAAAAGATTAGTAGAGGTTAACAATTTTTAATCTTTGATGGAAGAGGAATTTTATTATTGTCTAAATTGTCAACATATTTTTCTTCAAATGCAATGAACCTGATTTCTCAGCTCAAATCATTTTTCTAAAACCAAACATTAAAACTTCTTTAAGTGGTTTCGTCTTACAAAGTTTATTTCCTTGAAAGTCAAAAGATGAAATACACCTTCGCAAACACAAATAACTTCTCAAACTCTATTTAGACTTTATACTTGCAAGGTCTGCCCCCTAGTGCTGAAAACATTTTAAAAAACGTAAAGTGCATTAATGCAATTCATCGTGCCACCATAACCAACCACAAATAGTTTTACTGTCAAAGATTAACAACTGAAAACCTGCACACAAAAAAGGGATACATTAGTATGAATTTTGTGGGGGAAGAAACAAAATGTTTGCCAGGACATACCAGCTAATCAAAAGCGCATGCAAAACCAATAAAGGAAAAGCAGTGATCATCCCCAAGCTATTTGATTGCTTAAAGCTGTTCAGTTGCATCAAGCCAAACAGGTGCTCCTTTGTGCGCCGCACACTGTTAGTGCTCACCTGCAACTTTCCTTCCAAAATATCCCAAAACATGACTGTAAAGATCCCTCAGTGGAGCCTCTGCTGGTACTTTTCTCTGTCTCTGTGGGGAAACATTTGCCTTCGACTTTGAAAAAGCGTGTACAACAGTTCTGTAAACACCACCTAGGGAACTCTGTTGCTGCACTGATTCCTGTAAGCCACAGGAACCAGGTGCTCCATGGCCAGCCCCCTGACTATCTCCTGTACTTCCCTTCAGCACTGGGGCACTTGCGGCAGTAATTAATGTTGACTTCCGGTTCTTACATTCATTATGAGAAACTCTAGTGTCCAGAGGCCTATAGACACCAGGTTTCACTGAATCAGTTGGTGCAGAAGAGCTACTGCTGAAACCACTAAGTCTTCGAAGTCTTAACTTCCAGTGAGCTTCCTTATTGTCCAATGGGCTATGGAACTGTACAGACTCAGTAGATGGCCTAAAACTAACATGCATACTGCTATTTTTTTTCTTATTTGCTATACTTAAGTACTGCAGCTCTGGTGCTGCTGCATCAGTGATTTCTTGGTTAGCTGAAAATTTTTGTGCACTTAAAGCCATAAGTGGGTCAGTAATTGTGGTGTTGGGTGGAATCTTATTTGAATACATGCTATGTGCATCAGTTATCTTATTGTTAAGTTCTGTGAGCACAGAGGTTTGACAAAAGGCATCAGCTAGCGGTTTCCTTTTACTCTGCTGATCCGTTGATACTACTACTTTTCCATGGTCTACCTCAGTTGCCAGCTGGCGAGTAAAGATTTTTCTCCTCTGCTTGAAATCTGGATTTTCTGACTCCATCTGTGATGAAATTCCCTGTTCAAAGCTTTCAAGTGGTTTGTAATTATGCTGTTCAATATTAGTCTCTGGTAACTGCTTTTCTTCAGCAGAAAATGTAGTAATACTCAAATAATCATCTTCTGGACATGGAACAGAGCTTCCAGCATTTTCAAGGTCCTGTATTTTTACCTGTGCTTTGGTTTTCCCTCCCAAAATCAAATCCTGGCTACTTGTATTGTACATGCTTACCAGCCCCACACAGTCCCGGTCCGTCTCACTTACCATTAATTCAATATTTTCGTTTAAGGGAATGTTATTTTTGTCCTTTCCCAATTTGTGTTTGATGTGCTCAGCTTCTTGAATGGACTCATTAAAATATTTCCGTATGGAAGACAGCAAGTCTGCCTCACTGTCACCTAATATGTGTTGACTGTACTCATAAGATGCTATTGTTTCTACATCCCCTACAAGATGACAAAGATGATCATAAATACTATCAGCAACTTCCAGAGAACATTCTGTACTGTGTACATCTGTAAAGTGACTTTCAGTGGATCTAGATAATGAGAACACCTCAGCAGAACTTTGCAAACTTGAAGGAACTGATGAGCTGTCAATGACAGGAACTGCACCTTTAGCTCTTTCAGCTATGAACGGTTCCATTATATCAGACGTGCTGCTGCTTCGAGGCATTGGCTGCTCTTCACGTACAGTGCTAAATACTTCAGAGGTGTTTTCTTCACTCTGAGAATAATGCCTTATTCGAGTAGGCCGGGCCAAAATTTGGGCATCATCAAGATCTTGAAAATAAACCACAATTAATGGTTATAATTTGGAGAGATTGGAATTTCCAACAAAAACATTACCATTAGCAGCGATGCCTTGCATCTGTACAAACCAGCTCAGGACAAAATCTCAAGCTTCATGAATGGAAAGATGAATGCCACAAAAAATCCATATATAAATTCTGATCACTGTCAAAAATCATTTATTGTACTATTTGTACATCAAGGTAAAATGCTATCCCACATATCTTATTGCCAATCCTTTGAACTACATTTCCCAAACATTATTCTGGATTTATAATCAACTTGCCATCTTCAGAATGGTTTGGCTAAATGGAAGAGCATGGAATTAAGATGCAAGACTTGCTTCACTTGCTTGAAAGAGGGAATAGTCATAATTTACAGGAAATTTCTAAAGGCTTGTGACAAAGAAACACAGGAACACAAAAATCAACTTATTTTTGTGTGAAATAGCTTATTTTACACTTTTTTTCAATCTCCATAACTTGTGAATTGACAACTCAACTTAATTTTGTGAATATTACATTGTGTAATGTTTATCGAAAGGTTAATGTTTAAATTTTAATAGAATTGGGGGAAAAAGGGACACATTAATACATCATATATCTAATCATTTAATTTTCCTAGGTCTATAACATATTTACTTACTTGTTAGTTTTCTGTTCTGATAGGAATTATTTTTTTCATAGATGTTGCCCAATCTATTTACTTACAAACTTCTCAGTTTTTGTTTCAGGTTTCTAACATGCAGCCATTCAAGTAAATAGATGGTTAAGAACATTAATACAGTAAGAGAGAGGCTGGCTAATTATGGAAGTCACATTTGTGGCAGAAAATAGAGTCAATATTTATCCTGCAGCTTGTTTCCCAATTTCTAGCACTAATTAACTTAGCAACAAACTAAGCTTTTTCCATTACGTTCCATTTTACAAGGCTCATTAATTATTCTGCAGTTAGAATAGCCAAGCAAGCAACAAGACAAATGGTAAATAAGCACAGGAAGTAAGCAGAGCTGAACTACCTGGAAGATCATCAAATAAGGGGGTGAGGACTAGGTCAAGCAGGTAAGGATTGGAAGAAGTATGGAGCAGAACAGGTGCACTTTTAGCATTGCGCATAGAGGCCGATGTACAAACACAATCACCAATGGATCGGCTTCCGATGGCTTAAAAAAATTAAAATGAAGAAAGAAGAGGGAATCAAAGCAAAGAGTTGTACTGTAGTAATGAAAAAGTGCTTTCACACAAAGACAAAACTAAGACAACAGAAGTAAACTACAGACATACAACTGCAGAAGTCAATTCTGTAAACATTCCATGAGCTAGGGTCTCCAACAATCTAACAATGTTTCAAATCCACTAAATGGATAATTTTAATTGGATTATATCCCATTTTTTGTGCAACAGATGTATAGACAACATATGCTTGAAAATGTATGCAATCATTTGGAAGCTAATAAATTCTAGTTATCATTACATAAACACTGTGTACACTAAGGTCTTTCACAAAGAAAATCTTAAGAATCTTATCCTCATTTGTACAGTAGCTGTGGATTATTAAATTTTGTGACAGATATTAAAGTTGTTCGTTATTGTGAAGTAAACCAATTATTCATTCATCCTACTCAGGAAGTGTATAAAAGACCCACAACTGACCGACTAGGTGCAATTTTAAAAAAAAATTCATTCATGCGGTGTGGGCTTCGCTGGGCCAGCATTTATGGCCCATCCCTAGTTGTCCTTGAGAAGGTGATGGTGAGCTGCTTTCTTGAACCGCTGCAGTCCATGTGGCATAGGTACAGGCTGTTAAGAAGGGAGTTCTAGGATTTTGACCCAGCGACAGTGAAGGAACAGCAATATATTTCCAAGTCAGGATGATGAGTGGCTTGGGAGGGAACTTCCAGGTGATGGTGTTCCCATCTATTTGCTGCCCTTGTCCTTCTAGATGGTAGTGGTCGTGGGTTTGGAAGGTGCTCTTGGAGGAACCTTTGCAAATTCCTGCAGTGCATCATCTAGTTGGTACATGCTGCTGCTACTGTGCGTTGGTGGTGGGGGGGGGGAGTGAACGTTTGTGGATGTGGTGCCAATCAAGTGGGCTGCTTTGTCCTGGACGGAGTCAAGCTTGAGTGTCGTGGGAGCTGCACTCAACCAGGCAAGTGGAGAGTATTCCATCACATTCCTGACTTGTGCCTTTTAGATAGTGGACAGGCTTTAGTGAGTCAAAAGGTGAGTTACTCGTTGAATGATTCCCAGCCTCTGACCTGCTTATATAACCACAGTATTTATATGGCTAGTCCAGTTCAGTTTCTGGTCAATGATAGCACCCAGGATGTTGATTGTGGAGGATTCAGTGATAGTAATGCCACTGAACATCAACAGGCAATGGTTGGATTCTCTCTTGTTGGAGATGGTCGTTGCCTGACACTTGTGTTACTTGTACAAATATTACTTGCCATTTGGCAGCACAAGCCTGGATATTGTCCAGGTCTTGCTGCATTTGGACATGGACTGCTTGAGGAATCTGAGGAGTCACAAATGGTGAACATTGTGCCATCATCAGGGAACATTCCCACTTCTGACCTTACGATGGAACGATGGTCATTGATGAAGCAGCTGAAAATGTTTGGGCCGAGGACACTACCCTGAGAAACACCTGCAGTGATGTCCTGGAGCTGAGATGACTGACCTCCACAACCACAACCATCTTCATTTGTGCTAGGCATGACTCTAACCAGCAGAGTTTTTTTCCCAGATTCCCACTGACTCCAATTTTGTTAAGGTTCCTGGATGTCACACTCAGTCAAATGTGGCCTTGATGTCAAGGGCAGTCACTCCCACCTCAGGAGTTTAGACCTTTCATCCACATTTGAACCAAGGCTGTAATGAGGTCAGCAGCTGAGTGGCCCTGGCAGAACCCAAACTGGGGGTCAGTGAGCAGGTTATTGCTGAGTAAGTGCCATTTGATAGCACAGTTGATGACCTCTTCCATTACTTTACTTATGATCGAGAGTAGACTGATGGGGCAGTAATTGGCTGGGTTGGATTTGTACTGCTTTTTGCGTACAGGACATTACTGGACACATTTCAACATAGCTGGGTGGATGCCAGTGTTGTAGCTGTACTGAAATAGCTTGTCTAGGGGCGTGGCAAGTTCTGGAGCACAAGTCTTCAGTACTGTTGCCGGAATATTGTCAGGGCCCATAGTCTTTGCACTGTCCAGTGCCTTCAGCCATTTTTTGATATCACATCTAGTCAATTGAATTGGCTGAAGACTGGCATGTGTGATGCTGGGGACCTGAATGCTTTGGCAAATGTTTCAGCCTTATCTTTTGCAATGATGTGCTGGGCTCCTCTGCCATAGAGGATGGGGATATTTGTGGAGCCTCCTCCTCCAGTGAGTTGTTTAATTGTCCACCACCATTCACAACGATGTGGCAGGACTGCAGAGCTTAGGTCTGATCCATTGGTTGTGGGACCGCTTAGCTTGGTCTATCACTTGCTGCTTACGCTGTTTGGCACGCAAGTAGTTCTGTGTTATAGCTTCACCAGGTTGACACCTCATTTTTAGGTATGCCTGGTGCTGCTCCTGGCATGCCCTCCTGCACTCTTCATTGAACCAGGGTTGATCCCCTGGTTTGATGGTAGAGTGGTGGATATGCCAGGCCATGAGGTTACAGATTGTGTTTGAGTACAATTCTGCTATTGATGGCCCATAGCACCTCATGGATGCCCAGTCATGAGTTGCTAGATGTGTTTGAAATCTATCCCATTTAGTATGCTGGTAGTGTCACACAACACAATAGAGAGTATTCTCAATGTGAAGGCGGGACTTCGTCTCCACAAGGACTGCACTGTGGTCACTCCTACCAATACTGTCATGGACAGATGCATCTGCAGCAGGCAGGATGGTGAGGATGAGATCAAGTATGTTTTTCCTTCTTGATGGTTCCCTCACCACCTGCCGCAGACCCAGTCTAGCAGTTGTTATCTCATTTAGGACTTGGCCAGCTCGGTGGTAGTGGTGCTACTGAACCACTCTTGATGATGGATATTGAAGTCCCCCATCCAGAGTACATTCTGCACCCTTGCCACCCTCAGTGCTCCTCTAAGTGGTGGTCAACACGCAGAGCACTAATTAATTAGTTGAGGGAGGGCGGTACATGGTAATCATCAGGAAGTTTCCTTGCCCACCTTTGATAATCTTTTAAATGAAAACCAAATCAACAAAATTGGGATAAATCAGGCACAGCCCCTAATTCAGGTCAGCTGTAAAGCCAAGAACAAAGTTTAAAGGAAACTTACAAACTTTAAATCAAAATGTGATTAAAGGGGTCAACAAAACACCCCAGTCCCCGCGGTGCCCACCGAGCACGGAACTGCCCACCTTTGATGGTGCCATGAGACTTCATGGGGTCCAGAGTCGATGCTGAGGACTACCAGGGCAACTCCCTCCCCACTGTATACCACTGTGCTGCCACCTCTGCTGGGTCTGTCCTGCCGGTGGGACAGGACATACCCAGGGATGGTGATGGTAGTGTCCGGGTCATTATCTGTAAGGTATGATTCCGAGAGGATGAATATGTTAGTCTGTGAGACAGCTCTCCCAATTTTGGCACCATCCCCCAGATGATAGTAAGGAGGACTTTGCAGGGTCAACAGGGCCGAGAGTGCCATTGTTCTTTCCAGTGCCTAGGACGATGCCAGGTCCAGTTTCATTCCTTTTTTGTGGCTTTGTAGTAGTTTGATACAACTGAGTGGCTAGGCCATTTCAGAGGGCATGTAAGAGTTAACCACACTGTTGTGAGTCTGGAGTCACATGTAGGCCAGACCAGGTTAGGATGACAGATTTCCTAAAGGGCATTAGTGAACCAGATGGATACTTACAACAATCGACAATGGTTTCGTGGTCATCCTTAGACTTTCAATTCCAGTTTTTTACTGAATTCAAATTCCGCCATCTGCTGTGGCAGGATTTGAACCCAGGTCCCCAGAGCATTGCCCTGGGTCTCTGGATTGCTATTCCAGCAACAATTCCATGACGCCATCAGCTCTCCCTAAGTGCACTGAATGGAGGCTTTTCTCATTAGCAATAAGTACACGTAAAAATACTTTTAATTTTACAAGAAAACAAAACAGCTATACTTGCATTATTTGTGGGAGCAATGTAAGTGCCCCAGAGACAATCAACTACTTGCTAGAATGGACCATTACACATATCCACTTTTGGTTACTTTCATAACTAGCTAGATTACCCATCATGTAACATCTTTGTTCTTTAATAACCACTGTAGCAAAGACTAACTTGATTTGTTTTTAAAAAAGTAATTTTCCTAGCATGTAAAAATATGACATGATAGATAAACACGGTCACATTTGGTCTCCTTCAGCACACAAAGCCCTATGATCTGTGCCACTGCATTTGGTCTGAAACCACTTCTCTTAAATGAAAATCTACATTCTTGTGTGACCCAAGGTAATTAGTTGGATACATGTTGTGTGGATGTGTATCAAACAATGGAGAAAACCAGGCAAGTCAATTACCTTTTCTATTCATTTAAGTATTCACCACATGACGTTGGAGAGTTATAATATTTGAAAAGGAGATGTAGGAACAGTAGCCCATAAATTGAAGGCTGCATTCAAGATTTTTTAGGCAGAACAACTTAAAACGTAATTTTAACTTGAAAGCCGATCACAGAAGATGGAGTTCAGCTGTTAAACTGATTGCTGTAAAAAGGCTTCTAACTAATGGGCAGAGCTCATTACCACCCAGGCTTTTGGAGTTTCCCAAATAATTTTGCCATAAAATCCTTCAGCTAAATGCCAAATTAAAGCCACAGCTTCTAGGTTAATTGTACCAACGTCATATTTGTTTATAATCACAGTCGTTCCTTTATGAGAAGCCGTTATCCTCAACTGAAACTACTCAAATAAAGCCCAATAGAAAGAAGTGACATCTTTGTTCATGTGTGAAAATCCATGTCGTCAGAAGTAGCAGCAGCAGTAGATCGTCTGTCCTTATTTCTTTCCAGAGCAAATTTAGTCCTTGTAAAGTAGAAGTCTTGTCTATTTACTTAGCTCTTGCAGAACGTCAAAGCAACTTGCACTTATGTAGGGAAAACTGACAACACGTCAAAGATGAAGATATTGGGATAGATGACAAAAAAACAGATTAGTTTTGAAGAAGTGTCTTAAAGAAGCAAGCACTGTTGATATTTGGGTGGAAGCTCCAGAGCTCAAAGCATAGATTGCTCATGGCACATGTCAATGTTGGAGTGAAGGAAGTGGAGAACACACAAGAGGCCAGAGCCAGAGGAACACAGCTGAGAGCTGCAGGGTGGAAGGTGATTGGAAAGATTGAGAGGGGAGAGGCTATGAGGGAATTTGAACACGGATAAGAATTTTAAAACTGAAGCATTGGTGAACCAGGATCCAATGTAGGTTAGTGAGCACGGGGGTGATAGATTAACAGGACTTGGGAGTGTTAGGATGTGGACAGCAGAGTATTGGAAGACCTCAAATTTATGGAACATGATCATAAAAGATACAAGACTGACCAAGAGAGCATTAGAATAGTAAAGTCTGGAGGCAACAAACCTTTGGATGAAGATTTCAGCAGGAGATGGTCTATTGTAGTAATGGAAACAAATGGTGTTGTAGAGATATGGAGGCAGCCACATACTTCTTCGGAAATCAAGTGTCCAGTGGTGATGTAGTGGTAATGCCACTGGACTATTAATCCAGAGGTTCAGGGTAATGCTCTGGGGAAATGGGTTCAAATTCCACCATGGCAGCTGATTCGCTAATCTGCCATCCTTACCTGCTCTGGCCTACATGTGACTCCAGATCCACAGCAACGTGGTTGACTCTTAACTGCTGTTTGAAATGGCATGGCAAGCTACTTGGTTCAAGGGCAACCGGGGATGGGCAATAAATGCTGTCCTTTACAGTAATGTCCACACCTCATGAAAGAAGAACAAATGGGGTAAAGGAGCAAAGGCACCTAGGGGTCCAGTTATGCAAATCACAGATAATGATGCAAGTCAATCTGGCCCCAAAAGAAACAAAGCACTGGAGCTCATTTCTAGAGAGATAAAATTTTGGCCGGTCTCATCCTTTCCCATCACTGTCAATAAAGACAACAGAATATTGCTGCATTTCAGTAACATTTACAAAAGGTAGATAAGCTTGTTAACCTTCCTATCAGCATTTTATTTGTCCTTTGATTCATACACATCATCAGCATGTTGTAATAATTGAGCTAACTTTGGTTCAGGATAAACAAGCTCAGCTGCAGAGAAATTGTGTTAAGTTTGGTCAGACCACATCTGGAGCACTATGAACAGAAAGTGCAAAACATTTTATTAGGATAATAAAACAGATGTTGTACACCCAGACTGGGACTTTTTATTCCCTCTACTGAAGAGAAGACAGATGGATGACCTGATACAGGTTATGTTAGGGTAGATGTTGCGAAGATATTTTCTCTGGCGGACAAGAATAGAACTAGAGGGGCATAACTATAAAGAAGTTACTAACAAATCCAAATCAATAATTAAGGAAAAACTTCTTTAGAGAGTAGAATGCTCTACCACATGGAGTTTAGGTGACTAACAGATAAATTTATCTAGCTTCCCTTTAAGTGTATGAGGGAGAAAGGAATAAAAGACTATATTGGTGGGGTTAGATGAAGATGGGTGGGAGGAGGAATGTGTGGAACCAGCATAGAACTACTGGGTCAATTGGCCATGTTTCTGTGTAAATACTATGTAATACTATGCAATACTATTCACTATTTATCGTCTTTGCGATGAAGAGCATATGGGGTCAGAAATTCAGCTCAGACAGTACAATTCGGCCTGCGAAAGATTGTGGTCAGATAGGTAGATAGAACTGATAATTTTTTTGCAGGGGGTATAGATAATGTTTAATTGGAGGAGTATTTTGAACTGAATATTGATCATGCAGCATTGCAACATACAAGCAATGGAGGGGTATAAAAAGATGGTGCTGTGACAGTGCTATATGTTGCTGGGGTACACATGAAACCTGAAGCTATAGCTTATGGATGATGTAGCCAAGGGGCAGCGTATAAATGGGGAACAGGAGAGACCCAGTATTGATCTTTGGGAAATTTCAGGAATAATGATGCAGGCCCAAGAAGAAAAGCATTTCAGCGGATTCTTTGGCAATGGCTGTAACGGCAAGTGAGGAACCAGGCAATGGCAGACCCAGACAGCTGAACAAAGGGACACTGGAGAATGATGGTGTCATCAATTGTATCAAAAAGGGATACCACACCATTTTGTTTAGAGCCATTTCAGTGTGGTGGCTGGAGCGGAAAACTGACTGAAGACGTTCAAACATGGAGTTGCAGAAAATGCAGGTCATTTGGAAAATGACAACTTAGTCAAGAACTTAAGAGGGGCAGTTGGAGATGAGATGGTAGTTTTCAAGAGCAGTGAGGTTGATGGCAGGTTTTATAAAGAGGGGATTGAGGTCGACAGATCTGAATGGAAGGTGAACAGTGCCGGAGGAGAAAAAGGTTCACAATATTAGCTAGTATTGGAGCCAGGAAAAGAATCCAGATGTTAGTGTTTTAGTTGGAATAGGGGCAAGAGGACAGGAGGGTTGCATGAACAGTTGAGCATGGAAAGGACAGGAGGGTAGATAGGAAAGAAAAGGTGCAAGTTTAGGGCTAGGTCAGGGGTGAACACAGGCTTGGTGGACACAGAAAAGGGAGGGTGCTGCAAGGGCAGTTCAAGCATATAGTCTCGGTCTCAACGACAAAGAAACCCACTAGTTCCTCATACTTGTTGCTGGAGGTGAAGGTGAAGCAAGAAGGGGGTTTAACCAGAGGGTTGGGAGTAGAGAGAAGAAGCCAGGGGTTATCTTTGCATTCCAGGATGATCCTCTAGTATTGAGTAGTTTTGGCAAAGAAGAGCAAGCTAATTCTTGATGTAGTTCAGTCAGATCTGGAAATGAATGGTTAAACCAGCTGTGCACCATATGCAATCAAGTCTGTGCCCCTTGGATTTAAGGGAGCAAAGCTGGAGGTCATACCAGGAGGAATGATCAGATGGGAAAGTAAGGGTTTTGCTGGGCACAAGGACATTAAAAGTAGAGGTGAGGATATGATTGAGCAGATTGTAACTGAAGTAGTATTGTGGCATACAGAGGGCTAAAGGATAGACAGTTGAGAGTTTAGAAGTGCTTCTGCATGTGATTGGGAGTTGGGGAAGAGATTTTTCTAGAAGCAGACATGAAAGTCAGTGGAGTTGGAAGAGGGAAGGGGGTTCTGTGTGGTGAGTGATATAAAGAATTGATCACAGAAAACTTGATAAGATTATCATGGGAAAAGGGGCCATATGAAATGGCAAGACTGATGGAGGAGGAAAGTTTGTAGAGGTGAAGGCAGGACTCGGGGGCGGTGGGGGGGAGGGGAGAGAAAAAGCTCAAAGCAAATAATATTGTTCAAGTAAACTGAACAAATACAATATGCTCAACTGGAAATACAAATCCTTAGGCACAGTTTTGGAAAAAGATCATAAAAAAGTAAGCAATCTGTGGTAATAAACTAAACTTGGAACTGAAGATGTGTGTGTCAAAAAAATTTTAGCTCAACAGATTTATGTTAAATACTCCAATTTTTAAAAAATGTTGCAGTTGTAATAGGCAAAGGATGTGAAATAATTTACATAATTCCAGCAAATTGCAAGACAGGTACTCATTCAATTCCATTCAACCACATTATCAAAATGAACAGCAAAACAAAAATCAAATTATAAATAGGAATTTAGACAGTAGTATTGCATTAACAGACTAACCTTTTCAACTAAGGATAGTGTCATGCCAATTCAGAAAAGTTTGGTAACGCTAAATAACTTTGAAAACTCCTGTTGATTAATATTTCGATTGTACTTACCTATAGTTTTTTGTCGTACTATACTTCTTGCCTTTTCTGTTCCTGGGGAACCAGCAGTGGTAGCACTTCGCTGCCTCATTTGCACTTGCCCAGGTTGATCACGACTCCAACCTCGTGAAAAAGATTTATCAACTGCTGACTTTTGACATCCGTGACTACCACCTAAATTCCAACAACAGCAGCCTAAGTATTAACATTTTAAGTCTTGTATGTCAGCAATCACTGATTAAATAATTCAGTAACTAAATCAAAGATAAATTAATTTTTATATGGATGGTTAAACTATAGCTTTAAAATTTTAGCTGGTCTCATCCTTCTCCACCTCACTGTCAATAAAGCAGACAGAATATTGGTGCATTTCGGCTACATTTATAAAAGGCAGATAAACTTATCAATCTTCCTTTCAGCATTTTATGTATCCTTTGATTCATATACATCATCTGCATATTGTAATAATTGAGCTTACTTTGATTCAGGATAAACAAGCTCAATTACAGGAGGTGAGAGCATTGTAAACGAGAGTGTTGCATGTTTCTCTTGCTCCCTGTACAACTCCCAAGGATCTATGCATATCAGCTAATTTTGACCTGAAGCCAAAGAGAAGCCATCAAATCTCTAATAGCATAACTACCATTACACCAAGTACCATCACTGTCACCATTGGGCCAGAATGTTAAAGGTCATTCCAGACACCGTGCACACACTCCCAACTGATATTGTTTTAGAAAAAAAATTCTTCCTGTGCCCTGGACAACATTGATTTCTTAACCAACACCAACAAAACAGATTAACTGGTCATTCATCTCATTGTGTTGGTGGGACCTTTGTTCTGTTCTAACTGGCTTCAGTATTTGCTTACAAAACAATGATAACTAAACTTCAAAAGGCAGTTAGTTCGCTGTGAAGAATTTTGGAAAATCCTGATGAGATTAAATGCACTACAGTAAATATATGCAAGTCTTTCTAGGTCAGCCCACATACCAATAAATGGAGCTCACTTGGAACAGAGTCCAAAATACCCTATGAAAGCTGCTCTTTGTGTTTTGGGATCTGGAGGAAATGTTCTGATACAGGATCAGTAACCCCTGTAGGTAATTACATTGAAGTTTTAGGAAAACTGTACACTGAACACCATAGCTAATTTGGAACTCTGGTTCAGCACAGCCTTCTTGGGCAGTTCCTCAATTATTTTCCTCCTTTCCCTTAGGAAGACCTTTACAAAATGCCATTGAATTGATGGGGAAGCTCCAAGTGGATCCCTCTCCATTCCAGGAAACAGAATGTCTCTGAGTGCTTCCAAAGTATGCACATATGTGTTAAGGGATTAAAACACACAGCTCTGCCATTAGTTTAGTGAGTCTGCTGCAAAAAACTAACCAACTTCTATACAGTGTATGATCTGTCACTGGATTGCATTCAGAAGTTGGAGAGAATTAGTGGCAGTCCTGAAAAGGTAGTTCATGATCTCAATGCAGTAAACATACATGATCACTTACACAACCTTTATAAATCTTACGATGGCACTCTCAACACTCATCATTGCAAATGATCAGCAATGTCCAGTTGGGATTGACCAGCAGAAATGCAGAGACTGGAGGCTAGCGACAAGTGTAATCAACTTTCAATTGACTTTTTTGTTTCTCAATTTTATCCTGAACAACACAAGAGCAAAGGTTTGGTCCTTTTTTAGTTGATGCAATTGACATTCATTTGAATGCTTGCCAAAACAATTTTAAACAAAAATGTGATTGGGGGTACATGCTATGCAAAGTACAACAGCCCAAAACTTTTTGCAAAACTTGCAGCATGGTCGTACTGTCCCATCTGTAGCTCTGGTGCTGTAAAGGTTAGGATACAAGGGAGTGTTGCCTTGCTATATTGCAATTATGTGCAAGCTAAGCACATGACGTCACCTGAATCAATAACTAATGCCTATAAATTGCAAAAATAAATTAAAAAGCACTGCAATGCAGCCGGATCCCAGGACTCAAAGCCAAAAAGAGTATACTCTCAGTTGCAGGTCTGGAATAAACACTTTGTAGATAGGTTCCAGCAAGAAAGGTTTTGTGTTATTCAATTTTTCACGATCATGCAAAGTAGAGGAATGGAGCACAGTGATGATGCTACTGGGCTTGTAATCCAGACACACAAGCTCAAATCCCACTTCAATTAATTAAAAATATAAAGTTGGAAAATTAATCAGTAATAGTGACTGAAATATCATTGTCGCAAACACCCATTTTGTTCACTAATGGCCTTTATGGAAGAAAATCTGCAGTACTGGTGTGATGGAATCCATTGCTTGTGGAGTCTTAGTGGGCGGCACTGACGGGAGATAGGCATTAGAAGTCCAGGAGAGACACCAGAGTAGACCACCAGAGAGCACAGCAAGAAGCGGGTACCGTCTAATGGCTGAAGCAGACCACTAAGAGCGAGCAAGGGAGAGGGCGCGAGGAGATATAGGGCGTGAGAAAAACATACACACGGCCAAGGTCAGGCCACCAGGTGCATGCACACACCACTGGACTCTGAGCATCTGCCAGACCTCTTCCCACATGACCCCAGCCGGTGCAAAATCAGATCCACGTGACCAGGTTTGCCAGTAAAGAAGCTGGTGGTGCGGTTGAAAAGGGAACACAAATGCTGGATCAAAGAGCAGGAGTAAGGAAATAAGTTTGCTGCTGCTGTTTCAGTTACTTTAAAGGAATTGACTAACCAGAACTGGCCAGGGTAGAGTATTGTCATTGACAGTTTAGAGAAAGTTAATACTGGTGGATCCATGCCATCAAGACCACGATGTGCAAAGCTGAGAAATTTCTGGGAAAATGTGCTATCCTGTTGAATATTGGACCCATGGATCGCGGGTTGAGGGGGAACTGATATCTGCTAAGAATCAGTGACTAAATCTGCGAAGGAAAGCAACTGGAATTCCACCCAAGGAAGATCTGGGTTTTGAAGGATTTTGTGTGCCATATATGTTGGGTGGGCTGCCTGATAAATCTGTCAGATCTCTCTTTGTTTTAGCCACTATTTAATGTGTAATTCATATCGACCATGTTTTGACTGTTGTTTTTTGTTTGATTATTAAAGTTATATAAAAAAGGCAAAATCTTGTCTATTGGTTTTTTCATTGGGTGGGGGGTGGAATTATTCAGTAAATTTGGTTCTTTTGGTTTGATCATCTCCACGGGGATATTACCATTTGATCTGGCCTACCTGTGGCTCCAGTCCCACAGTAAAGTGGAGGACTCTTAATTGCCCTCTGAAATGGCCTAACTAGCCACACAGCTGTCTCAAACGGCACTAACATCTGAGGACATGTAACAAAATTGGGAGAGCTGTTCACCGACTGTCACTCTGTGGCCTTGACTATGTCATTCTCTCAGAATCATATCTTATAGCCATTGTCCCCAGACTCCATCACTACCATTTCTGGACATGCCCTCTCCCACCTGTTAATTGTATATTAATTGCGTTTAATTATATGCGGGTGGTGGAGGTTAATTAAGGAGTCACTTGAGCAAAAGAAAATAAACACACTAAAACCATGGTTGTGGGTTAGGAGATGCATGCTTGTAATGTGCAACTCCAAATGTTAGGAGATAACAAGTTATATTTGTATTTGTGGATGTTAGGAATGAGTTTTAGCTTTTAATGTTTAAGTTTGATTTGTATCTCTGTATGTGTGTGTTAAGAAAAGGTCAAGTTGAGTCTTCTTTTCACTTTAATAAGGTGCCACATTTCTAAATGAGAGTTTATGACCAAGGGAAGTTAAGCAAACACAAGAGTAGAAAAACTGTGCTGTTGCCTAGCCACAGGGGTCCAGAGAGGCAGGCCCCGACTATACACACACACACGAAACTAGAAACAGCAGTTTGATTTGTAAGCTGTTTTGAAGACAGCTCCCAAGCAGAAGCAACCTAAAAAAGTCAGATAGCCAGTTTCAAGCTAAAGTTGGTTGAAAGTAGCTGCCAGGAGAGACTAGAAGAAAGGGGACAGATAGCAAGTCACAAGCTAAAGGAAAAGTCCCAGAATCCAGGGGAGCGTAACAGGAGAAAGTCCCAAGCAGACCTTCTTGTCAAAGGACGGACAGGAACTTGGAAAAGGTCCTGTTGAGTGAGTTAAGAGTGAGAGACAGAGAAAAGGCTCTAAGCTTCAAGTTCCAAGCTGCAAAAAGCAGAATAAAGGCAATATAAAGGCTTGTGAGAAATCAGAAGGTCCAAAGGCATCTGAAGGTCTGTAACTCTTTGCTATGGACATGTGAAACAATGGTGTTCTGTTGACATCTGAGTCAATGAGTGTGTGCGCATGGAGGAAAGCTTGAACGCACGTGGCAACCCAGGGGAGAGGAACATCGGAAAGAGAGTTCGAAACCCTGGAGATGAAGCCTTGTGGAAGGTGTCTGAGAAAAAGGGTCAGTTTGGGAGAAGATTCCTAGGCGAGTTCTTGGCGGAGAGTGGAGATTGGAAACCCTCGTGTGAAAGACAGAGCTCAGTGAGACTGGTTGGCTCACGGTGTGACAAGCGTCTGGGGGGAGTTGAGGAGAGATCCATAGCATCTATCTGGGGTGGCATCTGTCACTTGGTTTCAGAGTTTGGTGTGTCTGACCACAGGTTGCCAATTGGTTTACATGGACCATGTACTTACCGTGAACATTAGAGTATAAGATAGCTTTTATAACTTGCATTATCCTTACAAATCTGTATATATCTGTAATGGTATAGTTGTGGGTGAAGGAGTATTGTAATACAGTTCATCTTTTCTTGTTTAATAAATGTTTTATGCTTTTGTTAGAAGTCTATTATCTGACTCCAGTGAGCATTCAGTAGTCCCTCTCTACTTATCTAAACAAACAAATAAATGTTAGGGTCTCATCAAGCTGGGTTCCATCCCAGGATCAGGCTTATCCAGTGGTAACCTCAGCTGCAGATCATAACACAAGTAAATATAAAATTGTATAAGGATTAGCTCCAGTTCTATGCTTCACCAACTGGCTTTCTGGAATAGAACACAGTAGAAGATAGCTTCCAACCTTCAAGTTTAGGCAGCTAAGAAAAATAACTTCAGACAGAAAACTACAATCCAAGCAGCCATAGTTAAAAATGGCAAAAGCAAATATGAATTGACAGCATACTAGTACCTATAATGTTCTCAGAGTCTGAACGATATGGCCCGTGGAAGAGCCAGATAGATATGTGGCCATAGGTTATATCCCCACCAAAGATGAAATAGCATGGTCTTAGCATTGTCACTTCATCAAAGCATTCCTGAAGAGGTCAAATATCCTGCCGTCTCATGGGAACCCCTAGCTTTTGACCAACAAAATGGAGAAGGCTCATCCAGAGAGGCACCAAACACAAAGACTTTGTCAGAAACATGCAGAGACGAAGTTGAGGCATCAGGGGGAGTGCAGAACCCTCCAATTGACCCGTCTACCCAACCATTCAAGTACCACCTGCCCTGCACGTAGAAACCCATCAAACCAGAGTGGAAGCAAGTCATCCTTGATCCCGAGACTGCCTAAGAGGCTTCCTACAGATATATAATCAGAAATAAAAGTATTTTGCGAGCTGGATGCCTATCAGTTGGATAGTGATGAAGGTTCCATTTGAGTTATTGGATTAAATTTACATGATGATTTGTTAAATGCCTATGAGGCATGGTCAGACTTCGATAGCTTTCAGAAAATACATTGTCATTCCACAGAGAAATAATTCATGGACTTCACCAGAGTATATAAGAGAATGCCAAAATTCAATCTGGGGACACCTGGATCAATACCAGGGTTTAAATTACTGGACTGTTCTAGAGTGTCTCAGACAGACAGGCTCCTGGTTCTAACTAGCGTTCAGTTCGCAGAGACCACCACCTTGTTGCATCAGATGTTGGCTGTCTTGAAAGAATTCCTGGAGAAACACTCATTACCTGTAGCCGAGGTGGACTCGATTGTCAGATTTCGAAATGGCCCAGGTACTGGATGCAGGCACAAGATATAACGAGGATGAAAACACCATTAGCACATCTGGCTATTGCAGCAGAAGACAGAATTGGACCAACATCATAGGCAAATGAATCATTGAGTTAGACAGAGGAGGCGATGGCATAGTGGTATTGTCACTGGGCTAATAATCCAGAGTGATGCTCTGGGGACCTGGGTTTGAATGCCGCCACGAAAGATGGTGGAATTTGAACTCAATAGCAAATCTGGAATGAAAAGTCTAGTGATGACCGTGAAGCCATTATCGATTGTTGTAAAAACCCATCTGGTTCATTAATGTCCTTTAGGGAAGGAAATCTGTGACTCCACATGTGACTCCAGACCCACAGCAACGTGGTTGATAGTGCCTTAAATGCCCTCTGAAATGGTCCAGCAAGCCACTCAATTATATCAAACCGCTACAAAGACACAATGTCAAGCAACAGCCTGACGGTCATCCTCACATACTCATAACTTACAGATAATGTTCCAGACACCACCATCAACATCCCTGGGTATGTCCTGTCTCACCGGCAGGACAGACCCAGCAGGGGCACAGTGGTACACGGTCGGGTGGGAGTTACCCTGGGAGTCCTCAACATCGACTCCGGACCCCATGAAGTCTCATGGCACCAGGTCAAACAAGGCTAAGGAAACCTCCTGCTAATTACCACGGACCGCCCTCTCTCAGCTGCTAAATCAGTGCTCCTCCATGTTGAACACCACTTGGAGAAAGCACTGAGGGTGACAAGGGCACAGAATGAAGGGGTGGCTTCAATGTCCATCACCAAGAGTGACTCGTTAGCACCATTACTGATCTAGCTGGCAGAGTTCTAAATGACAAAGCTGCTAGATTGGGTCTGCAGCAGGTGGTGAGGGAACCAACAAGAGGGAAAAACATACTTGACCTCATCCTCACCAATCTGCCTGCCGCAGATGCATCTATCAGGACAGTATCAGTAGGAGTGGCCACCACACAGTCGTTGTGGAAGTGAAGTCCTGTCATGAAGAGATATTGTCCATAATGTTATTGGAAATTATTTTTGAAATGGAATTGTAGTAGTAGGGTCTGTGTGTGTCTTAATTGGATTAAAGCCAGCTAGTCTGGGTGCTTTGACGTATAGAGAGTAGTCAGTTTGAAATGGTAATCAGATAAACATGGAGAAGTTTAGAAACACAGGTATCAAGGGGACATTTTGTATTTTTAATTAAAACATTCAAAAGAAATGGGTGAAATCTTGCACCTAGCTGGGAGACACCAAGCAATATGTTTATATTGCTAATAAAATTAGTGGGATGAAAATGTTATTATTAGAAGGTGTGACATTAAAAGCCTAATGATACAATAGGAAATTTACATTCAAAGGAAAGCAAGGTGTAAGCAGAAAGGAATGTGTGCGTGTAAGTCTGAGGCATTTAAGATCTAACAAGCCTGTGTCTGCAAGGAACCTCATTTTGAATCCGTATGATCAAATGCACTTTGCCTGGAGTCTTTTAAAATCTACGAGTTTTACTGGTGCCTTGGTGGAGATTCAACTGGAAGTGGTTAATTTGGGTATTTAGTTAAAAGTTATTATTGTAGGGGTTTGTAGCCATACGTATGCGTTTAACCTGTTGTTAAATTAATAAATGTTTAATTTAGTTTTATAAAAAACCTCGAAACTACTAAATTCAAAGCCTGCATCTCGAAACATACAAATTGCAAAAATGGATTACAACAGTTGTTGCAAGTTTTCCTCTGGGATTTGAGCAGCTCAGCCTTTAGCATCGACTATATCATAACAGTCCCACTCTCAAAGTGAGGATACTGTCCATCATGTTGCGTGGCACTACCACCATGCCAAATTTCAAACACATCTAGCAACTCAAGACTGGGCATCCATGAGGCGCTGTTGGCCATCAGCAGCAGAATTGTACTCGAACACGACCTGTAATCTCAAGGCCTGGCATATCCCCCACGCTACCATTACCATCAAGCCAATGGATCGACCCTGGTCCAATGAAGAGTGCAAGAGGGCATGCCATGGCAGCACCAGGCATACCTAAAAATGAGATGCTAACCTGGTGAAGCTGTAACACAGGACTACTTATGTGTCAAACAACATAAGCAGCAAACAAAAGACAGAGCTAACCAATCCCACAACCAACAGATGAGATTTAAGCTCTGTAGTCCTGCCACATCCAGTCGTGAATGGTGGTGGACAGTTAAGCAATTCATTGGAGGGGGCAGCTCCACTTATATCCCCATCCTCAATGGAGGAGGGGCCCAGTACATCAGTGCAAAAGATAAGGCTGAAGGATTTGCTACAATCCTCAGCCAGAAGTGCTGAGTGGATGATCCATCTCAGCCTCCTCTGGAGGTCACCAGCATCACAGATGCCAGTCTCCAGTCAATTCAATTCACTCCATTGACATCAAGAAACAGCTGAAGGCACTGGATGCTGCAAAGGCTATGGGTCTTGACAATGTTCCAGCAATTGTACTGAAGGTTCGTGCTCCAAAACTTGTTGCGCCCCTAGCCAAGCTGCTCCAGTACAACGACAACACTGGCATCTACCCGGCTTTGTGGAAAATTGCCCAGGTATATCCTGTACACAAAAAGCAGGACAAATGCAACCCAGACAATTACCACCCCATCAGTCTATTCTCAATCAGCAGTCAAGTAATAGAAAGGGTCATCAACAGTGCTATCAAGCAGCACTTGCTTAGCAATAACCTGCGCACCAATGCCCAGTTTGGGTTCCGCCAGGGTCAATCAGCTCCTGACCTCATTATAGCTTTGGTTCAAAGATGGACAAAAGAGCTGAACTTCTAAGGAGAGGTGAGGGTGATTGCCTTTGACATCAAGGCTGCATTTGACCAAGTGTGGCATCAAGGAACCCTAGTAAAACTGGAATCTATGGGATAAAAGCAGAATACTTCAGATGCTGGAAATCTAGAACAAAAACAAATACCTGGAAAAACTCAGCAGGTCTGACAGCATCTGCAGAGAAGGATACAGTTGACTTTGAGTCCGTGATAATATCTAAAGGATGTGCTAATGGGGACATTAAGGGTAGTAAGCAGGACAAGCTAGTGGCAGATGGCCCTAGTGTGGGTGGGGTAGAGGGGAAGGGATTGAAATGGGCTAAAAAGGTGGAGATGAAACAATAGATCGAAATAAATTTAAAAATAGGAGGGAAAAGAAAAATATATTTGTAAAAAAAAATTATAAATTACTGGAAAAAGGGGGATAGGAAAGGGAGTGGGGATGGAGGAGAGAATTCATTATCTGAAATTGATGAACTCAATATTAAGTCTGGAAGACTATAAAGTGCCTCGTCGGAAGATTAGGCGCTGTTCTTCCAGTTTGCGTTGAGCTTCACTGGAACATTGCAACAGGCTAAGGACGGACCTGTGGGCATGAGAGCAGGGTGGTGTGTTGAAATGGCAAGCAACAGGGAGGTCTGGGTCATGCTTGCGGACAGACTGAAGGTGTCCCGCAGTCACCTAGTGTGCGTTTGGGTCTCTCCAATGTAGAGGAGACTGCACTGGGAGCTGCGAATGCAGTAGACTAAATTGAGGGAAGTGCAAGTGAAATGCTGCTTCACTTGAAAAGTGTGTTTGGACCCTTGGACGGTGAGGAGGTGGGGGGGGAAGTAAATGGGCAGGTGTTGCACCTTCTGCGGTTGCATGGGAAGGTGCCATGGGAGGGGGTTGAGATGTAGGGGGTGATGGAGGAGTGGACCAGGGTGTCTCAGAGGTAACGATCTCTGCGGAAACCCGCTGGGGGGGGTGAAGGGAAGATGTGTTTGGTGCATCATGACAGAAATGGCAGAGGATGATCCTTTGAATACGGAGGCTGGTGGGGTGATAAGTGAGGACAAGGGGGACCCTATCATGGTTCTGGGAGGGAGAGGAAGGTGTGAGGGCGGATGCGCGGGAGATGGGCCGGACACGGTTGAGGGCCCTGTCAACCACCATGAGTGGAAAACCTCGGTTAAGGAAGAAGGAAGACATGTCAGAGGAACTGTTTTGGAAAGTAGCACCATCAGAACAGATGCGACAGAGGCGAAGGAACTGAGAGAATGGGGTGGAGTCTTTACAGGAAGCGGGGTGTTAGGAGCTGTAGTCGAGGTAGCTGTGGGAGTCAGTAGACTTGTAATGAATATTGGCAGACAGTCTATCACCAGAAATTGCGACACTCTCTCCTCCATCCCCACTCCCTTTTTCCAATAATTTATAATTTTTTTTTTACAAATATATTTTTCTTTTTCCCTCCTATTTTTAAATTTATTTCAACCTATTGTTTCATCTCTACCTTTTAGCCCATTTCGATCCCTTCCCCTGCCCCACCCCCATCTGCCACTAGCTAGTCCTGCTTGCTACCCTTAATGTCCACATTAGCACATCCTTTAGATAATATCACACCATCAACACCCCTTTGTCCTTTTGTCTATGACATCTTTGGCAATCTCTTCTTGGCCTCCACCTATCACTGGCCCCCTATCAAGCTGTACCTGTCCCACCCCCCTCTACCAGCTTATATTTCATCTCATTTCTATGTCTTAGTTCTGATGAAGGGTCATACGGACTCGAAAAGTCAACTGTATCCCTCTCCGTAGATGCTGTCAGACCTGCTGAGTTTTTCCAGGTATTTTTTTTTTGGAATCTATGGGAATCAGGAGGAAAACTCTCCGCTGGTTGGAGTCATACCAACACAAAGGAAGATGGTTGTGGTTGTTGGAGGTCAGTCATCTCAGCTCCAGGACATCACTGCAGGAGTTCACCAGGGTAGTGTCCTCGGCCCAACCACCTTCAGCTGCTTCGTCAATGACCTTCCTTCCATCATAAGGACAGAAGTGGGGATGTTCGCTGATGATTGCACAATGTTCAGCACCACTCACATCTCCTCAGATACTGATGTAGTCCATATCCAAATGGGGCAAGACCTGGACAATATCCAGGTTTGGACTGACATCAAGTCCCAGGTGATGACCATCTCCAACAAGAGAGATTATCCAACCATCGCCCCTTGATGTTCAATGGTATTACTGAATCCCTCACAATCAACAACCTGGGGGTTTAACCATTGACCAGAAATTGAACTGGACTAGACAAAGGCTAGGAATCCTGCAACGAGTACCTTACCTCCTGACTCCCAAAAGCCTGTCCACCATCTACAAGGCACAGGTCAGCAGTGTGACGGAATACTCTCCACTTGCCTGGATGAGTGCAGCTCCCACAACACTCAAGAAGCTCAACACCATCCAGGACAAAGCAGCCCGCTTGATTGGCACCAGATCCACAAACCTTCACTCCCTCCACCACTGACACATAGTAGAAGCAGTTTGTACCATCTACAAGATGCACTCCAGGAATTCACTAAGGCTCCTTTGACAGCACCATCCAAACCCACAACCACTGCCATCTAGAAGGATAAGGGCAGTAGATAGACGGGAACATCACCTGGAAGTTCCCCTTCAAATCACTCACCATCCTGACTTGGAAATATATCGCCATTCCTTCATTGTCGCAGGGTCAAAATCCTGGAACTCCCTCCCTAACACCACTGTGAGTGTACCTACATCACACGAACTGCAGCAGTTCAAGAAGGCAGCTCATCACCACCTCCTCAAGGGGCAATTAGGAACGTGCAACAAACACCAGCCCAGCCAGCGAAGCCCATCTCCCATGAACGAATAAAAAAAAATGCCCAAGGAATCAGTGCTTCAGGTGCGACCTGAACTATCATTACATGATGAATTGCCCAAAGCAAAGAGGCAGGGTGCTTGAAATGACACGAGACAGAGAATTCAGAGCAAAAGTACAAAGAAAACTATGAATACTAGTAAATTGTAAACATCACAAGGAGTTTTAGTCTTATGATGAAAATGCTAGTTGTAAACTCTTAACTGTGCAGAGTCAGATAGTGCTTGCACTTCAACAGTATGTTGAACAGATTGGTTAAAATGTTGCCTGGATTCACTAGTGAGGATCAATGCAAGGTTAAGACCTGTGAAAATAAGAACATAATGGTCAGGAATAGCACAAGTGAAAGTGCTTTCAGCAATGCAACTTGAAAGGAATCATGCAGTGATTGATGAAATGCTTTATAAAATCTTGTCTGATCAACAAGACCACAAGTTGACAACTGCCCTGCCGAAGGCAGTTTATGCCAAGGGAATATGGTCCCCGCTAGTCAGTTTCTGGGCAAAATCCCAAATTGTGCTGTGCAATAGTCCTACTGCTCTAGAAGGTACTATGATTATTTCCTTTCTCTACCACACATTTGAATGCTTTACACACAGGGAATCAAGCTTTCATCAAGGCTGCGGTCTCACAGAAAATTCAGAGAGCTCTGATGTATTGTGTAAGACTATATAAAACAGGATTTAATTCAGGACAGTTGGTGTATTATAAAAGAGTGGGTCATAGGGAATGGAAGGACCTTGGTAAGGTAATAGGGTGTAATGGTAAGATAGTTCTTCGCAAACATGACAATCAAACAAGTTTAAGGTTCATTTTGAAATTAATTACAAAATCTTCAACCCTCAACAGCTAACAGAAGTAAACATGGCACCTTGTACTTCAAGCGTTCCGGTCTTTTGTGGCCCTGAGGAACAGAATATGGGAGAACAAGGGATGGATGGTGAGTGTGAGCATGACACCCACTTAAGTGGGTACTCTGGTCACATATTCCAGGGAATCTCATGACCAGAGGGATGTGCAGGAAAAACCAAGACAAGTTTAAATAATGGTTGAATTTTCAGGGTGGCCAAAAGCAAGATCCACTAACTAGCAGAACGAGGTGAAAGAGTGTAGATTAAGAAAGTGGAATACAAGTAATGATCGTAGGTCCAGAAAGAAGAATATTGCAGAAAGAATCTCCAATATTGTAAAAAAGTGACCTCACAGCAATAGTCCTGACAGGCAAAAAAATGAGTGGAAGCAGAGGCAGTAGCTTGAATAGACTACACAAAATAAAGGACACAGAATATACTTGGAACAGTACCAGAGGTAGGTGCCTCACCATAAATGCTAATATACTAGCACGGATAGACGATTGGCAACTAACAGGAAACAGAATTAGGATAAATGAGGATAAATGAGTAATTTTCAGATCGGCAAACTGCAACTAGTGGAGTCCCCCAATGCTGGGGCCTCAACTATTTACAATTTATATTAATTACTTGAATGAAGGGACTGAGTATATTGTAGCCAAACTAAGATAGGTGGGAAAGCAAGTTGTGAGTAGGATACAAACAGTCTGCAATCAGATATAGATAGGTTAAGAGGGTGGGCAACAATTTGGCAGATGGAGTATAATGTGAGAAAATGTGAACTTGTCCACTTTGGCTGGAAGAAAGAAAATCATTATTTAAAATGGAGACTGCAGAATACGGTGGTACAAAGGAATCTGAGTGCCCTCATACATGAATCGCAAAAAGTTAGCATGCACATACAGCAAGTAACCAGAAGTCAAATGGAGTGGAATATAAAAAGTAGGGAAGTCTTACTAAAACTGTACAAGACATTGGTGAGACCACATCTATGTACAATGTTTGTCTCCTTATTTAAGGAGGGATATATTTGTACTGGTGACAGTTCAGAGAAGGTGCACTAGGTTGATTGCTGGTATGAACAGGCTGTCCTTTGAGGAAAGGTTGAGCAGGTTGGGCCTTATCCTCACTGGAGTTCAGAAGAACGAGAGGTGATCTAAATGAAACATAAAAGATTCTAAGGGGGCTTGAGAGGATAGATGCTGAGAGAATATTTCCCTTTCCTTTCCAGGGGAGGCAGAACTAGGGGGCACAGTTTCAAAATAAGGGGTCGCCCATTTAAGACAGAGATAAGGAGGAATTTCTTCTTTCGGAGGGTCGTTAATCTTAGGAACTTTTTACCGCAGAGAGCAATGGAGGCCAAGTCATTGAATATATTCAAGGCCGAGTTAGACAGATTTTTGATCTGTAAGGGAGTCAAGAGTTATCAGGGGCAGACAGGAAAGTGGAATTAAGGCCACGATCAAATCAGCCATGATATCGTTCAATGGCAGAACAGGGTCAAAGGGCCAAATAGCCCATTCCTGCTCCTATTTCTCATCTTGTGCTCAAATTTTCATGGCTACCAAGGAACTCAAGAATAAACGAATGAGGTGTATAAAAAAAAAAAGGGAATTAGGAATCAGAGTAAGACGAGTTATCTAAAGATGATAATTCTGAAGCTTTATTGGTCAGTTGAACTAGCTGGACACTCAGACTCGACCAGATGCTTGTTTTGATGTTTTGGAGGTAAGTACGACAATGAAAACACTCTAAACCAGAGAAAGTTTTTAGGCCAAATAAAACATTTTTAAAATGTGGAAAACGTGTACTTAAATTCCCATCCTTAGGTGAGTCAAAAACATGAAAACAATTGCTTTTAGCGATGGTTTGCATACTAGTCTTCCCGATGAGCATTCTGGTGCAGTAGATAAGGAATTCTATTTGTCTAAAATTTTAAGTGAGTTTCTGCAGAAGGGACATACTGAAGATAGTGTAACATTGCATGTTATATAGATAATCATTCATTGTGGGATAATGTGCACCCTATGAAAAGGAGTGAGAAAAAGGTCTTGAAACAAATGCTGGTGAGAAAGAAAATCTCAAAATATAATGAGTGGATCCAAGTCACCAACTCTGATTGACTTGCAAAAAGAAATGATGCATGAAGAAATCATGAGGGGAGTCTCGTAATGTAATGCCTTGTATAGAATATGTATATTTTTTATTTAATTTGTGCCTATTAATTCTAACTTTTATTTATAGACATTGAAGGGCATTTATTAATTATATTTAATTGTATGCTGGTGGTGGACATTAACGGGGGATTCATTTGAGCCCTATGAATCGACTAAGACTGTGGTTGTTGAGTTAGGAGTTTTTGCTTGAAATGAGTAACTGTAAATATAAAAGCATATAAAGATTGGCTCCAGTCTATCCTTCATTAACTAGCTTTCTGGAATAGAATACCATGGGCAGGACAGGTCCATCAGACGTGGAAGCACAGTGGTATAAATCAGGAGGGAGTGGCCCTGAGAGTCCTCAAGAATGACACTGGACGCCTGAAATCTCATGGAATCAAGTCATACATGGAAAAGAAAGCCAGTTGATTATCATCCATTCCATTCCCTCAACTGATGAATAAGTACTTTTCCATGTTGAGCACCTCTTGAAAGAGGCACCAAGAGTAGTAGGGGCACAGAATGCACTCTCAATGGAGACTTCTACATCCGTTACTAAGGGTAGCTCAGTAGCACTGATCAAGTCCTGAAGGACATACTGGTCAGACTGTGTGCGGGCCAAACGGTGGGAACACCAACATGAGAGCAGAAACCTACTTGACCTCGTGCTCACCAACCTACCTATCATGGATGCACCATTCCATGACAGTATTAGTGGGAGTGAGATTCCCTCTGTAGATCACCACTTTGACGTGGTGGAGCGGCTTCTGCACTCCCAACAATCCCTTGAGCGAATCCTTCAGGAGCTTCCTACTCCTGGTCGGGCCAACAATGATGACAGTGTTGGGGAGAGGTGCGAAACAAGGTGTGGTCCAAAAAGTCCTCAACGGGCAGAACAGGTGGAGGAAAACTGCACATCTCACCAGCTGTGAAGGCAGAAGTAGTTTGCTGCAGCAAGGTGATACCAGTCATCGTGGTTTGACATAATTGAAATCTGACCACCAGGCCATCAAGGTTGTGTGGACAATGACAGTGCCCCAAGGTCCCCACGGTGAACAATGTCATGTGCAGGTTCCTGCATGCCCAAAGATTTGTTGGTTGAGAATCAGCCTGTTCAATCACAAAGACCCATGACAGAAACTCATGACCAAGTAGATATCATCTTGAATTGAGGGGCAGCTGACGACAGTAGGATCAACTACCACTCAACCCTTGTGCAAATGAAGACACAGAGGACATCTTGCATCATGTTGTGTGGACTATCACCTTGCTAAATGGGACAGATTCAGAACAGATCTAGCAGCTCAAAGCTGGGCACCCATGAGACTGTGAGCCATCAGAAACAGCAGCAGAATTGTAGACCACCACAATCTGTAACCTCTCAGTCTGACACATCCCTGACATGACCATTAACCATCAAGACAATAGACCAATCCTTGTTCAATGAGGAGAATAGGAGAGCATGCCTCCTATTCAATATGATTATGGCTGATCATCTTCTTCAATGCTAATGGGGTAATTTGCCAAGGTTCATTTATCAGCACCTTTCAAACCACTGACCCCTACGGCCTAGAGCAAGGGCAGCAGATGCATGGGAACACCACCAACTGCAAGTTCCCCGCCCAGTCATGCACCATTTATTCATTGCTACTGGGTCAAAATCATCATACTCCCTCCCTATCAGCACTGTGGGTATTCCTACAACAGATGGACTGCAGCAGTTCAAGCAGGCAGTTAGGAATAAGCAATTACCAGGTCTCACCAGAGATGGCTTAATCTTATGAATGAATTAAAAAACTTTAGATGAAAAAGAAAAATTGTATTTATATTGCACCATTAACAATTAAATGTCCCAAGACATTTCACAGGAGCATTATAAAGCAGAGTATGAAACTGAGTCACACAAGATACTGGGGTAGATGACCAAAAGATTGGTCAAAGTAGTATGATTTAAGGAGCATCTTAAAGGCAGAAAGAAAGGTAGAGGGTTTAGGAACAGAATTCCAGAGCTTGGGACCGAGGCAGGTAGCAGTACAGCCACCAAGGAGGCGGTACAGACAGTACAGGGCCATAGTGGTATTGTTGCTGGACTAGTAATCCAGAGACCCAGGGTAATGCTATGGGGACTCAGGTTCGAATCCACAGATGGTGGAAATTGAATTCTATAAAAATCTGGAATTAAAAATCTAAGGATGACTATGAAACCATTATCGATTGATGTAAAAAGCCATCCGATTCATTAATGCCCTTTAGGAAAGGAAAGCTGCAATCCTTAACTGGTTTGGCCTACATGTAACTCCAGACCCACAGCAATGTGGTTGACTCAAGTGCCCTCAAATAGCCTAGCAAGCCAATCAGTAGTATCAAACCGCTGTGACACCGATAAGGAACAAAACCAGACAGACCACTTGGCATCAAGTTAGGCACCGGAAACAACAATGGCAAACTCAGCCCTGTCGACCATGCAAAGTCCTCCTTATTAACATCTGGGGGCTAGTGCCAAAATTTGAAGAGCTGTCTCAGATGCAAGTCATAATCATACTCTCAGAATCATACCTTACAGAAAATGTCCCAGACACAACCATCTCCATCCTTGGGTATGTCCTGCCCCATTGGCAGCACAGGCTCAGCAGAGGTGTCAGCACAGTGGTGCATAAGCAGGATGGAGGTGCCCTGGGAGTCTTCAACATCGCCTCTGGACCCCATGAAGTTTAATGGCATCAGGTCAAACGTGGGCAAGGAAACCACCTGCTGATTACCACATACCACCTTCCCTCTGCTAATGAATCAGTACTCCATGTTGAACACCACTTGGAGGAAGCACTGAGGGTGACAAGGGCACAGAATGTATTCTCTGTGCGGGACAAAGGACATAGCCGCTAGATTGGGTCTGCAGCAGGTGGCAAGGGACTCAACAAGAGGGAAAAGCATACTGGATCTCATCCTCACCAACCTGTCTGCCACAGATTCATCTGTCCATGATTCCACCGTACTAAATGGGATAGATTTCAAACAGATCTAGCAACTCAAGACTGGGCATCTATAAGGTGCTGTGAGCCATCAGCAACAGCACTCTACCCAGCCACAATCTGTAACCTCAAGGCCTGGCATATCCCCCACTCTTAAATTACCATCAAGCCAGGGCATCAACACTGGTTCAATGAGGAATGCCAGACGACTTGCCAGGAGCACCACCAGGCATATCTAAAAATGAGTTGCTAACCTGGAGGAGCCACAACTCAGGGCAACCTGCGTGCCAAGCAGCTAAGTAGCTGTTAAAGACAGCTAATAGACAGAGCTAAGCAATTCCACAACCAACAGATCAGATCTAAGCTCTGCAGACCAGCCACATCCAGTCGTGAATGGTGGTGGACAATTAAACAACCCACTGGAGGAGAAAGCTCCACAAATATCCCCACCCTCAATGATGGAGGAGCCCAGCACATCAGTGCAAAGGATAAGTGTGAAGCATTTGCTACAATCTTCAGCTAGAAGTACCAAGTGGATGATCCATCTTGGCCTCCTCCGGAGGTCCCCAGCATCACAGATGCCAGCCTTCAGCCAATTTGATTCACTCCACATGATATCAAGATATGGCCCAAGGCACTGGATAGTGCAAAGGCTATGGGCCCTGACAATATTCTAGCCATAGCACTGCTCCAGAACTTGCCACACCCCTAGCCAAGTTGTTCCAGTTCGGCTACAACACTGGCATCTACCTAGCAATGTGGAAAATTGCCCAGGTGTGTCCCGTCCACAAAAAGCAGGACAAATCCAATCCAGCCAATTTCCGGCTCATCAGTAAACTCTTGATCATCAGTAAAGTAATGGAAGGGGTCATCAACAGTGCTATCAAGTGGCAGTTGCTTAGAAATAACAACTCAATGATGCTCAGTTTGGGTTCTGCCAGGATCACTCAGCTGTTGACCGCATTACTGCCTTGGTTCATACATGGACAAAAGAGCTGAACTTCAAAAGTGAGGAGAGAGTGGTTGCCCTTGACACCAAGGCAGCATTTGACAATGTGGCAACAAGGGGCCCTTACAAAACTGGAGTCAATGGGAATCAGGGGAAAACTCCCTGCTGGTTGGAGTCATACGTAGCACAAAGGATGACGGTCATGGTTGGAGGTCAGTTATCTCCGTTCCATGACATCGTTGCAGGAGTTCCTCAGGGTAGTGTCCAATGTCCTAACATCTTCAGCTGCTTCGTCAATGACCTTCCTTCCATCATTTGGTATGAAGTGATGATGTTCGCTGATGATTGTACAATGTTCAGAACCATTTGCGACTCCTCAGATACTGAAGCAGTCCATGTCCAAATGCAGCAAGACCTGGACAAGATCCAGCCTTGGGCTGCCAAGTGGCAAGTAACATTTGTGCCACACAAGTGCCAGGCAATGACCATCTCCAACAAGAGAGAATGTAACCATTGCCCCTTGACATTCAATGGCACTACCATTGCTGAATTCCCCACCACCAACATCCTAGGGGTTACCATTGACCAGAAGCTGAACCAGGCCAACCATATCAATACCGTGGTTACAAAAGCAGGTCAGAGGCTAGGAATCCTGCAGCGTGTAAGTCACCTCTTGACTGCCCATAGGCCGACTGCCATCAACAAAGCACAAGTCAAGAGTGTGATGGAACGCTTTCCTTTTGCCTGGGCGAGTGCAGCTTCAACGACACTCAATAACACCATCCAAGACAAAGCAGCCCACTTGATTGGCACACCATCCACAAACATTCACTCCCTCCACAGACGCAGAGTGGCAGCAGTGTGTACCATCTACAAGGTGCCTACAAGGTGCACTGCAAGAGCCGACCAAAGGTTCCTTAGGCAGCATCTTCCAAACACATGGCCACTACCATCTGGAAGGACAAGGGCAGCAGCTGCATGGGAACACCACAACCTGGAAGTTCCCCTCGAAGCCACACACCATCCTGACTTGGAAATATATCACCGTTCCTTCACTGCTGCTGGGTCAAAATCCTGGGACATCCTCCCTAACAATACTGTGGGTGCACCTATACCAAATGGACTGCCAAAGTTCAAGGTAGCAGCCCACCACCATATTCTCGAGGTCAATTAGGGATGGGTAATAAATGCTGGCTTAGCCAGCGACACCCACATCCACATCCAATGAATGAATTTTTTTAAATAGTGCAGCGGTCAAAATCAGGGATGCTAAAGAGGCCAGAATTCAAGAAATGCAGATATGAGGATCCAGGAGGGCAATGCCATGGAGGGGTTTGAATATAACAATGAGAATTTTCAAATTTAGGTGTTGCTTATCTGGGAGTCAACAAGCACAGGGATGGTGGTGACCAGAACTTGCACGAGTTAAGTCACAGGCACCAGTTTTTGATGTCCAAGTTTACAGAGAGCAGAATATGGGGAGCTGGCCAGCAGTGTTCTGGAACAGTCAAGTCTAGAGATAATTAAAGCATGGATGATAGTTCAAAAAAGTTGAAGCAGGGGCAGAGTCAGGCAATGCCACTTATGTAGCTACTTATGGAGCAAGCTATTGAGTTGGATGATCAGCTATGATCATAATGAATGGCGGAGCAGGCTCGAATGGCTGAATAGCCTACTCCTGCACCTATTTTCCATGTATGTTTTCTACGTATGTGGGAATGAGCAATTTTAGTGATAGCATGGATATGTAGTTGGAAGCTCAATGCTGGACAAATATGACATCAGGGTTGCAAGCAGTCCAGTTCAGCCTCAGACATTTGTTAGGGAGAAGAATGGAATTGGGGCTAGGGAATGGAGTTTGTAGCAGAAATTGAGGACAGTGGCTTTGGGTTTCCCAATATTAAGTTTCAGAAAATTTCTGCTTGTCTGGTACTAAATGTCGGACAAACAGTCTGACAATGTAAAACAATGGTGTGGAGAGATATGGTGGTGAGGTAGAGCTGGTTGTCATCAGTGCACCTATGGAAACTGACACTGTTTTTGAATATGTCACTGAGTGTAGTATGGCTTTTCACCTGGACAGTTTGGTTTTTAGCTGATCGGTCTGGTACCAGACATTTTTATGTCTGGCATTTTTATTTTGAACGCTGGAACAATGTGCGTCTTTGTAAAGTGTGGTCATATGTAAAATACCTGTATTTGGAAAGTGCAGTATTGCATCCAGTGTTGCGAAGTAGATGAATTTTTGTCCTATAAGCCAACTGCCCTTTAAGTTTGACAAGATTGAAGGTCGTTCTATGGTTCCAATTCAGATGAATTGTTTCAGAGAATATTTGCATTATATAAATTTTTCCATGATTTGTCTCTTTTAAAAATGAAACTACTCAACTCATCAGCCTTTTCTTGAAATGGGCGTGAAAGTTACAGACTTCCATTTGTAAATGAACGATTTCAGTTTGACTCGTTATTTTTGTTTGAACAATACTTAAGTAATCCCATCCCTGTTAAGTTGCTACCAGTGTCATAAACTAATCCTTGCAATTGCAATGTTCATTTTAAATTATATTGGGCTGATCTGAATATAATCATTTTTGCATGTCAGCATGCAGCTTGGCAGGGAAGTGTCTGGTATTCTTGAGCTAAGTCAGTGGTCAACCTAGCCGAGGAGCAGCTTGTTGATGAGAAATAGGAGGGGGTCAAGGAGAGGTCCTTTGCTAATATCAGAGGTAACAAAAGATTGACAAACAATTATTTAAGTCACATTCAAACTATACTTAATTGTTAACTATACCTTTTCCTTTGTGCTTCTTCTGTTTTTGTTCACTCAATTTATCTAACGGAAGATCATGCAAATCAAGGTTGTACAAGTTCCGTGCCAGCACTTTGGTCAAGGTTTCCATTGTCATTGCCCATTCAGTAATTAGTTCTTCCCAGCACGTAAGCGATGACAACACCACTAGCAATTCATCCCACAGCTCTCGGGAAACATACACATCCAAGTTTGCTTTGATCCAGGCGACTATTAGTGTCTAAACAAAAAGACAAAAAGCCAGAAAAATGAACAAATTATGCAGATTCCTACTGTAAACTAGTTTTTGCAGATATCTGTTGCTTTTTTTTAAAAAATTAAAAAAGGGAGTTAATGCACCCAACTTATACATAGTACTATGTGTTGTTCATTTAATTTCCACATTATTAACTTTTGAGTAAAACATACAAGAAAAATATAGATGTGTAATAAAAATGTTATCCTTGCATATTATTTTTTATTGCAATGTTTCATATTTATCTAGAAAATATATCAAGTACTATTGCATGGGATGGCATGGCATGCCATAAAGCACAAGTGGTCAAACTCAGTGATGCCATTAAGGAGTTAACGAGTAAAGACTGAGCATTTTCCTATGGGAACTAAAAAAAAAGACAAGTTACATCAGCATTATCAACTGAGCTAAAAGTAAAATTACCAGAATAATGAGCAGCAGTTCATCTATTTCTCACTGCTTCAGAAAAGGTTTATGGAAACAGGAATATATGAAAATGAAGAGAACAAAACAGACAAAAAGAATTTCTTGCTTAGTTTGCATTCTAAAGAGGGAATAAAAGAAAGAAAAATGAAAAAAGAGGATATGGGAAATAAGCCAGGGAATGACAAAAGAAAGTTAGACACACATTTTCCCTTCCAATTTGTGTAATTACCAATTTCAACAGTTGCTGCTCAAACTTAACTTCGCTTCCATAGAATAATTTTTGCTTAAAAATTATTTCAAAGCATCTTTCCACAAGTAATGGCAGATAATCTCTTACCAGGAAAGAAGTTGTCTCTGTTCTTTGAAACTCTTCCAAAAAAGTGTAGCTGAGAAGTGGTTTAATTTACATTTCCTGGCTTTAAAAGGCTGCTAAAAAGTTATCTCCCAAAACTTTATCTCCCATTGTGCCTTATGTCCTTCTACCTCCTTAAAAAAAAATCAGTATTCTTGAGCACTACGTAATCAAGGGACATGGGGATAGGGTGCAAAAATGGAGTGAAGGTAGAAGATCAACTATTACATAAGAGATGGGAGCAGGAGATGGACCATATCACTGTTGCACCATTCAATATGATCATGGCTGATCTTGGGATTCAACTCCACTTTCATGTTCGCTCCCCATATCCTTCAATTCCCTGAGACACCAAAGTCTGAATATATTTAAGGCTGCTATGGACAATGATGGCACATCCACAACTCCCTCAGGTAGAGAATTCCAAAGATTCACAACTCTGAGTGAAGAAATTTCTCCTCATCAGTCCTAAATGGTCAACCCCTTACCCTGAAATTGTGCCCCCTTTTTCTAGATTCTTCAGCCAAGGGAAAATCTTTCAGTGTCTATCCTGTCAAGCCCTTTCATAATCTTGAATGCTTCAGTGACATCACCTTTGATTTTTCTTAACTCCAAGACTATAGTTGTAATTTACGCAGCCTCATCACAGGACAACCCTGATACCCCAGGGACCAATCTAGTGAACCTTCACTGTACAGCCTCCAAGTATATCCTTCCTTAAATTTGGAGACCAAAATTGCACACAGTATTTTAGGTGTGGTCTCACCAAAGCACCATACAATTGTAGCAAGGCTTCTTTATTCTTACATTCCAATCCACTGGCAATTAAGGCCAAAATGTCATTTGCCTTCATAATTCTTGCTGTACTTACATGCTAACTTGTGTGTTGCTTCGATTAGTACACCCAAACCTCTTTGAATGCCACCATTTGCAAATTTCATACCTCTTAAATATTCTGCTTTTCTGTTCTTACAACCAAAGAGAATAACCTCACACTTCCCCACATTATATTCCACCAGTCACCTTGTTGCCCACTCACTTAACCGTCTATGTCTTTTTGCAGCCTCGGTGTCCTCTTCACAACTTGCATCCCCATTTAGCTTTGTATCATCAGCAACCTTAGACAGATTACTCCATCTCTTTGCCCAAGTCATTAATAGGGCTTGAAAATAATAGAGGTCCCAGCCATAGTACTCCACTAGTCACTGCCTGCCAACTTGAAATTACACCATTTATCCTTACTTTGCTTCACGTCTATTAACCAATCCTCTATTCATCCAACGCCCAAGAGCCCTTATCTTGTGTATTATCCTTGTGTAGCATCTTATCGAGTGCCTTTTAGAAATCCAAATAAACCATATCTAATGGTTTGTCTTTATCTACTCTACCAGTTACATCCTCAAAAAACTAATATATTTGTCAAACAGGATTTTCCTTTTGTAGAACCATGTTGACTTGTTCAAATCCTACTATGCGTTTCAAAATGCATTGTTAAGGCTTCCTTAATAATACATTCTAGCACTTTCCCAATGACTAACGTTAGGCTCATAGTTCACTGCTTTCTCTCTCCCTCCTTTCTTAAAAAGCAGTGTGACATTTGTGAACTTCCAATCTGATGGGGCCGTTCCTGAATCTGAAGAATTTTGGAAAATCATAGTTAGCATATCCACTATCTCTGCAGCTATCTCTTTTAGAACCCGAGGGTGTAGGCCATCAGGAGCCAGGGATTTATCAGATTTTATTCCCTTAAGTTTCTCCAATACTTTTTCTCTGCTTATGTTAGTTTGCTCACTTTTTAGCCCCTAGATTGCTGTCAATTTCTGGTACAAACTGGGGTCTTCTACTGTGAAGACAGACAAAATATTTGTTCAATACCTCCGCTTTTTCCTCATTCATCATGGTAATTCCTCCTGCCTCGGCTTCTAAGGTACTGTTTATTTTAGCTACTCTTTTCCTTTTTATTTACTTATAAAAGCTCTTAAAATCTGTTTTTATATTTCTGGCTAGTTGACTATCATATTCTATTTTTTCTCTTATCATCAACTTTTTGATGGCTCTTTGCTGGTTTCTAAAACACTCCCATTCCTCAGGCTTGTTACTATTTTTTGCAAGATTTTAAGCCTCTTCCGACAATCTAATACTATCCTTAACTTCCTGAGTGAGCCATTGATGGTTTTTGCTTTTCAATGGAACACATTTTTGTTGAACATTTTGAAACGTTTTAAATATTTCCCACTGTTCATTAACCTGCATATCTTTTCATCTATTTAGCCAATTATCCTTAGCCAGTTCTCCCCTCATAGCTATGTAATTGGCTTTAAGTTTAAGAACATAGAAGTAGGCCATTCAGCTCATCGAGCCTGATCCATCCGACATGATCACGGCTAATCATCCATTTCAATGCCTTTTTCCCCACACTATCCTTATATCCGTTTATGTCATTGACAAATTTCTAAATACCAATCTCGACTTTAAACATACTCAATGATTGAGCTTCCACAGCCCTCTGGGGTAGAGTATTCCAAAGATTCACAATGCTCTAAGTAAAAACAATTCTCCTCATCTCAGTCCTAAGTGGCTTCCCCCTTACTTTGAAATTGTGTCCCCTGGTCCTGGACTCCCCAAACAGGGGAAACACCTTACCTGCAATTATCCTGTCTGTCTATCCCTTCAAGTATTTTGTAGGTTTCAAAGAGATTACCTCTCACTCTTCAATACTCTAGAGAATACAGGCCCAGTTTCACCAATCTCTCTTCACAGGACGGACATCCCAGGAACAAGGTTTGGTGTACCTTCATCGCACTCCCTCTATGGCAATAATATTCTTCCTAAGGTAAGGGGACCAAAACTGCACACAGTATTCCAGGTGCAGTCTAACCAAGGTTCTATACAATTGAAGCAAGATTTCTTTCCTCCTGTACTCAAATCCTCTTGCAATAAAAGCTAACACACCATTAGCCTTCTTAATTACTTGCTGCACCTTAAAATTCTTGTTTGAGATTGGAGTATGTCACTTTCAAATGTAAGCTGGATTTAATGGTATTATGATCATTATTTCCCCTGTTGATCTTTTACTATGACATTACTAATTAACCCTGCTTCATCACACAAAATAGGTCTAAGATAACTTTATCCCTAGTCAGTTCCACAACGTATTGCTCCAAGAAATTGTCACAAAAACAATCTACAAGCTCATCGTCTAGGCCACTCTTACCGATTTGATTGTCCCAGTCAATAAGAAGATTCAAGTCCTCCACAACTATTGCATTGTCTTTTTTACAAGCTCCAATGATTTCTTGTTTACTGCACTATCCAATGGCATAACTACTCCCAACAGGTTGGGAATTATATATTTCCCAAACTTGATCACCTTGAATTCATGTTTCTGCAATAGCAATTAGATCTAAATCATTTACCTCTATTTGTACCACTAATTCATCCATCTTACTGCAGATGCTTTATGCATTCAGATAAAGAACCTTTAATTTCATGTTCTTACTTCCATTCCCTGCAATGGCCTTATTCACTAATAAAGAATTTTTGTTAAACTCTGTCCCTTCCTGTCCCATTCACCTTTACCCACATTGCTATACTGTTCCAATGCCTTGACCTTTCTCTTCAGATTCCTAAACCTCCCTTCACCTGAACCCTCGTCGTCTTTCTTAACTTAAAGCCAAGTTCAGATTCCAAGTTTAGATTTCACATGCAAAGCAAGGCTCTTTTTCCTTTGGTTCTAACAGAATAACTGCAGGCCATTCCAAAGCAGAACTCCCAACTCAACAATCTGATTTTTAAATTTCAGACACTAGCCACTCCTATGATCTGCGTGCATTTGGTAATCTTGTGGCAATCAGCACTGAATTATAGGTAGTTTGATGTTGTATTCATGACTGGGGTTTTACAGGGCAGCAGCCCACTGGCTGGAAAATCAGGTAAAACACCAGCTTGGTCAGTCACGAAAGCCCCGCCTAGATTTTATGATCCTCAGGCAATTAATTGCTTGCTGTTAGAGCTTCCACCCCTTAAGGCACAAGATTCTGCCCCTAAGAGCTACTGACTAATTGGAGGCCTGGCAGCTCTTCAGTCCCAGCATCACCACTGGGAGTGGTGGCCACTGCTGGTACTCAGCAGGCCCACAGTAACATCTAAGGAGGCGGCCCTGGAATTAAGGAGAGTATGTGGGGCTCACTGGGGCCAGTCAGGCATGCTCTGCTGAGGCGGAGGGGTGTAGCTCTTCCTGCCACAGAGACCATCAGTGGGCCACAGGGTGCCCAATTAAGATGGCACCCCCCACACCAAGCCCAAAAGAGGCAACCTGGGCATAACTGGCACTCTCCCCATGTGATGAAATACCTACCCACTGCTGGTAAAATACCAGTCACTTAAGGGCCTCAATTAGCCTAAAGGCAGGCTGGTCACCCGACACCTACCCAATCTCTGGTAAAATGAATAGGCAGACAGAGAGAATTATATTAGAACAAGGGCAATCCCTGGTTTTAATAAAAGTAAAGTGGAAATATTAAAACGAGTTAGGAATAATGACGATCATTCAAAATAACAAAGACTATTAAGGACATCTTATCTCCAAAGTGACAGTGCATGGAGTGATTTTACTATGTGCAGGTTCAAAAAAGGGTTAAATGGTATAAAAACTGGATCCTAAATTTTACATAAAGTAAGGACATATGGGTTTATTTAAAAGGTGCACGCATGGCAAGGAATACTTTGGGGCACATCCTGGGCTTTAAAGGCATCAGGAGAATTTAAGGAGCTGGTACAGTTAAAGCTCCATGGCAGAATCAGGTTTTTAAAAACATTTTGCAGGTATGCATTGAGATTATTGTCTAAATATCTTCTGATGGAGAATAGTACATTTTTAAATGAGTGCAGAAGCTATGATTTGTCTTCTTTCTCTATGAATGAGTCAGCGCTGATGTGCCATGGTTGGATTGGCAACAGTACCTCAAACAGCAATCCAGGCACCCCTGCAGCCCAACTTTGAGGCAGCCAGTAACAGTGCGGCACAGGGTTAGACTGTGTAGATATGAAGACCGAGGCTGCAAAAATAGAAGGACGGTAATGTATTTCACTGCGAGCTTTCTCGTCATTTCAAATGCTGAGGTACAGTTAAACATTTAGGGACAGGGGTAATTCCGACCCGGTAGTAGGAGAACAGTTGCTTATCACTCAAGTACTGGCCGGGTGAATGACTTCAGCAGCTCAAGACATGGGTAAAGCTAATTTCACATTGATGGTCTCAAAATAAGCCAGACTTAGAAGGACAGAAGGCACAGTGCGAACATAGCCTCCATCACTTAAGTGGAAAGGAACAAAAAAGTGCTCTGGAACAAGCACAGCAACATTATTTGAGAGCAGTGCAGAAGATAATCAACCTTCACATCTGTTCATATCATTCATAATGAAGGAGTAGATTTCTCATGGCATTTCTCACAGGTATGGAATGTGATCTCTCTTGTTTACAATAATCCAGCTACAGCTTAAACAAGAATGATTTTCCCATTGTTGCAATAGAATTAATTTAATGAAAGAATGAGAGAACATAAGAAACAGGGGTGAACGGCCTTATGTTCCAATGAGCCTGCTGTCTTTCAACATGATCTTGGGCTTCAACTCCACTTTCTCACCCACTCCCCATATCCCTTGAATTCCCAGAGAGGGGCTAAAAATATGTCTATCTGTAAATATTTTCAATGATGGCACATCCACAACCCTCAGGCTAGGGAGTTTGAAAGATTCACAATCCTCTGATTGAAGAAATTTCTCCTCACCTCAGTTCTAAATGTTCGGCTCCTTATCCTGAAACTGTGCCTCCTTCTTATAGATACCCCAGCAAGGGGAAACAACCTCTCAGTATTTGCCCTGTAATCCTCCATAATTTTGAATGTTTCAATGAGATCACCTCTCCTTCTAAACTCCCTCTCATCCCAAGGACCAATCTAGTGAACCTTTGCTGTACTGCCTCCAATGCAAGTAAGTCCTTCCTTAATTACAGAGACCAAAATTGGATACAGTATTCTAGGTGTGGTCTCACCAAAGCCCCAAACAATTGTAACAAGACTTCTTTATTCTTGTACCCCAATCCCCTTGCAGTATAGGCAAACATGCAATTTGCTTTCTTAATTGCTTGCTGTATCTGCATGCTAACCTTTTGTATTCCTTGTATGAGTGCATCCAACTCTGAGTTTTTGTTTTTTAATAGAATATATTTTTGCTGAGCACTTTGAATTGTTTCTTTTAATGTTTCCCACTGTTTATTTACCACCATACCCTTCAGTCTATTTACCCATCAACCTTAGCAAGTTCTCCCCTCATATGCATGCAATTGGCTGTTTAAGTTTAATATTCCACTTTGTGATTGCAGCATGTCATTTTCATGTAGAATTCAATTGTATTATGACTACTATTTCCCAGTGGGTTTTGTACTATGACATTACTAATTAAGCCTGCCTCAATGCACAATACTAGATCTAAGACAGCTTTATCTCTAGTCAGTTCCATAACATTTTGCTCCAAAAAAACTGTCACAAAAGCATTTGGTAAAATCACCTTCTAGGCCACCTTTGCTAATTTGATTGGTCTAGATGATATGATAAAAATACCTTACAACTGGTACATTGCCTTTATTTCAAGCTCCAGTAATCTCCTATTTAATGTGTATGAGGGCCATAAACTACTCCCACTAATGTTTTCTGACCCTTGCTATTCCTAATCTCCACCATAGTGATTCCACTTACTGATTATGTGAGCCAAAATTCTTTCGCACTAATGCCCTTTTGTCTTTTATTATCAGGGCTAACCCTCCTCCTTTGCCATTTTATCTTTTCAAAATGTTGCATACCCTGGAATATTAATTTTCTAATCTTGGTCACCTTGTAACTGTTTCTCTGGCGATTAGATCTAAACCATTTATCTCTATTTGTGCTACCAGTTCACCTATTTTATTACAGACGCTTCGCACAAAGTGATTTCAACTTTGTTTTTTACCACTATTCCCTGCAGGGGCCTTGCTCTCTGCCACACTATTACCATTAAACCCTCTGTCCCTTCCTGTCCCACTCAGCTTTACCCACATCTATATACTCTTTTATTGCCTCAACTTTTATCTTTGGATTTCTAAATCTCCCTTCACCCAAACCCTTCCCCCCTTCTTTTAAAAGGATTTTTCCCTACTCTTTCCTTATTTGCTGGTGCATCCTTATGTTTGTACGCTCTGGTCCCTTCCTGTCACACTCTGGTTACCATTACCTTATCACCACCTCGCACCTTTAGCTTGTTCTCTCTCTTTAACTTTCCAAATTACCCCTCATGTGAACTCCCCCCTCCCACTATTTAACTTAAAGCCCTCTCTACAGCTTTCATTGCACAACTTGCCAGGACACTGGCCACAGAGTGGTTAAGGTGAAGGCCATCCCAAATGTACAGCCACCAGGAAGGCTGTACTGATAGTACAGAAGGAGATGGTGGCATAGTGGTATTGTCACTGGACTTGTGTTCTAGAGACTCAGGGTAATGCTCTGGGGACATGGTTTCGAATCCCACCATGGCAGGTGGTGAAATTTGAATTCAATAAAAATCTGGAATTGAAAGTTGATGATGACCATGAAACCATTGCAGATTTTCATAAAAATCCATCTGGTTCACTAATGTCCTTCCTTTAGGAAAGGAAATCTGTTGTCCTTACCTGGTCTGGCTTACATGTGACTCCAGACTCACAGCAATGTGGTTGACTCTTAACAAGGGCAATAAATGCTGGCCTAGCCAGCAATGCCCACATGAACAAATAAAAACAAATTCTGTACAGGTCTACAGAAGCTGCCATGCAGTTTCAGTTTTTTTTCCAGATCCTTTGAAGAAGAGGCTGTCAAGAAAATATAATAATTCTCAATGTTATTCATTGTAAAATAGAGTAATAGTGGGATGAGTCTGTGAGAGAGAGAGAGAGAGTGAGAGAGATTTAATTGAATTAGTGGCAACTAGTCTGGGTGCTTTGATCGAAGAGAGAGTAGGTTTGAAATGTTAATTAGATAAATATGGGGAAGTTTAGAAACATGGGTGTCAAGGGAACATTTGCATTTTGAAATAAACCAGACTAAATTGTTTGCAAAGGAGGGGTAAAGTGTGTCACCTAGCCAGGTGAAGTTTAAAGACAGTGTGTTTATTTTTCCCGAAGATTACTGGTAAAGCTTAGTGCTATGAGGGGGTTTTATTACCAGGGGGATAAAGTCCAAAGACATAGTGAAACAATGGGTATTTGCATTCAAAGAGGAAGTTACGTATAAAGAACAGGAGACTATTTTGTAAGGGAAGGCATTTTTAAGATTCTACGAGTATGAAACGCCTTCAGCATCTGTGCCTCAAGCTGCTGTCTTGGAAGGACTGAAGTTAAGAAAACTCACTTGGAAGTCGACTTTTTTAGGGTAACATTTTTCTTTGCCTGGGTCTTTTAAAATCTGTTTTACAGTTGCCTTAATGAAAGTGTAACTTGGAGTTAGATTGATTAAGGGATTTAGAAATTATCACAGTAGTAATTTGTAGATCTATGTTGTATTGAAAGTCATTTCTTCTATTAATAAATGTTTAATCTCGTTTTGTAAAAACCCATAAGACTTGGTGGTCTTATTACTACTGAATTCAGGGCACACATCTCAAAATTTATACAAATTGCAAAATAAGTTGTGGCAGTTGTTTCAAGCTTCCCTTTAGGATTTCAGCATTTACCATCGGCTGTGCTATAACACCTCCTAAAATCCAAACATTCCGGAGAGAAAATGTTGCAGGGTTTTTCAGAAACATAAGGGATAACATTTAACTTTGGCAGGGATGAGAAAATTGGCAGGAGCAGATTGGTCACCCTTCATACACCCACCCATTTTTCCATTCTGCTGATCTATCACCACTAGTTTTACATCACAAGTTGAAACTATCACCAAAAACTCCATGTCCTAGGGTATGGAGTCAGATTAATGCTTTCACAGGCAATGAGAGAAGCTGTTGCTATCATTCTGCAAGTCCAGGCTGATTTATTCCCAAAGAGAAGAGAAATTCTTTGTCAGTGAATTAATCTTTCCATCTACCAACACAACTACCTCAATTAACAAGCAAAATATGATTCTTTATTTCAACCCAAATTATTGCAAATATTAAGCAATCCCAGTTATTAAACATAGTACATTTCAAAGTAGAAAATTGATCTAGATACACGCTTTACCCGAAAGAGTGGTGTAGCAAGTCTTCCTGCTAATACAGAATTTTTTCTCCCTTGAGATAATGGCGGTGCTTGCAGAGGTCGCTTCATAACACATTCTGTAATTCTCAACATAATCAACAACAGCTGCTCCCTGCAAGAAAAAGTAGGAAAGTTGTAGGTATTGATGCTCTGTACTATGACACCCAACGTTCAAATCTCACCTTGAAGAAGGTTTTTATGTGAACCGGAGACTCAAGATTTAACCTATTTTTTAAAAAAAAGCTAAGTTACTATACCCGGTCATATGATTTATATGCCAAACTTGCATCTCTTGTGGTCTCAACTTTGGATCAGGTTTGTAGTACAATACCATCAAAATTCATTCCCTTTCAGTTACATGACTTCCAGAAGAACCCATTGAAGATGGCCCCCTATTGGAGAAGTAGCATCATAACTTCTTCAACTAAAACTGGACCCAACTTTGTTTTCAGAATCCAATGAACAGCAATATCTTACATCATCACAATACATATTTGAGCCACTCCACATCTACCTCGCGGCAGTATAAAACACCTTCAACTAACAGCAGAACTATATAGGAACATAGGTAATAGGAGAGGTTGGCCAATTGACCCATCAGACCTGTTCCATCATTCAGTTAAATCATGGCTGATCTTCCATCTCAGCACCATTTTCCCACACTATCTCTATATGCCTTGGTGTTTTTGCTGTCTAGAAATCTATCGACCTCTGGCTTGAACATACCTCAGATGGCTGTGGAGTCATTGAGTAAGAGAATTCCAAAGATTTACAAGTGAAGAATTTCCTCCTCATATTAGTCCTAAATGGTTTACCCATTATTCTGAGATGATGCCCCCTGGTTCTCAACTCCCCCCACCAAAGTCAAGGAGAAACATCCTTCCTGCATCTACCTTGGCAAGCCCTCTAAGAATTTTGTATGTTTCAATGAGACCACTTCTCTTTCTTCCAAACCCTACAGAGCAAAGGCCTAGTCCCCTCAATCTCCCACCATGGGACAACCCTGCCATCCCAGGAATCAGTCTGGTGAACCTTTGTTGCACTTCCTTTATGGCAAGTATATCCTTTGTCACGAATGTGTAATTGTGATATTATAGATCTTGTTTAGAAAAAATAGCTAAACTTCCTTTTTCAATGGGCTCAAGAAATCTTATAGATGGCTCCAAGAAGTTACTTGACCTTTTCGACTGCAATGTGGTCGAGCTTTCAGGAAATTTTAAGTGGATTGCAGGCAGACATACCCAGACAGAAAAAGGTTTTTGCAATTCAATGAGTCCTCACAATGGCTTTCCCTGAAGGCATGAAACTTTGGTTCCTTTTGAACACTGCAGCATGTTGAGGCGACTTCGGATTGCTAAATGGGGTTATTTGGAAAATGACTTGGCATTTTGTCCACATCACATGCCATTTTAAGTATATAAAGACAGACTGTGAACAGCCATTTTGTGTCCAGAACCCCAGGAAGAATTCTGAAAAGCAACTTCAGCAAGGGCTCCTGGCCAAGGGAGGACAAATTAACTGCTGCTTCTGCTGAAAAATTCCAGGCAATCTGCAAGTGTCATAACTGTACAAGTAGTGAGGAATAGGAAACCTTCTCACTCTCCCAAAAACTTGCTGACCTGCTAAGTTCACCTGAAAAAGGGAAACACTGACTGGTTGACTGCAGAAGCCATTGCAGCTGCTAACAAAGCCTCAGGTTTCAACTTCACTTCAGAAAGAAAAGAACTCAAGCAGCGGGCCATAACAATATCTCAGAGACTGGTTTGAAATCTCATCTTTAAGTATCTTTTTTATCTTTACCTGATTTTAATCTTAGTATCTGTATTTTGGTTACTAACTTGATCACTTTTACCCAAGTAGCTTTCAGCACTAGTCTGTGTAATGAACTAACCTTTATTTTGTTTAAAACTAAAGCTTGTCTGCTGTATTTTTTTAAAATTGAATCACTTAAATTAAAAAAGGGGGTTCCAAACACAAATTCTTGGCTCATGGACCACTTTAAGGAAATGCCTTTTACGTGGTTGTGACACCTTCCTTAGGTAAGGCGACTAAAATTGTACACAATACTCCAGGTGCAGTTTCACCAAGGCTCTAAACAATTGTAGCAAGTCTTATTTACTCCTGTACTTAAACCCTCTTGCAATAAAGGCCAGCATACCATTTGCCTTCCAAATTGCTTGCTGCACTTGCATGCTAGTTTTCAGTGAGTCACACTCCCAGTCCATCTGGCATCAACACTTCCTAATATCTCACCATTTAAAAAATACTCCACGTGTTTTTCCTGCCAAAGTGGATAATTTTACCTTTTTTCCCCCCACATTATGTTTTATCTGACATGCTCTTGCTCCTCCTCCTTCAGATACTTTGTCTTAAGAGGGCATTGATGACAATAGCATAACCATGGGCCAAACCAAAGTACTGCAGTGGTTTGCTGTTGCCTTCTGCAGTATGACTGACCAGGAAACTCTCCCACTCTTTACCGTCTACCATCAGGTATACTGGAAGGATTTATAGGCTAATAATAATCTGTTTTGCCATGTTCTACACGCACTTTCCATGACCATCAGGTCCTGAAGTGGGACTTGAACAGAGCTTCTAACCCAGAGTAGGGATGCTACCATTGCATCACAAGTCCTCTCTTGCCCACACACTTAGCCTGTCTAAATCCTCTTAAAGCCTCTTTGCATCCTCCTCACAACTCACATTCCACCTAGTTATATGTCATCAGCAAAGCTGGAAATATTACATTTGGTTCCCACATGCAAATCATTGATATAGATTGTGAATAACTGGGGCTCAAGCACTGATCCTTGCAGTAAATAGCAAATATAACTCCCTTATTCAAAAAAGGAGGGAGACGGAAAGCAGGAGACTACAGGCCTGTTAGCCTAACATCTGTCTTAGGGAAAATGTTAGAAGCTATTATTAAAGATGATATAGCAGGGCACTTAGAAAAATTCAAGGCAATCAGGCAGTCAACATGGTTTTGTAAAAGGGAAATCATGTTTAACCAATTTATTGGTGTTTTGAAGGAATCACATGTGCTGTGGATAAAGGGGAACTGGTGGATGTACTGTACTTAGGTTTCCAGAAGGCATTTGATAAAATGCCACATCAAAGGTTATTGCAGAAAATAAAAGCTCATGGTGTAAGGGGTAATATATTGGCATGGATAGAAGATTGGTTAGCTAACAGAAAGCAGAGTCGGCATAAATGGGTCTTTTTCTAGTTGGCAGAATGACGAGTGGTGTGCCACAGGGGATCAGTGTTGGGGCCTCAACTTTTTACAGTTTATATAATTGACTTGGATGAAAGGATCGAAGGAATGGTGGCTAAATTTGCTGACGACAAAAATAGATAGGAAAATAAATTGTGAAGAGAATGTAAGGAGGCTACAAAGTGACATAGATAGGTTAAGTGAGTGGGCAAAGGTCTGGCAAATGGAGTATAATGTGGGCAAATGTGAAATTGTTCATTTTGTCAGGAAGAATAAAAGGAAAGCTTATCATCTAAATCGTGAGAGATTGCAGAGCTCTGATATTCAGAGGGATCTGGGTATCCCAGTGCATGAATCACAAAAGTATGCAGGTACAGCAGGTAATTAGGAAAGCTAATAGAATGTTATAATTTTTGAGGGGAATTGATTACAAAAGTAGGGAGATTATGCTTCAGTTATACAGGGCACTGGTGAAACCACATCTGGAGTACTGTGTACAGTTCTGGTCTCCTTATTTAAAGATGTAAATACAGTTAGAAGCAGTTCGGAGAAGGTTTACTAGGCTAATACCAGGATGGGTGGGTTGTCTTATGAGGAAAGGTTGGACAGCTTAGGCTTATATCCACTGGAATTTAGAAGAGTAAGAGGCAGCTTAATTGAAACATCTAAGATCCTGAGGGGTCTTGACAGGGTGAATGTGGAAAGGATATTTCCTTTTGTGGGAGAATCTAGAACTAGGGATCACTGTTTAAAAATAAGAGGTCGCTCATTTAAAACAGAGTTGAGGAGAGATATTTTCTTTGAGGGTTGAGAGTCTGCCTGTTGCGGAAGAGAGTCTGAATATTTTTAAGGCAAAGATAGATAGATTAGCACATTCGTTTAGATAATATCACCAACTTTAACTTTAACACCTATGTGTTCTATTGTACTATTGTTGTTGACATCTTTTGATGATCTGCTTCTATCACTGCTTGTTTGTCGCTACAACCACACCAACCCCCTCCACCTCTCTGTCTCTCTATCTCTCCGCCCCCCACACACACACCTTAAACCAGCTTATATTTCAGCTCTTTCCTGGACTCGAACTCAAGTTCTGTCGAAGGGTCATGAGGACTCGAAACGTCAACTCTTTTCTTCTCCGCCGATGCTGCCAGACCTGCTGAGTTTTTCCAGGTAATTCTGTTTTTGTTTATAGATAGATTCTTGATTAACAAGGGGGTGAAATGTTATTGGGGGTAGCCAGAAATGTGGCTGAGGCTACATTCAGATCATCCATGATCTTATTGAATGGCAGAGCAGGCTTGAGGGGCTGAGTGGCCTACTCCTGCTCCTAATTCGTACATTCATATGTAACAATAGGCACGTTATATGTGTCTCTAATTTCCTGATTTATACTGTGCCCTACGTTACCACTACTGTTTGGTGACCTATAAATAACTCCCATTAATGTTTGCTGCCCATGCTGTTTCTTAGCTCCACCCAAACTGATTCTACATCTTGATCTACCAATCCAAAATTTTCTCTAATGTTCTGATTTCATCCTTTATTAACAGTGCTACCCTGCTTCCTTTTCTTTTTCGTCAAGGGCTCTAGCATATCACCCAGCAAGGATATTGGTTCTGGTCCTGCTAAGGTGTAACCCACCTGCCTTGTACAGGTCCCACCTGCCCCATATCCCGTCCCAGTATCTCAGAAATCTAAAGCCCTCCCTCCTGCACCATTTTTCCAGCCATGTGTTCATTTGCTCTATCTTCCTATTTCTGTACTCACTAGAATGGGGCATTGGGAGTGATTCTGAGATTACTGCCTTTGAGGTCCTATTTTTAATCTCTTTCCTGGCTCCCTAAAATCTGCTTTCAGGGTCTCATCCCTCTTTTGACCTATGCCTTTGGTACCAACGTGTACAACGGCCTCTGGCTGTTCACTCTTCCCCCATAAGAACGTTCTGCAGCTGCTCATTGACATCCTTGACCCCGGCATCAGGGAGGCAACTTCCCAACCTGCAGTCACTTCTATGGTTGCTGAACCACCTATTTGTTTGCCTAAACATTGACTCCTCTTACAATATTGATCTTCCATTCTTCTTCCTCCCTTTCCTTCTGTGTAGCTGATCCACCTATGGTGCTACACCGAGTAACCACTGCCCTCACCAATGTCCAAAATAGAAAACCGGTTGGAGAAAGACTCAGGGAATGCCGACACTAACTGCTTGGTCCTCTTAGGCTGCCTGGTGGTCACCTATTCCCTCCCTGCCTGTACTCTCAAACTGTGGTATGACCACGTCCCCAAATGCCAAGATATATATACATTTCACAAGATAAACTGCTGGATTACCCTGAATTTGCTTCCACAAGTGAGTTGGCATTATTTCATGGATCGATCTTACTCTAAGTTACCTTAATAAGGAAAGAAATTACACCGTACAACATTTATTTTAACCAAGTCTCTTGGAATTTTACAGTTTAGCAATGGTGGTAACTTTTTTTTTACAAAAACTGACTGCCACTGCATTCCACTTTGCTACATTAAGCGAACAATATTTTCATCCAAATTTGCAAAAGATTAATGCCAGGGTTGAAAGTTAAGCTCTAATTTTCACCGGTGGTGTTCTGCTTGATGTCATGCACTATAACTGAGGAAGGGCTAAACGCAGCATACTTCACTGGGTGTACTCCCAACGTCCAGATGAAATGCATCTTTTGCGCAAAGGCAAAAAAAGGACCTTCAAATTACAACCAGAATTGTAAGAATTTTTATCAAGTACAATAATATTGTTTATGCTCCACTCTTCATTCCCTCTATTTGCAATTTTCCATTGAACTTTACGTTCAAACTGAAGTACTGAGAAGGGAATTTTACATCACTTTTAGTGTTGAATACCCTCATGAAGCACAACCAGGACAGACATACGATAAATAAGTAAAAGCAAAATACTGCGGATGCTGGAAATCTGAAAAACAAACAGAAAATGCTGGAAAGACTCAGCAGGTCTGGCAGCATCTGTGGAGAGAGAAACAGAGTTAACATTTCAAGCCTGTATGACTCTTCTTCAGAGCAGGATAAATTCAGACACATGATAAATTCTCTTTATATTACCCATACGTTTATCATAAACTTGAAACAGCTACGATTCCAGTATCCACAATGCCTAGTCTCATGGTATCTCTAATGAAGGCATATAATAAGAGATAGAAAGGAGATAGAAAGGTGGAAGATTCAACTTACTTATTAAACTAGAATTATAACCATCATTTTTATGCTGTGCACTGCAAAACGGGATTGTCAAAACTAATTTGAACAAATGTCTAGCTCTTATTGAAACACCACTTTCACCTAATTTGTTTCAGCTGTGAAATTTATAGGATTTGGCAATACACAATTCAGAACATCGGAAATGCTGGATGAAAAAACTCAAGACCCCTCTAACTTGGGCTCTATCATCCTGGTAGTCACAAAATACAATAATTGAGTTGTTGACTAATCAGAGAAATAAATCTCTATCTATTAGTCAACAATAAACCGAGACATAAGCGAGGAAAATCTTTGCTGGTGGAAAGCTAAGGGAACCACAAGTACAAGCACACCTGCTATATTTAGCACATGTCATGTCTCAAATTATTTAAACTGCAACCCAAAATATTATTTTTCAAAACAAAGCTTAAAGAAAAATTAACCACATTTTTGCAGGGTCACTATGAAAAATGCTCATCATACCAGGTCTTCTTATCCATTGCTGTGTGGACAACCATGTATCTGTAGATGTTGAGAACACGTTTACACATATCTACATGCTCATCCAAGAGGGTTCCAATTTCATTGGCAGGTTCTAGCAGCAATATATTTGCTGAGTTGGTTATAAAAACCTGTAATTATAACACACAATAAAATATGAAGACAAACAAAACAAATTATAGTTAATTATGTAATAGATGAGATCTACATAGAACGTGCAGATACAAGTTACAGTTGAGAAAAAATACATTTCCAAGATTAAATTTAGAAGCACCCATCTAGTTCTCAATGCTAATGCAAATCATTAAATAGAAATTAACTTCAGGAATAGATCTTTTGTACAATCGACCCGACAAAAAAAACCACGAAGTGCACCTGAAGTGATGCCTGAACACCTGCGCACACATTCCTGTCTTCTTCCTCCATTTCAGAAGCTTTGTTAATTGCATTCTGATAGGATGAATTTCTTGTCCAGCTAACATTCCTTACATGACTTGGTGCCTTAGTCATTTTGTCCTGCAGAATAAAATGAAATAGAAGAAACATTTTGTGAAACAAGTCTGTTTTGTCAATTCAAAGAAATGTTTTTGAAATGAACATCTGTTGTCTTGAGCAAAATACTGCAGGTGCTGGAAATTTGAAATAAAAGCAGAAAATGCAGGCAATACTCAGCAGGTCAGGCAGCATCTGTGGAAAGAGAAACAGAGTTAATATTCCAGGTTTGTGACCCGAACTATTAAGTGGGACTTGAACCCAAAACTTTGCAACTCAGAAGTGAGAGTGCTACCCAACTGAGCCATGGCAGCCACATAAAATGATTTTTTTTTTTATAAATTAGAAAAGATATTTGAGAAATCTATGAAACAAGTTAATATTTAAACGACAGAGGTTTAGGCTTTTAAAAAACACAAAATGTTGTCAAATTGGAAAAAGACAAATGAATGTTTTTGAAAATAAAGTAATACTGGTACTCAACATCTGTTAACTTGTGACTATTTAACTGAGCACAAATTTCAGATTAAGCTTGAAAACTCACTGTTCTGTAGTCTCAATATATTACATCACATATTAAGCCATGAAAGTGATGATCCTTACATAGTTAAACATTTAAAATCAGAAGTCTGGATTGCAGACTTGCAACTATGCATACAAATTAAGATATGGAACTGGACATAATGACACTAAACTATCCTTCCCAATCACTACTACAGAAATATATAAACACTTCTCTTGACTCAATGCCTGATGCAACTTCAACTTTTTCCTTTCTTAATCTGGATGTCTCTTAATGGTTTTTTAAGAAACTATATAAAAATGATATCAGTTCTGAGGAAAAAAGTTAGTGCCTCCTTTTTGAAAATGTTACATGATAGTTGATGTGCTGTAGATCCTAAATCTTGGTATGGCATCATTGTGAAAAGAGAAAATTAGACTAGGTCAGTCATAATTTAGTGGATTGCCTATTATTCATATTGGTCCAGATTTTTGTAGCAGTAATGACAGTGAACTGTGGCACTTGTGTCATTGCTTCTCTGAAATTGATGGCAACTTTGAGTCCACACATGTATAATGAAAGTCAGAATACCATAAGTTCCTGTCAGTGACTCTATGCTTCTCCATAGGATACACTAAAGAACTGCCAGAACGCAGTCAATTAGAAATTACTGAACTGATGAGAACATGTCCTTATATTCTATTAATCTCACTGCAAAAGCCCTTGAAGAAGTAACACCTGGTGAAAAAGGTGCAACTAGGTTTTTGATTTCTGTACTAAATCATAATTATTGTTGAAGAAACTTTATGGCCCTGAAAAGCTAAATTTTATACTTGCAGAATGAAATTTCTCAATTATAATAAAACATTTCACATTATTAAAAACATTAAAAAATTTATATAAGACATTTCAGCTTCTACCATAATCCCATCTTTATATACGAACTTATCTCATCTATTTTGCTCTCTGTAAATTCAATTAAAAGTGAAGGAAAATCAAACTTCCCGGTTTGCTGTCTGAGAATTTTTCAATGTGATTGGCTGCCTACCCGGCTTGATGGCATCACTGTTGTTGGGCACCTGGAGATCCCTTTTTTTTTAAGCACCAGATTCAAATGAACAATCAGGAAAGAAGAAAACCACACCACAGAGACTGCTATGTCTTTGTGGGCAGTTTTCTCAACAGGCCTGCAGCAAGTGTCGTTGCTTCTCTGATCATTACCAATTTGGATCATTGTTATTACTGTTATACTGTTTTGCACCATTTCAAAGAACAGGGGAGTTACTCCTGGTATCCAGGCCAATATTTATCCCTCAAGCAACATCACTAAAAGGATAAAAAAACAAAAATAAAAATACCTGGAATAACTCAGCAGGTCTGGCAGCATCTGTGGAGAGGAACACAGTTAACGCTGAGTCTGTATGACACTTCAACAGAACTAATTAAAAATAGAAAAGAGGTGAAATATAAGATGGTTTAGGGGTGGGGGGGGGCGGGGAATGGAGCTGGATAGAGGGCCAGTGATAGGTGGAGATAGCCAAAAGATGTCATAGACAAAAGGACAAAGAGGTGTTGAAGGTGATGATATTATCTAAGGAATGTGCTAATTAAGGGTAGAAAGCAGGACAAACAAGATAGCCCTAGTGGGGGTGGGGTGGCGTGAAGGGATCAAAATAGGCTAAAAGGTAGAGATAAAATAATGGACGGAAATACATTTAAAAATAATGGAAATAGGTGGGAAAAGTCTATATAAATTATTGGAAAAAAGGGGGAGGGGATCAGAAAGGGGGTGGGGATGGAGGAGAGAGATCATAATCTAAAACTGTTGAACTCAATATTCAGTCCAGAAGGCTGTATAGTGCCTAGTCGGAAGATAAGGTACTGTTCCTCCAGTTTGCGTTGAGCTTCACTGGAACAATGCAGCAGGTCAAGGACAGACATGTGGGCATGAGAGCAGGGTGGAGTGTTGAAATGGCAAGCGACAGGGAGGTCTGGGTCATGCTTGCGGACAGACCAAAGGTGTTCTGCAAAGCGGTCACCCAGTCTGCGTTTGGTCTCTCCAATGTAGAGGAAACCGCATTAAGAGCAGCGAATGCAGTAGACTAAATTGAGGGAAGTGCAAGTGAAATGCTGCTTCGCTTGAAAGGAGCTTTTGGGCCCTTGGACAGTGAGGAGAGGGGAAGTAAAGGGGCAGGTGTTGCACCTTTTGCGGTTGCATGGGAAGGTGCTGTGGGAGGGGGTTGAGTGTAGGGGGTGATGGAGGAGTGGACCAGGGTGTCCCGGAGGGAACGATCCCTACGGAATGCCGCCGGGGGGCTGAAGGAAAGATGTGGTTAACGGTGGCATCATGCTGGAGTTGGCAGAAATGACGGAGGATGATCCTTTGAATGCGGAGGCTGGTGGAGTGATAAATGAGGACAAGGGGGACCCTATCATGGTTCTGGGAGGGAGAGGAAGGTGTGAGGGCAGATGCGCGGGAGATGGGCCGGACACAGTTGAGGGCCCTGTCAACCACCGTGGGTGGAAAACCTCGGTTAAGGAAGAAGGAAGACATGTCAGAGGAATTGTTTTTGAAAGTGGCATCATCAGAACAGGTGCAACGGAGGTGAAGGAACTGAGAGAATGGGATGGAGTCCTTACAGGAAGCGGGGTTTGAGGAGCTGTAGTCGAGGTAGCTGTGGGAGTCGGTAGGCTCGTAATGGATATTGGTGGACAGTCTATCACCAGAAATTGAGACAGAGAGGTCAAGGAAGGGAAGGGAAGCATCAGAGATGGACCATGTGAAAATGATGGAGAGGTGGAAATTGGAAGCAAATATTGAGTTCAACAATTTGAGATCATGAACTCTCTCTTCCATCCCCACCCCCTTTCCGATCCCCTCCTTTTTTTCCCAATAATTTATATATATTTTTCTTTTCCCACCTATTTGCATTATTTTTAAATGTATTTCCATCTGGACTCGAAACGTCAACTCTTATCTTCTCCGCCGATGCTGCCAGACCTGCTGAGTTTTTCCAGGTAATTCTGTTTTTGTTTTGTATTTCCATCCATTGTTTAATCTCTACCTTTTAGCCTATTTCGATCCCTTCACTTCACTCCACTCCACCCCCACTAGTGCTATCTGCACCTTGCTTGTCCTGCTTTCTACCCTTAATTAGCACATTCCTTAGATAATATCACCACCTTCAACACCTCTTTGTCTATCTCCACCTATCACTGGCCATCTATCCAGCTTTACCACCCCCACCCCCCTCCTTAAACCAGCTTATATTTCACCTCTTTTCTATTTTTACTTAGTTCTGTTGAAGCGTCATATGGACTCAAAACGTTAACTGTGCTCCTCTCCGCAGGTGCTGCCAGATCTGCTGAGTTTTTCCAGGTATTTTTATTTTTGTTTTGGATTTCCAGCATCCGCAGTTTTTTGCTTTTATCATTAAAAGGATAGATTATCTAGTCATCACATTTCTGTTTCTGGAAACTTGCAAATTCACTACTATATTTCATACAACAGTGACTACAATTCGGAAATACTTAATTAGCTATAAAGCACTTTGGAATGTACTGAGGTCATGAAAAACATTATTTAATGCAAGTCTCACTTTTCTTTAATCTGCTTGTTATTCTAGAAACATTAGAATGGCTCACAAAGCAAATACTTCCAATTTTATTCAAAAGGCAGCAAGGCAATAGATTTACAGCCAAATTAAAGACTTTTCCTTCAGCCAAATTGACAATTGGACTTTTATACATGGCATGAACCTTGAAATTTTACCACACTTTAAAAAGATAATATCAGCATGGACCTCAAATTTTATCAAGTAAGAAGTACCTCCTCCTGTTCGTTTTTATCCAGTGGATAAGAACCATCATGCTCTCCAGCACTGACTAAATTTATGACACTTGTTGAAGGGGAATAGCCAAAGTCTTCAGCCTCTTTCATAAATACAGGCTTGTCTTCTTGTTGAATCCATTCCTGATAAACTTTAACAACTCTTCTCATGGCTGCAGCTTCACAGATAGGCAGCAGAAAAGCCTGAAGAACACAAAGATATGCTTCCTTGTTAGTACAATAAATAATAATGAATTAAAATTATATCTTTACTACTGCTGAAGTTGTTTCAAGTTTCTTAGCATTTACAGATGGCATTACACTCAGATTTCAAAAACCCTGTTGGTAGAAATGCTTGTTCTGCTTTCTCCTGTTCTCATTGTCTTCATTAATCAGGCTTCAAACAGTTCTAAAGACTTCCATTATTTTTGGCTCTGTTGTCCATACAGTTGGGAGGAGTTTTCAAATTTTCATTTGACTGTTGGAGAAGTTACTGCTTCTGTAGGCTATTTTTTAAATAGAAGAAACTAGTTTAACTAAATGTACACATCATCATCCTTCATTCTCAATGGACCTACATCCTCAGAAATCTCTCACCGTTGCAATTGATGAAAGATATACATAATAATTGCACATCAAAAAAAATCAGCTAAAAGTTAAGTTAACTTTATAATGGAGACATTACCCCAGAACCTGTCAAGAATAAGGCACTTCATCCTAAACTACAGAGAAACATTTAAAGAATTTAATATGGAGAATATTATTAGCTGAAATTTACAAAAACTGTTAAGTACACTATAAATTGAGTATTGCTGAAAAAAGAGACATGTTGTCAATGCTTTACATCTTGCACACATCACCATAAATTTAAATATCCCGAAGATTGCCGGATCATACCAAACAGCACATCCCTTTGGCTGTTCACAACAGGCAAGGTACTGACTGTACTCAACTAGTCCATGCTTGCAAAACTCAGAACATAATGTCCAACATTAGATGTGATTCTCCGATTTGACGACACTTACTAAACAATGCTGACTGCTAAGAATTACACTAACAACCAATTTAAGATCAGTTAGGCTCACAGTGTGGCTCACTTGCACGTGCTAGAAGCTATATATATTCACACATGGTGCTGTCCTATGCAAACAGAAAGAACATGTCCACGCACTGCGCCTTTTTCAACTGAACAATATTTAGGGGACAGCCGTTCCCTGGTTCATTCCCCATGGCAATGCCTTGAACAGAGTCGACCCATCTTGAATTTAGGCAAAAATCTTGACATTTAACTGTTCTCTGGACATTCACCATGACAAAGCCTCTAGAGCCCACTTGCGAACCAATCAGCACTTTCTTTTCATGCAGTATAAATTGTTGCTCCCTTTGGTATTCTTGTGAATCTGTCCTGATGAATTAAAGATGAAAGGCTTCAACAGCATGTCTCAAGTTCTGTGCTACCAAGTGGCTATTTGAATATTAAAACTTACCTGCCGAAAAACTTCTATAATAAAATTCACATTCTCTCTTGAGGAGTAGAAAACTTTGCGCACTATTTCCATGTCTGTTAGATGTTCTTCATCAACACTGCACAGACTAGATGAACTGGGCTCTCGCTCAGTTAAGGTGCTGGTGTTTGAATGGGATTGTTCCAGCTCTACACTGCCATCCCCAGAGTCCCCACGGCAGGAGCCCTCTTCACGGGCAGCCAAACCAGCAGCTGCTCTCTGAAAAAAGAAAATCTCATTTAAAGAAAACCAGTTGCATGAGGAATCAAAAATCTAAAACCAATTCAAGGGGGCAATTTTAATTAATTAAAACAATTAATCAGCTTATGTTTATTCACCTGAATATTCTTTGGCACACTTTCACCTTCAACTCCAGGAATCTGAAGTCCCGGATTAGTTTTTGGTTCAAACCAGAAAGATACCAACCACCGGATGACAGAGACACGAGCAGACAAAAATGTGTCTTTAGTAGAATATGTCGTTTCATTAGTCTCTGGATCTTTTTTTGTCATAATATAATAGGGCTTTGATCTCAGTTGTGGGACATCTGTAAACAAGGAATTAAATAACAATATTGCTAAAAAATAGAAAATTTCTACATGGAAAAGATGGAAACTACGGCACATTTACACAGTTTTGGCACTATTATTTTTTTGTTCAGAGGTAAAAAAAAAAGAACAGGAGTAGGCCACTTAGCCCTTTGAGCACATTCTACCATTCAATCAGATCATGGCTGATCTGTACCACAATTACAACAATATCAACTCACCTTTGATATGTATCCCTTTATAACTTTACCCAACAAAAACCAATTTCATTATTTAAAATTTCAATTGATCCAACATGAACACAGCACGGGAAAGTTCCCAGATTTCCATTATTCATTGTGAGAGAATGTGCTTTTGGCCATCAGAAAGAAACATCAAACCTCTGCACTTGAGCAAAGTCCTAAAGTTTCAAGCAGCTGTAAGATGATCAAGAAATTGATGTTCCATTCTAAATACTGTGATATCAAAAATAGCATTATTGTCACACATGATGGAAATGTCAATTTTTGCAAAACAACTGCAGTTATCACCAGTGAATGAAAAAGCAATAAATTCAATACACTTTCACTAGTTATTCCAGGATTTCAGCAAATAAGCTACAAAATACTCAATTTTATAATTTGTCTTTCAATTCTTTTGTTTGTTTATTTTGTTCTCTCATTACCTCTGCCACTGAAGACGGGGCAGGTAATGTTTTCACCCATTTGTTAATATTTGTCTGTAAACAATACATCTCAAATCTAACGGATGGATTTCAATGAAACATGGTACATATATAGGGTATGGCAAACGAATCAGTTTTTACCAAAGAAACAGATTCAGAGGCTGGAAATTTTTTTTAAAAAAAAGGATCAATTGAGAGATAGGGCGAATTGACTTTTTAGGATGTTGTGGATTGTTTTATTTAGAATCGTCTCAACTGCTGTGGTGCAATTTGACACAGCTATCAAAGTGTGAGCAGAGTTCTCAGAGCAGGTTCTTGGATGTGGATTGACCAAAAGCTTCCTCAGTGCGATGAAAGCTCTTAATAAAAGGATTTCTTTTTTCAACTTTGTAGGTACAGAGCATCAACCAGGCTGGGAAAAGCCTCAACTAAAAGTTGTGTAATTGTAATAAAGTGGAGTTAATACAGCGTGGTGGAGGTATTAGCTCTGGGTACCCTCATCATTTGTTTCAAATATACCCTCTTCTTCATTCTTTTTTATCCCTTTTATACATTTTTCTGCATTTGACCAAAATTTTCATGCTTCATCATCATCTTTTAATTTCATTCTGCTTCCATTTCCTCTTCAGCTACATTTCGCTTCTTTTCTTTCAATTTATGCATGTTGCTTCTGTACTTAGTGATTTTCTCCCATCCAGCTACAAATCGCTCCTCAAAAATAAATTACGGACCATGTACAAATTTGTACATTATTTATTTTCACCATAAAGCTTTGATGCCTTGATATGAACAGCTGGGACCTTTTAATATCTTTGTAGCAGAAATCTTACAGCAATCGGTTTTGGCTTCTTTATTCAAGGGAGGCAAATTATAGGGTTGTAGCTGTCACTCAGCTTGGATCAGTTCTATCAGCAGGAATTAGGGATTGGATTTGGAACCTCTTTCATTTGTATGGCTTAACTATTCTTCTGACAAACTTCCAGAGTCAGCTTAATAGTTGTATTGCAATCAGTCTTGGAGAACTGCAAGAAAAACTAAATATAAATGAACCTCTCTGTATACCCGGCTTAAATACTTGTTTACTTCACCCTGCCTTTCCAGCTCCCCAGAAACATGCTGCTACACTTTTGCATGTACTTCTGCTCCATTTCTTACATGCTTCTTCCCAAACTTTCCCACACTATATCGTCTGCATTAATACACTTAGCACAAAAAGAACGTTGAAGTAAAATTATCAGAAATAAAGGAACAACCACACTGGTGTTGGGAGGGAATAAAGGAGTAAACAAGCCAAATCAGATGCACTAAAAATTTGTCTTGCCCAGAATGCACAAGAAAGGGATTCACAATAAACTGGACCTGCTCATCATTAATATGCTTACAATTAACGTACATCATTATACAATACACAGAAGTTGTCAAGATATTGGTACAATGGGATAAAACTACCCTTAATAGATCTGAGTTAAAAGACATTGTACTCAGCTTAGAGCACGTAACTTTTCAAACATAAAAGATGGAAGCATTTGTGGCATGGAAACCTTTGTTAACATAACAGCTATAGAGAAAAAGGGGCAAAGATGGGCACATATGAAGAAAGGTCTCAATACTTTTAATACATCACAGGAAAAGTTGCACCTATCTTACAAGGCCAAAGAACAGGTTATTTTATCAGAGGAAAAATGGGAATAAACCATTTCCGTAACTCCTTAGGAATTGCACATTTATTTCAACAGATAGCCTAACACAGTGAAAATACAGTAGGAAAAATTTGTAGGGCTAGTGGAAAAGAGGAGTTAATTGGACACACTATAATAAATGGCCTTTTCCCGCACTGCTAGCTTCTACATTTTCGTGCAGTAGGCATGTTAAAAATCAGGTTGTCTTATTTGCAAATCAAAACAAACATTTGGAGCAAAAAGTAGAGTTAGGAATTTTGAATGATCCAGGAAAGCTGCTAAAAGGCTAAGCTAAACCTCAAGCCACTTTTAAAGAAAAGTAGAATTATAACACTAATAAAAAGTTTATTATATTTAATTGTGGGCTTAAAATGCTTTATCAGTTAAAGCAAGTAATGGATCAGTTATAGCCTTTACTGACCATCAGCCCTATAATGCAAGAATTCAAAATTTAAAATCTCTATAGTACCAATACAGTTTTGCTGCAGCATCTCAGATTCGGTCAATATTCCCGAAGCAAAATGCTCACATTTAAATGGCATACAGTATATTCTAATATGCTGCATAATCTTCAAATAACAAATGAGTCAGAAGAAAATATGAAGACCAGAATTAAGTATAAAAAGGCAAATGACAGACTAGTATAATTATATGTAATACGTCATTGTTTTTAAACACTTAATCATATTACTAACCCACTAAACATTACATAAGTCTGATTTTATGTACAAATACTCAGACAGATAAACAAAAGTATTGTTTTTACCAAGTGTAGGGTTAAACAAGCTGGTCTCCTTTGAGAAATTGGGAAATATGTGAGGCAGGTAGTACTTCTTGAAATTTTCAAATAAGAATGAAAACCCTTTCTCCTGATTTTCTTTGTCTTTCCATTCTAACCCCTTTGCCTGCAAACAAATTTATAGAAAGGTTGCTTAATTTATCACATTAATCATACTTATCAATGCTACACATAGATCATAACTAAAAATAAAATCCTAACTAAAAATAAAATCCTTACACTTTTTCAGCTTTGTAACAAAACTGAAGCCCCAATCAGTACTCTGAAGTATATACCAATTTTCATAATAGACAGAGATAATGTATTGTCTAGGCCTTCAATTGGAAATGGGGTAACACGCAACATGGTTTAGTAAAGTTAATGGCCAAAAGCTAGCACTGGGTTGCAATGTTTTTTCAGCACAATTCACCCAAAAATCAACCAAAAAAAAACACCAAAAAATTAGAGTTTCAAGCACAAATCACACCAGCGTAAATCAAGTTTTGGCAATCTTTTGCTCCATATTAAAAGTCATTGCGCTAGAAGTGGCCCTGCCCAAGAACCTGGTCAGCATACACCCCCAAAAGACTAAATGAATCACCATTGAGCTTTTACTAATTGCATCCATTTGGAGGCCTTCTATGTAGTCCTTAAAATGAAGCAATTTTTCCATACAGGCACTAATAACATCTTTGGAACATAATTTCTTAAATTTAAGAAGCTGACTACTGTACATCAATATAACTACCAAATGGTTCTGTAATTGCAGGCAGTGGATTTGACACTCATTAAAAATACATAGTTATTTCCTATGATAAACTCATTCTCAACTGTATCAAACTATATCAAGTTACCACAAATATATTTTAAAGCAAAATTTTAAAAAAGTGACAGTCTAAAAACTCTGCCTAATTATGCTGGTTCATGGTAAATTTTATGTTTGCAATATACAAATGATTTTGAGCAGAAATTGGAAGGAAAACATCTCTCAAAATTAATACAATTTTGAGCGCAACTTGAGCTCATATCACTGATTGTGCCCAAGGTGAAAACCCCAAATTGTAACATTTTTCCTCAACACTTTTGCACTACTGGAATGAACTTGACTTCACACACAAAGTTCCTGTCGATTTGCTGCATTATACAGTACAAGTCAGTTGACTTACAGTATTCTGTCATTACCACACACTGCACAATGTAGGCCTAAAAATGCAACAAGTTATTACCATCAGTTCAAACAAACAAAATATGGGTAGTTGATCCAATATTTTTAAACTCCAGGTTTGTGTTTTCGGAGCAGACTTCAGCAATATTTCAAGGATGAAAAGGAAGCACTTCCCCAACCAACAATTGTGCTGGAAAGCATCTTCTTTTGGGAGTCTGGAACTCCCAAATACCATAATATTCTTGTCAATGAACTAGATGTGCATTAGCAGTGCTGATTCTCTTCTACCATCAGAAACCAAGTGTAACAAACTGATTTAGCAGTTATTAAACAGAAATGGAAAGATTTCTGTTTACTTAATGCAGAGGTTTTTGGGTGATGGGTGGGAAGCACAAGGAAAACACTAGTTGTAATTCATGAACAGGAATTGCCTGCAATATACATTTTGTCTCATTGGTAGCACTGTAACTCTCCACTCTACTCTCAGGCTGATTCCTGACTCAGCTTCGTGCACAACTAGGGCATCCACTATAAACAGTCCTCGTTAACAGGTCTTTTCAATACTCTGCTCAAATGAGTTTCTTTCAGTTTTCCTTCTGATCTATACCTGATCAGCAAATTTTTTTTTAAAGAAGTGCTCAAGATCCCTGGAGTTAACGAGGAGAAACAAAAAGAAAGCAAAATCATTGTTCCCTCTCAAAAACCTGTTAAAGATGTGGAACATGGGGCAAAGAACCTTTATGATGCATCCACTTTCTTTTGTCTCTTTAGCAAAAGAACTCAGGATCTCCAATGCCCCATAATGTTTAGAGAGAATCAATAAATAGCCCTTCTTTAAAAACCTGGCTCTAGCTCAAAACTCACTTTATTGCCCAGCGTTCTGTAACTTTAAGGAAACTTTTATGACCTGTTCAAACTTCAAGTGGCTGCTTGCTTGGCCTCATTTTAAAATTGAGAAATAAATGAATAAAAACATCTGTGCTCAGATGTTGTTGTTTTTCCAATAACAAAGCAAGCTTGTATTTTACCACCACAAAACAACCCAACAATTCATTACTCCAGGTTTCACCCTGAAACAACTTGCCCCTAGATCCACTCTTGTTGTGTTAAAGAGGATTATTCATTCTGCTTACAACTCCTATCCCCAATGTGAAGTGAGAAGTCATCCACAGTTTTCCTTTGTGTGAAATAAAAACAAAAAACTGCAGATGCTGGAAAGCGAAAACAAAAGCAGAAATACCTGGAAAAGCTCAGCAGGTCTAGCAGCATCGGCGGAGAACAGCAGAGTTGTCGTTTCGAGTCCTCATGACCCTTCAACAGTTCTGTTGAAGGGTCATGAGGACTTGAAACGTCAACTTTGCTCTTCTCCGCCGATGCTGCCAGACCTGCTGAGTTTTTCTAGGTATTTCTGTTTTTGTTCCTTTGGGTGAAGTTGCTTACAAGAAATCTCCTGGTCACCACGATAGTGTATCCATTTGCACATATAAACAGGTTTCTACTGCTCATCCAGCAAAGTAATCCCAACAAGTCAGGAGGTTAAGCAGATACAAGGACATTCTTGGCCAGTGAGTTCTAATATTATTGTACTTCATCTTAAAAACAGAAGAAAGTGGAAGGGAGGACACTTAAACAGCTGAAGTGATTAAATTGAACTATTCCAGATTACAAGTTATATATATCTACACTAACAGGACTTGGTGGGGGGGGGGTGGGGGGAAGGTGGAAAGAGATGGCGACACAGGACACAAATTTCTGAAAAGGGCTCAGCAGAAGAGAGTTTGGAATCCATTCGCTTAATGACAGGAAAAGTACAGTATGCAAACCATAAATTGAAATTAAGACTAACACTGGCAAAATTTTGGGATAAATTTGCCTTGTCATAATTTCTCTATTAGAAATTTAAAGAGGAAACCAGAAATAATAGAAATAGTTCCATGCATTAATGATTAAAGTACAGTTGCTGTTAGTTTGGTGGTTGAATAATTAGACTTTAAGCCTATCAACAAGGTTGAGTAGGGTTAGTACAATAAAGTGTCTACCTGGATTACCATATATTTTAGCAGTGCATCAAGAAAGTAGCTTGTAAGGTCATCTTGTCCTTTGTCTCCGGATTGTGGGGGCACAAGGGGAGTGATTTCCTCTGGAGTGACTTGAGCTGCCAAGTAAATATACAAGTACAACACTGATCATATATCAAAGGTTTCTTACTGTGAATATAGAATACATTTTATTTAAGGACAAGAATATTATATCATGCACCCAAATACTCACCAACATAATTCTGTCTTACAACATTGGTTTATTTACTGTTATGCCAGTAAGAAAAAGACATGCATTCATATCTGGCTTTATACTATAAGGAGTTTCTTGAAGGAGGAAAGCATGACAAGGAAGGCGCGGTGGTGGGGGGTGGGGGGGGGGCAGAGAGAGAGAGAAGAGCCGGGGGGAGAGGGAGAGAAGCCCGGGGGGGAGAGGCAGAAAAAGTACAGGAAGGAAAGTCAACATAAGTAAAAATACAGTATGTCTAAGAGGCCAGAATTGGATGAACACAAAGGTCTTGGAGGGATGTAAAGCTGGAGGAAGTTAGGGATAGAAAAAGGGCAAGATTTTGGAGGGATAAGAATTCTAAAATTGTGATGCTGTCAGATTGGGGGCCAATGAAGGTCAGTGGTACAAGGGTAATGGCTGAATTAGTTTTGGAGAGAGTTAAAATGTGAGCAGAAGAGTTTTGGATGAACTCAAGTTTATGGAGGATGGATGATGGGAGGCCAGCCAGGAGAGCTTTGGAACACTCAAGTCTGGAAGTAACAAAAGAATGCATGAGAGTTTCAGCAGCATCTGTTACAGAGATGGAAATAGACAGTAATAGTGATGACCAGGTATCTGCGCCAGGAGCTCATCTTGGGATCAAAAAGGTAATCAAGGTTGTGAATGTTTTCTGGCTCAAGTTAATCTGGTTAAACCTCATGTGTACCTGAGTGCAGGTAGTAGTATCGGTGGCTAAGAAACAAATTGCCAGGGACAAAAGACAATGGTTCCAGTCTTTCCAATGCTTAGTTGAACTATATAATCATAGCCAGAAAATCACTGGCACAAATTTTCTTCCTCCTGTTGCATCATTAAATCGTATCCCCTAAGGATGCATCCTTTACCCCCTCATTTCTCTTTCACATGCTGCCCTTTGACAATATCATCCAAAAGTAGAGCATTAATTTCTACATATATGCTGATGACACTAAGCTCTGCCTCACCACCAGCTCTCTCGACTTCTCCAATTTTGCTAAGTTATCGGACTGCTTATCTCATGTCCAGTACTGAAGATGAAATTCCTCAACTATTGGGAAGACTGAAGCCATCATCTTTTGTCCTCACTACAAATTGCATTCCCTAGCTACCACTCCACCCCTCTCCCTGGCAACTGAGACTAAAGCTGCTTGCAAACTTGTCGTTGTATTTGACCTGAGATGAGTTTCCAGCCACATTTCTGTACCAAGACCGCTTATTTCTAGCACTGCAACATCACCCAACTTTACCCCCATCTCAGCTCATCTGCCACTGAAATCTTCATTCTTGCCTCCATTTCTTCTAAACTTGACTATTCCAATGTACTCCCAGCTGGTTTCCCACATTGTATCTTCCTTGAGGTTATCCGAAACTCTGCTGCCCAGGGCCTAACGTGCACCAAGTTCCATTCATCCATCACCCCAGTGCTCGCTGACCTATGTCATCTCCTGATCAAACAGCGTTTGATTTTAAAATCTTTTTCTTATTTTTAAACCCCTTCATGGTCTTGCCCTTCAATCTTTGTAATCTCCTTCAACTCCATAACCCTCCGAAAATCGTGAGATGAGTGTAACTGTGCTTGACATCAAGGCCGCACTTGACCAAGTGTGGCATCAAGAAGCCCTAGCAAAACTTGAGTCAATGGGCATCAGGGGGAAAAGGCTCCACTGATTGGAGCCATACCTAGCACAAAAGGAAGATGGTTGTGGTTGTTGGAGGTCAATCATCTCAGTTCCAGGACACCACTGCAGGAGTTTCTCAGGGTAGTGTCCTCAGCCCAACCACCTTCAGCTGCTTCATCTGTAACCTTCCTTCCAACATAAGGTCAGAAATGGGGACGCCTGATGACTGTAAAACGTTCAGCACCATTCGTGACTCTTCAGATACTGAAGCAGTCCATGTCCAAATGCAGCAAGACCTGGACAATATTTAGGCTTGGACTGACAAATGACAAGTAACATTTGTGCCACAAAAATGCCAGGCAATGACCATCTCCAACAAGAGGGAATCTAACCATTGCCCCTTGACATTCAATGGCATTACCATCATTGAATCCCCCACGAACAACATCCTGGGGGTCACCATTGACCAGAAACTGAACTGAACCAACCATATAAATACTGTGATTACAAGAGCAGGTTAGATGCTAGGAATCTTGCAGTGTATAACTCACCTCCAGATTCACCAAAGCGTGTCCACCATCTATCTACAAGGCACAAGTCAGGAGTGTGATGGAATATTCTCCACTTGCCTGGCCAAGTGCAGCTCCCACAATGCTCAAGCAGCTTGACACCACTCAGGACAAAGCAGCCCGCTTGATTGGCACCCCATCCACAATCATTCACTCACTCCACCACCGACACACAGTTGCAGCAGTGTGTACCATCTACAAAATAAACTGCAGGAATTCACCAAGCCGCCTCAGACAGCACATTTCAAACCCATGGCCACTGCCATCTAGAAGGACAAGGGCAGCAGATAGATGGGAACACCACCACCTCAATTTCCCCTCCAAGCCATTCACTATTCTGACTTGGAAATATATCACCATTCCTTCACTGTCGCTGGGTCAAAATTCTGGAACTCACTCCCTAATAGCACTGTGGGTGTACCTACACCACATGGACTGCAGTGGTTCAAAAAGGCAGCTCACCACCACCTACTCGAGGGCAATTAGGGGATGGGCAAAAAATACTAGCCTAGCCAGCGATGCCCACATCCCATGAACTAATGTAAAAAAAAAGTCTGCACTCGTCTAACTCCAACCTCTTGAACATCCACAATTTTAATCACTTCACCTTTGGTGGCCATGCCTTTAGTTACTAAGTTCTGGAATTCCCTCCTCTTCTCTAACCTTGTTTTCCTCCTTTAAGTCACTTTTAAAATCTACCTCTTTGACTCACCTCTTCCTCACTTGACCTAATATCTCCTCATGTGCCTCGGTGTCATATTTTGTTTTATAATGCTCTTTTGGAGTATCTTGAGACACTTTTTACACTAAAGGCACTACATAGCTTGTTTAAATTTCTGCTCATCCAGTACTGGAGTAGGCCAAATTAGCAACACATGGAAGGAGGGAGAACCTGGTGAGGTAGAGCTGGGTGTCACTTGCTTCTTGTTTTCAGATTATGTCATTTAGGGACAGCCTGCAGATGGGATATAGGGGGGCTCCAATGACAGATCCTTGGCAGATTCCAAACATAATGTGGGAGCAAAAGAAGCCATTGCAGGCCATTCTCTGGCTAGAACTAGAATGGAACCAGGTGTCTGCAGTTCCACCCAGATGGATGATGGAGAAAAGGCATTGGAGGGCAATGGTGTAGTCAAAGGCTACAGACAGGTCAAGGAGGGCTAGTACCACTGTTAGTCAAATAGGATATAAGTAGCGAATTTAAGGGACTTTTCAGCATGGTGGCAAGAATGAAAACCTGGCTGGAGGGGCTCAAACATGGATTTGCAGGAAAGATGGGCAGAGATGGGGTAGTAGTTTGTACAGAGGGGTCATGAGTCCATTCTTTGTTAAAAGGAGAAGGCCGATGACTTCAGAACTGAAGGGAAAGTATCTGAGAAGAGAACACCATTAATAATATCAGCCAATATGAAGGCCAGAATAGAAAGTTGGGGTAGCAGTTTGGTGGGAATAGGGTTGAGAGAGCAGGAGGTCGGTCTAATGAACAATCGGAGCTCAGAAAGGATGTGAAGGAAATTAAGATTGAAACTACAGACAGATGGGAGCTTAGAACTGGAGTAATACTGGAGTTGCTACATACTGGAGTGTTCTGATATTTCTATTTTGTTGATTATGTTATTTTGTAACATTCATTTATATATTTGATTGGCCTGCACTACTGACCTGACAGTGAGAGAAGGCACAATGAGCACCAATACCAACACCAATAAGCACAATGAAGGCACCACCCTTCACCTTCCCTCATCAGCAGTATTAAATTTCGTTCTTTTTATTGTGAAACTATTAGACAAGCCAGAATAAATACTAAAAAGCATCCTTTAAATGCCAAAATTTAAGAGAATCAAAACTTGAGCTTTAGAATATTTGAGAGACTGTAAGAAGTCATCATCATTGCCGCACTCCAGGATTTTCAACAGTTTTGTCACAGAAGAATCAGGATGTGCTGCTAACTTAATTTATATTCACAAAGATTAAAAGAAAATCAATTTTGCAGTCAGAGATTAGGGGTAGATAGTGGAAAGGTAAATTGAATATTCAAGCCAATCCACACAGCTCAATCTGTGGAATGATTGTTCATATTAGACAATTGAAGACCATTCTGGCTCATTTGCATTATAATAGTCCTTTAAAGCCCTATTCATTTCAAAAATGTGAGTTGGTCCTTAGTGTCTCCCGTCAGGCCAGCATGGGAGATGGGCGGTTCTTGTAGTTAGTTTAATTGTCAGCCCTATCAACCAACCCCAGTCAAGGTCAAATAGACAACTTACAGTCCAGCTACAGGTTAAAAAAAAACACACTAGTATGACACTGAACAGGAATACTGCATCTATTCTGTCTGCCAGAGCATGCCAGGTTCCTCCCATTGCTGACATCTTAGTTGAGCACCCATTGTCCCCTCGCTGCTATCTCCAGCTTTCGATCACTCGCCATGGTGAAGAGGAAGCAGCGTCTACCTCCCAAAGAGGATGTAAGATGTGTGCTGGTCTGGGAGGACTCTGTGAAGACTGAGGCTGTTTTTGATGCAGGCAGCTGCCGAGGACATTGGTAACTATGGTGGCACTGACTGCATCCAGAGGTGTGGGAAGTGCTTCCCCTTCTGTTGGCTTGTCAATGAAAGCAGCATCGCCCCACATGTTCACAGTTAGTTGGCAAGGTCTGCAGACAGAATTAGGTAAGATCCTATGCCAGTTCACTTCAGTAAGAAGGCTGACTAGGCTCATAGCCTTGGCTTGACTAAATGAAAGGGTAGTGAAATAAATTATTTAGCTCAATAACTGAATGCAGTGTGTCTTATTTGTTACTTTGAAATTAAGTTTTAAAGTTAGTCATAATTTACCACAGCTGTACATTCAGTTGTTGACTGCAAAATAAGCAGTTTAATAATTGATAATTAGCCTCATATCAAAGTATTAATTAGTCCATTGGGCATTAATAGATTGGAGATGTCCACACAAGATTCAGTGCAAGAATCATAATATCCAGTTTGTGTGTCATGGTTTTTTTTTGCTACAGCCTGGGTCATGACATCATAAAAGATATTGGTAATACAAAGGAACTTCTTAAAAAAAAATCAAACAAAACTCGACACACCTGCTCCAATTCAAACTTTCACTACATTGAACCCCCATGGATCTCCAATGCTGGCACTGGCCAACTAGAACACGCCATTAGCGCAATATGCCAGGTCAAACATTGCATTGGATAGCACTGAATGGCTTGTAGAGAATGATTACAAATGATTATTGTACACAAAACAATTTAACTTTTAAACAGCGACTTCAAAAGAGCTAAATAATTACAATCAAATTGAAGATAATTTGCAGCAATAAAACTCTGACTGCAATTCTCAGATTCTCCAAGCAACTTCAGGAGTAAGAAATTTAAGTTGCATTCACAATATTTACACTTCACAATTGCATTCACAATATTTACACTTCCTCAAATAGTTAAGATAAAAGCATTCCTTAGTGGCCCCCTGTGACTGCAATTCCTTGAGTTTATTTTTCTGGTAACAGTTTTTTAAAATTCATTTTATGGGATGTGGGTGTCGCTGGCTGGGCCAGCATTTATTGCCCATTCCTAGTTACCCTCGAGGTGGTGGTGGTAAGCTGCCTTCTTGAACCGCTGCAATCCCTGTGGTGTACGTGTAGGTACACCCACACTGCTGCTGGCAGGGAGTTCCTGGATTTTGACTGACTGACAGTGAAGGAACAGCGATATATTTCCAAGTCAGGCTAGTGAATAGTTTGGGAGGGCACTTCCAGGTGGTGGTGTTCCCATTTGTTTGCTACTTTTGTCCTTCTAGATTGTAGGTTGAGTTTGGAAGGCACTGCCTAAAGAGCTTTGGTGAGTTTCCACAGTGCATCTTGTAGATGGTACACACTGCTACCACTGTGCATGGGTGGTGGAGGGAATGAATGCTTGTGAAAGAGGTGCCAACCAAGCGGGCTGCTTTATCCTGTATGTCAAGCTTCTCAAGTGTTGTTGGAGCTGCACTCATTCAGGCAAATGGAGGGTATTCCATCCACCATGGATTCAGATGGACAGGCACTGGGGAGTCAGGAGATGAGTAACTCGCCTCAGGACTCCTAGCCTCTGACATGTTCTTGTATTTATATGGCTAGTCCAGTTCAGTTTCTGGTCAATGGCAACCCCTAGGATGTTGATAGTGGGGGATTCAGCGATGATAAATGCCATTGGATGTCAAGGG